>NC_136065.1:1376384687-1376984687 GCF_964261635.1 Lissotriton helveticus | reverse complement strand
CCTGGTTTAGCCCTAGTCACTCTGCTTCGTCAAGGGCTTAAAGATTAGGTAATAGATTAACTCATTAGTGGTACCATACCAGCAACATTGCAAGATCTTATTCAACTGATCATCCAAATTGACAGTCAAATACAGGAGAGGAGGATGGAACATCGGAAACAGTCACAGAGTAGGGTTTTTCACAAACAAAAACAATGCAAGTTGGCTTCATGAGTGGTCCACTGGCCGAAGAAGAAAGCTCAAGACAGTGAAAATGGCCTTGTGTCTACATTGCGGTAAAAGAGGGCTTCTTCTAAGTTCCTGCCCAATGCATCCTACTCGTTAACTCAAGGACTCCGGAACCTGAAAGGCTCTTCCCTAGTGCAGGGAATAGAGACAAGTTTGAATTTGAAGACCCTGCACCAACTCCTCTGGGTTTCTTCTGCCTCAATCAGAATATCTGGTCCAGTCTTATTGTTATTTAGTGCTAGTTCTTGTAGAATATTTGGGAGTATTTGGGTTACATCCTTTCTTCAGAAGGGATTGGCATGGGCTATCAGAAAGTTAAAGCAATCTCGGATTGTTTAATCCCTTCCTCAATAAAGAGATGCAGACTTTCTGGGCCTGGCAAATTGTTTCCGCAAGTTTATCTGAAACTTTTCCAAGATTGTATCCACGATCCCTGATCTCCTGAAGAAGGGAAGGACTTCCAATGGAATCATCGAACCACCACAGTCTTTAATAAACTGAAAGATGAGTTTGTACAGGCCCCTTTTATTCCACTACCAGACATCTTTCAACCATTTTTCCTGGAAACCGATGCTTCTGACCAAACAATGGGTACTGTTTTGAACCAAATAGTTTCTGATGGACAGGAACCCCTGACTGCATACTTTTCACGAAAGCTTACTCCAGCTAAACTTTACTATAGCCTTATAGCCCGCTGTAGCGGGCTATACCGGCTATTAAAGGCCTGCTGCAGCGTTAAAGGCCCGAGCCGAAGGCAAGGGACTTTAACAAGGCAGCGGAACTTTAATAGCCGGTATAGCCCTGTTACGAAGAGCTATAAGGCTATTAGAACATTCTTCCACTAGAGGGCAGAATGTTCTAACAAATAAAACAAAGCCTTCAGGGAGCGTGAGGGGATTGAAATCCCCTCAGGCTCCCCGAAGCCTTTGAAACGTTGGAATGTTGGAGCTCCAGGCTTATACCAGCCATTATAAACCCGGAGCACTCCATTGTTTTCAAATGGAGCTTCCAACATTCCAATGTTCTAATCCGTCCTATAACCTATAAAAAGAACTCCTTGCTATCAAATCAGCCTTTATTGAATGGCGCCATTTTGTTCTAGTTGCTCAATTCTACATAACAGTCCACACTTATCAAAGCCTACAAGTGTCTCAGCAAGCTTAATGTCAGAATAGTTGTCAAGTCCGGTGGGCCTTTATTTCAGAAATTTGATTTTCTTCTCTCACATATACCTGGTAATAATGTTGCAGACTCCCTATCCCAATGCACCGTGAACAAACAAATTCTCCCCTCCCTCCATAGAAAAGATCCATTTGAAGTCTCCAAGATCATTAATCCTGTCACTGTAAGACTCAAGCTTCCTCCGTCCTGTAAGCTTCATCCGTCTTCTCTCTCAAAACCACCACCTGCAATGTCCTCACTTTCCGGCCTTCTCCTGCCCTGCATGGTTTGGCGTCTCTGCTGAAGCTCACGCAAGGCATTCTGTGGCGAGTCTGTTCCCTGTATGTAGCGTCTCTGTAACAATGCATCTAAAAGCATGAAGATGACATTTACTGTTTGACCTGGTGTCTCTCTATAACGCTGTCGGTCAGAGTTATCTTTCCTCATTTTTTTATATTTGAATCTGGTTAATTCACCTCTGTATTCAGAAAATCAGTAAGTGTAAGTCCTGCCCAATTTCAATAATGCCTTTGTTCTGGTTCTGCAGTTCTAAATTACCGACTCCCAAACAGGCACTGATTACTATGTTTGGCACACAATTCTTTATAATATATAGAAACTTTCCCAATCCAAGATGAAGATTTTTACTTCCTGTTCTTTTCCTCCACATCCTCTTTCAGCACTATGTGAGGAGATGCTTTTCGAGTCTAGTTGTGTCGCGATTGTGTTTTGCCTGGTTGCTTGCTCTCTGGACTCATCTGGAATCCCCATTTTCCTTGTGTTCCTGCAGTCCATATTTTGCTTCTCACCTTGGGGTTTGGCATGGTCAGTTGGAGTTTTTTTTCTGGACTCCAGTTTTTCCGTTCCTGCAGTGGATTATTTCAAAAGTAATGTCAGGCTACCAGTGTAATCCTGGAGTCTGAGGCTTCTGCTGGCGATAAGAGACCTTGTCTTCATTCAGATTCAACTGTCGCCAAGAAAACCTGCTCTCGAAAGCTAAAAACAGACATTGTGTGTTCTCTCTTTGGAGTTTAATTGCTATGAACTTGTTACCTGTTTCTTCGTTAGTGGTGGGCTAGGAAATAATGGATATAATTTTGTGGTCCAGTGTTTCTCTTCGAACTGTATGTCAGGGTTTTTTTCTCCCGGTTTTGGGCAGATCCACAGTACTGGAAAGTATCAGTGTTGTCTTTTCTTCTTAGGGGTATGTGAAATTTCTATAATTTGCTTTTAAATATAGAAGCAAAATGATGGCACAATTACACAAAATTAGACGTAATTATGCAAATTGTGAATACATGATTTTGCGCTATATTTTAGCATGAAATGCATCCCTGTGTCAATTTGTAATGTAAGTCTGCATTTGAACTAATGTGCCACGGACAAGAGTCGTTTGCGTTCTTTTGTCCCCATCAGTTTGTGGTACATTTTTTACCACGAATGTAGGGACTAGGGCAACCTGTACCATTGGCTGCTTGGACTTGGGTTGGGACTACTGGTAGGGCTAAGGCCTTTATTGGACGTAGAAATCAGGGTTTTTTAACTGATTGGCAGCTTGCACTAGGGCTAAGATTGGCAGTAAGGTCCTGGTCTCCTATTGGTTCTAGATTTTAGGGCTAGTGTTGTGATTGGATAGTGTTAGGGCTAGGGTTCCCATTAGCTGAAGGGGTCACCTGATTACTAGGGCTATAAAAAAGGCCAGGCTTAGGGCGTCTCAGCCCGAGCGTCGAGGCTAAGGGCGGAGAGGACAAGGGTAGTTGCCTGTTTGAGCCTGTTAAGGCCAGAGAGGACAAGGGCAGTTTCCTGTTTGAGCCTGTTAAGGGCGGAGAGGACAAGGGTAGTTGCCTGTTTGAGCCTGTTCGAGACTGGTCGGGACTAGGGCCAGAAATGCTGCCCTTTTTCTCATTTAGCAATACCCAAAACTCCTTTTTACTCATCCAAACGCCTCTTCCTATTGCTAAGACCTAAAAAAAAAAATTATCTTTCACTCTTTTATCCCTCCACTATCCTTTTAAATCGAAATTAACAGACTAACATGTTCACTTCTCAAATTCCATATTAAACTATACTAATATACTACCCAAATAACTGAATAACATATCCACTACTCAAATTACTTCATATTTTTTACTATACTAATTTTCAACAGTAATCATTTATGGGTTCCGGAGTAGCGTGCTACTCGCCAGAAAAGCGATTCAACACCCATTAGGGGTAACAAGTGCAATATGAATGCAAATCTTTCTTCCCCTTTTATCCCTCCGCTATCCTTCTCACTCCAAGTAACTGACTAATATCCACCACTGAAATTACTTCATATTTCACCATATTAATTCACCACTAATCCTTTGTAGGCTTCCTGAATAGCGTGCGTCAACAAACGCTACATAAATACAAACCTTTGTCCTTCTCTATCCTTCTGCTATCATTCCAAATCCAAATAACTGGCTAACCTATCCACCACTTAAAATGTACTTGCATGGTTCACTATACTAATTCAACACTAATCCTCTATGGGTCCCGGAGTAGCGTGCTACTCGCTGAAAAAGCTCTTCGACGCCTCGTCAGGGTTAAGCGCTATATAAATGCAATTACAATACAATACAATACAATTATGCAAAGTCGCTTAATGGCGTAATTTTGGCAATTTTGCGCAACATACATAATGTGAACTTCCCAAAATTACGCCGCAGTTATATAAATTTTGCTTAGGCTTACTCACTATGCCAGGGCCAGACTGGAAGCCAAAATCAGCACTGGCAACATTATTCAAACCAGCCCACACTGCAAGAGACTGCTACTAGAATGGGGGCAGTGGGGACATGTTTCAGTTCTGGCAAGCCTTCCTGCTCTGTAAACAGCCCCATGGCCTGCAGCCCTCTGGGACAATGCCCGAGCAGCAGAATTACCTATCCTTTCCGGTGGGAGCGTGATACTGTTGTTTGTAAAAGATAGCCTAAGCTCCCTTAATTTATTTCAATCTCCAGAGTGGTCATGGGGTGTATCTTGGACCGTATTAACTGTGGGGTGTGTGCTGTGCTTGTGAATTCCCAGCAGTCACTATGGTGTACCCAACTGAAGAACATGATTGAGGGATATAAGGTGTATTGGGTTGTGTAGAGGTGTCAGTGGGAGAAAAAGCAGCATTTGAAAAGTAAACATTCTTGAAGCCCTTCATGGGATGTATGACGTTACAACGCAAGCTATTACAACGCCTGCCTTTACAACACGGTTTTTACATCGCAATCCATTACAACGCATAGCGCTTTGGGGTGCTGGATAGTGAAAAGTTTAATTTACTATTCCAACACCAGTCCCCGTGGACACTAGGGAAGGTGTTGGATAGTAAATTAAACTTATTCCCTATCCTAGAGCGCCCCCCAGCGCAATGCGTTGTAATGGTTTGCGTTGTAATGACCGCGTTGTAATGGTAGTGCGTTGTAAAAGTTTAGTTGTAAAGGTTGTTCACCCCTTCATGTTTATCCGATCATTGAGGCATCTGAGTGTTAGACGAAAAGGGAAAGGGAAATATGCCACTGACACTTCTCCCCTGCACGTGTCAGACCCCAATCCCAATAAGATTACTAAGGAGTCCTAGTGTTAGTTGCTGGTACAAGTGTGTAACTCAGGTCTCAGGTTCCAATACCAGTAAGATGACTTGGTTAGTTAATGCACCTGTTTTACACGTGTGTGAGTGTAGCTGCAAGATTACTTTGATTTTATGTTGGGTAGACAAAGTGGGATTTCAAAGTACAGTGAAGCCCTTTAATCCCTTTAAATAAATATTTTTTCTGTCAGGAGTTTCTGATGCTTACGGTATTGCACTTGTGTGCATGTGTGTGAGGGCGTGGAGGGAAGACGGGCTCAATTCGAACTAGGTCATAGAAAACAGAATGTGACAAGGCAGTGGGGAATTAGCATCATATTGAAAGATTACAAAGAAATCCACTCTCATGGGGACAAGCAACCATGTCTCAGGTGGTGCAGCATCCAGGTGAACTGTAACATAGACACACCAGAGAAAGCATTTATTAGGGGGTGTAACCCCCACAAACAATCCACCTGAAGACATGCTTCTGCAAGTCGAGGCTAAGGTTCGGCAAGACAAGTATTATTCATATGAGAGGGAGGGTGGTCTCATCATTATTATTTGAACATGTCAGACCCACAGCGAAGAAACTGATTACCATCTAAAAATCTATAACCTCTAATTGTGGAGGGTTGTGGCCGATGGGGGAGGGTAACCGCTTGGAAATAGATGACACCCTCGTAGACATTCAGGAAGGGGATAAGAAATACTTCAGGTGGTTTGCCCTGTAAAAAAAAAAGCAACAGTGATCAATATATTAATAAAAGAAGCATTGGGAAAGCCAATTGGTCACACCTTAAAAGGGTGAGTGCCAACCTATTGGCAATGTTTTTTTGTTCTTACTTAACTGATCTAGAATGGCCATCGACCAAGTTGAAACTGTAAAGCAGAAAAGCCAAAATGGCCAATGGTGGGTCACGTAGTTGCCATCTTTGAAGGGTTTGTAACTATTCCAAGTTGGTAGCCATGTGTGTACCTGCCTGCGCCTGCAACATATGCAAACACACAGCAAGCATCTAGGAATATGTTTTATTCATTTCAAAGTGGGCAATGTTAGCGTGCCTCTGTAACGACCCATTTACTCACATTTATCATAACGCAGTAGTGGCCATTTTGTCTGCCAGCTCTTCTAGTACATAAAGTTATAATAAGCAAACCAAACGCAAGGAAGAGCAGAACTTAAAGCCACGGTATCACTGAACACTGCTGGGCCCTTTACAAACTACATTTAGAAAATATGGAGCACAGGGCAGTAAATGGTGGGGAGCACTGGAGAGCTATGAATGCACATGAGTAAACTGAACGTGGGAACCATTGGGGGATTAAAAAAGAGTATATGTATGTGAAACTACTTTTAAAATGTTAACTTCTACGAAATGCTGTGGTCTATACCAATTCTGATGGACAACCATTTTTAGCTAATGCCGGCTGGAAAACAGAAGCCAATGGCTCAAAGGAGCTGTCCAAAAGCCCCTTTCTGTGTATAAATCCCTGTGTAAATCTGTGTATATTGTTTATTGTTGCATTGTGTGTTGTGTGATAACAATAGCTCTCACGAGACAAAGGGAGACCTAAAAAGGAGATGACAAATGTATTGTTTTTCCCAAATAGAATCAGACTTGTATACAAATAACAAAACAGTTACTGCACAAAAAATATAAAAGTCCAGCCAGAGGTATATTTATAAAAATAAATAAATCTTTCATACTCTAATAGATCAATTGAGCACATAAAGTTTAGTACAGTCGCTGTTTGGAGGAGCTACTCCTCTAAACAGCTTTTACAGGTCCCAGGACTCGGTCTTACAATGTTTAACATCTACATGACTCCTTTGGCTACTTTGGGCGAGTCCTTTGAGGCCAAGCTACTCTTCCCATTTAAGAAAGATGAGTCATTGGATTTCCCATCAGACCCTGGCTTTCTGCAGTCTTTCAGTGGACGGGTTTTAACCAACTCAAATGCAACTGTGACAAGACCGTGACAAGACTGATAGTCTCTGCTTTGGTCACAATTTATCCCTGGACTTACAAGCTCACTGGCCAGATGTGGCTCCTCCACCTAATGCCCATGTCGATGTAGTGAAGAACTTGGGCATCAAAACTGACAAACATCTGACCCTTCAAACCCAAATCGACACACAGTTGTTGGCACTTGTTTTGATTTGATGCACATGGCCTAGAATTCCTACAATTCCTTGCCCTACCAGATAGGACTACCATTCCCCTCACCCTGGTAGTGTCCAGATTAGATTATGCCGATGTTCTTTATGTAGGACTCCCACAATATCTGCTGCAGGAATTGCAGACTGTCCAGAATTCATCAGCTGGTCTGGTAGTTTATCTACCTAGGTGAGCTTCGTGATTGATGATCCATTTGAATAACCTACACTGGATACTGGTCAAAAAAAGGATCATGTTAATAAACTTTGACACTCAAGCACTGGGCTCTCCACCAGTCTGGTTGAGAATACTTGTCCTCTAGGAATCAATTTTACTCTTCCCGTAGAACTTTGCGGTCATCTTCTGGTCATTTTGCCAAAGTTCCTAGGGTAGAGTGAGTAAAAAGGGGAGGCAGATCCTTTTCCCTCCTGGGCCCACAAGCTTGGAAATGCTTGCCAGCCAATGTACGTCAAGTAGTCAATGAATGTTCTTTTGAAAAACAGCTGAAGACCTGGCTTTTTATTCTTTAAATACAACTCCCCCCTCTCTCTCTTTTACTTATCTACTTGCGCCAGAACACTCCTGGGAGTAGCCGTACGCTTTATAAATGCCGCTATTCATTCATTCATACATTCTGTAATATGACATAGCAAATGCATTGGCTTCAGCGTTTACATCATGTGGGACAGTTTTATCCATTAGGGCAACGTAGTCAGCTTTGTATGTACCTAGAACTGCCCAAGCCTTCGGGGATCACTAATGTGTTTACTACCATGAAAGTGAAAAGGTTTGCAAAGTATTAATGTGTGGCAAGCAACACTCCAACAGTGATGCGCACAGATATACAGAGCAATACATACCTACATATACAAATCAAACCACATTGACACTCACACACACTGCCTTTGCCTCATACACACATCTCTCTCAAACACATACTCACACTCCACACACCACGTTACCTCCTCTGCACACATACACTCTCCCTCACATACACACTACACCATTCTCTCCCCCACATACACATTCTCACACATCACCCTCCACCCACGCACACACACACTCGTTAGCACATTCAAATGTGGGTGACTCTCTGCATTCTTCTTGCTCCCAGGACAGTGACGGGCTGCTTGTTAGGTGGCAGAACAAGAATATGGATAATATGATTGAACTTCACAACAAGTCTCCGGTGTGGAACGATGACACCCAGTCCTACGTCTTGAATTTCCATGGTAGAGTCACTCATGCATCCGTCAAGAACTTCCAGATTGTTCACAGCAATGACCGTAAGTGACCAGAAACTCCTGAATTGCACCCTCAATTACTGTACATCACCACCACTTTCTAAAGCATGTATAGACATTGATTAAAGATTGCAAGAAATGTCTCCATTCTGCCCTGGAATACCTTTATAGAATCATCAGCTTCTAGAATACACACAGGAGTTACCATGAACATCAAGGTCATGCACAGAAATACCTGTACTTCAGCACCATCTTCTAAAGTATACATAAAGTACTATAAGTGAACAGGAACTTCTAGGTGATACAGAGCAATGACCAAGTATTATAGAGCTATCATACTAATGACAGTGCATGCATCTACCTGTTTTCATCAGTGTTCTTGGGAACCCAGAGCCCTTTGAATTTTGCTAATGTACAGGAGCACTGGATCCAGTGCCCCCTCGAGGTTTACCATATCCTGCAGTACTGGAGCTTAGTTCTCTCATGTATCCTCTGACCAGAGCCCTGCCTCTTCTTCCAAAGCCTTTGGAGAACAATATTTTTGTGCCAAATGGGAGATGAGACTTTGCTAAGTGAGTACCGCTGACACAGTTCAGTGTTCCCCATCAATAAAACTGAAAATGCACTGCGATCCCCATAGAGTCTCATGAGGGTCATATGCTTGCTGAAAACAGCTGTTGTGAGTTCGAGAGAGCTTTGCGTGTTCTGTTATGGCATTTGTTGTTGATGCTGTATGACATCAAGTAGATCGGGACTCGGAGGAGGAGCTACGCTAGCAACCAAGATGGCCGCATAAGCTCCCGGCTCCGTCGACCTCCGTCGCTGGTGGATATATCCTGAACTTAATCCTGACCTCCCGCCAGACTCCCGTGTGTCCGAATCGTCACTGAGTCCAGGAACGCAATCCCGAAGTCTTTATCACCTTTTTTGACGAAGTTACACCGTCTGTCATTTTCGGGCCTTCTCCAGACTGTAAGCCGGGGCCTCGAGTACTGACCCAGCCGGGTTTCAGTTGAACAACATCGGCCGCGGGTACCTGGCAGGGTCCGGTCTCATTGGAGTGACACAAATTCTCGATCCTGGTGGTTGTCTCGAGTCCCTGCGTATATTCGCTAGACAGCGACGAGACGTGGATGCCGTGGTGAGTGGGGGTCCGGTTCCTGGGACCCTGCTGCATCCCTCGGGGTCCGCGGGGGGCCCCCCGCTCTCGGCAGCGGTGTAACGAGCGCACAGCCTGACAGTCGCCAGTCGACTTCGCCCACCCCACTCCAGTTGGTTTCCCCGGAGTAGCCGACCTCCGGGGTTGATGACCTGCTTTGTCATCGATTAAGCGGAGATGGATCGGACGGCGTGTAGACCGACGCTGGGGACCGTCATGGCCGCCATCGGGGCTCTTCACTGGCAAATGGAGGCTGCTCTCCACAACCTAACCGTACGCATCGAGACTGTTTGTTCGAGACCGGACCCTAGCCCAGAGTCAGACCCGCACCATATGGTGACCCCCGCAAAGTTTGATTTTATCCGGGAGGAGAACCCCGAGCATCGTTCTAATCTGACGCCTATTATATCTGCGCAACTACAGCGGCCCGCGACTGGAGCCCCTAACCAGCCAGCAAACTCGGCAAAGTCATCGCCCTCACAGGACTTTTTTCTTTCTTCGTTTCTGGGGACCTCCATCGATATTCATTGGATTGACTTTCGTATCCCTGATAGACTTCGAGAATTGACTCTTCTGACCCTTTCATGCTATATAGATCTTCTCCCCTTTCTACAACGTTCTGACTCCTTTGCTATTGTGCTGGTCCTATTGGAGAGGGTTTGTGTGATGGATCGTAGAGGCCAGGGTTGAACTTGACTGTTTTAATTCTGTACAGAGACTTCCTTTGACACTGCTGGGTGGTATCGGTGGGAGTGAGGGCCATATGGGATTCTTCTTTTTTGGCTTTGGTGTACTGACTGTGTTCGACAATGGGATTTGCTGCCTCTGTTATGTCTGGGGCTGGGCGGGATGGTATTTTCTCTCCTGGTGATTTCTCCATCAGTTTGCTTATAAGTCTGCTTTACCTCTCTTAGTACCATGGTGGGGAACATCTGTTCGCGGCGGGGGGGAGGGGAGTCCGGGAGCCCGCATTTGGTCGTAAGATATTCCTCCTCCGTCTTTTCCCTTCCTTGGGGTGTAGTTTAGGGGGCGACAGGCACACTGCTAGTGGGGTTAGGTCGTAGCCATCCACAGGGGTGCAGGGTGGGGGGTTGTGGGGGGGGGGTTTATTTTTCCTTTCTTTTGTTCTATGACCTATCTTTTCCCTTTTCCCCTCTCCACAAGAGATGTGGCATATTCTCCTGAGCCTGTTGTTATGCATATTCGGGTGTCGAGTGTCTAATTTTATATCCTGTATCTTTGGTGGGCAGATTCTGATAATGTTTGCTTATGATTATTTGTCTTGTATTGTTTTGACCCAGCTTCGGCTGGTATTGATGCTTTCCAGAGGCCTACAATTGGATTGTATTTCTTTATTTCATCTGCCCGTTCGCCACTGTAATATGTTATACCAATGATACCCGAAATGTACATTTCTACTCTTGTGTTATAATTAATAAAAATATATAAATAAAAAAAAAAAAGTAGATCGGGACTCGTGGTGCCTTTGATAAGGTGGCTGTGAAGCCAGTAAGCAGACAAGGAAAAGAGAACAAGGTAAGTCAGCCTGGCGGCTTTGCTGATGAGACTGTGTCAAGGATCTTCAATTTTCTTGGTTGTTTCTCAATCTGGTAGATTCAAAGAGAATTAGCATTTCAGTAGGCGACATCCCTTATAGACCTGCCAACTCCACACAGTGAGAAACTGAAGCTTAGGAGTTTCAAGATCCAGAGGTTTGGGGAATGGTGTAATGGTGGAACTTTTCATTGTGGCGATGCACAGGGTCGTGATCTGGTGAAGTGCCTTAAAGAGTGTAGCGATGGATCTGCGTTGGTCAGTATAGCTGTGGAGAAACATTGTTACACTCTGCCCTTGTTGCCATCGTTAGATCTGGAAGGAAGAAAAAGCCTAGAATGTTGACTTGGCCTTGACCACATTCAGTGGAGAGCCGAAAAGAAAGAAATTGTCTACGGACCATTTTTACAGAGCAGCGCTACAACAGAGGGGACCTGCCGGATAGTGGTGAAGCTCTAGTCTAGACGTATCACACGGTCAAGGCATTAGGGGCAGAGGGGAGGCAGTTAGTCTGTTGTTTGGTACAGATGGTATTGGTCTAGATGTGAGACCCACGAAGATCGCAGCCTTGTTTGGGTTCAATTAGCCTTCATCTTGGTCTTAATTGCTTTTACTCTTAAACATATTGATGTTTTTCAAATTCTTTAGCTTTGACACCAAGGAAGCTTTCTTAAGAGACGCAGGGCCTGCACCAAAAGTTCAAAAGGGAGATTTTGAGATAAAATCAAAAGAATTCTTTGGCTGTCGGCCACTTACATTTTTTGCTAAGAAAAGCATGGAAACATTACCACATTTTCGGTAAACAACTATTTTGTGTCTTGATAAAATAGAGAGACAGTGCTTTTACGAAAGCATGCTGAAATCAGATCCATGTTTTTCTCATCCCATTTCCCCTTTTAGGATTTCAAATACATGTGAGTTTGAGTGCATGTTTGCTTACTTGTTTCTATGTACTTACTATGTGCTGTGGTTGCATGTCTTGCCCATGCGTGTGTGCCCATGTGTGTCTATCGGTGTGTGGAACCTATATGCTTCTGTGTGTCTGTGCTCTTATTTATGTGCCTTTATAGTTCTGTTTGAATGCATTTGTAAAGGTGTACGTGCATGCATGTGTGAACTGATTTTTCCATTTGGGTGTGTGTGTATGTGCTGTGTATCACTGTACATACATGCCTGCCTGGATGTCTCTGTATGGATGCATACGTTTTTCTGTGGATATCTATGTCTAAGCATGTGTGTGAGTGTGTGTGTATGCATATATGTGTGTGTGTGTGCATGTATAACCCACGCTGTGGACACTGGCTCGGCCCTCATAGCGTGAGTTAACCTTGCCAGAACCAGACAAACACTATCTTTGTGAGGATCGGTGCATCAGGAGGATTGGTCGCTGTACTGTGGTAAGGTACTTTGGAGCAAGTGTATCAAAAACGAAAAGTGCTGTTATATTTGCCTCTGTCAGCTATATACCATACTATTAAAGTGTGCATGGAGTTAGAATAGTAAATACAAACTTAATTACGGTCAATGGCCGGTCCACATAATGATAGGTATGTTATGTTGTATGTGTGTGGGGGGGGATGACTCGGTGTGTCTAACGTTCTTATTTATGTCTTATGTCTGTGTCTTTGTATTTCTGCTTCACTGTGTGAATACATCTGTAGAGGTGTGTGTTTGAATTGATTGATTTTTCTGTTGGTCTGGGTGTGTATACATACATGGTGTGTGTCAGTGTACATACTTGACTGCAGGGCTCTTTCTTTATAGATGCATATGTGTCTGTGTATTTATCTATGTCTAAGCCTTTGTGTGAGTCACTGTGTGTGTCTGTGTTCATATGTTATCTGCGTGGGTTTTGTGAGTCACTGTGTGTATGTGGCGGCAAGTCATGTTTTGTATGTGGCGGTGCTTGTGTGTGTGTGAATGTTTCGCGTATTGATTCCTGCATGCATGGATGTGTGTGTCTGTGTGTGGGTTTGAGGATCCATGTGCTGCTGTGTAGTTTTAAGTTCTGCATGATTGTGAGTACCTGTATGTTTCTGTGTGTGTATATCTGTCTGATACTTTTTATGTTTGTGAAGGCGTGTGTGTGTGTTCTGTGTATGTGTGTCTTTGGGCATTTCTTTGAGTTTATACACATATATGTCTGTGTGCTTGTGTCTACGTGGATTCATATTTGTGTCTATGTGCTTGTCTCTTTTTTTAATTTGCATGTGTCTCTATGTCAGATTGCGTGTGCATTGGTGTACTGTGCATCTTAGGGGTTCTATGTGATTGTTTTTTCAGTACATATTTGTGGGTCCCTGTATATAGTTTATGGTCTGTTCAGTGTATGGTAAAATTTGAGGGTACGTATGTTTGTGTGTGTGATGTATATATACTTGGTGTATGCAAATGCATGTGGTATACATGTATATGGTGTTTATTTGTCAGCTTTGTTTGGGTATTTCTATGCCATATATTGATTGTTTGTGTGTGTGCGTCTTTGGGTCTTTTCTGTGTTTTTCTGGGCTTGTGTATATATACATCTGTAGAATGGTGTCCACATGAATGAATATCTATACCTATATGTGTTTAGGTAAGTAAATAATCCATTTGTGTGAGAGTGTGTGTGCATTTTGATGTTGTGTGTTATTGTTTTTATTTTGATTTGGTTTATGTGTATATGGTTTGTTCTCTGGTTAGTGTATAGTGAGAGTTAAGGATATATATTTTTGTGTATTTGGTGTATTTATATATGGCAAATGTATGTGTGGCGAATATGTATATGGTGTGAATGTTTGTGTGTGTGTGTTTTGGGTATTTCTTTGCAGTAGAAAGCAGTATGTGTCCTTGGGCTTTTTCTCTGTTTATCTAGGTCTGTGTACATAGGTATGTGTTCTTTGATCTACATGAACGCTTATTTCACTATTTATTTATCAAAATTATTCATTTGTGTGTGTTAGAATGTGTGTGCATTACATTAGTGTGCTGTGTATGTTGTACGAATGTAACTCTGGTGTATGTGTGTATGGTGTGTGTTTGTTCGGCTTTTTTAGGTATTTCCGTTCAGTATAGTGTATATGTCTGTGGGCTTTTTGTTTGTGTGTGTATACATATATCTATGTGTGCTTGTATCTACATGGATGCATATGTGTCTGCATCTTTATGTATGTTATTCATTCATGTGTGTGTGCGTGTGTGTGTGTGTCAGTGTGTGTGCATTTATGTGTTGTGTGCGTTAGGGTTTGCATGTAGTTGTGTTTAACTGGGCATTTTTGTAAGTCCCTGTCTTTGTGTTTTATGTATGTGATTTACGCTCTGTTCAGTGTATGGTGAGAGTTGAGGATGAGTATGTTTGTGTGTGTGATGTATGTATATATGCGTTTGTGGTGTATTTGTATAGGTGTGTGTTTTGTTCGTCCTTTGGGTATTTCTATGCAGTATAATGTATGTGTGACCATCTGACAGTCTGGTAACATTTACTGTTTGCTTGGAAATGTGTATGTGTATCTTTGTGTGCTTGTCTCTTCATGGATGCATACTTTTCTTTACGTGTTTATCTAAGATATTACTTTGTGTTAGAGTTTGTGTTATGTGGTTGTGCTTGTGTGTGTGTGTTTTTGTAGGTCCCTATCTGTGCATATCATGTATGTACTTTATACTCTGCTCTGTGTATGATGAAAGTTGGGAATGGGTATGTTTGTGTTTATGTGTGTGGTGTGTGTATATACGGTGCATGTATGGATGTGTGGAGTAAGTGTATGATATGTGTGTTTGTGCATATTTTGGGTTTTTCTGCAGTATAGCGTTGGTTTGTGTGTATGTGCCTTTGTTTATCTGGGTTTGTGTCCATATATGTATGTGCACTTGTGTCTACATGGATGCACATTTGTGTCAACCCATTTATCTAAGTTATTCGTTGCTTGTGTGTAACCATATGTGTGCATTAGTGTGCTGTGTGTGTCAGGGTCGGTATGTAGTTGTGTTTTTCTGTGCGTATTTGTAGGTCCCTGCCTGTGTGAATACTGTATGTGGTGTATGCTCTGGTCTGTATATGGCGAGAGTTGAGTATGGGTATGTTTGTGAGTGTAGTGTATGTATATATTGTGGATGTGTATATTGTGTGTGTATTTGTGTGCTCGTCTTTTGGGTAGGTATGTCCAGCATGGGGTGCGTGGGTGAATGTCTTGCCTGGGTGTGTTTGGAAAGTGAAGGCCAGCTTGTGCCCCACCTCCTCATTTTTCTTTCGGTGCCTTCCGAGCTGGCATTAAGCCAGAGCAGGACAGGTGGGAGACATCTGGTGCTCGTAGAGCCGGGCAGGGGCCTGGCTGTCACCTGGGGCTGGCCTCACCCTGCTGCGCCTCTCATATTCTAGTGTCTGCCCCATGCCTCCCTCGGGGAGGCCCGACTGACAGGCATCCTTTCCTAGGAAGGGGATGGGCAGCTCTGAAGCTCTGAAAAGATTCAGGCAGGGCAGCCAGTAAAAGCTCCTCGGGAGAGGCGTTCTCTGTTTTCGTTCTAGGTCCCCATCAGACACCTTCAGTTCAACTCATATCCCCCACTCCCCTGTTTCACTAAAAAATCCAAGGCGTCGATCGCCTCTGGACCTTCCACTCTCTTCCATTTTGGGGTAAGCCTCCACGTTGTAACGCAGACTTCCCTCTCCGAGCTGTCACTGACATTCTCCTCTGATTCGTATCACTTCCAGAAATGTCACTCCATAGTATCACTCCCAGTCCATTCACTGCAGATTCTTCCTGGTAGCATTTGTACTCACTCAACATGGTAAAACTGACCCCGACTCTGCACTTTAGAGCACCCCGTCCAGATTCTGCATAAACAACAGCCTGCATTCCAGTCCATCGTTTTTCGCCCACAATGCCCCTCTGGGCAGGCACCAGCCACCTGCTAAGCAGTTTGGGTCCTGTTCCAACGCAAACAGACCACAGTACTTAGACCTCAACAGTTACACACACCAACTCTGTCTAGAATCACGTACTTCTGTTCTTCAATATCGCTCCCACACTCTCTGCTCTATCGTCCACTTCATAGTTTTACACAAAGTTCCTCCGCTTCATTATCTCACTCGAGGTGACAGATGTACGAAGGGATTTTGCGAATTCTCAACATGGTCAGCGACTAGCTGCCGCCTCCCCCCCAATCCGGCACCCAATACCCAGGAACGTGGACACGAGACGTCTTTACTTTTTGGAAGGCGGGCGCTAGTCGCCCGGCCGTATTTATTAAAGTATGAAATTAAAAAAGGTTTTTAATTGCATAATCAACAATTTATACAAAAATTCAGCAGGACATTTAGGTACATAATTCTTAGCAACAAGTTTGAGAGCCTGACTTTAACAAAACTCTAATACATGTTGTTTCCTAACTTAGACTAAACATCCTCATCTAGAATTTTTGTACATTTCTGGCCATATGGCAGGGTCACTACCGGTGTCAGGTCCTACAAGCTGCGCCTCCCCTCTGGATGTGCGCATGCGCAGTGTTACCCCGGGAATTGCCCGGTCTACGCCCTGAACTCCATTTACCCACTAAAGGAGGGCCCTTACTCTGCGCCGGTGGCGTCATGAGTCCACGCGCGCGGGGTGGCTACCAGCCTAAGGAAAGCGTGAACTACTCCTACCCGCGCTCCTTTGCTTTGCAGTATCCATTACCTTGCCCCTGGAGTTCTGGGAGTGGCCCGCAGGCCCCTCCCCCTGGGCGGGAACCTCCATAGGATGATGCCCGCCCCCTCAGACCTCAAATATGTGCTCACCGATAATGACCTTACCGCATGCCCCATACCTAATAAATACGACGACCTATGGGAAAAAATTCTAAAGGACAGCTACACTGGCTAATAAATAACAGTATCAACGTATAGCTACAAAGGGAAAAAAGGCCTAAAGACACTTAGCATCAAATACAATTCACTTCACACATGACTTGCTACAAGGGGAAAAAATTCCTAGACAAAAGCATCAACAAAATATACCAACAGTTCCTTCTCTATTACCCTGTGAGACCCGTGGACCGTACCTTCAAAACTTACCATTCAACCAGACATAAGAACTGCTACAAAACTTTTTGTTCCAAGGGATGGTGGGTGGGAAAACAAAGAAGCCCCGAGCGCGGGGCACACCGTTTCGGCGAGGGAGCGTCCAGGGACAAGGGGGTCTCCTGGGCGCTCCCTATCTCTTTATTCCCGAGGGGCCAGGTGGCCCCTCCTATAGCCCGCCCCCCCTGACCCGGACCCACTTCCCAGGATCCGGGTCAGGGAGGCCGCCAGCCAATCGGCGGTGGGCCGCGCCCCCCAGGGCACGCCCCCACCGCCGAATGGCGACAAAGGAGACAGTGGGGGCGACGGTCGCCGCGCCGCCATGCGTGCGGGGGGGCCGAGGGCCCCCCCTTTTCACATGGTCAGCGACTAGCTGCCGCCTCCCCCCCAATCCGGCACCCAATACCCAGGAACGTGGACACGAGACGTCTTTACTTTTTGGAAGGCGGGCGCTAGTCGCCCGGCCGTATTTATTAAAGTATGAAATTAAAAAAGGTTTTTAATTGCATAATCAACAATTTATACAAAAATTCAGCAGGACATTTAGGTACATAATTCTTAGCAACAAGTTTGAGAGCCTGACTTTAACAAAACTCTAATACATGTTGTTTCCTAACTTAGACTAAACATCCTCATCTAGAATTTTTGTACATTTCTGGCCATATGGCAGGGTCACTACCGGTGTCAGGTCCTACAAGCTGCGCCTCCCCTCTGGATGTGCGCATGCGCAGTGTTACCCCGGGAATTGCCCGGTCTACGCCCTGAACTCCATTTACCCACTAAAGGAGGGCCCTTACTCTGCGCCGGTGGCGTCATGAGTCCACGCGCGCGGGGTGGCTACCAGCCTAAGGAAAGCGTGAACTACTCCTACCCGCGCTCCTTTGCTTTGCAGTATCCATTACCTTGCCCCTGGAGTTCTGGGAGTGGCCCGCAGGCCCCTCCCCCTGGGCGGGAACCTCCATAGGATGATGCCCGCCCCCTCAGACCTCAAATATGTGCTCACCTATAATGACCTTACCGCCACAGGCCAGCATTGTTAACCGACGATCTGGCCTCCCCCTGCCTAGACCTACCCTAGAAAGTTCTCACTCTAGCAAAACCTTCCAACCAGGCCCTGACCTCAACAGACCCCAGGCCCCTTCCTTCCTCCGTCAAATGGACTCCCCTCACCCGGTAGGACAAATACACCCATGTTGGATCATCTGGAACCGAGGGGGGCTTGAAATAATTTGTCCCACTGTGTGTTGATCCTCTTTATCGAGTGATTCAACGCCCTGACCGGGTCCTTGCCACCACGGGATCGGTTGAGACCCTACCACTGTGCCACCCGGACAAGTCCTGAAGACCCACCCACAGTGGAGATGAACCCATCAATGAGAATTCGCCTCCCAAGTTTGGCCAAGTCATACTCCCCTAGGTTAAGTATCACCACTGACGGGGGGTCGGGCTGCTGAGCTAAGAGTCCCTGAAAGAAGTTCCTGAACTGACCAAGGCACAGACCCCCTCTCCCGAAAATTGAGATGTCTAACCCCTTCAATGCCGCCCTTCTCCTACTGTCTGCTGAAAGAAAACATTTAGCACCTGCCTTACATAAGAGTGGCCCCCAATCCAGATCTTCCCTGTCCCGCGTCCAGCCTGTTGCTTGTGCTGGGACGTTGTAGCTCCTCGACTTCTGGTGATGAGTTCCTCCCCTGCGTCACAGGTTTGAGAAACTGCAAGAACCAGGAAAAGACCAAGAAAACCTGGATGACAATTCCCACTTCCACCTTAGGGAATGGGTAGCACTTACACCTGCCAGCACCACTTGGGCCCTTGGGTGTCCTCTTTCTCTTGATCAATCGCCACAATCTCGAAGTCGGTGCTTGCCGTCGCCGTGCCTGACGTATGCTTCCGTTTTGACGTCCACCAGCTGCTGATGTTGCGGTGTGGAGCACCCCTCAGATATCCGCCATGGACCCAGCCGTGAATACAAAGATAGACAAAACACAACAATTAGTGTTTCTGGCTTCGTTGTGAAAACTGCATTACACAAGCCTGACTTACATTGCCCGCACAAGCCATGTCTTAGCCAAAATTAACGCCCAATGTATTCCCAGGGACACTTCCCACTGCAATAGCAACAACTTCATTCAGGCTTTGGCTAGCAGAATGCTATCCGTGCCGAGGTGTAAAACTGGCCCTTTATCAGACCAGTCATCGCTTTGGCTCTTAGTTACCTACCGTCCAAACTAACCTGACTTTATTCAATCCACCCCTGGCCTGTGTTCTCTGCCATTACAAACCTCGGTGAGGTACGGCTCTGTCCTAGCCCCAGGGAGCATCCATTCTCTTGCTTAAACACTTGTTCCAGTTCCTTATTAGGCAGAGGGTTAGGTCCAGGGTCTGTGCATTGCGCATAAAGCCTAATTTGGAATGGCACTCGAAGTCCTATGTGCCTAGACGGCACCCCCAGTCTGCCCGTGTTTCAATAGAACCACCATGAGAGGACGGTCTTTCTCAGTCGTGATCCCCCAACCCCAAACTTACCACCATCCTGTTATGGGGACACAGGCAGGCATGCAATGGAGGAATGGACATGCCTAATGCTCGCCAGATGAGGCTACAGGCGGCCCAGTGCCATGCTCATGTGAATTTAAATTAATTGAGGCCGTGGCTGTTTGTCTGACCTGCTTGCAAAGGTGAGTCTATATTGCTCATCATTGTCAGTTCATGCATTGTTTCAGGCATTGACAATGCTGTGGCTAGCCAAGTTTAATACTACTGCCTATTGCAGAACTGAGACACTATCATGCAACATTTCAATCATCTTCACCTGAACGAACATACAGCACTGAGGCCCACTCATCTCTAGGATGTTAGGGGTTAATATCACAAACCCATGCTAATGACTAACCATAACACAACTAATAGAAGATGTGCTTCCCCAAATTGCTATCCGGGAAGCCTAGCACCAAATGAGCAACGGACGGGAGAGGCCTATCGGCGTGGTGATACCACCTTCTTAACTGCCTTCAAGCCCCTATGTGGGTGTGACCTTCCCTAACAAACAACCCATGGACCAGAGTGCCATGATGACGCACCTTGTACGTGGTATTACCACCCGTGGTATCGCATCATAGTACCATCCTCGCTCCCACGGACTGGGCTTTAGGTGGGATGCCATGGTCACTCCCTTGGAGTCAGAACTGTTGGCTTTGCCAAAGCTTGTACCTCTCGCATTCTGTTTGCCTTTGATACGTGCCCAAATGCCACCATTGCCTACGTAAGATTTTTCTTGTGCCATGGGCAATTCTCACGGTCTGCACTACAGTACTGTGCGCTAGAATGGGCATAAAGGACAGCAATCCGACAGTATAAGGCCCCAAGTAGATCAGTGCTTGTTTATTCAACACTCTGTAGTGGGATCAATGACTTGTGCCGTCTTATATTACTTGTTTACCTGACTGTATATTGATACGTTTTATGTATGTTATTATTATCCTTTCATGTTAGTGACTACTACATTGCTGTAAGGATCTTGTTCGCACTATATAAAACTTTGAATAAATAAATAAATAACACTTTTGCATGAATTGGCCTCTATTTATTTGGGTAGTAATGGTGCGTGAAACTGAAGTATTGCTAGCTGAAACCGTATTGCCTGAAGGGACCTCACGTGCCATGTGCCTATTTGTGGGAACACGCGTCAGACTACCACCCTACGGAGGTTGAAATGCAACCCTCCTAGCAACCAAAGATCTAGCTTTAACATGCCATTTCGTGCAATCGTCCCCTGGCATGTGTGCTTCTGCTAGGGTCACTGCTGTAAAGGCAGAACTGTTGGCTTTGCCAAGGCTTGTACCTCTCACACTATTGTTGGCTTTGATACCTGCATAAGCGCCACCATTGCCTACGTGGCTTTTTGTTCCTGCGTCTGTGTGTCAAGCCTATAGTGCAGTATTATACCTCTAATTGTCCCGTTTTCTCTCTTGTAACCTGTAAACCTGTCACTGTTTACCCCCGCGCCCTTTATGCTACCTGACGAGCTTGGATTGCCCACAATCGACCCTTTTACCTCATTGTAACAAGATCTGCTTTTATACTCAGTTCACGTGTAATGCTCCCTCGTATATCAGATCTGTTCCTATTGTGCAGTGTTCTGATGCCTGCGGGCAGAGTCGGCGCTATATAAAACGTGCAAGTAACTAAAATTAAGTAAATACTCTGTGTGAACCGCAGCTCAGCATCTGGTTGGTACACCAGGAGCAATTTGTATGCCTGTGTGTATCATGTAATCCTGCATTTGGTTACCGCGCGCACATTGCAATGTGCACTGTGCCTACAGCCTGCATACACAAATAAGGTCACAAACCACTTTCCATCTAAAATTGGTGGCATTGCCCCTGTTAACGCACTACTCTCAACGTGAGAACCTCCACTGACACTGTATGTTACCTGGGCCAGGCCTGAGTACCTTCAAAATAACATATTCTACCGTGTCCTCGATGGGGAAAACTATTTCGAAGTTCCTCCTCATTTGACACTTTCTCCCGGGAGTGACTTTCTACCTTTGCTCACTATTTGTACCCTGGACCTAAGACAGAAAAAATTGCCTCAGCCTGTACCTTAACTAGAAACGTTTGCCCAGGTCATGAGACCCCGGCTGCGTCATGCGGTTGCATCCTGTGCTAGAGAGGAATTTGAGTTCAGCACAGGGTATTTTCTTTTGGAAATGTTGACTTACAAGAAGTTTAAAGACGACCTTATATGAGTACATGTGTGCTCATGAACGGCCAGCCAAAGGGTAATTTGTTTTGACCGACATGGCCCCAGTACCGGTTCTGACTGAGCCCCCCAGGCCCTTGCATTAGAAAACAAATAAACGGCAATAAAGAACACCCGACAGGTTAGGCCAGCCGTCCCTGGCCCCAAAGGGGACCATTTACAGTGATGGTGGCGGACAGCAGTGTAGACTGCGGAGTCCGTCACTGATGCACAAGGGTGCCGGTGGCTTTATTGGGCTGGCCGGGTACCCAGGCTGTATGCGGTGCTATTAGGAAATAAACTGTGAATGACACCTCTAAAGGCCATTGGATGGTGGGCTGACTGAAAGACCCTTTCTGAATCTATGCATATGCACTGAGGAGGAGGCGGTCACCGCGACGCCATGCGGGCGGGGGGGGGGGGGGGGTAAGAGCCCCCCTTTCCAAATGCACCAGTGGCCCTCGGGGAAGAGGGTTCGCCTATAAAAGACAAAACTTTGCAAGGTGGATGCCAGTGCGTAGTGCGTCCGCCTGCAAACACATTGCCAGACATTTTTACATTTTATTATTGCCAACAGGTACTGGCAAAGTCAATCCGTTACCCTTTGCTTTTAAATGTGAGAGCAATATACATTGTCAAAACCTGGTTTGTACTGTGTCATTGAAGGAAGAGGACATGACCTAGAAAGCTCTTTCTTACTTCTTGAGAAGGCCGACCAGATCCATTGCAGTAAGAAAACGATCTTTGCTGAATGGAACATCTGGAGTCTGCTAAAATTACATCCAATTAAACTATGTACTATTGTCATCCCATCCTAACTTCTGCCAAACCCAACAATGTACAAAAACGCTAATATAAAAATCACTTTAAACTAAAATGCGGGCAGAGCCCGAGTTTTTTTTTTTTTTTTTTGTGGAAAAAGACGTAAATTTCAAGTTTACACCAGAAAACATAGAAAGGCTTCTGAGAGCGAGTCGTAAAATATTTCAGCATTGCTGGAGTTGCCTCCTGAACGTGGGCCCTCGCTTATGAGGAGTACAAGGAAACCAAATACGGAGGTCATTTGTTTACAAGAACCCAAGCAATAAACAGATCATAAAATCACAAACTGGTTGCCCGGATACCTCGGTGGCAAAAAAGACGGAACGGAAGGACTCTCCAAGGAGCACGTGTAACCTGCTTGAAACCACCTGAAACCAGAAATTCACCAAGCAACCTTCCATCGATTCCCGACTACCTAGTTGTGTGCACAGCACATGAACACGCAATATTAAGAACTGGTTTTATGCAGTGCTTCGCGCTGCACTTATGTTTCTTAGCAATGTGAATACCCAGGGTTAGTATCTGATTTAACTGTTCTTAAAAAACGGATCAAATGGCTTAAATCTTAAATGACATCGCCATTTGCTTCACAAGCCAGCGTTCCGCCCACTGAACTAACCACACCGCTCTTCACCCCCCACCTCCCTCCTACATTTACAGAAAACATGGTGCAATGTACCCCTCCTCGGTAAAGGAGTTTCTCAAGGAGCGGTCTAAGCGCTTAACACACGTGAATCCCGTGGGTGATCAGCCCCCCATGTGCTTACTTCTCACCGCTGGTCTCATAGCGAGCAAAAGCCACCGGATGCCGCCTCTATGGCCTTCGGTGCCGAGCACCACACGTCCCTGCTGCCTTGCTCTTCCCGCGCTGAATGTCCTGCTGCAGGCATCTCCCTAGCCATTGCGATGCTCCTCGTGCCCCCCTGATCCTGCGTCGCCAGCTACGAAGACCTGCATGGGAGTACAAAGTGAGAAAAATAAAATTAGCCCCGAGCGCGGGGCACGGCCAGCGTGGGGAGCGAAAACAAAGAAGCCCCGAGCGCGGGGCACACCGTCTCGGCGAGGGAGCGTCCAGGGACAAGGGGGTCTCCTGGGCGCTCCCTATCTCTTTATTCCCGAGGGGCCAGGTGGCCCCTCCTATAGCCCGCCCCCCCTGACCCGGACCCA
Organism: Lissotriton helveticus; assembly: GCF_964261635.1. Taxonomy (NCBI): domain Eukaryota; kingdom Metazoa; phylum Chordata; class Amphibia; order Caudata; family Salamandridae; genus Lissotriton; species Lissotriton helveticus. Next base: position 1,376,960,827 of record NC_136065.1, on the reverse strand, counting down.
CTTCCCAGGATCCGGGTCAGGGAGGCCGCCAGCCAATCGGCGGTGGGCCGCGCCCCCCAGGGCACGCCCCCACCGCCGAATGGCGACAAAGGAGACAGTGGGGGCGACGGTCGCCGCGCCGCCATACGTGCGGGGGGGCCGAGGGCCCCCCCTTTTCAAATCATAAGGTTTGCAACTCAAAGCTCTCTTTTTATAATTTACTAAACCTATTTTACGAGTCAAAATACTTTTGTTAGCTCGTAAAAATGGATTTAGAAATATTTACCCATTTGCAGTTGGGAAGGGTTATGTTTTGGGCTTCCTCCCAAATTGAGTATGGTTACCTTAAATCTCAATTGTTTGTGGCCTTAATTCAGGTCTCAAACCATTGAACAGTTACTGTTTTGCAAATGGGAAGGGGGCCCTTTCAGACTCCTTTCCCTATGGGAATCCGGGTGGCAACTTCCAGAGCACCAGTGCAAACTCTCACTGAAGTTTTCCAAATTAGTTGAAAACATTTTTTTTTTAAAGAGCTGCGTTTACTTTAAGGAAATGTAGCTGCTTTGAAAAAAAGCTTACATTTTGAAAAGTTATTACAGAAATGCTGGTCTGCTGTTCCTTACAGCCCATCATCCCTGTGATTGTAGCCAAATGTAGGGTGTCGCAAATTGCGACTTGCCTAGTTATTAGGTCTCGGCAACGAGAACTATTGTCGCCGAGTAAGCTCGCAAGGGAGTACAGAACGGTGCACGAGCCGACCAGGGTCTGTGGACGCGCACACACAAAGGCAGGCAGGCAGGCACACACCAGACACACACACACAGACAGACACACGCACACACACACACACACACACACACCCTCCCTCTCTGCCCACTCCCTCTCTGCCGCCCCCCCCTCCCTACCCCCACTCACCGGGCTCTTTCCCTCTGCAGCGGGTCAGTCACGGCAGCAGGCAGGCTCGGTGTCTTCTCCGGCGATCTTCAGCTGATGTGCACGCCCACGCTGCGTCTCCTGCGCGCCCACCACGCTGTTTTCGCGCCCGTTGATCCTCAGCTTGTGATTACTACTCCTTCTAACCCGGATTCTAAATTACTATTTCTTGGTTCTCTAACTCCACTCTGTTGATTCGTAACAAACTGATATTCAGCACATTTCACAGTCTCGCTTTTGCTTCTCATAAATACAATAAGATTATTTTAAGCAATGTCTACCCTTCTTTTGGTTCTGTGCCTATTATGCTTCGGACTATAGAGTTTTAGAAAGTGTGGTGGAAGATTCCATGATCAGTGGTGTGCACAGTGCAGAGCGAGTGTGCAGAGTGCAGAGTAGTGAGTGCAGAGTAGTGAGTGCAGAGTAGTGAGTGCAGAGTAGTGAGTGCAGAGTAGTGAGTGCAGAGTAGTGAGTGCAGAGTAGTGAGTAGTGAGTGCAGAGTAGTGAGTAGTGAGTGCAGAGTAGTGAGTAGTGAGTGCAGAGTAGTGAGTGCAGAGTAGTGAGTGCAGAGTAGTGAGTGCAGAGTAGAGAGTGCAGAGTAGTGAGTAGTGAGTGCAGAGTAGTGAGTAGTGAGTGCAGAGTAGTGAGTGCAGAGTAGTGAGTGCAGAGTAGTGAGTGCAGAGTAGTGAGTGCAGAGTAGTGAGTGCAGAGTGTGAGTGCAGAGTGTGAGTGCAGAGTGTGAGTGCAGAGTGTGAGTGCAGAGTGTGAGTGCAGAGTGTGAGTGCAGAGAGAGTGTGCAGAGTAGTGAGTGCAGAGTGAGTGTGCAGAGGAGTGAGTGCAGAGGAGTGAGTGCGCAGAGTAGTGAGTGCGCAGAGTAGTGAGTGCGCAGAGTAGTGAGTGCGCAGAGTAGTGAGTGCGCAGAGTAGTGAGTAGTGAGTGCAGAGTAGTGAGTGCAGAGTAGTGAGTGCAGAGTAGTGAGTGCAGAGTAGTGAGTGCAGAGTAGTGAGTGCAGAGTAGTGAGTAGTGAGTGCAGAGTAGTGAGTGCAGAGTAGTGAGTGCAGAGTAGTGAGTGCAGAGTAGTGAGTGCAGAGTAGTGAGTGCAGAGTAGTGAGTGCAGAGTAGTGAGTAGTGAGTGCAGAGTAGTGAGTAGTGAGTGCAGAGTAGTGAGTGCAGAGTGCAGAGTAGTGAGTGCAGAGTAGTGAGTGCAGAGTAGTGAGTGCAGAGTAGTGAGTGCAGAGTAGTGAGTGCAGAGTAGTGAGTGCAGAGTAGTTAGTGCAGAATGCAGAGTAGTGAGTGCAGAGTAGTGAGTAGTGAGTGCAGAGTAGTGAGTAGTGAGTGCAGAGTAGTGAGTAGTGAGTGAAGAGTAGTGAGTAGTGAGTGAAGAGTAGTGAGTAGTGAGTGCAGAGTAGTGAGTAGTGAGTGAAGAGTAGTGAGTGCAGAGTAGTGAGTGCAGAGTAGTGAATAGTGAGTGCAGAGTAGTGAGTGCAGAGTAGTGAGTGCAGAGCAGTGAGTGCAGAGTAGTGAGTGCAGAGTAGTGAGTGCAGAGTAGTGAGTGCAGAGTAGTGAGTAGTGAGTGCAGAGTAGTGAGTGCAGAGTAGTGAGTAGTGAGTGCAGAGTAGTGAGTGCAGAGTAGTGAGGAGTGAGTGCAGAGTAGTGAGGAGTGAGTGCAGAGTAGTGAGTGCAGAGTAGTGAGGAGTGAGTGCAGAGTAGTGAGTGCAGAGTGCAGAGTAGTGAGTGCAGAGTAGTGAGTGCAGAGTGCAGAGTAGTGAGTGCAGAGTAGTGAGTAGTGAGTAGTGAGTGCAGAGTAGTGAGTAGTGAGTAGTGAGTGCAGAGTAGTGAGTAGTGAGTAGTGAGTGCAGAGTGCAGAGTAGTGAGTGCAGAGTGCAGAGTAGTGAGTGCAGAGTAGTGAGTGGAGAGTAGTGAGTGCAGAGTAGTGAGTGCAGAGTAGTGAGTGCAGAGTAGTGAGTGCAGAGTGCAGTGCAGTGCAGGTGAGTGCAGTGCAGGTGAGTGCAGTGCAGTGCAGGTGAGTGCAGTGCAGGTGAGTGCAGTGCAGTGCAGGTGAGTGCAGTGCAGTGCAGGTGAGTGCAGTGCAGTGCAGGTGAGTGCAGTGCAGTGCAGGCGAGTGCAGTGCAGTGGAGTGCAGTGCAGTGGAGTGCATGCGAGTGCAGTGGAGTGCATGCGAGTGCAGTGCAGTGCAGGTGAGTGCAGTGCAGTGCAGGTGAGTGCAGTGCAGGTGAGTGCAGTGCAGGTGTGTGCAGTGCAGGTGAGTGCAGTGCAGGTGAGTGCAGTGCAGGTGAGTGCAGTGAGTAGTGAGTGCAGAGTAGTGAGTGCAGAGTAGTGAGTGCAGAGTAGTGAGTGCAGAGTAGTGAGTGCAGCGTAGTGAGTGCAGAGTAGTGAGTGCAGAGTAGTGAATAGTGAGTGCAGAGTAGTGAGTGCAGAGTAGTGAGTGCATAGCAGTGAGTGCAGAGTAGTGAGTGCAGAGTAGTGAGTAGTGAGTGCAGAGTAGTGAGTGCAGAGTAGTGAGGAGTGAGTGCAGAGTAGTGAGTGCAGAGTAGTGAGGAGTGAGTGCAGAGTAGTGAGTGCAGAGTAGTGAGGAGTGAGTGCAGAGTAGTGAGTGCAGAGTAGTGAGTGCAGAGTGCAGAGTAGTGAGTGCAGAGTAGTGAGTAGTGAGTAGTGAGTGCAGAGTAGTGAGTAGTGAGTAGTGAGTGCAGAGTGCAGAGTAGTGAGTGCAGAGTAGTGAGTGCAGAGTAGTGAGTGCAGAGTAGTGAGTGCAGAGTAGTGAGTGCAGAGTAGTGAGTGCAGAGTGCAGTGCAGTGCAGGTGAGTGCAGTGCAGTGCAGGTGAGTGCAGTGCAGGTGAGTGCAGTGCAGTGCAGGTGAGTGCAGTGCAGTGCATGCGAGTGCAGTGGAGTGCATGCGAGTGCAGTGCAGTGCAGGTGAGTGCAGTGCAGTGCAGGTGAGTGCAGTGCAGGTGTGTGCAGTGCAGGTGAGTGCAGTGCAGGTGAGTGCAGTGCAGGTGAGTGCAGTGAGTAGTGAGTGCAGAGTAGTGAGTGCAGAGTAGTGAGTAGTGAGTAGTGAGTAGTGAGTGCAGAGTAGTGAGTGCAGAGTAGTGAGTGCAGAGTAGTGAGTGCAGAGTAGTGAGTGCAGAGTAGTGAGTGCAGAGTAGTGAATAGTGAGTGCAGAGTAGTGAGTGCAGAGCAGTGAGTGCAGAGTAGTGAGTGCAGAGTAGTGAGTAGTGAGTGCAGAGTAGTGAGTGCAGAGTAGTGAGGAGTGAGTGCAGAGTAGTGAGTGCAGAGTAGTGAGGAGTGAGTGCAGAGTAGTGAGTGCAGAGTAGTGAGGAGTGAGTGCAGAGTAGTGAGTGCAGAGTAGTGAGTGCAGAGTGCAGAGTAGTGAGTGCAGAGTAGTGAGTAGTGAGTGCAGAGTAGTGAGTAGTGAGTAGTGAGTGCAGAGTAGTGAGTAGTGAGTAGTGAGTGCAGAGTGCAGAGTAGTGAGTGCAGAGTGCAGAGTAGTGAGTGCAGAGTAGTGAGTGCAGAGTAGTGAGTGCAGAGTAGTGAGTGCAGAGTAGTGAGGAGTGAGTGCAGAGTAGTGAGTGCAGAGTAGTGAGTGCAGAGTGCAGAGTAGTGAGTGCAGAGTAGTGAGTAGTGAGTAGTGAGTAGTGAGTGCAGAGTAGTGAGTAGTGAGTAGTGAGTGCAGAGTAGTGAGTAGTGAGTAGTGAGTGCAGAGTGCAGAGTAGTGAGTGCAGAGTGCAGAGTAGTGAGTGCAGAGTAGTGAGTGCAGAGTAGTGAGTGCAGAGTAGTGAGTGCAGAGTAGTGAGTGCAGAGTAGTGAGTGCAGAGTGCAGTGCAGTGCAGGTGAGTGCAGTGCAGTGCAGGTGAGTGCAGTGCAGGTGAGTGCAGTGCAGTGCAGGTGAGTGCAGTGCAGTGCAGGTGAGTGCAGTGCAGTGCAGGTGAGTGCAGTGCAGGCGAGTGCAGTGGAGTGCAGTGCAGTGCAGTGGAGTGCATGCGAGTGCAGTGGAGTGCATGCGAGTGCAGTGCAGTGCAGGTGAGTGCAGTGCAGTGCAGGTGAGTGCAGTGCAGGTGAGTGCAGTGCAGGTGTGTGCAGTGCAGGTGAGTGCAGTGCAGGTAAGTGCAGTGCAGGTGAGTGCAGTGAGTAGTGAGTGCAGAGTAGTGAGTGCAGAGTAGTGAGTAGTGAGTAGTGTGTAGTGAGTGCAGAGTAGTGAGTGCAGAGTAGTGAGTGCAGAGTAGTGAGTGCAGAGTAGTGAGTGCGTAGTAGTGAGTGCAGAGTAGTGAGTGCAGAGTACTGAGTGCAGAGTGCAGTGCAGTGCAGGTGAGTGCAGTGCAGTGCAGGTGAGTGCAGTGCAGTGCAGGTGAGTGCAGTGCAGGTGAGTGCAGTGCAGTGCAGGTGAGTGCAGTGCAGGTGAGTGCAGTGCAGTGCAGTGCAGTGCAGTGCAGTGCAGGTGAGTGCAGTGCAGTGCAGGTGAGTGCAGTGCAGTGCAGGTGAGTGCAGTGCAGTGCAGGTGAGTGCAGTGGAGTGCAGGTGAGTGCAGTGGAGTGCAGTGCAGGTGAGTGCAGTGGAGTGCAGGTGAGTGCAGTGGAGTGCAGGTGAGTGCAGTGGAGTGCAGTGCAGGTGAGTGCAGTGCAGGTCAGAGCAGTGCAGTGCAGGTGAGTGCAGTGCAGTGCAGTGCAGGTGAGTGCAGTGCAGGTGAGTGCAGTGCAGTGCAGGTGAGTGCAGTGCAGATGAGTGCAGTGCAGATGAGTGCAGTGCAGTGCAGGTGAGTGCAGTGCAGTGCAGGCGAGTGCAGTGGAGTGCATGCGAGTGCAGTGCAGTGCAGGTGAGTGCAGTGGAGTGCAGTGTAGTGGAGTGCAGTGGAGTGCAGGTGAGTGCAGTGCAGTGCAGGTGAGTGCAGTGCAGTGCAGGTGAGTGCAGTGCAGGTGAGTGCAGTGCAGTGCAGGTCAGAGCAGTGCAGTGCAGGTGAGTGCAGTGCAGTGCAGTGCAGGTGAGTGCAGTGCAGGTGAGTGCAGTGCAGTGCAGGTGAGTGCAGTGCAGATGAGTGCAGTACAGTGCAGGTGAGTGCAGTGCAGTGCAGGTGAGTGCAGTGCAGTGCAGGTGAGTGCAGTGGAGTGCAGTGCAGTGGAGTGCATGCGAGTGCAGTGCAGTGCAGGTGAGTGCAGGTCAGTGCAGTGCAGTGGAGTGCAGTGCAGTGGAGTGCAGTGCAGGTGAGTGCAGTGCAGTGCAGTGCAGGTGAGTGCAGTGCAGGTGAGTGCAGTGCAGGTGAGTGCAGTGCAGGTGAGTGCAGTGCAGGTGAGTGCAGTGCAGGTGAGTGCAGTGCAGGTGAGTGCAGTGCAGTGCAGGTGAGTGCAGTGCAGGTGAGTGCAGTGCAGGTGAGTGCAGTGCAGGTGAGTGCAGTGCAGTGCAGGTGAGTGCAGTGCAGGTGAGTGCAGTGCAGTGCAGGTGAGTGCAGTGCAGGTGAGTGCAGTGCAGTGCAGGTGAGTGCAGTGCAGGTGAGTGGAGTGCAGTGCAGGTGAGTGCAGTGCAGGTGAGTGCAGTGCGTGCAGGTGAGTGCAGTGCAGAGCAGGTGAGTGCAGTGCAGGTGAGTGCAGTGCAGTGCAGGTGAGTGCAGTGCAGTGCAGGCGAGTGCATTGCGTGCAGTGCAGGCGAGTGCAGTGCAGTGCAGGCGAGTGCAGTGCAGTGCAGGTGAGTGCAGTGCAGGTGAGTGCGGTGCAGGTGAGTGCAGTGCAGGTGAGTGCAGTGCAGGTGAGTGCAGTGCAGGTGAGTGCAGTGCAGGTGAGTGCAGTGCAGTGCAGGTGAGTGCAGGTGCGTGCAGTGCAGTGCAGGTGAGTGCAGTGCAGGTGAGTGCAGTGCAGGTGAGTGCAGGTGAGTGCAGTGCAGTGCAGGTGAGTGCAGTGCAGTGCAGGTCAGAGCAGTGCAGTGCAGGTGAGTGCAGTGCAGTGCAGGTGAGTGCAGTGCAGTGCAGGTGAGTGCAGTGCAGTGCAGTGCAGTGCAGGTGAGTGCAGGTGAGTGCAGGTGAGTGCAGTGGAGTGCAGGTGAGTGCAGGTGAGTGCAGTGCAGGTGAGTGCAGGTGAGTGCAGTGGAGTGCAGTGCAGGTGAGTGCAGTGCAGGTCAGTGCAGTGCAGGTGAGTGCAGTGCAGGTGAGTGCAGTGCAGGTGAGTGCAGTGCAGTGCAGGTGAGTGCAGTGCAGATGAGTGCAGTGCAGGTGAGTGCAGTGCAGGTCAGTGCAGGCGAGTGCAGTGGAGTGCAGTGCAGTGGAGTGCATGCGAGTGCAGTGCAGTGCAGGTGAGTGCAGGTGAGTGCAGTGCAGTGCAGTGGAGTGCAGTGCAGTGCAGTGCAGTGCAGGTGAGTGGAGTGCAGGTGAGTGGAGTGCAGGTGAGTGGAGTGCAGGTGAGTGCAGTGCAGGTGAGTGCAGTGCAGGTGAGTGCAGTGCAGGTGAGTGCAGTGCAGGTGAGTGCAGTGCAGTGCAGGTGAGTGCAGTGCAGTGCAGGTGAGTGCAGTGCAGTGCAGGTGAGTGCAGTGCAGGTGAGTGCAGTGCAGGTGAGTGCAGTGCAGTGCAGGTGAGTGCAGTGCAGGTGAGTGCAGTGCAGGTGAGTGCAGTGCAGGTGAGTGCAGTGCAGGTGAGTGCAGTGCAGGTGAGTGCAGTGCAGTGCAGGTGAGTGCAGTGCAGGTGAGTGCAGTGCAGGTGAGTGCAGTGCAGGTGAGTGCAGTGCGTGCAGGTGAGTGCAGTGCAGTGCAGAGCAGGTGAGTGCAGTGCAGGTGAGTGCAGTGCAGTGCAGGTCAGTGCAGTGCAGGCGAGTGGATTGCGTGCAGTGCAGGCGAGTGCAGTGCAGTGCAGGTGAGTGCAGTGCAGTGCAGGTGAGTGCAGTGCAGTGCAGGTGAGTGCAGTGCAGGTGAGTGCAGTGCAGGTGAGTGCAGTGCAGGTGAGTGCAGTGCAGTGCAGGTGAGTGCAGTGCAGTGCAGGTGAGTGCAGTGCAGGTGAGTGCAGTGCAGTGCAGGTGAGTGCAGTGCAGGTGAGTGCAGTGCAGGTGAGTGCTCTGCAGTGCAGGTGAGTGCAGTGCAGGTGAGTGCAGTGCAGGTGAGTGCAGTGCAGTGCAGGTGAGTGCAGTGCAGGTTAGTGCAGTGCAGGTGAGTGCAGTGCAGGTGAGTGCAGTGCAGGTGAGTGCAGTGCAGGTAAGTGCAGTGCAGTGCAGGTGAGTGCAGTTGAGTGCAGTGCAGGTGAGTGCAGTTGAGTGCAGTGCAGGTGAGTGCAGTGCAGTGCTGGTGAGTGCAGTTGAGTGCAGTGCAGGTGAGTGCAGTTGAGTGCAGAGTGGTGTGTATTGACAATGTAAATGACAATGCCATTTATTTATGATTTAAAGGAAAAAAAAATTTAATGAGCAATGCCAATAGCTCTACCTTTAATGATGCCGAGACCATTGCATTGTAAATGCTTGTTATTCACTAGGTAGGTCTTTCTGCAACCCCCCCTTCAATTCCTTATTTTGCAAACCGACCTTTTACCTCATAGCGCGTTCTCAAAATTAGAAGCTGGTTGCAAAGAAAGGTTGAATTTGTGACCACATTTTGTGGCCAGTATCTTTGTAAATCTGGCATTCCGAAGAAGCATTTCACAAGACTGACTCAGTGCTCCCGACAGAGCAACTGGAACCTTATATTCCTAGAAGCATTCCTTGTTCCTCAGCTGATATAAGGCTTAAAGTTCAGAGGTTCAGGAATTTGTTAGCCAGAAGACATGTTTTTGAAGTACAGGCCACAAGCCTCTGGCATGGCCTGCCTGAAGAATTGCATGTTTAAACAATACTTAGACTTCAGAAAGTAGAAAATTACCTTATGTATCCCCAAATAGCCATGTGTTCCCTTATGCATTCAGCTCACGATCAAGGGGATTTAAGTAATGAATAGGAAAATGGAATAAAAACATATGCTGAGTGTAGGCCGTCTTGGTACACATCTGGCATCTAATGGTTCCTGCTTTTCCCTAAGTACAGGTCAGGTTCCAAAGATGTTGGTCTGTCATGCAATGGCTTTCTGTGTAAGCTCAGCTTTATCCATGAGGCTGCCAAACTGTGCTGAGATTAAGTTGAGCCTATTCTAGTACAAACCTGCACCCTAGAGACATCATTGAAAGTGGAGAGGAAGACGGGGCACATGTAATACTCGCATCCATCTAACCTCAGGTCCTACCCAGCGGCGGCTCCTCCACAATTGCGGAGGAACGTTGCCCCACTGGCTCAGAGCCAGCAGCAAAAAACATAAAAGGATATTTTATGATCGTTTTATTTTCCAGCAGCTGGCTGAGCGACCATGTGTATAGAGGGACCGGACCAGGGCAAATGGGGCGAAGTGATGTACACTTCTAAGTGCGCATGTTGGTTTGGTCGGCCAAACAGACATGCACAGTTAGGTTTCTCCAACCCAGCTGTACTGCACAGCCAGGTTGGAGAAACAGCACAGACTCCCTCTGCCTTAGTGGCCCTCTCAGACCAATCTCCGTGCTGCGCTCGTGCTTGGTAATTCCATGAGAGCAGCGCAGCGATTCGATGGGGAGTCTCTGATGTTGTCCCAGGAACTGCTGGGAACAGTTAGCAGAGGACTACCGAGGCGCAAGGCAGCTGGCAGCATCAAGTACGTTTTATTTATTTATTATTAACACCCCACGTGTGCTCTTCCCAGCACTCCCACCCCCTATGTTCCCTCCACCCATCGCACAACATTTTATTTGTGTCGGCCGCCACTGGTCTAACTATGAGGATACAAGCTTGTCCTTTAGTGACCCCTCTTTCTCTGCACCATAAATGGTTCACTTTATGCTCAACAGTGCCCCTGAGGTGCAGACCTGTCCTAATGACTCCTTCATATATTGCTGTTGCGCTCACCTCCCACAGATCACTGCCCACTCTCCCCTCAAAAGGCTTCTCCCTTTATTACTGCAGGGGCACAGGTGTATGGTGGCAGGTCAGCCGTTTAATTATCCCTTGATTTATCAATTTGCTTGTTAGATACTGATGGTAGAATTATGCCATTCAATGTAACTGCTTTCTACCTGTAACCTGTCAGTCTAATACCTTTCCCTTTTATCTTGTAGTTGATTACATCATCATGCAGTTTGGCCGTGTGGCTGACGATGCCTTCACTATGGACTACAGCTATCCCATGTGCGCCGTCCAGGCTTTTGCCATCGCCCTCTCCAGCTTCGATGGGAAGCTGGCCTGCGAGTAGCCAATATGGACCATCCATAAACCAGCCACCAACTGCAAGGGATGGCACAGAGTGTGACACAGTAGTGAAGAATGACCTTGTGGGCAATAGGACCCTTGGGCAGGAAGCACTCTACTTCCTGCATCACTGAACCTGGCATTGTCTTAGTGATTCCCTTGATATGTACCTGAACTGGCATCCTACTGCCGAACACTAAAAGAGAGACCGGGTAGGACCATCTGCCTCAGCACACAGAGGACAAGCAAGGCTAGGGTTGGAATATCCATCCACTAATCGCTGGTTAAATGACCGCAGAGATCTGCTCCAGGAGACTATTATTTGGAATACTGGGAGGCAAAAATATTGGGTTGCATCTATTCTTCACTCAGCAGGGAGTGATGTATGTTATAGATGCTGTTCTGAGTAGTAGGATCTTCATTGAGAGTCATAACTGTTAGAATATTTCTCAGCTGCACGTGTAGACCCTGGAAAGCTTTAAATCCATATTTGTCCATGTAAAATATGTGTCAATATGTTCAAATTAGGTGAAGCCCCCTACAAAAGCCTGCCTAAGGCAGGGTTTTTGCAAAATGTAGACTGTAAAAATAGGCAACAAAGTAGTCCACTTAAAACGTCATTGCACCATTTGAAATGTAGAAATATCAAAGACTGTCTATCATTAGGGGAAACAATGCTTCCTGATAACTTGGATTATGAAGCTGTGGAGAAAAAGGCTGTAGTGCCTTTAATAGTCCAGGGTCTTCCACTAACCATGATGCACCTCGCTTGTAGTTGCCTCCCTCAGGCAGTTCTTTTTCCGGCTCGTGAGAGAAGGATTTTTAGAACACTTCGAGGTTTTCACACCTCTGTTTTTTCTGATGTTTTCCTTACAAATAACATTTTCCTGTTTCACTGGACATCTTCACACATCTACAGAGCAAACCTGTTTTTCTGAAGACTTATTTTTCTATTAAAATGCCTTCACTTTTTGTGAAGTGTGTATCCATGGTTAAAAAGGCAGCCTCAGAACCACACAAAGTCGGTGTGCTTTGTTTACAATTTTCCCTTTAGCCAAGAAATGTGAGTTCTGCCTAAAGATGTCCAAAGGACATTAAAAAGGCATCACGCGGGGGAGGAGCCAAGATGGCGATCGGAACAGTCGCATAAACGCCTCGCTCCGTGATCCCTTCCTCCCCGCCATCTATCCTGTCTTTAATCCTGTTCGGGGCGTTCCGAATTTGATTACCAAGGAAGAGCCTTCACTTACCGTCTGTCTCCGGGGCTCCGGCGTGCAGTGGTTTCTGCGTTCTGCCCTTGTCGTCCTGCCGGCCTTCCCGGCCCTGACGCCGGGGCCTCGAGTACAGTGTCTGCCCGGAGGTGTTCGGAGTGCCGGCGGTCCGGAACCGGTGGAGAGACCGATGGTGGGAGCCTGAGAGCCGCGGACCGGAGAGACTGGAGAGGACCCACCCCCGATAGTGGGCCGCCCCACATGCCCGATATCCTGCCGGGCCGGAGAGAGAAGCCGTGTTGTCCGGCACCCCTTGGGTGAGACGCCCGCTCCTGTTGATTGTCCCGCCTGGGATCCGGTGCAGGGCTCCCCGAGAATTGTGGGGAGCACGCCCGTTCTTCTGGTGACTCTCCTTTCTCCGCTGAGCGCCATCCGCCGCGGATCTACTGTGTGTCCTGGGGCCTCCGGCACTCATGGTGGATTTGGAGGCGGACGAGATAATGGCGGCGGGTGCTGTGCTCAAGATGGCGGATGGCCCCTCGGAGTGTCTTCCTCCTGGAGACAGGGACATTGATGCATTTGCTCTCCCCGGCCCTTGTTTGCTTCGGGCGGCCCCTACACGGAGTGCTGTCTTGCTTGCCCTGGCTGCTCTACGGATCGACCTGTCCTTGCAATGCCGGGACTTGGAGTTGCGGATCGCCGCCATGGTTGCTCCGCCATTTTGTGGCGCTGTGTCGTCTCCCCGAGTTGGTTTCGTTGTGCCTCCTCCGGCTGCTGTGCTGGTATCTCCGGATGGTTGCTCGATTCTATGGGATCAAGTGGACTTGATGCCGCTGCTGCAGTGTTTTCTACGTCCTGATTTCTTTGCTTCGTGCTGGTCGGCCCGGATTTTGTACTTGACCACGTGGATATTTGGTGTACTTTTGTATTCTGACTGCAGCCGAGCTTTCCTGGTTGCCTCTTGGTGGCCGGGACACTGTTCCACAAGGATTCCACTTGTTTTCCCTAACTGGTATGAGCCCACTATATCGTACTGTTTCTTGGCCATGTCTGGGTCTGGCAGTTCTGCTCTTCGTAGAAGTGGACAGGGGTGATCGTGCCTGAGTGCCTGCGGGACTTTCGTTTTGTTATTGGCATCTCCGGGCCTCACTGTCTGGACAGTTTTTGTCTTCGTCCTCTGTGTGGGCTTTTCTCAGTATCCTATTTGACCTCGATTATTGATCTTTGTTGCGGGTGGGGAGGTGTTCTGTGTTCCGATCGCCGGCTCCTCTCCTCTCTCTCTCCTTTTTTCTCTTCTTTTCTCTTTTTCTCCTTTTCTTTTTCTGTTATTTCTCCCTTTCTCTTTTCTCCTATCTTTCGGGTGCTTCTGGGGCGACAGGCACGCTGTTTAGTGGGGTAGGCCATAGCCATTACAGTGATGTAGGGTGGGGGGGGTGTTTGTTATTTTAGTTTGTTTAGTTCTATGGTCCCTTTTTGCTTCCTTTCTAGGGGGTGGGCTATGTCCCTTTTTTCTTTCTCCTTCGTTTTGCAAGTGTCTGCACTTTCTCCTTTTCGGGGCGGGTGGGCTGTCTAGGTGGAGTCCTATTCAATTGTTTGCTACGATTTGTCCTTGATTTTTGACCCTTTGATGGGCATAGGATGTCTTTGGGATTTGCCCTGCTAGGGTTATTTGATTGCGTGGGGGGCTATATCCCTCCCGTCCCCCCCCCTTTTCTTCTGTTTATGTTGCATGACGCACTGGTAGATATGGTTGCTGCCTCCTCTATAAATCATAAAATGGAACCTTTCTTATCCTGGTGCCTACTGTGTAACGACTTTATTCTACGTCTATATTGTATTCAGTTTGCCATACGCATTGTTGTTGCTCCTTTTTGTCTCTCCTGTTTTTGCGGCCGGCCCCTGTGGTTGTAGGCCTGCGCTTGTACTGATACGCGTATTTCAATAAAGGTTTTTAAAAAAAAAAAAGGCATCACGCTCAGGGAGAAGCTTGAAGGAATGATGGTGAAAGAAGAAAGGGGGAACCAGAGGGCTGAAAAGTCATGCAGCTAGCCACCGACCAGGATGCCTACTTTTCATAAAAACGTTTCCCAAGAGGAAGATCTGAAGAGAGAAGGAGAAGAGATTACAGAGAGCGCCATTATCATCACCATTCTAGACGTCACTCATATACTGGGTCGAAGATGTTGACGTTGTTAGTCTCAGCACCAACATGTTTGCCTTCGACGGAAGGTTTATCATCAGTGAGCCTTCGCAGGTCAGTGACATTTTCCCTATCACAAATATCAAAACCTACAGACATAGCTTCAACAACAAATCAATCACCTTCAAGTTTGATGTCGAAGAGGCATCAGTGCCTTCATCAACAGTGAAAAAGCACAGGTCATCATCTAGACAATCGATGTCGAGGTCCTCCATGATTTTTTTCTGCCTTTCCTTCACTATCCATTCATTAAATTTAGTCCTTGCAGTCACCAAAAATGGACTCTCCTTCAAGGACCCCCCAATTTTTCTTCTTTTCTATTCATTCATACTCCTAAAAAGAAAATCCGGCTCTCCGAAGAAGACACTTCACATCCACTGGGGGTACCACCTTATATAATTCCATTAGAGGACTAATTTCAAACTCTGTTGGTCCCTCTTGATTCACCTCCTCCACAACTATGTACTACCTACAACATTTCCAGAATTGCCACCATCTACACCAGAATCTGGCGTCATGACAGATATCTGTGTCATTGCTGGTTAGCAGATCTGTTCCTCGTATGACTTCGGCATCACCACCACTAACCTTGCCATCTGGAAGACTTCGTACCCCGGAGAAACATAGAAGAAGGATGTCAACATCAATATCAAGTGACAGATCATACTCGTCCAATACACCAACTACTCCTGCTGCTTCTCCTTCTAGAATCTCACCAGTGGGAGACATTAAAACATTTCATGATGTTTTAGTGAAAATAAACTAGACATCACTCTGGAAGCACCTCAGACGTCCGTCTCAGTTACATTTGAGACTCTTCAACCATGAGTGTCCCAAAGAGGGTTGCTTCCTTTAGTCTTCCTGCTTCTAGAAAATTGCCAAAGATACATTCCTAACACCATCCACTGTAAAAGTGCTCACTCCAAGACTGCAAAAGAAATACCACCTCAACAGGATCTTAAATCTGAGCATAAACCAGACTATGTGATTGTCACCTTAGGAAAAAAGTGGCATGCATCAACACCAGAGACCATTACTCCCGAAATAGCAAAAGGATATATATTATAAAGGATAATGTGTTACAGCTGTCCTTGGCTGCTATCACAGGGAAATCTGGGAAGGAAGGAGATAATTCATAGATGACCTTCCAAAACATAGGCAATTTGATTTTAAAGAGATGGTCAACGAAGGGTCCCTGATGTCTTGCCAGGTTATAAATGCAACTGTTTATGGGGCACAATTAGCTTCTACAGGCTATGGCCATGGGGTATCATTCCTCAGGTCATCCTGATTAAGATAACCCATCCTTAACTCGGATACACAACAAAATATTATCAACCTATTCTTATTTGGTAGCAAGCTGTGTGGTCAACACACAGAGGAAGAAATGATTAGAATGGAAAATGAAGCAGAGACCCTGTCTGCCACCGCACCCTAGTACAGCGCCTCGGCAACATCGGAATACGGGACAAGGCACTGGAATGGATCACCTCCTTCCTCGACGGAAGAACACAGAGAGTCCGCCTACCACCGTACAAGTCAGAGGCCACCAAAGTCATCTGCGGCGTCCCTCAAGGATCCTCACTGAGCCCCACCCTCTTCAACGTCTACATGAGCCCCCTCGCGGCCATCGCACGCCAACACAACCTCAACATAATCTCCTACGCCGACGACACCCAGCTGATCCTCTCCCTGACCAACGACCCCGCCACCGCCAGAGCCAACCTGCACGAAGGGATGAGAGAGGTAGCCGAATGGATGACGACCAGCCGCCTGAAACTGAACTCGGACAAGACGGAGGTCCTCATCCTGGGCTCCTCGTCCTCCGCCTGGGACGACTCCTGGTGGCCCCCCGCCCTGGGCACCGCACCCAAACCGACGGACCACGCACGCAACCTGGGCTTCATCCTGGACTCCTCCCTCTCCATGACCAGACAAGTAAACGCCGTCTCCTCATCTTGCTTCAACATCCTGCGCATGCTACGCAAGATCTTCCGGTGGATCCCCACCGAGACGAGGAAGACGGTCACCCAGGCACTCGTCACCAGCCGACTGGACTACGGCAACGCCCTCTACGCCGGAACCACCGGCAAGCTCCAGAAGAGACTCCAGCGGATCCAGAACGCCTCGGCCAGACTCATCCTCGACATCCCCCGACGCAGCCACATCTCCGGACACCTGAGAGATCTGCACTGGCTCCCGGTCAACAAGAGAATCACCTTCCGTCTCCTCACCCACGCACACAAAGCGCTACACGACCAAGGCCCGAGCTACCTCAACAACCGGATCAACTTCTACACCCCCAAACGCCTCCTCAGATCAACCAGCCACGCCCTCGCCGCCGTCCCCCGCATCCGAAGAGCGACAACAGGAGGAAGGTCCTTCTCCTACCTGGCCGCCAAGACCTGGAACTCACTCCCAACCGACCTGCGCCTGACCCAAGACCACCTCTCCTTCAGGAAGAAGCTCAAGACCTGGCTGTTCGAGCAGTAACGGCACCCCCCCCCCCCCCAAACCAGCGCCTTGAGACCCTACGGGTGAGTAGTGCGCTCTATAAATGACCTGATTGATTGATTGATTGAAAGATGTTGGACTAGAGGAAAGGAAACGTGTTTACAATTAATTATGTAAGTCAAAGGATACTAGATATTACCCCCATATGATTCAATTCCCACGCTGCCCATATCAACTATAACAGCAAGCATAGTGGTATTGTTACAGCAAGAAGATATCAAAGCTAAAGTCAACACCTGCAAGACAATCTAAGTTTGAAGGAAGACAAGAAAGGAAAAGGAGGGAAAAACTGACAACCTAGTACCACCCACCTATGTTTGCCACTGCAGTGAGTGGAGTGGTATCTTGTCACTTGGCAGAATGGAGTCTCATAACATCGGACTAGTGGCTGCTAAACATAGTCAAGATTACACCAAGCGTTAGTGAAAGACAGTGGCCGTATCTTCACGTTTGCCAGACGTTTTGATGATGATGATGTTCAGGTCCCTAAGGATATTAAACCAGCCACTACTAATGCAGGAAGCCTGTCCAGCATCAGTGGTAGCTCAGATGCATTATCAGTGAGTGATCATAACATGGAGGGGGATAATACAACAGGGATGCAGGGGGCTTGTTAAGGTTCCGGATTGGAAACAGGAAAAAAAGAGAAAACATAAAACCAGGCCAGGAGAAGGGGGATGAGGAAAAACCGTAGACAGAGGCAAGGTCTTAACCAGGAACCAGAAGAAACAATTGAACAAACAATCATGTGTACAAAGAATGTTGCATAGAATCTGTCATCTGTTCACGCTATAATTGATGACCTTGTGGTGAATGTGTCTGACTATGTTTTGACATCACATGAGAAAACTGTGTTGAATAAAGGACTTGGCTTCTGTCCGGTATCTCAGGGTGTATTTTCAGACTTACATATTGATTTATTTAAATTTGTGCGGAACGCTAAACTGAAGTGTCACTTTGCGATCAATAACTATGATCGTAAAGAGGTAACAAGTGTTGACTCCCATACTGACCTCACGGATTCACACATCAAGGATGTATCCACCCTACTGTCGCTTGACACTGACAATGAGTCCTCATTAGTGCATGTACTGGAAAGCCTAAATATAACACAGGATTACACGTGTGACAGTGGCCTACATACACGAAGCAGGTTCACACCTCAAGGCACTCACTTAAATAGCATTGAGGTCTTTTACAATCTAGTAAGTGATGACTTATACCACCTAGAAGACAGACTCCAACATACACCCAGGAGATATGTTAAGGATAATTTATCATCTGACGAGAGGAAAGCGTTGCTCAACCTACAGATCAACGATTCACTAGTGATAAGGGAAGCCGCCAAGGGTGGCAACGTGATGGTTATGAATAGATGTGACTATGAGGTTGATGTACTCAGACAATTGAACAACACCACATACTAAGTGAGATTAAATAACAATTCTTTTGCACTAGCCTCCACTGCCATCAATGGTGAACGGATGCAAGAAAGTTGGCCTCCTTTTGGATTCTGAGTATAGTTTCCTCAGAATCACCAATCCTAGATTTCCCTGTATGTATCTTCTGCCAAGAATACATAAAAGACAGCACTTTCCACCAGGTCACCCAATTATATCTGGGATTGGCTCTATGACAGAAGTACTTTCTAAATTTGTGGACACGTTTCTTCAGCCCCTAGTAGTGAATCTACCATCATATATCAGGGATACCATGGATATCCTAAACAAGTTTGACGACTTGGAGTGGGAGGATTCCTTGTGGTTTGCCACATTGGATGTTGAATAACTTTACACCTGTATTCAGAGGAATCTTGGGAGAATGGCTGTGGAGTTTTTTCTATCCACCACACTTGCTCTCCTCCTTGACCACAATGAGATGTTACTTAACATGGTGGATCTCATTCTTGACAACAACTATTGTCTCTTTGATAAAACTTGGTACAAACAGCATCAAGGGACTGCAATGGGTTCTAAATTTACTCCATCGTTCGCCAACCTCTTCATGGGGTGGGTTGAGCACACATGTGCTTGGTACATGGCGGCTGCTGAATGGACGAAACACATACAATTTTGGGGTAGTTACATAGATGACATCATCGTTACCTGGACTGGGACTGACACACAACTGAAGGAATATTTTGGTTTCTTAAATGACTGCATTGAATATTACCTTTACTTCTGACATGTCTCAAATAAAGATACAATTTCTTGACCTAGAACTCTACATTAGTAACAACAGGATTCAGAGTACACTGTACAGAAAAGAAACAGCGTTGAACAGTATTTTACACTACACGAGCGCACATCCACCTTCGACGAAGAAAGCTATCCCTTATGGAGAGCTGCTACGCATCCGCAGAAACTGCAGTGATGAGGCCAGTTTTGAGTCTCAAGTCAAACTGGCCACTGACAGACTAGCAAGAAGAGGGTATGATCAGCAAGTTCTACGCGTAGCAGAACATCAAACTAAGAACACCAGTCGGAGAGACACCTTAGTCAATAAAAAGAAAAAGTGCAAGGAGGGGAGTA
The DNA here is from genome assembly GCF_964261635.1 of Lissotriton helveticus. Taxonomy (NCBI): domain Eukaryota; kingdom Metazoa; phylum Chordata; class Amphibia; order Caudata; family Salamandridae; genus Lissotriton; species Lissotriton helveticus. Next base: position 1,376,942,235 of record NC_136065.1, on the reverse strand, counting down.
ACCAACGACTGTCCTTCATCACCACTCATTCTGCACCCAATCATGATGTTTATAGAGTGCTTAACAGATGCTGGTCATTACTGAAAGGAGTACCGGGTGTTGGCAACCTTATTTTAGCCAAGCCCTCTATCACTTGCAAAAGAAGGAAAACCATCAAGGATACACTTTGTCCCAGCTACGCTCTTCAAAAAATCCCTAACAGACCAGGTTGACTTAAAAAGCCATTAGGGTTCTATACCTGTGGTGCTTGTATCATTTTCAATTTGGGGTGCAACAAAACACTGTGATTCAGCTACAACACGGGGAAACAACACAGAATGCGACATTTTATCAATTGCCTGACGAGTTCTATGGTATATGCGCTAAGATTTATGTTGGTGGCACCACATGCCAGCTCAATACACATATCCAGGAACACCGTAGGGCAATGGTGAATAGAGACACTGCATATGCTCTGGTATCACATAAGTGCAAAGAAGGTGTTCACAGATCAAGGTTCCGTTTTCACAGCATAGATGTTGCCCTACCTAACAAGAGATGCGGTGACAGGGAGCTGTCCCTCAGACAACTGGAAGCTAGATGAATCTGTATTTTACGATGTGCTACAGAGGGTCTTAATGCGGATAGTGAAATGCACTATTTTATCTGAATTCAATGCCCGCTCACTGAAAAATTTGGATAAAGTGTTTTGTCTTCTCTTCTCTGTATATGTACATGTGTTTAACCATAATTGCTCCTAATACTCCTGACTTGCGTATTGGAGCTTACCACTATGATTCTTCGAGTAGTCTCTTTGTCAACGGGCACTGTAACAATGTAGCCCTTATCATGTCTAATGCTACCTCTTCATGAGTGGATGATTTTTAACATTGTTTCAGCTGTCACAATAATATTTGCTCTTGTTACGTTCACTGCATATTAAGTACTTGTGACACCGTAACTGTGATCTGAATAGAAAATGTGTAAATAATGTGACTCCCATGATTCTCTCCCCCTGGCTCTCTGAAAAAAGGAGTACGATAACGTGTATTAAGGGACAATTCTTCCCTTGTTCTGCATTAGCATTGATGTCTCTCTCTGATGTTGCTTCAGCTGTCCCAGCAGAACTTGTTCTTGTAACACTTACTGCACATGAAATACATGTTACATTGTAATTGGATTTCCCAATAAGATTATTTCTGGCCAATATGATTCATGATCAGAACTGACTCTTTTATCTTGTTTCTCTGAAGAGAGGAGTTCAACCATGTGTATTTAGTGAAAAATTCTTCCCTTGATTTGCATAATACTAATCTCTCTCTCTCTAAGATATGCCTCTTAATATGACTTTCTATTTTTTTACATTCTCTTGCCTAATATATGGTTCTATGAAACAGGCTTTCATGCACTTTTTCTATTATTCTTAGTAGGTTAATATTCCTTATTTTTTCCTTTCATTCATCTACACAATCCCATTCGCACTATCTTCATTACCTGGATCATGGTGAGATCGAGCCAATTGCACGAATGAGCTTGTACTTCAGTAGTCTAGTCTTTGCTGTCAAAAGACCGGAAGAGCTTTTTTTTGAACATCTGTGACAACAGATGTGTATCACTGGTCTCCCTACGCTGGCTACGCTTGGGTAACCACCCTCATGCTAGGGAATGAGGTGCCGCTTTAAATTCTATATAAATGGACGCTGATATGGGACAGGACAGCACATTTCGGACCATACACGGGGTGAAGATCGAACTTAACTGTGAGTACGCTGTTAGAGACTCTGTCACTCTCTGCCTCTGTTGTTTAGGTTTCGCCTGGCGTCCACTGCGCAGCAGTGTTCGCGCAGGCGAAATCTTTTGTTTAGCAGTACGGGGCTTTGTCCCGCCTCTCTCTTCCATTGGCTAGCTCCATAAATGGAGGCTAGCCATTGGAAGAGAGATGCGTCACTCTTTTCTGGGAGCAGATTTGTGGTGTTCCGGTGAATTTTTCATTCTCCGCCCCTTTTAGAACATCATGAAGACGTGGGCCACTGTGGGCGTGTACTTTTTTTTTAACATGGATGTTTTTCCTCATTGCTAAGATCGGCCTGGTCCCGCATGGTTGTATCCCGCTGTCCGTCCCTCAACCCTGTGAGTTAATGAGTGGTCAGATGGGCGTGATGTCACTTACGGTGCTCATGCTATGGTATTCGTGCTATGGTGTTCATGTTCGGAAGTGTGTGGGACAGCTAAAAAATGGCGGGTCTCGTGTTTACATTTCTTTATTATATATAGCGTGAACTCGACAGGGAGACCGTGCGCTTTTCATGAGTATTGGTTATATTAGGACATATATATATATAATTTTTGTACGCACGGTGAGATTAATTGATTTGCCCTGAATCACAGGATGTTGAGCTAACGCCGAGACATGCACCTGGTTCCCTAGTTCCAAAGTCGGCAGCTCGGGTTGTTGCGCTACATCCTCGTGTTCCATGAAGCCTTGTGCTGCAGCTATCCCCGTCTTGAGCGCAGTGCTTCGCCCTCTTTAGTGGGTGGCAGGACTTGTGGATTCCCTCATTAGGAGGGAAGCTGGGAAGCTGTTCTCCTGCAGGCTCCTGTTCCGTGTCCTTTGCCTCACATTGGAGGCCCCCTCCCTCTGTCGGCCCAGACAGTCTGCGGGATTTCTCAGCCAGCCTTGGCAGGGGACAGGGTTCTTGGCAGAGTGTCGTTGGCAAGATTATGGGCACTCTTTTTGGCTGTATTCCTTCGGCGGGGGCATGTGAATAAAGAGGGCATTGTCTTCAGACTATGCAAGGAAAACGTAATAACTTGCTTTGTCATTGCCATTCCACAGCTGTGCCCCCGTACCTTACAAGCCAGATTTAATTCTCATCTCGTAGCATGTGGCACCGCGGCACATACGGCTCATGATTGGGACTTCCTCTGGCATTCGTTAGAGAGGTCGAGCATTGTGTGGTCGTGTAGTCTGTACTTCCCGGCCTCGGCGGAGCTGGCATGCTACACACCGATGTACCTTGGGGGGATGCCTGCTCTGTGGTATCGGTTTCAAGAGCTATCACTAGTGGCAATGTGGAGGGTTTACTTTGATGAGGAGGTTGTGATGGAGGTGATGGGCAATGAAAGGGCTGACATCCGTGACCAATGTGACATTGTGGTGTATGAGAAACTGATATAGGTGATTCTAAGCAGGCCGCCCGATGAACGCTTTTCCAGGAGGCCCTGCCCCCTGGGTGCTCAGATGTCTGCAGGCCCCGCCCTCACTGGCGCTCCCAGGCTTCCTAGCCCCGCCCTCTCTGGAGCTTCATGCCACTGACGTCACCTGCTTCTCTCTGGACTCTGGTGGGAGCCGGACGGAAGGGACCTGAGACCGGCCGCAGCTGCACGGATGGGAAGTAGCAGGGGGCACAGCCACACGGACGCCCCCACCCTCACTACAGTAAGGAGCCACTGTCAGAGGAGTTCGGGCAGAGAGTTCACTAAAGTGACGTACCGGGACAGGGTTAAACTGGAGTATTAGGAAGAGGGAGGCGAGTGTGTGTACAGCGCTACAGGGAGCAACATATACCCGTAGAGTATACACAGGGGAAGCGGGCACTGACGAACCAGGACAGTGGGCACTGTCTCATGGGGTGAGGGATGGTCATCGGTACAGGACAGTGACAAACGTGCCACCACCACCATACAGGGGTTAGAGATGTGTTTGCCTCAGTGGACAATGTGTTACTGGGCCTCTGCCCACAGAAGGTAGTTATTTGGTTCACTGAACAGTAGGCTCTATGGACAAAGGGCACCACCGGTTGATACAAGAGACAGAGTGTAGAGTGCCACGAAGCGGTGGGGGCTTGAGGGCTTCTAGGACCGGTGCATTTAATGTAGTGAACCATTCTAAAGGGGCAGGCTGCACAGGCGGGAATATTTCATATTTGGAATGGATTAATGGGGCAGTAGGCACCGCAGACAAAGAGCAGATGCTCATCGAAAGCAAAGGGGAGCAGGGGATGTGCTGGGCAACAGGTGCGGAGAAAGTAGATGCAACATCATGAAAGAAGAGTATTTGCGTTCAGTCAATGAGAGCAGAGAGTGCAGTTGCAGTGCCCTGTGTCTAAGCTGTCACAGGGGTTTTGCCTCACTTCCTTGTGGCGCTACTTTTAGCTCCGACCAGGACTTTCACCTATGTTGAGCACCGCGTCCATCTGCTCCACCCCCTCTTGTGCCCTCTGCTCTGACCGTGCCCGGCTCCGACATAGCGCTCTTACCCCTTGGTCATCAACTCTTGCCCCGTACCGCCCTCTGACCTCAAGCAGGGCATTTGTTCCTTGCAGCGATGCTCTCTGCCCTCGCAGGTGCCCTCAGCTCTGAATCCTCTGCCATCTGATCTCACCCCGGGCCCTCACTCCCTTCTTACCCCTGTACTCTCAGCTCTTACCCCTCTGCCCTCAGCTCTTACCCCTCTGCCCTCAGCTTTTCCTAGGCCCTCACTTCTGGCACCTGTGCCCTCTGACCTCAACCCAGGCCTCCAGCCCTCACCACGCTGCCCTCACCTGTGCCCTCACTGACTCCTGTGCCCTCAGCTCTTACCCTTGTGCCCTCAGCTCTTACCCTTGTGCCCTCAGATCTTACCCTTGTGCCCGCAGCTCTTACCCCTGTGCCCTCAGCTCTTACCCCTGTGCCCTCAGCTCTTACCCCTGTGCCCTCAGCTCTTACCTCTGCCCTCAGCTCTCACCCCTTTGCCCTCAGCTCTCACCCCTCTGCCCTCAGCTCTTACCCCTCTACCCTCACCCGTGCCCTCAGCTCTGACACCTGTGCCCCTCGCCCATGACCATGGCTAGCATGGCAGGGGAGATCGTGGCCTTCCTGCTGGCCCTGTCGGGCTGGGTGCTGGTCTGCACCACGCTGCCCACTGACTACTGGAAGTGTGTGGCTCTGTGTGTGTGTGTGGCTCTGTGTGTGTGGCTCTGTGGGTATGTATGTGTGTGGGACTCTGTGTGTTTGCGTGTGGCATTTGCAAGAGATTAAGCTATTGGCATTGTAAATGACAGTGCCATTTATTTATCTATTTTCAAAACCAACACATAAATAAAAATGTTGTCATTTACAATGCCAATAGCTCTAACTTTTTCAAAGGCGAGACCCCACCCCCGCTCTTCTTCGTTGTGCTGGTGTCCGTTACCCCCCACCCCGCTCTTCCTGGTTGTGCTGGTGTCCGTCCCCCCCACCCCCGCTCTTCCTAGTTGTGCGCGTGTCCGTCCCCCCCACCCCCGCTCTTCCTGATTGTGCTGGTGTCCGTCACCCCCCACCCCCGTTTTTCCTAGTTGTGCTGGTGTCCGTCCCCCCCCCACCCCCGCTCTTCCTGGTTGTACTAGTGTCTGTCACCCCCCACCCCCGCTCTTCCTGGTTGTGCTGGTGTCCGTCACCCCCCACCCCCGCTCTTCCTGGTTGTGCTGCTGTCCGCCCCCCCCGCTCTTCCTGGTTGTGCTGGTGTCTGTCCCCCCCACCCCCGCTCTTCCTGGTTGTGCTGGTGTCCGTCCCCCCCCACCCCCGCTCTTCTTCGTTGTGCAGGTGTCCGTCCCCCCTGCTCTGTCTGTGCGAGGGTGGCTCTGTGTAGGTGGCTCTGTGTGTGTGAGGATGGCTCTGTGTAGGTGGCTCTGTGTGTGTGGGTGGCTCTATGTGAATGACTCTGTGGGTGGCTCTGTGTGTGTGTGTGTGGCTCTGTCTGTGTGTGTATGTGTGTGTGTGGGTCTGTGTGTGTGTTTGTGCTCTGTGTGTGTGTGCAAATGCAATAGGTCTCGCATTTGTGAGAGATTAAGCTATTGGCATTGTGAATGGAAATGCCATTTATTTATCTGTTTTCAAAACCAACACATAAATACAAAATTTGTCATTTACAATGCCAATAGCTCTAACTTTTACAAAGGCGAAACCGTTGCATTGTAAATGCTTGTTTTCTAGCTGATTTGGATTTTTTTACAAAGGCAGGTTGGCAGATAACGTTAATTCAGATGATAGCAGAGCTAAGAGCACTTGCTGAACTGTTACCATGGGTTGTTTGTTGCTGGCATTCGTGAGTTTCTGGAGCTTCACGTACTTACACTCGTAACAGGATGTTTTCATTCTCGCACCGAAAGAGCAGTGCAGGTGTACGCTTGCCTATAATGCTGACTCCTACTCTGTGTTGTTCTTGCTTATGCGGGAGTGAGCATCTGACTAACTATTTGAGTTTACATCTTTTACAAGGATTTTGGCCCTGCTAATGCAGGCTAGCGTAACTTGTGTACTTTATCTCGCTGTCAGAGCGCATTTAGGGTAACGGATGTGGCTACTTATACTAATATTTTTCGAGTATCCATTGGTGCTTTTTCGTTACCCCATCCTCCACTTATACAACGATTAGGCTTTTTTGGTCTAAGAAATTCCGTTATACCAGTATGGTGGCATATTTAGAGATTCCACCCCCTTTACCACACCAGTGCCATTTATTTATCTATTTTCAAAACCAACACATAAATAAAAATGTTGTCATATACAATGCCAATAGCTCTAACTTTTTCAAAGGCGAGACCCCACCCCCGCTCTTCTTCGTTGTGCTGGTGTCCGTTACCCCCCACCCCTGCTCTTCCTGGTTGTGCTGGTGTCCGTCCCCCCACCCCCGCTCTTCCTAGTTGTGCTGGTGCTCTTCCTGGTTGTGCTGGAGTCCGTCACCCCCCACCCCCACTCTTTATAGTTGTACTGGTGTCCGTCCCCCCCACCCCCGTTCTTCCTGGTTTTACTGGTGTCTGTCACCCCCCACCCCGCTCTTCCTGGTTGTGCTGGTGTCCGTCACCCCCCACCCCCGCTCTTCCTGGTTGTGCTGCTGTCCGTCCCCACCCACCCCCGCTCTTCCTGGTTGTGCTGGTGTCCGTCCCCCCACCCCCGCTCTTCCTGGTTGTGCTGTTGTCCGTCCCCCCCACCCCGCTCTTCTTCGTTGTGCAAGTGTCCGCCCCCCCACTCTGTCTGTGTGAGGGTGGCTCTGTGTAGGTGGCTCTGTGTGTGTGGGTGGCTCTATGTAAATGACAATGCCATTTATTTATCTGTTTTCAAAAGCAACACATAAATACAAAATGTGTCATTTACAATGCCAATAGCTCTAACTTTTACAAAGGCGAAACCGTTGCATTGTAAATGCTTGTTTTCTAGCTGATTTGGATTCTTTTACAAAGGCAGGTTGGCAGATAACGTTAACTCAGATGATAGCTTGGAGCCAGGTAATTCGATCTCCTGCAGGTTCAGCAGTCAGATAGCGCGGAGATACTCCCTTGGGAGTTTATTCTAGCGCTCTACAAACCCGCAAAATAAATAAATAAAAATAAATAAATAAATAAAATAAATAAAAATAGCAGAGCTAAGAGCACTTGCTGAACTGTTACCATGGGTTGTTTGTTGCTGGCATTCGTGAGTTTCTGGAGCTTCACGTACTTACACTCGTAACAGGATGTTTTCATTCTCGCACCGAAAGAGCAGTGCAGGTGTACGCTTGCCTATAATGCTGACTCCTACTCTGTGTTCTTCTTGCTTATGCGGGAGTGAGCATCTGACTAACTATTTGAGTTTACATCTTTTACAAGGACTTTGGCCCTGCTAATGCAGACTACCGTAACTTGTGTACTTTATCTCGCTGTCAGAGCGCATTTAGGGTAACGGATGTGGCTACTTATACTAATATTTTTCGAGTATCCATTGGTGCTTTTTCGTTACCCCATCCTCCACTTATACAACGATTAGGCTTTTTTGGTCTAAGAAATTCCGTTATACCAGTATGGTGGCAAATTTAGAGATTCCACCCCCTTTACCACACCTTACAGGGAACGCTATTTACAGACATTTGGAAACGTCAGAGGCTAACAGGACTACTGAGGTTAATGCGACATACCCAGCACACTAAGGTTTGCCGATGCCCAATTCTTTGATTTTCACTGGGTGTTGATGGGACTACCACCTCCCATTCCCTATACCGGGACCTTTTAATTAATTTTTTTATCTTTAAACTCAACCCCTAATCTAACACTAGCCTTGATAGCCTATAATATCTCCAAGACTTAGTTATAGTTATTGTCAACTTGCTATTACTCTGTTGCTCAAACCACGCATTGGTTGAACGACGTCTTTCTATATTTAGGCGATTAGAACTCTGGAAGTATCGGACTGAGTGAGGGAAGTTGTTTAATGCATCTCTCCTTTGGCGTTTCTTAATTTGGACATGTGAACCTTACCTACTTTAATTTTTTGGTAAGCTGCTGGCGCAGAGGATTCGTAAACTTTCTAGAGTACACTTGGGATCCACTGTTACTTGGAAGTCATCACATTGTTTTTAAACATATTGTTTTTAAAAACAATATATATATTTTGGCCTGAGCACACTCTTGCGGTTCAACACTGCCCTTGGCATTAGCTCATAATCTCTATCAGGACTTTGTACGGCTGGTTCTTCGTTCTTGTTTGATTCCTCTCCTAAGACCATCTGGGTCAACTTTAACAATTTAACTGCTTTGTAAATCCTGATCAACTTGACTGTTTTTGTAAATCCTGATTAATTTAATTACCAGTATTGTAAAACGAACTACATTGTATGTAATTACAGCCCTGAAGAACCCCTTTTTAAGGGTGAAACATGCTGGCTGTACCTAAATGTATAAAGGATATATGAAATAAAGAATCTACAACACACAGCTAAAAGAACCTGCGAAAGAACTCTTATTGCTTATTGACTCATCATTGTATTTATCCGTATTGCCTCTAATCAACCTTTTAGCAAGATTACTCTTTATATTAAAGGTCAGACAACCCCAAAACCATCATCAAAGATCTGATTACAATCTTAGGAAAGAAAATGTCAACCCTGCTAAAAAAGACATGCAATAAAACTGGTAGCCTCTCGCAGGAACAGTCAGGGAGTATACTCAAGATATTTCCTAGTTTCCAAAAAGAGCACAGAAAAAAAAGAGTACAGACTAATAATTAGACTTACATTTTCTCAACAATTATGTAAAAAGGCAAACAAATCAAAACACTAGCACTTCCTCAAATTTCTCCTCATCCACAAAAGAAAGTTTGGATGTGCACAATAGATCCCCAAGATGCATACTTCCACATTCTAATAGCCAAACATCGCAGAAAGTATTTGGAGTTTGTGGTTGCTTATGTACACTTTCAATGCTCAGTCCTTCCATTCGGACTGAAGTCAGGTCCACGCGCATTCTCAAAATGCATGGCAGTTATGCCTGCACATCTGAGAAAAAGGCAATCTCATCTACCACTTTTTGAATGATTGGCTTCCAGTGGCCGCTCCTCGCGGGAGTGCTGCGGGGCGGGGGAGGGGCACAGTGGGGGTAGTAAACTCCGACATACGGCTGAACCGAGTTAAGTAAATAAATAAATAAAACAAATTACATTGCGCTCTGCAATGCCAATTTGAATGCCTCCTGCTCAATAGTACTGTAGTTTAATTCTGCATCACCAAGAGAGCAGGAGGCAAAGCAATAGAATTTTCCTTATCATGAGAGAATTGAAAAAAAACAGCCCCTAACCAGTCTGACTAGCATTAACTGTAATAGCACATTTTCTGCAAGCAACAAAAGTAGATAAAGCTGGAACTGCAATGATAATATACATAAACCTATGAGAAGCTTACTGAACTGAATAAAACCTCACTCCTTTCTTAAGCAACTGCTGCAGTGGTTGTACAATGAACGCATATCCCTGCACAAATTGTGAATAGTATTCACAAAGGCCAAGAAAAGAGCTAAGCACATCCTTACTTCTTGGTGGTTGGGCATCCTCAATGGCTTTGATTAAGGAGTATTTGGGAAAGAGGCTGCTGGCACTAATAGAATGGCTTAAATAATATGTATCGGGCCAAAAACTTACACTTCACAACAAAGAGTGATGCTATATTCTTTAATCCTGTTGAATACTGTTTCAAAAATGGAATAGTGATCTTGTATATTCCTTGTGAAAATCAGAACATCATCCTGGGAGGCCTGCACACCAACCACACCCTCCAATATGGTGTCCATAAGTTGCTGAAAAACACTAGCAGCAGATGCTTGACCAAATGGTAATCTGCAATACTTATATGCCCCAAAAGGTGTTGCGATTTTCTTTAAATCTTGGAAGTCCTCATCTCATTAAATTTGATGATACTCCGATTTGAGACCCAACAATGAGAAAAACTTTGACTCACCAATATTAGCCAATAGTTAATGAATTTTGGAAAGTGGGTGGCAATGAGCTACAATATTCTAATACAGACTGCAGAGGCCTGCACACAAGCACATTTCTCCATTTTTCTTGCATGCAATCACAATGGGACTGACCCTCTCGGATGATTCAGTGGGTAGAATAATACCATCTTTGATTACATTCTCTAGTAGATTTTTAAACTCATATCTGGCACTAAGGGGAACAGGTCTAGCTTTGTGAACAACTGGAATGGCATTTTTCATGAGTTTGATCTTGTGAACATGTTTTTAAATTAAACCAATTTTGTCATTGAATATATCAGGGAGGCTGTTCACAAAATCCGAGACCGAGTTACAGTTGTCGATGTTCACAAGGGATTGGGGTACATCAGCAATTATGACTGAAGGAACAAACAAGAGACCAAATCTGGTAGAGTCCTGCCAAACCACAATAATCCTTCCCTTGATTGCCACAGAAATATGTGTCACCATTTTTCTACCAAGGCAAGCAACACTATCTGTAAAATATCTAACCATATCAATTTCTTGATTGCCATAGGCCTTGGGATGTACATCAGGGGCTTTTAGATCATTATTCGATACACAATGTTCTTAAAACAAATTATCAGCAATAATTGTAATAGGTGCACCTGAATCACACACCATGTCAAGTGTTAATACGGAACCCAATTTGACTTGACACAAATCTTTGATTTTGTTGGCAGTAATGAAATTTATCTAAACCATCAAAATCATGTTAGATAAATCCACAGTGCACCCTTTCTCATTCAGTTCAACACTGTGCACTTTCACCTCGGTTTTACTGTGAAAATGTCCTATCTTCTTACATTTTGTGCAGCATTTATCTTCAGTAGGACAAATAGCTTTGTTGCTTAAATGAGATTTGGAACCACACCTGAAACAGAAAGTGTTAGTATTACGTTACAACCCTCTAAAGTTCTTATCTTTAACAGAAATGGCATCAATATGTTCACCATTTCCTATTGAATTGACTGGAGGATGAGATGAATAGTTGGAGCTTTGTTGAGAAATCAATTAACTTGATACTATTGACCGTTGCAGAGGCGCTAGGGGGCGCACAGCGGGATGGCTGCCTGAAGCGACAGCTCCGCCGGGCAGATATAGGCCCAGCGGGATTACAAGTGCATAACGGACTGCCAACAGTGCTCACTGCGCAGCATCACTTGTGGGAAAGTTCGGAGCAGCTGTGGGAAGGATCGAGTAAGCTGCCGGTGCATGGTTCACTGAGCCTCGGGCCGAAGTGTGCTGAAGTGATGGCGAGGTAAAATGGCGGCTATGAAGGACTACAGTGCCTGAGAAGCGGCTCGCTGGAGGTGAGGTGCACACCCTGGTAAAGCGGACTGCATGACACAGCAAGAGGCATGTTTGTATACAGAACGGGGCTGCTAGGGCTGCCGGTGTATAGTTGGCCTGTTTATGCGCGAAACGCGGGACTCCGACACCACAGCTCTGCCAGATCCAAAATGGCGGCGCCCATGGCTTTAGACGGCTTGTAAACTGCTGGAGGGTAGAAGCCGCTACACGCCTCCATCCCGGCATGGGTGTATCCCCCGCGGCATGATCCGGCTGTAGATCACCGGTTAAACCTGGAAGAATGACCTATAATAACGAAGAGAACAAAGCACGCACATTATGCGCATTAACACCAGACGCTGTGATATGGGGATGATACGGGTTCCTAATGCTGCAGAAGCGATATGTCCCCACTACGATGAGGAGATAGAAAAGTACGGCACAACTGTATCCTGCGAAGAGGCCCACGCGTTAAATAAGCGCTTTTATAGAACCATCACTGCTACCTCAGAAGAGCTGTGCATTGTATAGCGCCACCAGGCTGAGCTAACGTACGACTGCTGCAGCGTCTGGGCACGGTCACTTCCCGCCGAAGATACCTGTCAGCCATTTTGTGGAACTCGAGAATTGGCGAGTTGGGAGACAAGGTCGGGAGACGATTAAGAGCAGGCTGCAGCCAGCGCGTTGGGACCACGCTGTTCCCTTCGGTCATGTTCTGGCGATTGTGTGGTGACAAGAGGATAGTGTCTTCATTACGTCTGTAGTGCAGAATTCACGCTCTTCATCCACAGCTCCAGACACTGCATGCAATCTGATGAGGAAACCTCCAAAGGGCCGATCTACGGAAGGTGAGCGAAGTGCCTGCTGCATATTATTGCTGGCTGCCTGGCGATGGGATATAACAATTGACATTCACTAGCTACTACAGACAACTTACCGATCTTGAGGGGACAAAGCAGGAAGTGAGACATCTCAGGGGCCCCCTGCTGCATCAGCCACGGCCGGTGGTAGGTGTAACTGCAGGGCGGTGACGTAGGGAGGGGGAGGGGCAGGGTGGGGGGTTGTAATGTATGGATTACGGACTTTAACAGGTAAGTAAACATATAAATAAATAAAAACGAATTTCGTTGCGCGAAATGCATCGCATTTGGGATGCAGTGCACACAACGAAATTCATTTTATTAATTTATATGTTTACTTACCTGTTAAAGTCCGTAATCCATACATTACAACCCCCCACCCTGCCCCTCCCCCTCCCTACGTCACCGCCCTGCAGTTACACCTACCACCGGCCGTGGCTGTGCTGCATACGCGCAGACCTGACACGTGTGAAAGTGATACCTGCTGTCAGATTTCCAGAGCTGGACGCATCCATATTGTGTGACGACGAGTGAGTGCTCTACACGCGACTACAATGGGGAAACCCGACAAGCAACAACCAAAGCTCACTTTCGAATCCCGAAGGACAACACGGGGACCTAGCACAAACTCGGACGCGGATACCAAAGCAGACATGGCTGCAGAGAGCAGTATGGAGGCCATTCTAAAAGCCATACAAACAAACTTGCAGGACATCAATGGGAAGCTTGATCACCTCACGCGTCGGGTGGACAACATGGCTGCCAAATTGGACAAGCATGGGGAGCATTTCGATGCGGCCGAAAACCGAATATCAGCGGTAGCAGATGAGGCGCATGACACGGCGGACAAATGTGGTGGTATGGAGAAGGTGCTTGATGTGATTAAAGCAAAAGCAGAGGAGTTAGAGGCCCGCTTGTGCTGGAATAATGTAAGGATCACAGGGGTCCCGGATTCAACAAACACGGGCCAAATCGAGACATATGTCGAGGACCTGTGCCGAGAAGTGTTTGGGGCGGAAGCATTATCGCCAATCTTCATAATCGAATGAGCGCACAGGTCCCTAGCGCCGCGACCACCGCCAGGGGCCCCACCGAGACCTATTGTGGCCTGGGTTTTAAATTACCGAGATCGTGACAACATACTAAGACTGGCACGAGAGAAAGGGCAGATCAGTTATAAAGGAATCCAACTAGAATTCTACCCGGACTACACTATTGCGGTGCAACAGGCCGAAGGGAATTCGCCAATGCCAAAGTGAAGCTGAGGACCTTGCAGGTGGACTACGTCATGTTATACCCTGCGTGACTTAAAGTAACGTGGGAAGGAAAACCGACGATTCTCACTACACCTAAGGCGGCCCAGGAGTTTATAAAAAAAATCACAAACAAGCGCAAGGCAAAGGATCGAGAAGACACGCAGCAAGACTCCGACTAACAGGGCCGGAACTTGGAATCTCTCTGAACACTGCAGCTGTGGATGTCTCCACTGCCATGGGGCGTATGAAAGATGGGACTACGTTGGGTGAGATTGCAAGGTTGACTGACGACTCAGCCGGGGAGGGTAAGTGACTACATTCCACAATCTGTCTAATGCCAAGGAGGAGCAGAACTATGCACGAACACTGTGCAGGGTGGATTGAGGTGATGACAAGCATACTGTTGACACTTTGAATGTGCAAACCCTCCGGTGCTGCAGCACTCTGGATCTGCTAGGCACCTCCTGGCCCTAATGATGACTCATCACACCAGGTAGAAGTTGATGTTGCAGAGGCTTAGTGGTTAGTTTTTGTATCTTTGCATATTCAATGTTCAGAACCTATGCCCCACGTTTAGCCCCAGGAACTAGCACATTTGGATCTTACTGCAGATGGTTGGGAGGCTAGGGCGGGCGATGCACACAGCGGGAAGTGAGGATTGAAAATGAACTGCAAGGTGAGAAAGTCATTGCTACGTTACCTCGGATGTGCATAAAGCTGAATTATTACTAATAGCATATGCTGCCCTGTGGACACTAGTAACACAATTCTATAATGTGCTTTGATGATTGTGTACTCGCAGCACAATGGAAAGTTGTAATGATGCGTTTATGACGTTAGGCCTACTGCCAGTTACATGACCAGAATGTTTATTAACGATTATGTCTGTATTGATTAGTAACGTCTGCCCCCATCCATTAAGTTGGATGTTGTAGTGTACCCTCGGCGGACCTCCACATAGGTGTTCCCCAACCAGTTTATGAAGTATATGGGTGTTAATTTTGGGCTGAGGCTTCGGCAGGATTGGGTTGCTGAAGTGGGTGGGGGTTTGTTCGAGTTCAAGGACCAAAGCATTTAAGATGCACTGCTGAGATTCATGTTGTGAGCCATTTGTGCGTAGGGAGTTCTGTGCTAGCAACTGGTCGAAACTGCACCAAGGGGAGACAATATATGTATATACGCCATGAAAAACTAACTAGCCACGTAGGATGCCGGTAGATGACACGCAATTAAGCAAACTGTGTTTAAACTTTATCACATGGAACATTCGAGGCTTCACAAATCCCAAGAAAATAAGACAGGTATTTGCTTGCCTGGATCGTTCGCGTATAGACGTCGCACTATTACAAGAGACCCACATCGCCCCGCACACTCATAAGTACATAGGCTACAGATGGGCGGAAACGTCGCACGCTTCAACATACTCTTCATATTCTAGGGGGTCATGACTTTGGTGAGAAGAGGCACACATCTTAACATTGAGCACACGATAGTGGACAAGAGTGGGCGGTATGTCATACTCACAGGGATTCTACGGGGGCAGCGGGTAACGCTAGTTAATGTATATGGACCAAACGTAGATGCACCAGAGTTTTACACTGAGCTCTGGCAACACTTGCATGATAAACAAGACAATACACAACTATGGGGGGGGAGACCTGAACCTAGCACTACATGATCATATTGATCGCTCAGGTAATACCACTGAATCGCACAGAAGGGCACGGGCGAAAGTGCTCGACATTATGAGAGAACTCCACATGCGCGATCTCTGGAGGGAAAGACATCCAGAAACTGCAGAGGCAACACACATAAATGCGGCGCATAGTAGTTGGTCCCGCATTGATTACTGGCTAGGTTTGGATAACGCATTACTCTGGATGCGGGAAGTCCGACACATGCCTAAAACGTTATCTAACCACAACCCAGTCCTCTTGTCCCTTCAGATTCCGCACTATACCCCGCCTCCGTTCAGCTGGCGCTTCAACACCAAGGCACTCACTGATTCGGTATATGCGGACACAATAGTCAAAGCGGTTAAGGACTACTTCCAATTAAATGAATCCACTGTCGAAGATCCGTGCATTTTATGGGAGGCTTTTAAAGCCACATTAAGAGGGGTGTGCATTAGCACGACGGTAGGAATATTGCGAGATATTCAGGGACAACTTGTGCGCTGCGAAGCTCGGATGAAATTGCTCGAGACTCAATATGAGGGTACACGTCCTTGCTGGGAGAGCTGTGGCAGGTACTGTCAGAACATCAATCCTTCGCCATGGATGAACTTAAGTATATTTTTAAGCAGCCTACAGCTAGGAGGTTTGGTGAGGGAGGTAGGCCCGGTAAGGTGCTGGCGTCTAAAATATGTGAGGGATGCGGCTCGTAGACGGTCTTACAGATACGGGAGGGGGAGGGCTCCATATCCACGGACGCTGAAGGTATATTACGAGGGTTTGTACGAACTTATAGTGAGCTATACACGTCACAACCCACAGCACCACCAGCGGAAGTTTTTACTTATCTAGAGGACGTAGCTATTGCATGGCTTTCGGACACGCAACAAGCGTATTTATCACTGCCAATTACAGTGGAAGAAGTAACAGAGGTTATCAAAACGTTGCCGAATGGAAAAGCCCCAGGCCCGGATGGGTTTACATGTGAATTTTATAAAACTTACGTCGACATGTTGGCCACATTTAGTTGCAATGTATGGTAGCGCTTTCGATCAGAACATACTTCCACCAACACTACGGGAAGTGGTGATAATAGCCCTTCTAAAACGTGCTAAAGATCCTGAGTTGTGTGATTCGTATAGGCCTCTATCCTTAATCAATGTTGATTCTAAGATTCTGGCCAAACTACTTGCTGTTAGGTTGCAACCCCTCATGACTAATCTGGTCCTCCCGGATCAGTCTGGTTTTATACCATCAAGGGCATCTACGCATAACACCAGGACACTGTTTGCGCTCTCGCACTACCTGACGCCCACCACTAAAGCAGTAACGGTTATGCTGGATGCCGCTAAGGCTTTCAATTCAATTGAATGGTCTTATCTCCTCATGATATTAGAAAGGATGGGGTTTCCCCCGATGTTCACGAAGTGGGTGAAGCTATTATACACGAAGCCGGTAGCTAGAGTCAGAGTAAATGGGTATATATCGGAACTGATAGGTATCTCCCGTGGCACAAGGCAGGGGTGTCCGTTGTCCCCTTTATTATTCGCCTTAGCTCTAGAGCCCCTAGCCTGCATAGTCAGACAACGGCATAAACAATCTGCTCTGCAATTCCCATCTAGGCCCTTACACATATCATTATACGCGGATGATATGCTACTATATGTCCGTGACCCGGAACAAAATTTGCACCACTGTTGCGGGAGTACATCAAATTTGAAGGGCACTCTGGGCTTCAAATAAATTTGACCAAATCTTCTATCATTCCCCTAACCAATACAACACAGCCGCATGGCACAGAATTCCCCTTAGAGTGGCAAACTGATCCAATTAAATATTTAGGTGTGGTACCATAGAAATCCGGAGATTGTCATTCGCACCAACTATGGACGGGTGATATCCTCTTTAGAGGATAAAATTAACTGATGGCTACAGCTGCCGCTCTCCCTAGCTGACAGTATTGCGATTGTAAAAATGAATATGTTGCCCAAATTCCTTTATCTGTTTAATAACATCCCCATCTCCCCCCCTAAAGAAGTTTTCAAACGCATCACATCACTAGTGTTCAAACTGATTTGAGCGGGTAAACAAGCACACATCGAGCTCCGAACCTTAACGCTGCCTTATGCCAGGGGAGGCTTTTGTGTACCAGACTTCTTGCTATACTACCTCTGTGCCCAAGCACAATATGCAGCTAATTGGTATCACACGATACCATACTTGACACACTCGGCAGTAGAAGAGGGAGACGCATTATCAATACCTTTAATAGCTGTTATCACGCACCGACGGCCACCGCTACATGCAGAAGACATTAATACAATTGACACAACTAATGCGGCATGGCGTCGCATAGGACAACTAGCCCAAAAATTGCCGTTATACGCCCCGGCGCTTCCATTACATAATCACCCAGAGCGTTCAGTTACAGGGGAGAAGGTGGGCATGGAGCTACTGCATCGGGTCGGGATTGCTACTCTTGGGGACCTCTATCACTAAGGGAGGTTTAGACCACTGCACGACCTTTCCTACATTAAAAATCAGACGCTACTATTCCGCTTCACGTATTACAGACTACAGGGGGCCATAAAGAAGTTGTATCCTGATTACCCTGCTGAACCTCCGCGTTTAGAAACCGTCTAACTTATATTGACTTCGTCGAACACCACACACCTAGTCTCTCGCTTATACACAGTAGCGCAGAGTGAAATTCCTTTCACCACTAACAAGGCCATGGAGAGATGGAATGAGTTGCTCGATGACCCGCTCACAGAGGTGGAGTGGCAAGCTACCTGTGCCATGGTTCAAATGCTAACGCCGAATGGCAATTTGCGGATATTGCATTTCAAGTATTTGCATCAAACGTATTATACGCCTGCGAAACTCTTCCGTTATGGTCTAAGGCCGGAGGCAAGATGCAAACGGTGTGGTTTTAAAGAGGCTGACTTTATTCACCTCGCATGGCACTGTTCGAAGATTAGAGCCTACTGGGAGGAGGTCACATCATTAATCACTGCAATGGTGGGGACGGTACTTGTTTGCAACATAGGTACCTGTTTATTGGGGCTCTTTGTGAATGTGCGAGCTGTGAGGCGGAAATTTTGTGTGATAGCAATGTTACTAGCTAAGCACCAGATTTCGAGGTGCTGGGGCGGCGTGAATGCCCCCAGCATTAAGCAATGGATGCATGACTTGACATATTGTAGAGATATGTTATTGACATATGAAGAAGAATTACCTGCACGGTCTCGACCTAAAGACTACTGGAAGTTTTTTACCGATTACCTACGTGACAACTCTATTGATTAATAACATTACTTGTCTGAGTTTTCTCCCTCCTTTAGGTTGCGAGGTGTGGACGCAGAATCTCTTTTTAATGTACATTGTTTACACATGGATGATGAATGCAGAAATGTAATGGTCTGTAATTTTTGTTATGTTTGTACAATTTTTTTTTGGGGGGGGATAAAATCTCAATAAACAGATTTGAAAAAAAAACTTGATACTATTGACCGTTCAATGCTTTTGGTTAAATCGATAACTTCAGACAATGAGGGAACTCTGCAACTAAGTAGGTGTTCTTGTGTCGTTTTCGAAAACCAGCTATAAACAAGTTGATCCCTTTTAAAGTGTCAAAAGATGCACCAAAGTTGCATTTCGATGCTAACAGCCTCAATGCTGAAATGAACTCCTCCTCCCTTTTGTCAGGATTTTGCTTTCAACCCTTTTTAAAAGAACTCTAGGTTTTTCGGTATATTTATTGCTAAATCTGGTTATTGCTCCAGCATATTTATCCCGAATTACCAGATTGACCAGTAGGAGCAATGGCTGGAGGAGAATTATCAAAAACGTGTTGGCCTCCTGGCCTAGATGACTGAACGAAATTGCTTCTTAACATTTTGGTTCAAACTTGCCAGTATCAATTGCAACTAAATAGTTTTCAAAAGATCTTAAAGGTTTGCATTTGATGATAAGCTTGCCAGGAGTCTGCAGGAATCCGAGCAAAATTTCTAGATGACATAGTTGAAGGGAAAAATAATTAATCAAATAGACAGTACTTTAGAATAATTTGCCAGGCAAGTGTTGAAGCTGCCACCACAGAGATGTTCTCGAAACTATTCCAAAGCAGAGACAGTTACTGAAATGCTGACTGCTTGACACAAAGGTAGAGAACATAAGCCAAGTATTTATTTCTAATACAAAATGTAAGCCGGTGAATGCCACAGCTCCATGGAGTAAGCTGAGGATTGTCAAAAAATATTCCCAAATAAAGATGTCCGCCAAAACATGATGTGCGCAATGACGTAATGCGCAGTTGCTACAAAGCGAAAGACATACTGCTTAGCGCGAGGCACTGCACATTAGAGCAAAAACAACCTCCAAAAGATGTTCTGAGTGGTCCAGTAACAGGAACGGCCGGAAAGAGATACCACTCACCCAAAACGCCGCCCGTAATCGTTACTGAAGGCTTCCGTAACATGTAGAAGTATGTCAACCACGAAGAAAATGTAGCCGGAGCCAATGTTGCAAGGACACCTGCTCTCAATTGGTAGGTTTATGATTGGTGTATTTCATTGCACAATGGAGGAAAGGAGCCCACGTCCAGGCTTCCTCCATTGTCGGCTGCCGTCTCAGGGTTCTGAGAACAACCGTCCCACACAGAACCGAATCAGAGCCTGGAACTCCATACAAACAATAACAAGTGCCGAATGGCAGCTCATGTTCAACTGAACCATGCAAAATATAAACCAAGCAAAACATAAAGTAAATTGCAAATTTTACAAATGGATAATACAATAACCGAATGACATAGTCCACATATGGTAGACTCGCTAACACAAATAAATGGCCTACAGGACCCATCCAGTCCCACATGGCCACCACAAATAAATGGCCTACAGGACCCATCCAGTCCCACATGGCCACATTCTAGTTGCAGCCTCCATCGATGGGAGCAGGTTTGAACATTTTTGCCAGAGCTGATTTTGGTTTTCAGTCTGACCCAGTTTACATGACCACCAGATTACATTACTCATTTGTTTTTTTAGGCACGAGGAGGTGAAGTGATTTGCCTAGAATCGCATTATGTTGAGCAGAGGCCAGGACTCAAACCAGGTTCCCCATTTCCAGTGTTGGCCATCTGGCAGTTAGGCTATAGACTTGTTCATCTCTAAGTGGCCTGCACAGACTTCTAGCAGTAACTTGTTTTGGTGGTAAAGTGATACTGTTATTGCAGACCTGTTCTATCTTGAAATGTGTTTTCCCTTCTGAAAATGCATGATCGTGTGGAGCATTCTGTCCGGACCACAGAAAGAACTCCCACTCCGTCTGGATTTCTTCCACATTTTTCTCTTTTCCTCTGGGACACTGAAGGCTACAATGCCTATTTCTAGCAGTACTCCAGTAACCCTTCTCTCTTTACCCGTGCTCCCAGACTTCTTTTTCTGTCTGGCCTGACTATACAAGAGGATCACTCGACTCTGCTAACCAACTGGTGGCCAGTCATATTTTTATAGAGTTCCATGGGGCTTCTGATCGGCGAAGTATGTCTAAGGTAAAAGAGCACACTCTGTAACTCCTCTGTCTGGGTCCATACAACATCTGAGATAAAGGCTGCCTCTCTGTGGTGACTCCACGGTGTGGGCCTTTTGGTCGTGAAGGGCCTTGGCCAAAACATCTGCAACTGCAACTACTCACCATTCCTCCCCAGCATGAATCCTGAGGAACAACCATGTTTAAGGCCTTTTTGAAACAACCCACACTGCACCCTCATCAGTTGCAGGGTCTGATAATATGCTGCAATCACTTAACAATGTATAACTGTGTTATGTTTCTTTAAACGGCAATGCACAATTTGTAAAATGTATCTGCTTAAGTGTAACTATCTAGTCCATTGTCCGTCTTTCAAATATTTTAGAATTTTGCCGGTAAGTGCAGGAAACAAGGTAGCTAGATTAAATCCTTTTCAATAATAGCTCAGTAGGAAATTAATAGCTGTATACTTTCCTGATAAATGGCTACTTGGTGGAGACCTCATAAAAATCATTCAAGGAACCACATAATTTTCTATTTTCATTGTGAATAACTCTGAGGCCAACTTTGGAAATACTTTCCCTCATAACTGAGGAAGGCTATAAATTGTGATTAATACCATCTGATTATTCACATCTGGGTTAACATCTTGAGTACGTGTATATGTTCCTTGCATGTCACATCTGGGTAGAGTCTGCAAATATCAAGCCCTTCAAATTCAAGTATTATCTGAGGAACTGGTTATTCCTCTATGTTCCTTATAAATCCCTTGCAGGTGAAACTCATAAACTAAATGGTCCATAAATGCCACTTCTACGTGGATCTACACAGACATCCCTAGAAACCAAGTACCACTCAACATTCCGCTAATACAACATAACGGATGCCTTCCCACCAGCATCAGTTTGACTCTGAAAACTGAAGTTGCACAGTTCATACTCCTGAATCACGCTGAACCTTCCAGGATACAAAAACCTCCTTAATTGCAGTACATCAACGGCAAACTGTTAAACCGTCAGCGCAGCTAAAGACTGCATTACCCATGAGTTCACAGTCACCATCCCTCTCACCCTCTTTAACTCCCGAGGCCCACGGGCTATCTCCACAGCCACCAGTCTGCAGCACACAAGGAGCACAGTAACACATCCTTGTGGGTACTTTACATTGGGAGGCCATATTCCTGCACATTAAAGGTTGGCAGCGTAGCGTACTCTACTCAGTCAGGTTTCTAGTCAAAATATAAATACCTCTTTCCCAACCCAATAAATTAGCAGAATATATTGCAGAAGTAGCGACATTTTAAATTGTGATATACTGCAGAAAACAAATTGCTATTCCCTTTTCAGCAGACGTATTATTTAATTCATCAACAAATGCTATCTCTACCAATCTACTTAAGTTTTCAGTAAATACTCAACACCCTTTGCAATCAGTTAGAAAAGTAATATAATGTGCTAACAGTCCCTATAAGGCTCGCACTGAACTGCCTAACGTCCAACAGAGAGCATTAAACAGAACACTGCATATCAATCTAGCGTATATTAGTAGGTAAAGCATGTTTCTTTTTTTAATTTCAACAAGTTTTTATTGTTTTTACATACACATAAAACATTCACATAAAACATACAGTCATCGTGGAAATCTCATTACAGGGTTTCCAGCCAAGGTTCGCTGTTTTTTTTAGCGCCACTTTACAGATTGTTTGTGCTAGCCTGACCCCCTTATCCAATTGCCCCCTTAGAGGGTAGGGGGAAGGTGTGAAAAGGAAAGAAGGAAAAAAAAAAAGAAGAAGAAAAATACAAGAAGTTTGCAATTCTTGCAACTGACTCGGCCCTTGGGTGGGGTTATGCTGTGAATAAGTGAAGTACCATATGCATATTTGGAGTTTAAAAAGGCACAGTGACCAGCATAATCCAGATCATCTCATGGTCACAAGCGCATGTCCCCTGTTCATTGTTTCCAGCTCCAATCAGTATTTAAAAGAACTAAAATATTTTAGGGGAGGTGTGGGGGGGGCTCTTGTGGGGCCGTTCCCCATCAGTCAGTGCATGTAGTGGGCTAGGATGTGGAAGTCATACATCCAAGACACAACTGACAACTTGAGCCAATCCTGGTTTTCACCCAACCCCGCTTTGCAAAACATTTCAACTGCGTTGTAGTGCTTTTATGCTATTTCTAGACCAGGAGACAGCAACAAAGTAGTAATGTCTAACTTTCCTACTTTGTTTAGCTTTTAATAGTTTCACACATAATGCACTGAAATGTCACACATATGGGGGGATATTCTCAACTATGTGTGATAAATATAGCAAAATTAGCTTAACACAACTGCACATCGCAGTCTATCGCAACAAAATAACACAGTTTTAACGTTGTATTCCCAACCCGGCGGCACCATGCGATAGTAGCAGGATAATGTGCCAAATGACCACATAAAAATCAACGCGGTACCGAAAAAATGCAAAACACAAACGCAAAAAAAGATGCATTGGCCCAAATCGAGATACAAAAATCAGCAACAGGCCGGAAATTCCCACCCGACATGTGGGAAAATGCACTATAAAAGTAGCAAAAAAAACATACCAAAACCAAATCAAACTGCTTAGCACCATGGATGCACCCGGACCGAGTGCAGAGGACAACCCGAACCCCACAAGCCCCACGTAGGACCAGCCAGAACCCGTGTCTGGGGAAGGGCGAGGAGAAGAGGAGGATGGCGTTCAGTCCACAGAAAGACTGGATCATCGTCTCAGAGGTGACAGAACACTACCAACAACTGTTCAACATCTCCACTGCATCATTGGCCACACAAACATGGCAATCCATCGTCAACAACGTGAATGCAGTCGGAGTGTTGAGGAGGTCAATGGAGGAGGTCAAGGGGCGCTGGCATGATGTGCAAAGCCAATCCAAACAGAAACTCGATGCCAACAGGAAGGCAGCAAAGGCGACAGGAAGTGGGAGTCCTGCGCCATAGGAGGAGCTGGATGAGCTGGAGGAAATGGTGGCTACAGTCATCAGTGTGGAGACAGTGCAAGGAATCGGGAGCCTAGACACAGCTCGACATGACCTGACCCAACAGCAACAGAGTGAGTAACGACCAGGGACTGGGGGACGAAGGGAGATGGGCATAATGGCACACATGCACAATCAAGTTTAGCACTCTGCACACCCACAACGAATGAGGAACATGTCCCTGATACCTTGGCACACTGCAGCACACATAGAAACACCAAGTAGGCCCCCGTCCACAATGTGCGCAAAGGGACCCCCCTCCCGATCACCAATCCCTCAACCTACCCATGCACATGTGCTGAATCCAGCAAAGCCACTGCTTTGTGCGCCACATTGACAATGCAAGTGACACTGCATTACTGATAGCATGGCTGCAGCCAAAATACAGGGCATGGTGCACGACACAACACTGAGGTGGCCCAGTGTGGACCACATCCTCAAAGTAGCAGGTCACACTCTGACACATCCACGTGCAAATACAACCCCTGACATCAACAACACATCTACAGACAAACAATGCACAAGAGCACAAAATTCGTCCAAGAGCACAAATTACCAAAGTCGTCGACACCTCAGCACCCGAAAAGACCACAAGTCAAAGGCACGCCGCCTCAAAGGGATGAGGGGCCGCTAAATCAGAGCTGCAGGGGCGACTCTCCCACAATGCATCACACACACATAGCAATCACAGCACATCAACATTGACGACAACGTGGTACAATGTGCAACACTTACACCACTGGACAGAGGACACAACTGGTGCCGCTTGTGCGCAGAAACTGGCCAAGTACATCTGGCATTGCATGAAACTGTGAGATGATAATGTACGAGTAGAACCACATATCCGTCATGTAGTCGAAATGTCCACTGTCTCCCATCCAATAGCCAGCTGCTCCAAAACAGTCAGAAAGTACATTGTCATGCAGTCTGTCTTGGAACATGTACAATGCGCCAACATACATGGGACACAATGTTTACCTACATCTCCCATTTACCTTGCAGAGGGACAATCAATACCCCCTGCAGAGCAGACCAGACATATCTTCAGGGATGATGAAGAGGACACCCTGGTCATCTGTACCAACACCATCGAACATATCCTAGACAGCCTCCGCACCCCACCTCCAGGAGCAGGGCAGCCCAGCTGCATCAAGGTGACCCCAACCCCTGCACAGACCACACAGCAGAAAGCACACACCATCACGGCTGGCTCACAGGACCCCCACGACCAACACATGGCTTACCAATGCCGTGTGTTAGGGTGCCAGGAGAAGATGGCTGATCAGCTGCGGGTGGGGTTTGACCTCATGTCACCCAAACTGCATGCCATACGTGGGTGTCTAAGTCCCATCAGGGACCACTTACAGTCCCTAACAGACACCCACTGTCCGCTCCATACTTAGCAACAATACAAAAACGCTCTCACGGGTCAGAGCTATAAATGACCAGCACAAATTTTCACTATTGGTAAAGCCTATCTAATAATTAGTTCCTTGTGCGTCAAGGTCGAGAATGTGACCCAGAAACATCCCCTAATAGTGACTAAAAAATCACTTAAACATATGACGAAAAACAATGACCCGCACCAAGGTGTATCCACAAGTACTGTATTATCACAATTCTATAGTTCACATGAGTAATTGGTGTTCATAAAAAACTTCCCCCAAATGAGAATATCACAAAAAAGAGTTTGATTGAAGATGTTCAAATTTTTTCTTTATTCAGTGCTTCAAATTGTTAAAATTACAGAATTGCTTGTCGCCAACGCGTTTCGTCACATCCGTGACTTCTTCAGGGCTCAATTGGCGTTTTTCAGAACAGACAAGCGACAGCCACCTTATAATCTCTATGTTATTACAATCTGGTATTTTTAAAATGATATATTCGGTGTGCACCCCTCTATCCACATAGTACAACACAGGGAAAGAGCCTCCTGTTTATTCGTAGAGCCTTAATCGGTCATTTGCCAGTGGCCAGTGCCTAGACGCAATATATGCGTAGTATTCTGTGTGGCGAAGTGTACCAAAGCGTCCCGGTCCGTGGACGCATCGTGTTGGATGGGAAGACTTATTTTCATGACACACCGGAGGACGCATGGGCCTGGCTGGAGTCTTACAGGGCTGGCAAGGACGAACAGGAACTGGAAGCGCGGGAGTTGGCTAGGGAC
The DNA here is from genome assembly GCF_964261635.1 of Lissotriton helveticus. NCBI lineage: Eukaryota > Metazoa > Chordata > Amphibia > Caudata > Salamandridae > Lissotriton > Lissotriton helveticus. The sequence continues at coordinate 1,376,916,201 of NC_136065.1, read as the reverse complement.
TACCAGCCTCGCAGATCGCAACAAATACGGCACCAACGGCGGGGCCTACGGCAACCATCGACCTCGCAGACGGCAGTGGAGCGCAGGGGAGTACTGGACGCAGTGACAGCGATCTCTGGGGAATTGCTGAGGACCTCGGCGAAGGGCTCGGACCAGGGAAGCGATAAGGGCCACTCGGACGCGGAGTCCTCTGCATCGGACAGTGCACATTTGCTGCTGGTTACACCTGGAACGGCGGACGAACTGCTGGATGAGTAGACTTTGTACTATTCTTGGGATTGTAGGTTCTGCTGTAGCTAGATGTCCTGCAATGGTTATCTCCGTTGGGGGATCCTGTGGCGCACTGGGTGCGGAAGAATGGGACTTCGAACTGATTTTGAATAAAGTGGGGAAGGCAACAGTGCGGGCGGGGGGCTCCCGGGGTTCTGGGAGGGGACTACATTTCTGGGGGGACCTGTGGCGGACAGTGAGCGCGAATCTGGTTACTTGTAGGTTATTTGCTTGGCTCTCTCCAACCACCACCGGATGGTACCAGTTAGCTTGCCTTAGCCTTGTCTGGGGCGTGAAGTTGGGGTAGTTTGGATGGGATTCACTACGTTAGTGCCTGTTCTTGGGGGGGAGGGTACTGTAGAGGGTGGGGCGCGATTGTTGGGGGATGGGATTGTTTTGTTTGGGGGATATTGCCTGCCGGCGCGACTAATTGAGAATGTGGAGCTCTTGAGTATTGTGTATCTGTATTGTGGGCCCACTACCTGGCAATCAGGGGGGAAGGGCCGATTTGTGCGTTTCTTGCATCACCGTTATGGGTCTGTTACCTGATGTGAAATGTGTGACCTGGAATGTTCGGGGATTGCACTCACAAAGTTCACTCCTATTTGGCGCGTAGGGGCATGCAGATAGCCTTTCTACTGGAGACTCATTTGAATAGGACGGATGGGCTGGCACTGCAGCGTAGATGGCGAGGGCAGCTTTACTACACTACTTACTCGGCCTTTGCACGGGGGCGTTGATTCGGGTTAGGGCGGGAGTCCCCTTTCAGGTGATTGATCAACTGGTAGATTCCGAGGGCCGCTATGTTGTGGTTACAGGACGCCTTTATGGGCAGGAGGTGACCCTCTGCAGTATTTATGCTCCTAATGTGGAACCGGCACCCTTCCTGGAGGCTTTATCTACCGCCCTCGCGGATTATTTTACGAATCCAGTATTGCTGGGGGGAGACTTTAACTCAGTTGTAGATGTGTCCAAGGATAGGTCCCATCCTCCGCTGCCCACAGCTCCGGCTCATAAACTAGCCAAAATTAGAGCCCAATGGCAGCATCACTGGGGATTTATTGATGTCTGGCGAGCGCAACACCCGGACGAAATAGACTATTCATACTTCTCGGCTTTGCATGACTTACATGTGAGGTTGGACGCGATTTTGTGTAGTCCTGGCCTGGTATCCTTGGCGGTCAGAAGCGAGTACTTATCGCGCACTATATCGGATCATAATCCGTTGTGGGTGAGTTTCTGTTGGGTAGCGGAGCATCATATAGTACCGACCTGGAAGTTGCGTCCGGAGATGCTGGAGGATCAGGCCTTTCGCGCGGAGCTGGGGGATGGGGTGGAACAATACTTTGCGGAAAATGCGGCCACCGCCATGACGACGGCCCTGGAATAGGATGCCTTTAAAGTGGTGGTCCGCGGGATCTGTATTGCCAAGTGGGTGGGGGTAAGGAAGCTGCTATTACAGGAAATGGATGCGGGTGAACTGGCCCTACGAGAGGCTGCGAGAGCTCACTCTGTTGGCTCTAAGACGCGCAACATGGTTCAGTCCCAGAAGGAGGCGGTAGCGGTGATGGTGGAGCGCTTACGGTGCCTCGACCATAGAGCTTACTTGGCCCGCACACATGCCGAAAGGGATAAGGTGGGCACGCTACTGGCTTGGCTGGCTGACCCCGCTCCTAGATGCGTACCTATATCAGCATTAACCTCGTTCTCAGGACGTTTGAAATATATGCAACTTCAAATAAATGACCAATTTCGGTCCTTTTATGCGAGTCTTTATACCAGCCAATTACAGACTGGGGAGGCGGATGTCCGAGCGTTTTTGGAGGCACTGGAGCTGCCTACAATTGAGGAGGAGGAGGCGGATGCCCTTGGTCAGGACGTCGCGTTGGCTGAAATTTGCTGCGCTATTAAGCAGTTGGCGCGCAACAAATCTCCGGGTAGCGATGGACTGCCTATCGAATTCTATCTAACGTATATTGACCTCCTGGCTCCCAGACTACTGGTGATGTAAAAGGAGGCTAACCAGCGGGGGGTACTGCCGACCTCCACTAGGGAGGCTAATATTGTCCCTCTTCTCAAACCTGGGAACCTTCTACTGATCCAACTGCATATAGGCTTCTGTCTATGCTCACTACTGATTATAAGATATTGAGCCGGGTGATGGCCACTAGACTCCGCCCCTTTATGACGCGGTTGGTACACTCTGATCCAGGCCGGCTTTATCCCGACTCGCAATACCGCCAGTAGCGTATGTTGGTTAATAGGAATATTGGGTGGAGACTATGGAATGGAAGGGCAGGCAATGGTCCTTTCAGTTGATATTGCTAAGGGGTTCGACAGCCTGGAATGGCCCTACTTGTTTTCAATTATAAAAGCATTCGGACTTGGAGCCGGGTATGTCCGTTGGACTGAAATATTGTACTCGTCGGCGACCGCTAGGGTTCGGGTTGGCAGAGTTGTTTCCTCATCTTACCCTGTGGGGTGGGGCACCAGACAGGGCTGCCCGCTTTCCCCGCTGCTGTTCGCTCTTGCGGTGGAGCCATTGGCGGCACACGCTAGGATGAGGGGGGTGTTCCAAGGTTTGCGGTTTAACAACCAGTTGCACTATATCTCACTGTATGCGGACGACATCCTATTGTTTCTGAGGGTTGCGGGAGAGGCCCTGGAGGGGGCGCGCTCCCTCCTCAGTTGGTTCGGAGACATCTCGGGACTGCGGGTTAACTCGGCGAAGACTTGTGTCTTTCCGGTGACCAGAGCGTGCGATCAGCCCACACTGCTGCCTGACTTGGCGTGGGAACCTAGGTGTCTTCCCTATTTGGGGCGCATGTGTACCATACTCAGGAAGATCTCCTTGAAGGCAATATCGGTAGAGCGTTGAGAGGCCTGAGGGGTAGCATGCGGTTCTGGGGGACTCTGCCGCTGTCGGTAGCAGGTCGCGTGGCGCTGCTGAAGATGGTGGCGCTTCCTCGTCTCTTATACTTCTTCCGGACCCTAGCGATACGGATACCCGTTGCTCTTTTTCGACAACTTCGTTCTGCGGTGGGAAGCTTTATCTGGGGTACAGGGAGGCACAGAGTAGCATTGGATACTCTAATGCGGCAGAGAGCTGAGGGGGGACTGGCTGTCCCAGATTTTGAATTATTTAGCTGCGCAATTCCAGCACCTGACTCGGGCAGTGGCATTGGAGTTTCGAGGGCCGGAAAGGTAATCTGTACCAGATGTGCCGCGGCATGTCTTGTCCTTCGTGGTCCTACAGCAACGACTGCGGACTACTGATTTGTCGATGGTGGAGAGTACTCTGAGGCATTGCTGGAAACGGTTCCACAACAGAATTGGGGTGCAGCTACCATATGCTCCCGAAATACCGTTGGGCATGTGCACGGCATTGCCGCATGGTGGGGATTGGTCCGCCCTCGCGTAATGGGAGGAGTTGAGCCTACAGATGGTGGGTGATCTGTACGCAGATGGTGTGCTATTACCCTATGGAACGTTGCAGGGGACGTTTGGCCTTCCGCGTGGCCACTTCCTGATGCACGCGGCGCTGGTCACCGCAATCCAGAGGCATTGGGGCACTGGCCTCTCTGAACCACCAACAAGCGGAGCGTGCCAATACATGGTGATGGCAGCGGGCACGTATAAAGCGGTTACATGCTTATATAAACGTATGCTGGGAGAGGGGCTGCACCCATTGCATAAGGTATGGGAGCAATGGGCGACGGACTTAGATAAAGAGATACCCGACACAGCTTGGTCTTAGATAATTAAAAGGGCATGGAAGAGCACCAGGAATGCTAGGCTTTAGCTAATCCATTTTTTTATACTTCATAGGGCATATCTTACACCGGCTAAAATTAACCAGTATTTCCGGGTAGACACTGCATTATGCCCCCGGTGCAGACTACAGGGCGCGGACTTGAGCCATATGCTGTGGGATTGTCCGCAGTTGGGCACATACTGGGAGGAGATAACTGACTTGCTTTGTAGAGTAACCGGGCGACAGATTGCTTTAGATAAGGGGACTTGCCTGTTACACTGGTTTCCGCATACTAGCAAAACTAAATTGACTAGCAAATTTGTGGACCTAGGATTCATTCTGGCCAAGAGGGAAATTACGTCACACTGGAAGGCAGCGGTAGGCCCTAGCTACGCTAGATGGAAGGCGACCTTGCTAGGGTGGGCGAGTAGCGAAAGTTCGGTTAGATTACAGCAAGCTCATAGGTCCCATAACGTTAAGGCACTAGAGGCGGCGCAGGCCTGGGAGGCCTTGGTGATGGAGCTACGGACACCAGAGCTAGACACTGACTCGGACTGCAGTGCGCCGACGGAGGAAGGAAACCAATAGACGGTCTCCTCTAGACATGGGGGGGAGAGCATGTGAGATGTTCCCCGACTTTCGTGGTAGCCATGATATTTAATGGTATTGCTGATATGATATGGTGTACAAGACTTATGCACTAGGGTAGTATTTTGTTAGCATTTATTCTTTTAGTTGCAGCGCTGGCGGCAGGGGTGGGGGAGTAGGGGTGATTAGATGAGGAGGGTGAGTCTGTATTTTGTGTTTAATGAAGACCTGGAGCCCGGAACTTCAGTCGTCAAGGAATATTGAATGGGGGGGCTGGACAATACAACGACAGGGCCGGTATTAGGATCTTGCAACACTGATTGGACTTATGTAATTGATTTGTTGGATTACTGGACTAGTGTCAATGTTTCCTTTGTTGCTGAGTGTCGGGCTCTATGTACTTATGATGGCCCTTCCTAATGTCTGTTTTGTGTTTTAAAACAATAAAAAGATTTATAAAAAAAAAAAAATTGGAACATGTCGAGGTGCAAGAAAAGGGGATGCAAAAATTAACAAAAATCATTATGGATAGCAACGGTCTCAGCCCACCTTGCCTTGCTGGATGAGTCATATGATGATTGCCGTCTGCTCATCACCACATGTCAGGGGACAAGACTCAGAGCCCATGGGATCTGCATAGTACTGTACCACCGGACTACGCTGACTGTCTGCTCTGCTGACAGTGAGCAGGTGAAAGGGTCCGACAAGGTCACATGTCGTGCTACATTGCCATGTGTGTAGTCTCCCTCCAGTAGTATGTCCGATTTAGGAACGTTGCCAAACGACGCTGTGCAGCTCCGCCCATGGGACTGCATCTTCCTTGCACAGGTGTGTACCAACACGCGTAGGTGCACGCACTTGCATTCTGAGCCGGGCGAATGCAGACATGTCCACTGTTGTTCTGGGATATGCGACCATTCCTCCAAGATGTAACAAGGTGTTGGGACCAGTCCTCTGGGTGTCAATCAGTTGTGGCTGCAGGAACATAGTTACTCGTCCATAAATGCGAGCGCAGCTTCATAGGTAATCAGTTTCAGAAGTACGTCGTTCTCGAGTTCAACGAATTGTGGGAGAGCCAATCCATTTGTGCTCCGTCCACGCAGTTTCACCAATCCGCAACACAGCCCACTAGGGGAGCGCCTCGATGTGGTCACTGCACAGGATGACTTGTGCAATCTCCCATCCCCAACTGCCAGCACATACCCCAAAAATCAAGGCATCCCATGCATGTGTATTACAGTTGCACTCCTGGTCGTGGGCCAACAGGGGGCGCACACACAGGTCATAATCCAGCTCAGCTACCGTTGTGTTGGATAGGCAGACATCCATGGGCCACTCAAATGTGCATGTTCGACAGTGGAACCAGGGCTGGACGCAGGTGACGTATGCAAGACGGAAGCTCAGACCGTAACTGATTTGCAACACTGCCAGTGGCACTGATCCCAACATATGCAGCATTCGTGCATGGTACAGTTCCACGTGACAGGGTTGTGCATGTGCCCGGGATTACCTGCCATTGCGTTTGTTGGTCTCGTAGCACCGGCACTCCTCAGACCAGCGGCAGTTCTGTGGACAATATGCCACAGCTTGGAGCAATGAGTCGAATGTGTCTACAACGTTTGGACGTATGGGTTGGTTTTTACCAATGTGTCAAGGGCATCCCATACAGGTGTACCTCGAGCATGGACACGTGTGTTTGGGTGTGGACTCGGTCTTTTATTAGCACAGTTCGTGGTGTGGGAGTCATCAGAGTCTGGTATGGTTATCTCACTCAGGGGGTGCCGGCCACATTCAAGACCAAGGTCGGAAAGTTTGGCTGTCCTTCCGCCTTGTGTATTGAGACAAGGGAGCTTTCATACCTAATTTTAGTCTTACTACTGCTTGCATTTCTGAAACGTGATGTGGCCTTCGTGCTGAAATTGATGCCAGGCCTTAGAGTTAGGGTGCACCAATTGCGAAACACATGCAACAGTTGGCATGTATGAGCCAAGGTCCCGATTGGCCTTGCGCTTCTTGTTCATTCTCTCTCTTTCTCTCTTTTTCTTTCTTTCTTTCTCTCTTTCTTTCTTTCTCTCTCTTTCTCTCTCTCTCTCTCTCTCTCTCTCTTTCTCCCTCTCTCTGACTTTGATGAGTGCCTGACATACCTGCTTATATTGGATACTGTCTTGCAGGCTGTCACATACAGATTGTCCAGGGATAACCCGCAATGACTCTTCCAAATACTTGTTTGAAGATACATTTGTTTGTGATATTTTGTTTGGACTTTCAATGTTGAATTATTGATTCTGCTTTTTCTGTACTTACATGAATGTTATTTGTTGTAATTGTGCAACATCTGGTGAATGATTTTGTGACGTTGATGTGCAATCTCTTGGTTCGGGGGAGGTGGGGTGCCCGGGGTAGGGACCCGGGGTGGGGGGAGGTCCTGGGGGTGGTGGGTGTTGTGGCCCTCTTGGGTGTCCGAGCTGCAAGATCGTTGGCTCCATGGCATCTGTTGTTCTTCGGGTGTGGCTCTGGGCAGGGCTCCCTTTTCTGGTGCAGGTTGTAGTCCGACTTTACACCAGGTGAGAACAGGTGTTAAATTCCTGCTGCTAACGCGCCTTTGCGACTGTTATGTGATCTTATTGCAGATCTGGCTGGTCATTGAGAATGTTGTGACGTGGTGTTGTCGTGGCTTTTTGCACAGGAACGCCTAATCTGCATCTCATTAGCATCAGTTGCCGGGGTCATCTGCTGCAATGTTTTTTGTGGCTGCTATCGCAGGTAAACTGGTTATTTGGGCTGTTAGCACCAGCTTGTGGATGGGGCGATACATTTATCGCGACTTTGGCTGCGATAAAGTGCCGATAACTCAGAGATAATTCCTTGAGGATATGCCCCATAGTTGGGCGTTACATGCCCACAACATCACTAACCACTGAGAAACAACACCCACAAAACATTGAATGGAGCAAACTAAATAGACTGCTACACATACATCCAATAAACAATGGTTTCTCCATATAGTTGTGTATCACTGTACTCGCAAACGCACTAAGAAATAATGTCCACAACATTCAGCAGATCAGTGTAGACCAAACAGTGCACAGCACAACACAGGTATTGCATATGGTTGGGTTGCACTGCCACAGTGGCGGCCGGTAATTTTAGGAGCAAGTGTGACAGACGAGACACACACACATATACATTCTCACTCACACTCATGCTTTCACACGCACGCACACACATCCATTCACAACACTCAATTCCAAATATTCAAACATACATACATGCACGCACCAAACTTTAATTTAAAAAAATCGCACTCACCCGCAGCTCTGCCTCAGAGGTCCTAGTTCAGCCAGTGAAGGAAAGCCACAGTCCCAACTACGTCACAGAGTGAGATGGGGTCAATAGGACTGCTGACGCCACCTTATTCTGTGTCGAAGTGTCACTGATTGACACTCAACCCTGGGTGCCTCAGGGCTTAAAACTGAAGCGCCCAAGGCCAAAGCAATGAGTGATGCTACCCCTCATCGCCGAGGGGGAGGGCCTTAAGGACCATTGCTGAGCAGAGGAGGTCATGCCCACAGGAGCTGTGACATCCTCAGCCCAGGCAGCCAGTAGCCCGCGCATTTAGTGCATGTCTAGTGATGCAGCGCTACTCCGGAAATAAATTCTATTACCATGTCACCTTTCCCTGACGTACAAAATCATACATCTACTCGTCAGTGGGGCCCATAACACTGTGAGTCACTCACAAACACTTTTATCCTACTTCATGGATCGGTGAGATTCAAAGGAGAGCTGCTGTATCATAGTGGGGTGTCTAAACTAAAACTGGATATTTATACTATTTACACCTACAGTTTAAATGAATTTACCATGGTTTTCATTAACAAAGCATTTAGTTAGACACGCCACCACTGTGGCCGACGAATCTACTAGTAAAAATTAGGCGTTGGAAAACTCAAGACCGGCTTAATTCTCCATTCATCTAATTTTTATTAAAAGCAAATTTAACATGCCTAAAAATGTATTCACTTTATTTATTTCTTTATTCAATACGACATTTTAAAAAACGAAAATAAAGATTTTATTTCAAACAGTTAATTTCATTTATTTTTAGAAAATTCAGAAAGACATTTTATTCAGATCTCAGAAATGCAAGTATTAGCAAAAGACAGATAATTCTCAAAATTCATGCTTTCCCCTAACTTCCCTGACTGATAACCTCACCTAAAGTTCAGACCTCATTCAGAAGAAATAAAAAAAATATTCAAAGTCTTACATCTCATGGAAAATCAGCATACGGACAGCATCCCGGGAGGAAATCGAAAAGAAGTTTTTTTCTCAGTAAAACCAGCACTTTTTATACCTTTTTCACTAGCTCTATCTATCTAAAAGAGTAACTTTCAGCCTAAATTCAAATTCTGATTGGACAATTTGGGGTGGATGAGCATCACCTCATCATTACAATATTCAATTCTCTTCCGTCAGCTAGATTTTAAAAAGGGTCTTTGTTTTGGGCAATGTCCGGGCTAGTCTTGTTCTCAATTAGCAACTTCATGAGATCTTCTCACGTTCAGAACCATTGTGCTCATCCTTTTTGGCAGCCATCTAGACTTCCAGGCCACACCGTCCTTGAACTGCATTCACTCCAGGCACAAGCAGCTCGCATTCGAACTCGGACTTTGGCTTGCGCATGCTCAGTTCATCTTCTATTCGCAGTTTAATAAAACAGCCATATTTTCACTAGGCCTCACAGTCCAGAATGGGAACTATCATAGAAACAAACACAAACGAACGATAATTTGGGAAGTTTAACCCTTCTGTTTACCTCCCCCCTTGCTAAGGTTTTCCACATTAGTAGTTACCTAGCGAAATAAGCAACATTTAGGCGTAATATGCTCACCTGTCCTCATGTTTTGCCACAAAATACATAAACAAAAAGCACATTTATGCCGCATTTCATTATCTCAAAGCTGCTTATTAGTTTAGGACACGACAGAGTCACATAATTAGGTAATTATGATTGCAACATAAGCAATATTAGTTCCCACGTATGTCTGTGTAGGTGCATTTCTTATTCTAAGTTGGTTAATTACACACGTCATTCAATTAGTTCAAGTTATAATTATGGAAGTGTGATTTTGCAAGGGGTACAAAAAATTTTGTTTCTCCGCCTTGCTCCATCACTAGCACCTGGTTGCCTGACCTTAAAATAAAGTGTGTCTGTCAGGCTGACCTTTGCTCAGCCGGAAAAACACTATTCTTGAGTTTCAAACCTGAGGGGGTGTTAGACGGGGACCTGGAGGGTCGGCCGAGCACAGTGATCGCACAGACAGGTAACTTCCCCCCCACAGATGGACACCACACAAAGAGCAGGGTAACACCTTTTATAGGCACTTCTGGTAGTAGAGTGGTACGATACAAGGCGATTAGGACACGATGATCCCCTCAATTCTAGTCTCTAGTAAGGGAAGGGGGTAGCGGGACAGTCTTGGTACCCACGGGTACGGAGGTGTAACGGTGATAGCTCACAATCCTCGAGCTCGGTGTTCGGATGGGTCAGACCGCGGCAGCGCCGGCAGGTCCCGAAGAGGTCATAGGTGGCAACGGGCCGCGGCAGCGCCAGCAGGTCCCAACGAGGATGAAGGTTACAACGGGCCGCGGCAGCGCCAGCAGGTCCCACGAGAATGCAGGTTGCAACGGGCCGCGGCAGCGCCAGCAGATCCCACGAGGATGAAGGTTACAACGGGCCGCGGCAGCGCCAGCAGGTCCCACGAGGATGAAGGTTGCAGAGGGCCGCGGCAGCGCCAGCAGGACCCACGAGGATGAAGGTTGCAGAGGGCCGCGGCAGCGCCAGCAGGCCGTCAAGGATGAGTTCGTCGCGGTGTCTCTCGACTCCAGGATACAACTGCCCTCCTGTCCTGGGGCGGCCTCAGTTATAGGTCTGGCGCCCTTTGATGTCCGGACCCTCGCTCTTGGAGGTCGGGAGGTCTGGGATGAGGGAGTCCAGACACCCAGCAGGGGGGTGGAGCCAGCGCCCGAGGAGGCTGGGGGTGCTCGGCACCTGGCGGGGGAGAGCCATCGACACTTCTTACTCCCATTGACCTGCCAAGTGGTCCGTTCACCTCCTGGGTGGAGGGTGGTGCCGGGATGTCGGGGCCTGGCCAGGCCCAGGGTTGGGGTCGGGCTGAGGCCGCGCGGCCGCGTGGTGCCGTGTCCAAGATGGCAGCTGGGCCGGGCAATGGTGCTGACGGTGGCCCGGGCCCTGTCCTGCGGGGAGGGAGCGAGCCCTTCATGTGGCCTGTCCAACATGCGTCCCCCCCAGCTGAAGGCGGGGAGAGTCACCCATCTTCTTGGGGACTTTCCTCGTCGAGGCGGAAAAAGCGGGACAGGCCATCCGCGTTGGCGTGGTCTTGGCCAGGGCGATGCTCCACAGTGAAGTCCATCCCCTGCAGGGAGATGGACCATCGCAATAGTTTGTTGTTCTCCCCCCGCATCTGCATGAGCCATTGCAGGGGCCGATGATCTGTCTGTACCCGGAAATGGGTTCCGAAGAGGTACGGCCGGAGCTTCTTGAGGGCCCATACCACTGCGAAGGCCTCTCGCTCAATGGTGCTCCAGCGCTGTTCTCGGGGCAGTAGGCGTCTGCTGATGAAGGCCACGGGTTGGTCCACTCCTTCGGGGTTCAGTTGGGAGAGGACGGCCCCAATACCATGGTCGGAGGCATCGGTCTGCACGATGAACTCGCGGCTGTAGTCGGGGGCCTGGAGCACCGGAGCGGTGCACATGGCGGCCTTCAGCGTCTCGAAGGCCGCGTGACAGTCGGGAGTCCAGTTGACTCGTTTTGGGTTGTTCTTAGACGTGAGTTCCGTGAGGGGCCCCACAATGCTGCCATAGTCCCTCACAAACCGCCGGTAGTATCCGGTGAGCCCCAGGAAGGCTCGGACCTCTGTTTGTGTTTCGGGGGGTTGCCAGGACTGGATGGCAGCTACCTTGAGTTGGAGGGGGGCCACCAGACCGCTCCCCACTTGGTGTCCGAGGTAGGTCACGGACCCCTGGCCGATTTGGCACTTGCTGGCCTTTATGGTGAGGCCGGCCTGTTGGAGGGCCTGCAGGACCGCTCTGAGGTGGTGGAGGTGGTCTGCCCAGTGGCGGCTGTATACCGCGATGTCGTCCAGGTAGGCGGCGCTGAATTCTTCGAGGCCCGCCAATACCTGGTTCACCAGTCTTTGAAAGGTGGCTGGAGCGTTCTTCATGCCGAAGGGCATCACTCTGAAATGGTAGTGCCCGTCCGGGGTGGAGAAAGCGGAACGTTCTTGGGCCCTGGGGGTGAGGCCGATCTGCCAGTAGCCCGCTGTCAGGTCAAAGATGCTTAGGTAGCGGGCTGCCCCCATGCGGTCGACTAGTTCATCTGCTCGGGGGATAGGGTGAGCGTCGGTTCGGGTGACCGCGTTCAGCCCCCGATAGTCGATGCAGAATCGGAGCTCCGGCGTGGTGCCCGGTGCCGCGGCCTTGGGGACCAGGACGACCGGGCTGGCCCAGGGACTGTCCGAAGGCTCGATGACCCCGAGGGCGAGCATCTTGGAGACTTCTTCTTGGATGCATGTACGTACCCGATCCGGTACTCGGTACGCCCGGTGTCGGACAGGAGGACTGTCCCCCGTGTCCACGTCGTGCAGGCACCAGGAGGTGACTCCGGGTGCAAGGGAGAACAGGTTTGCGAACGGCAGCAGGAGGGCCCGGCAATCTTGACGCTGCTCTGGGGTCAGGGCCTCGGAGAGTCGGACCCCGTCCACCGAGCCATCTCTTTCCCGAGTCCTCAGTAGGTCAGGGAGGGGCTCGGAGTCTCCTTCTGTGCCACTGTCGGTCGCCATCAGCAGGCTGAGCTCTGAGCGCATGAAGTGGGGTTTGAGCCTGTTGGCGTGGAGGACGCGGAGGGGGTTCCGGAGGGACTCCAGGTCGATGAGATAGGTGACGGGACTCCTGCGCTCGATCACCTTGAAGGGCCCCGTCCATTTGTCTTGTAAGGCACACGGTTCGATGGGGGACATCACCCATACCTGCTGACCCGGTTCAAACTCGATGGAGGAGGCATGTTGGTCGTACCACTTCTTCATGTCCTCTTGACTGGCCTCCAGATTGGCTTTAGCGATCTCCCTGAATTTCCGGGTCTGATTTCGGAGGGTCAGGAGGTATTTGTAGACGTCCGGAGGGGTCTTTAGGGGGGCCATTTCCCATTCCTCCTTCACTAGGCTGAGAGGCCCGCGAACGGGGTGTCCGTACAGGAGTTCGAAGGGGCTGAAGCCGAGGGACTTCTGGGGGACTTCTCGGTAGGCGAAGAGGAGGCACGGTAGTAGCACGTCCCACTGGCGGCGTAGGGGTTCTTCCAGCCCCATGATCATCCCCTTGAGGGTGCGGTTGAACCGCTCGACCAGTCCGTTCCCCTGGGGGTGATAGGGGGTGGTGAAGCGGTAAGTGACTCCGCACTGCTGCCAGAGGGATTTCATATACTTTGAAATGAAGTTCGTACCCCTGTCGCTGACGACTTCCCGGGGGAAGCCCACTCGAGAGAAGATCCCCATCAAGGCTCGACCCACTACTGGGGCTGTTATAGTACGAAGGGGGACCGCCTCAGGATAGCGGGTGGCGTGGTCCACCAGGACCAGGATGAAGCGATGCCCCTGTGCTGTTCGGGGGTCCAGGGGCCCCACAATGTCTATTCCCACCCTTTCGAACGGGGTGGTCACCACGGGGAATGGTTGTAGGGGTGCCTTGAGTTTGCGGCCGCTCTTCCCGCTGGCCTGGCAGGTCGGGCAGGACCGGCAATGGTTGGAGACGTCATTTCTCATTTTGGGCCAAAAAAAGTGAGTCACCAGGCGGTGGTAGGTCTTGTCTTGGCCCAGGTGCCCGGCCAGGGGGACATCATGGGCTAGGTTCAACAGGAAGTCTCTGAAGTGGAGGGGCACCACCAGCACTCGCCCGGCCCCCAGTTCTGCGATTTTCTGCTCGCTGTACAAGAGATCATTGTCCCAATAAACCCAGTGGGCCCCGGTGGTGTCTCCTTGGCTCTGGGCGAGCGCTTGCTGTCGCAATCCCTCGAGGGAGGGGCAGGTCTTTTGCTCCTGCCGGAATTGTTCCTGGGTGGGTCCCCCTTCTTGACGCCACTGAGCCAGGTCGGGAAGTTCGGGGGGCTGTGTGGACCCCTCTGTGGTGGGGTCCGGGTGGTCGGTCTGGAGGAAGCCTTCTTTTGGAGTGATCGAGGGCGGAGGTGCTGCCCATTCTGGTTCTTCTGGTCTAGGGATGGTGCGGGTGGCCATGGACCGGGTGGTTACGCACGCCCAGTCCGGGAGACCCAACATCCCCAGATGCTCTCTTCTTTCCACAGCGGCCCACGGGGAGCTCTCGAGATCGTTCCCCAGGAGGCAGTCCACGGGAGCATCGTCGCGGACAGTTACTCTCAGCATGCCGGACACTCCTCCCCATTCGAAGGGGACGCAGGCCATCCGACACAGGCTCTCCGAGTTATCTGCCGATCGGACGGGGCAAAGTACGTTTGGTAGGATTTGTTCTGGGGTCACCAGGTGACAACGGACGGCCGTCACACTGGCCCCGGTGTCACGCAGGGCCTCGGCCTGGCGCCCATTGATGCTCACCCATTGGCTGTACTTCCGAGTGTTGGCGGGCAGGGGAGTCCGCGGGACCATGTCTCTTCCTCCCAGGCATGCCAGGGTCATGGCGGCGGGTTCCCACTCGAACTGCTCCGACTCATAGGTCTCCGTGTCTTCGGAGACTTGTTCTTCTCCCAGGGCGGCGGCCGCCATCTGGCGGGGCCCGGGGACCTGGTTCTTCGGGCAGGTCGGGTCACTGGCATAGTGGCCGACTCGCTGGCATCGATGACACGTCACGTTAGCTCGGAACCCCGGGCGCATCGGGGGGTTTCCCCGGCCTGCTGGGGCCGGGGTGGCGTTAGTGGGCGCGGCCGGGACGGCGTCTCTGCCCCGGCCCGGGCCTCTCCTCCTCCTCGGGAACGATGATGACCTTGGTTGGTTCTGTTCTGCTCATTCGGCCCACTCCGGGCCACTCGGGTGCTCTCCCACCGGTCAGCCTCGGTGGCGAGCTGCCGGGGTTCAGTCAATTTACTGTCGAGGAGGTGCTGCCTGAGCTCGACGAAGCAGTTGTTGGAGAGGTGCTCCCACACAATGAGATTGAAGAGTTGTTCGTAAGTGGTTACGTTGTTACCCTTGATCCACCCCTCGAAGGCTCGGCTGAAATAGTTCACGTATTCCAACCACGTTGTACCTGGGATCCGGGTGCAGTTGCGGAACCTCTGGCGGTACATTTCGGGTGTAAGCCCATATCGACTGAGGAGGGCGGCCTTCATGTGGTCATAGGACGTCATTTGATGGTCCGGAAGCTGCAGCAGGGCATCACGACCCTCGTTGACGAATCTCCCCCATAGACCGGCTCCCCAGTCACTTCGAGCGACCCGGTGGGCGGTCATGGCAATCTCATAGGCCTTGAACCACTGCTGTATGTCGTCGTTCCGGTGATATTCTCGGACCACATCCTTGGGGATGTGGACCTTCTGCTCGGTAGGACCCGGGGAGGGCGGTTGCTCGGGCACCCCTAGGTTTTTGTTCAGTTTGCGTATTTCTATCTCCGCTAGTTTGCACTCGTGCTCGTATGCCAGTCTTTTTTCTTCGAGGTCTCTCTGTCTCTGTTTTTCCTCTCGCTCTTCTCTGAGCCGTAAGTGTTCTAAGTTTATTTTTTGTTCCGCCAGTTTCAATTCTCCGTCTAATCTGAGTCGTGCCAAGTCTAACTCGTGTAATCTATTTTTTTCCCGCTCTTGGATCTCTTCACGGGAAGGGCCTGTTCTCCGTTCCTCCGTCCGGGTGGTGTTGACTTCCGGGGCTGCGGGGTCCCGGGGGGTTGCGGTATTTGTCTCTGTCCAGGCCTCTAGGGCGTTTTTGAAGTCTTCTTTTGTGCTTAGCCCGGTGGTAGCAATGCCTAAGTCCATGCAAAATTGTTTGAGCTCTCGGTGGTTGTATTCTTCCAGCTTTTCCATCTGGAACTTCTCCGCCGATCCGCTCTCTTTGGTCGTCATTGTGGTTTTAGTCGTAGGGTGAGTTACTGTCTGTACGGTACGCGTTGGTTCGGATCGCGCCGCTAGCCACCAATGTTAGACGGGGACCTGGAGGGTCGGCCGAGCACAGTGATCGCACAGACAGGTAACTTCCCCCCCACAGATGGACACCACACAAAGAGCAGGGTAACACCTTTTATAGGCACTTCTGGTAGTAGAGTGGTACGATACAAGGCGATTAGGACACGATGATCCCCTCAATTCTAGTCTCTAGTAAGGGAAGGGGGTAGCGGGACAGTCTTGGTACCCACGGGTACGGAGGTGTAACGTGATAGCTCACAATCCTCGAGCTCGGTGTTCGGATGGGTCAGACCGCGGCAGCGCCGGCAGGTCCCGAAGAGGTCGTAGGTGGCAACGGGCCGCGGCAGCGCCAGCAGGTCCCAACGAGGATGAAGGTTACAACGGGCCGCGGCAGCGCCAGCAGGTCCCACGAGAATGCAGGTTGCAACGGGCCGCGGCAGCGCCAGCAGGTCCCACGAGGATGAAGGTTACAACGGGCCGCGGCAGCGCCAGCAGGTCCCACGAGGATGAAGGTTGCAGAGGGCCGCGGCAGCGCCAGCAGGACCCACGAGGATGAAGGTTGCAGAGGGCCGCGGCAGCGCCAGCAGGCCGTCAAGGATGAGTTTGTCGCGGTGTCTCTCGACTCCAGGATACAACTGCCCTCCTGTCCTGGGGCGGCCTCAGTTATAGGTCTGGCGCCCTTTGATGTCCGGACCCTCGCTCTTGGAGGTCGGGAGGTCTGGGATGAGGGAGTCCAGACACCCAGCAGGGGGGTGGAGCCAGCGCCCGAGGAGGCTGGGGGTGCTCGGCACCTGGCGGGGGAGAGCCATCGACACTTCTTACTCCCATTGACCTGCCAAGTGGTCCGTTCACCTCCTGGGTGGAGGGTGGTGCCGGGATGTCGGGGCCTGGCCAGGCCCAGGGTTGGGGTCGGGCTGAGGCCGCGCGGCCGCGTGGTGCCGTGTCCAAGATGGCGGCTGGGCCGGGCAATGGTGCTGACGGTGGCCCGGGCCCTGTCCTGCGGGGAGGGAGCGAGCCCTTCATGTGGCCTGTCCAACAGGGGGCATGGCCACTCAGCCCCAATGGATCAGCCACGGCTAACTGCCGCACACCAGCACTCACCTTTTAAACACACGACACAAAAATCCACAACAGAACACAATCCTAACAGACAACCATCATAGTCAAGACAGACCAATAGATGGCTGTAATGGTTCTAGTTACCACACTTACATAGTAGAAATACTAGAATGAAGTCACTTTGCATGACAAATAGTCTTGCTGACAAGCAATCAATTTGGTAAGACTCCTGGGCCATACCCTTTAAACACTATAGATCACTGAGATAAATAAAACATGCTAAAACTGTATAAGAACTTTAATACACAAAGACACTACAGATGAGAACTTCACAAGCCAAATCTGAATCTGATCTGTGGTGAATTCTCGAAACCAAGGTTAAAAGGCCTCTGAACTCTGTTAGCAATGCAGGCCATACTAACAGGAGAATGTACGCTACACTATTAACCATAACACGAGACACACTGGACATTAGGCAGTGTCTTTTCGTGAAAGGCGTAAATATATCTAGTAACAATAACTTGGAAAATCAGCTTGGGCAGACAATGGGAAATAGCATGTTGTAGAACTTGCATTTGTTTTTTTAAGAACACAGCTACTACCAGCTGAATGCTTAACATCTGATAGAGACTTCTAGCTGCAGATTCCTTACCTTAGAATTATCCTCAGGCATCAGACTGGATCTGGAAACATTTTGTAAGCAGTATCCCTGTGCACCTGTATGTGGCGTTGTTCAGTTCCGTGTGGTGTCAGTGTCCGCACCAGAAGTGGCCTGCCTGTATGGGCACCAACCCAGCATGTTGACATCAGTTATATTCTTTCCACACCAATCAGCGCAGATCTCCAGAGAGCTATCACCAGTCAATTTTTGGCAGAGCTTTTTTTTTTACTTTTGTCAACCTTCTGTTGTGGCAGGGGTGTCAACTAGGAAGGCCGGCTTCAAGCCCTGCAGCGCCTGTCATTGAGAGATGTCAGTGATGGACCTGCACCTTGTTTGCCGATGGTGCCTGGAGTGCGACCACAACACGAAGTCCTGCGCCGATTGCTGCGCCATGAACTCCAGGATGCCGCAACAGTCTCAATACCAGTCGAGGGGAAGGTCCCGGGATCAGTCGCTGGGCCCCAGATCCTCGTCGCACTCAAAGTCGTTGGGCCATTTGAGTAACTCCCACAAGAAAAAGAAGAGCAAGAAATTGAGGAGGTCTTTGACTTTGCCTCATCTGTCGTGGTTTTCAGAAGAGTTGAGGAAGTGTTGTCATTCGAGGCCGGACTCTACAGTTGAGCCTGCACCTGGGCCGCCTCCCCCTGTTTCTGGGAGTCGGAGTGAGTTTTATAAGGTCAAGCGCCTCATATTTCAGCAGCCCGCCAGTATGCCTCTGGGCCCTGCGAGTTCAGGAGGGGCCCCTACTTGTTCCCCGTCTGCAGGTCTGCCCACGATGCCAATCTCGTTCCTTGGATCCACAGATCAGTCTGGACTGATTCTGGTTGTACCATCTCGACCTTCCCCGATGCCGTTCCCAATGCAGATGCTGCTGGTACCATCGGTGTCCTCTGGTGATGCTGCCCCCATTCTAATATGGAGCCGGAGGACCATCGTCCGACACCAGTTCCGGCACCGACTGGATCAATGCCTTCCAGGCCGTAACCTGAGCCCTGTTCCTATGGGCAAGGACCCAAGGGAAATTGAGAGCGGACGCTGGACCATGAAGAATTCCAGCCATTAAATCCCAATATAAATTGGTGTGAGGACTTTGCAGAGGCAGTGGACTGGACACTTCCACAGACACTGGCATTCTTTCTTCCCCTACTGTGACTATGGAGGAGGTTGCGTCATTTAATATGGTGGTGCTAAGGGTGGCTGAGGTTCTGGACTTTAGCCTGCCCCCAGTAGCAGTCAAGATGAGGTGCTTCAGGTGGGAGTGACCTGTTCAGAATAATTTCTCCCTTTGGGCCGTTACGCTCATATACAGTGCGATACAGTTGTGCAGGTGCTGGCCATGGTTCCGTAGGAGGCCCAAACCATACTTTCCCGAACTGTTGCTGAATGGTTTACTATCAGATGTGGACTGTATACCACTAGGCAGAGCGATTTCATCGATGGAGGCTTTACAGCACCACGCCTGGGTGAGAACAACTGGCTTTTCAGGGGATATGCAAGCATTTCTTATGTACATAGCCATTGATGCCTCCAGTCTCTTCTGGGACAATGCGGATTCAGCGCTGGAGCGCTTCAAGGACAGTAGAGCTACGACCAGGTCCTTGGGCCTTTACATGGCCTCATTGCTAACCCTAGTCCTCCTTTCGCTCCTTTTATGGCCACTGAAGGGGCTTCCAGTCACATTTGTACACACCCAGCCACCACGGCGTGCAAGCTCTCCCGCCTCTGTGTGGATGAGGACGCGGTACCCACAGACCTTGTGGGTCGGGCAACCGCAGCCTCCAAACCCCTTTAGTTTGCCCTTGTACCATCATGGGTACCCAGTGGAAGGCGAATGTATGACGTTACAACGCATACATTTACAACGCATACACTTACAACGCAGTTTGACATCACAACATCCTCTACAATGCATTCCATTACATCGCATTTTTAAAAAACTACCTTTACAACACATTCCATTACATCGCATTCTATCTTTACAACGCATACCATCACACTGCATTTAAGGTAAGTATTGGATAATATAGGGGTAAAAATTACTATTCTAACTCCAGGGGGTGCAACAGTAGGGTGAGTATTGGATAGTGTAGGGGTTAAAAATTACTATTCTAACTCCAGGGGGTGCAACAGTAGAGTAAGTGTTGGATAGTGTAAGGGTACTATGCGGTGTAATGGTATGCGTTGTAATGCCTGGTTGTAGTGACATGCGATGTAGTGTCATGCGTTGTAATGGTATGCGTTGTAATGCCTACATTGTAGTGACATGCGCTGTAAAGGATGTTGCGATGTAATGACTGCATTGTAAGTGTAGTGCGATGTAATGACTGCGTTGTAAAGGTTGTTTCCCGTGGAAGGCAGGATACGCCATCACCTGCCCCACTGGAGGTCTAAAACATCAGACTAATGGGTTCTTCAAATTGTCCGAAATTGCTACTCCCTCCCCTTTGTGACTACCCCTCGAATTGTGACACCTGCTTGTGACAGCCTGATGGAGGACCATCTTACCTTGCTCTGCCAGAAAGTGACGGCTCTCTTGGAGCCATAGAGAGGGTCTTGATGCCAGAAGTAGGTCATGGCTGCTATTCCCACTACTTTCTGGTGCCCTAGAAGGACGGAGGCCTTCGTCCTATCCTAGACCTGTGCCCTCTCAATTTCATCCTCAAGAAAGAGAAGTTCAAAATGCTCACGCTCACTCAAGTCCTGTCTGTCCTGGATGCATATTTCCACATCCCTGTCCTGCCTGCCCACAGGTGTATGAGCACTTTCAGTCTGCATCGCTCCTGCAGAGATCAGGGGGGCCGGTCTTCCCCTATCTTGACGACTGGCTGTCAAAGGTTGGCTCATCCCAAGCTGTTATCTCCCACCTTGAGACTACAGCGGACCTCCTTCATTCAATGAGGTTCACTATCAACATGTTGAAGCCATACCTGACTCCATCTCAGATGCTCCCTTCCCCAACCAGATCTCATTCTGGTGATAGATGCATCACTCCTGGGATGGGGCGGCCATCTAGGAGAATTGGAGATCAAAGGCCTCTGGTCTCTGGCAGAATCCGGACTCCACACTAACTTTCTGGAGCTCTGTGTGATCCGGCTGGCATTGAAAGCCTTCCTACCTTCCATCAAGGGAAGGCTACTACAGGTGTTCACGGACAACATTACCACCATGTGGTACTGCAACAAACTGGGCTGTGTGGGATCACAGGTGGCTCTCTGAACACCAGGGCGGACAAACTCAGCCGAAGATGCCTAGCGGATCATGAATGGCGTCTCCATCTGGAGGTGTTGTGAGGTCTCTTTCAGCAGTGGAGAAAGCCTCGGTTAGATCTGTTCACAGCTGAGAAAGCGCAATGTCAGCACTTCTGCGTGCTGGAGTTTCCAAGGCAGCTCTCGCTCTGAAACACTTTTCATCTCAAGTGGAGCTCCGGCCTCCTGTACACCTTTTACCTATCCTACCCCTGCCCAACGTTTTCAAGAAGATCAGGAACAACTGGGCTCAAGTCATCCTTGTGGATCCAGAATGGTCTTGGAGAGTCTGGTATCTCGAGCTGTTCAGACTACCCTTTCAGGATGATCTTCTGTTTCAGCAGCTGTGGAGGGTTCTTCACTCGAACCTGTCAATGCTCCACCTACATGCGTAGAGATTGAGCAGTGACAGTTGACTCCTTTCAACCTTCCTCCTGAAGTCTGCTTTGTTATCTTGGCAGCCAGGCGTTCCTCCACCAAAACAGCATACCACTTCCGTTGGGGCAAGTTTTTAGCTGGTGTGCTGAGAAACCGGTGGATCCTATTTATGCTCCCCTCTCTCAGGTCCTTCTTTTTATCCTTGCCCTTGCCCAGCGGGGCTCTGCTCTGGGCACCTTAAAAGGTTACCTTTCTCCTATTTCAGTCTTTCTGCAGTTGCCTGACCAGCAATCCCTCTTCAAATCCCCTGTTGTTTATAGGTTCTTGAAGGGATTGCAACGTCTGTTTCCTCCTTCACCGTTCATCATGCCTCAGAGGGACCTTAATCTAGTCCTGATGTTCTTGATGTGCGCTCCCTTTGAGCCCTTACACAACTGTCCTCTTAGTCTTCCTACCATCAAGACTGCCTTCCTGGTGGCAATAACATCTGCCCACAGGGTCCATGAGCTTCAGGTTTTGTAACCCAAGCCTCTATACCAGAACATCTACCCAGACAAGGAGTTCTTCAAACTGGAGCATTCTTTCTGCTGAAAATGGTTATTCCATTTCATGCAGGCCAGTCCATCCCCTGCCTACTTTTTAGGCTCTGCCACATCCCTCTAAAGAAGAGGAGTGACTTCGCCAAGTGGACCCAAAAAGAGCATTGTCATTTTACCTTGACCGCACAAGACTGTTCAGGGTGGACGACCAACTCTTCATGTGGTATGTCGGATGCGAAGAAGGGAAATGCTGTGCAGAAGCAGACCATCTCCCAATGGATTGTGCTCTACATTAAGATCTGCTATGCATGGGCCAAGAAGTAACCCCATGAGTGTTTGCATGCTCATGCCACCAGATCTACGGGCCAGATGTACGACCTTTGGAAATTGCGAGTCGCAATTTCCAATGTACAACGGTGTCTGAGACACTGTTTGCGATTCCCAATGGGGTCGCAAATTGCATGCCTCATGCATATTAATGAGGCTGTCGCAGTTTGCGGCCCCATTGGGAATGGCTGGCACTCCCAGGGATGATGGCCTGCTGGGGTCAGCAGAACTCCATGGATGGGACTGCTTTTAAATAAAGCTGTTTTTTTTAATGCAGCCGTTTTCCTTAAAGGAAAATAGGATGCATTTTAAAAAAAAAATGAAACATTTTTGTCTGCTCTGAAAAAATGTTTGCGCACCCATTCACAAAGGGGAAGGGGTCCCATAGGGACCCCTTCCCATTTGCCAATGGTTCACCACCCTCTTGAAAAGGGTGGTAAACTGGCAAAACATTCCTACATAGGTGTTGGACTCGCTATTAGGAAGGGACGCTCTTGGAACGCCCCTTCCTAATAGTAATTTGCTAACCCTACTTTGCGGGTCGCTATTTATACAAATATATATACATATATATATAATCTTAGACTACTTAGGTGTATATGTATTAATGGATGGATGGCCTACCAACCAGCTTTGCAGACATGACCATTCCCCAAGGTCCATCTGTGCAGCTGTTTCCTTTTCTTCCTCCCTATTTGGGTGTTATGTCCATAGTTTCCATCCTAGCAACCCTTTGCAAAAATGCTGGAAATATCGTATGAGTATGCTCTGCCAAAAAAGGGAAAGAACTCAGGACCAAAGCTCTTAACTATCTATACCTCCAAAGCAGACACCAATCCTGAAGGGGATCCAACAGAGGTTCTCCTGCAGTGCTTATCTACCTGCCAAAGATACTTGTCTGAGGACACGGACATCTTGACACCAGAGTGCCCTACAAGGTCAATTCTGAGGCTCTTTATTCACCCCAATGATCCACTGTGAAAAGACGCAATACATCCGGAACCAACATACATGTATGCAAGATTTTGAATGGTGTCTTTGCATGGTGAGCTCACGCCCATGCAAGACCATGAATGTCCATTTGAGGGATGCACAAGCCATTTCATTATATGGATACCGCAGAATAAAGCACAAACCACTCCACCATCTTTTTGCCCACATGGGAGGAGAGTGTTCAAAGCCATATGTGGAATTCCCAGTGCTTACTTTGGAGGAAAAAAGTGCCAGGGCTCTCATAAGGAGATTACTGCAGCTTGCACCACCCCTTGCCCCTGCCAGCGCTGTTAATGACAGTGCCAACACAACTAAACTATAACAACAGGCTATTCCAGGCCCCCAGTGTGATACAAATAGCTTTGGCGGTAGGTTATTAGTCATTTTTTTGTATGTATATCGAATTATTAAACAACTGTTATTGTGGTCATCCCTAAATTAAACAAACAGTGCCACCATATGGCAGACTATCATAAGTGTGGGTGTTGACAATTAAGTGATGTTGCCGAGCTCCGGAAACCTATGGCTCAAATTAAGAACTGGGGAGTCCCTATAAGGACCATACATGGTTATGCTGAGATCGAGGACAGTTCTGTTCACTACACCCTGGATCATAAATTTAAAGATGGAACCACATGTCCATCTTTTTCTCTGAAACAATCTGGGGCAGGATTACAAAGCGAGTTTAGGAAGTTAGGTGTTCCCCCTTTATTAGTCAAAGGAAAACCCTTGAAACCTAGCACAGTTAGACTTTCACATTCAATTCCAAAGCTATGATGTTCAAAAAGTAAGTGACCCCCCTTACTAAAAACATCTAACTCTTCCAGCAGGCCATTGGCATGTTGCGATTCAAGACATTTAGCCATTTTGTCAATCAAAGCATGGTACACCCATTGTCACAATGGAGACAATGATGGGGTTCTAGTCACTGCACCAGTGCCCACTGTTATGGGATATTTTGAGGACCACCTTCCAGGGACACCATGTCATGATTAGGTATTGGGGCTAGGGGTCAGATGCACTAAGGGCTTGTACGATCACACTCCTACAATTGCAAAAATGCAGGGTTAACGACAGGAACTGTATTTTGTAATTTGGAATTCTTTTTCCGAATTGCAAAATGGGGTGTCCGGTTCCTTCTGAATCGTAGTTTAAAAGGGGCATGTTTTGAGCATTGCCTCCAAATAGTGAATCTGTAAGGTATGTATAATTGGTTTGCAATTGCAATTCTGGTTGCAAACCATTGCTCAGTAACCAGCTGCTAAGCTGTGATGTATACTATCGGCCCCTTGCCCTTTGGGAATCAGAGTGGTATCACCCTGTGAGTAGGCAATGATCCAGAGGACTATTGCTAGGTCTCATTGACGTTTTAAGGAAAACGAGCTACATTTAAATGAAATATAATCGTAGGAATGATGGTCTTGTCCATGCACCGTCCGTGTGTTTGTAGCCAATCGAAGTCAGTCGTATTTGTGACCTGCCTAACAAATATTAATTAACTAGTCAGATCATTCTGAAACCCCCTGCAATTCACTATTGTGCGAAGCAACCTGTTAATACATAGGTTGGTTTGCAAAATAATATAGTGCTCGCAGAAAGTAGAGGCGCAATTTGTAACCACTTTTTGTACTTACAGTATGGTAGTTTGTCTGGCTCCAAATATATTCAGATGTTTGTGAATCTGATGTATTATAGTCTGCTGTTACGAGGTCTGGACGTTTTAATGTATACCGGTCTCTTTAATGTTAGCATCATCAAGGCAGAAGGAAAGCATAGTCTGGACAAGAATCAGGATGGTGAGAATGCAGTGAACCCCACATCATGCTCGCCATTTGTGCTTGGGGAGTATGCTCAACGGTGGCGGCGGAGGCATTAGGAAGTAGTATGCTTGCCCCTGAATGACGTTCATCCTCTGATGACGTGAACTAATTCCCGAAGGATGCAGATATTGGTTGTTCCCAAATAGGGAAGAGATGTGGCGACCTCTGCGGGAGCGTCAGTGGTGGAGTGCGTAACCTCTCTCGGGTATGGTGGTACTGGAGAAATGCCATGCCACGAGTATGGCTGTGCACTGAAGACTGTCTGCCACGTGGAGTATGGCTGTGCACTGAGTATGGCTGTGCACTGAAGACTGGCACGTTTGGTATGGTTGTGCACTGAAGACTCTCTGCCACGTTGAGTACGGTTGTGCACTGAAGACTGTCTGCCACATTGAGTATGGCTGTGCAATGAAGACTCTCTGCCACGTTGAGTATGGCTGTGCACTGAAGACTCTGCCATGTTGAGTATGGCTGTGCACAGAAGACTCTCTGCCACGTTGAGTAAGGCTGTGCACTGAAGACTCTCTGCCACGTTGAGTGTGGCTGTTCACTGAAGACTGTCTGCCATGTTGAGTATGGCTGTGCACTGAAGACTCTCTGCCACGTTGAGTAGGGCTGTGCACTGAAGGCTCTCTGCCACGTTGAGTATGGCTGTTCACTGAAGACTGTCTGCCATGTTGAGTATGGCTGTGCACTAAAGACTCTCTGCCACGTTGAGTATGGCTGTGCACTGAAGACTCTCTGCCACGTTGAGTATGGCTGTGCACTGAAGACTCTGCCACGTTGAGTAAGGCTGTGCACTGAAGACTCTCAGCCATGTTGAGTATGGCTGTTCACTGAAGACTCTCTGCCACGTTGAGTATGGCTGTGCACTGAAGACTGTCTGCACGTTGAGTATGGCTGTGCACTGAAGACTCTCTGGCACGTTGAGTATGGCTGTTCACTGAAGACTCTCAGCCATGTTGAGTATGGCTGTTCACTGAAGACTCTCTGCCACGTTGAGTATGGCTGTGCACTGAAGACTGTCTGCATGTTGAGTATGGCTGTGCACTGAAGACTCTGGCAAGTTGAGTATGGCTGTGCACTGAAGACTCTCTGCCACGTTGAGTATGGCTGTGCACTGAAGACTCTCTGCCACGTTGAGTATGGCTGTGCACTGAAGACTCTGCCACGTTGAGTATGGCTGTGCACTGAAGACTCTCTGCCATGTTGAGTATGGCTGTTCACTGAAGACTCTCTGCCACGTTGAGTATGGCTGTGCACTGAAGACTGTCTGCCACGTTGAGCATGGCTGTGCACTGAAGACTGTTTGGCACGTTGAGTATGGCTGTGCACTGAAGGCTGTCTGCCACGTTGAGTATGGCTGAACACCGAAGACTCTCTGCCACGTTGAGTATGGTTGTGCACTGAAGACTGTCTGCCACGTTGAGTATGGCTGTGCACTGAATATGGCTGTTAACTGAAGACTGTCTGCCACGTTGAGTATGGCTGTGCACTGAAGACTGTCTGCCACGTTGAGTATGGCTGTACACCGAAGACTCTCTGCCACGTTGAGTATGGCTGTGCACTGAAGATGGTCTGCCACATTGAGTATGCCTGTGCACTGAAGGCTGTCTGCCACGTTGAGTATAGCTGTGCACTGAAGGCTGTCTGCCACGTTGAGTATGGTTGTGCACGAAAGACTGTCTGCCACGTTGAGTATGGCTGTGCACTGAAGACTCTCTGCCATGTTGAGAATGGCTGTGCACCGAAGACTCTCTGCCACGTTGAGTATGGCTGTGCACTGAAGGCTCTCTGCCACGTTGAGTATGGCTGTTCACTGAAGACTATCTCCCATGTTAAGTATGGCTGTGCACTGAAGAATCTCTGCCACGTTGAGTATGGCTGTGCACTGAAGACTCTCTGCCTCTCTGCCACGCTGAGTATGGCTGTGCACTGAAGACTCTCTGCCACGTTGAGTATGGCTATTCACTGAAGACTCTCTGCCACTCTGAGTATGGCTGTGCACTGAAGACTGCCTGCCACTTTGAGTATGGCTGTGCACTGAAGGCTGTCTGCCATGTTGAGTATAGCTGTTCACTGAAGACTCTCTGCCACGTTGAGTATGGCTGTGCACTGAGTATGGCTGTGCACTGAAGACTCTCTGCCACGTAGAGTATGGCTGTGCACTGAGTATGGCTGTGCACTGAAGACTCTCTGCCACGTTGAGTATGGCTGTGCACTGTAGACTCTCTGCCATGTTGAGTATGGCTGTGCACTAAAGACTCTCTGCCACGTTGAGTATGGCTGTTCACTGAAGACTGTCTGCCACGTTGAGTATGGTTGTGCACTGAGTATGGCTGTGCACTGAAGACTCTCTGCCACGTTGAGTATGGCTGTGCACTGAAGACTCTCTGCCATGTTGAGTATGGCTGTGCACTGAGTATGGCTGTGCACTAAAGACTCTCTGCCACGTTGAGTATGGCTGTTCACTGAAGGCTGTCTGCCACGTTGAGTATGGCTGTGCACTGAAGACTCACTGCCACGTTGAGTATAGCTGTGCACTGAAGACTTTCTGCCACTTTGGGTATGGCTGTACACTGAAGTGGATACTCTAGTGGTAATTTTAAGTATGGAACCAGAAGTGACATGTTTCAACCCTGCCTCTGTGTGCCAAGGCAGCAGCAGATAATCAGTGTTCTGGGCATTTTTTCTGTTCTTCACCATTATAAAAATGTCTCCAGTGTTACCTGGAGATGCACTGGTAATAGGGACAGCTGGCAATGTAATAGGACTGCATCTACCGGGAATGCTTAGAAATGTCTCCGGCACCTTTTTGCTGTTGACAAAAACGTGGTCTTACAGTCAGATACAAGGTTGCTGCCACTCACACCACAATTTACCGGTCCAAGGTCTACATACAGCTGGTAGTAGTAATAACAGCTGAGGCCTTTCAACAATTTTTAGTTAACCAGTGCCTAATCAGGGCCTTAGAAATTCACATCCAGTGAACAGGAGAGACTTCATATATATTCTTTTACCAGTTCTGCTGGGGTATGATTTTTGTTTTAGAGAAATCCAAATGGACCTTTTCAGTCTGTCTGATCTCCTACACCAGGTGTACCTGCCAAGAGATAGAAAATAGAAAAGAATGTCTCTGGGACTATGGGTCTAGTTTAGAGTTTGGAGGACGGAGTAATGCCATCAGGTGGATGGAGTAAATTACTCCATCGCCCTGACATACTTTCCCCCAAATTTAGAGATGTCTGCTGGCCCTGAAGACATCTCTTAACTTTGGCAGTGACTGCTGTCATGGCAATTCCTGCAATGTCGTAAAGGTTTGGCTGATGGCTCCGTCACACATAAAGGCTGACCGGCAAACTTTTACAAAGTTTTACTTTTTTCAAAAACAAGCTCCCAACGCGGGAGGTGGTTTTTAAAAACTAAAACTAAATTATTCACACACCATGGGACTATGTTTTTTCCCCATGGTGTCCGGATAATTTTGTTTTTATTTTTACTGTCTCTCACCGTGAAAGACAGTAAAGCCAGTAAAGTGGGTGGACAGTCGGATGGCTAAACTCTGACAGCCCATACTCTGTTGGAGGAGTATGGCGGTAACGGAGCTGGAGTAGGCTCCGTTCTGAACATATTGTTGCCCCCCCCCACCTCTAAATCAAGGGGGCAGACCGTGAGTTTGATGGAGAGGGTCTGTGTTGTAGTTGTGATGAAGTACCTTCTCCGCCAAACTCGGTGATGAAGCAGATGAGATGACGGAACGGGGTAAATATGAGAGAAAGAAAGTGGATAATCCCAAAGTGAGCAGGGCGCTGGAAAGGCACAATGTTGTGCTGCGGGACGGGCTGACTTCTTGCCTGTTTGCTTTGTGGCCGAATTCCCCATTGACTCTGTCTACTCTGCCTACTTCTCGCGGCCCCCGCTTCGCGGGAGCCGCTCGAGCTATCGAACCATCACAGGACTCCTAATAACAGCGAGTGGAGCCTTGCAGCGACGCCCAACCCCTGCGGGACTGCGAGGACCAGCGGGCATTGCGTCTGGAGACTCGCCACAGCTGGTCCTCTTCCCGCCCGCCTGGATAAATCTGCGGAGGGCGTTGGTGCTGTGTGTGCTGCGGGACGGGCTGACTTCTTGCCTGTTTGCTTTGTGGCCGAATTCCCCATTGACTCTGTCTACTCTGCCTACTTCTTGCGGCCCCCGCTTTGCGGGAGCCGCTCGAGCTATCGGACCATCACAGGACTCCTAATAACAGCGAGTGGAGCCTTGCAGCGACGCCCGACCCCTGCGGGACTGCGAGGACCAGCGGGCGTTGCGTCTGGAGACTCGCCACAGCTGGTCCTCTTCCCGCCCCCCTCCCGCCTGGATAAATCTGCGGAGGGCGTTGGTGCTGTGTGTGCTGCGGGACGGGCTGACTTCTTGCCTGTTTGCTTTGTGGCTGAATTCCCCATTGACTCTGTCTACTCTGCCTACTTCTTGCGGCCCCCGCTTCGCGGGAGCCGCTCGAGCTATCGGACCATCACAGGACTCCTAATAACAGCGAGTGGAGCCTTGCAGCGATGCCCAACCCCTGTGGGACTGCGAGGACCAGCGGGCGTTGCGTCTGGAGACTCGCCACAGCTGGTCCTCTTCCCGCCCCCCTCCCGCCTGGATAAATCTGCGGAGCGCGTTGGTGCTGTGTGTGCTGCGGGACGGGCTGACTTCTTGCCTGTTTGCTTTTTGGCCGAATTCCCCATTGACTCTGTCTACTCTCCCTACTTCTTGCGGCCCCCGCTTCGCGGGAGCCGCTCGAGCTATCGGACCATCACAGGACTCCTAATAACAGCGAGTGGAGCCTTGCAGCGATGCCCAACCCCTGCGGGACTGCGAGGACCAGCGGGCGTTGCGTCTGGAGACTCGCCACAGCTGGTCCTCTTCCCGCCCACCTCCCGCTATAAACAGAGAGTGCCGGACGTGCAAGCGGGACGCGCGCGGGGCAAAGCGCAGAGCGAAGCCCGGGCAAAGGGCGGGCCGTTTGAGGCCGTTCGAGGACCGGAGAGACCGGGCCCGGGCAACTCCCCCTGGCCGGTCCCATACCATCGCCTCACTTTCAACAGATTTGGCCCACCGGGAACTCATGATGTCCACCAGGGAAACGAGAAGCAAATCCGCACTGGCTGGAGCTGGAGTTCCCAAAGGTACTATTGATAAATATTTCGTTAAAGCTGGCTCGCTATTGATAGATGAAATCTCCGTACTAGAACGACGTATTTCTCAAGAGATCGACTGGGTGAGGAGATCATCAATGGGGCCAATGGCTCTGGCTAAGACACCGGAAGGAAGGCCAGAACCACATAATATTATCCAGAAGGGCGCAGAGACAAACCACTCTGCCTCCAATCCAGACCTAACTATGGAGGGCTTAAGGGACTTAGAGGATATAAGCCTCTTGACCTTACCAACGTCTCGGATATCATCTGTTCCACCTTCAACCTCTAGCAAGGATTTGGCTACCCCTTGCATAATTGAGAATACCCCAGATTTACAGAGGGGGGCAAGGGAGGGAGCCATTCAAAAAAAGAAGAAAGGGGGATACACTAAAGGCGGTAGTAAGTCAAAAACATCAGAGCCCAAACCTGTGGGCGATGCTGGCATCCTTGGCGGCAACACCCGGGGCAACCATTTATGAATATCAGGAACGCTCAAAAACCGCCTCTCGACCTATAGACCTACCCACCGACCAAGTTGACATTTCCGTAGACTCCGCAAATGAGGACATTACTCTTGCTGATATAGGTTCTCTCATAAGGTTACTTCTAAGCCCATTGGAAGCCCGACTAATAAAGATCGAAGCAAGACTGGTCAATATCGAAAAATCAACAGTCCAGCTTGCAGACAGTCTTAAGTCAGAAACCAATGGAACCAAAATAGGGTTAGATAGTATGTCTAAAAAGACTATAGAGCACACAATCCCGTTGAAGAAAACTGGTCCATCCACCTTGCAAAATATAAAATCTAAACCCAACCAAAATAAGATGATGCAAGCCCCTGTTAGTATAAGTAAAGCCAGACTACCCACACAAACCCAATCACCCACACAAACTAAGACACCAACTCCTATGACTTCAAACGCAACTAGCAAATCCACAGATAAGCCCGACCCACCAGACAGAGTTAAGAGCGCTATGAGGCCGTTAGACAACGCCCAGACCAACCTCCGGAAATTCAAACCCATAAACTTACCACCGGAGGCGTCCCCCTACACAGTGATCTTAGCGGGAGTGCCTGAACTATCTCCCAACTCCATCGAGACGACAGCCTCGCTCTAAAACAAAGTTATTAACTGGCTGTCCATATACAGACCCCTCCCGCATGGAACAACTAGCGATGTACTCATGGTGAGACGCGTCGCATGGGTGGGTAACTTGAGAAAGACAATCAGGGGTGACTGTATCGTGGTCAGCCTTGGAGATCCAAGGACAGTTTTGCATATTTGCAGCTGGGCCTCGGACGACCAAGGGAATTTAATCCAGGCTCTCCCCCTCTCGTTCTTCTACCCATCTAGTATCTATTTATCAGAGGATCCTAGATGGGGGCACCATCAGGAGTTATTAGGAGAGTGGGAAAGCAACAGTGCGGGGAGGAGGGAGCCTTATTACCACAGGAACACGCTCCCTGAATACCCACCTTTATATGAAGAGGGGGAGTGGTGGGAGTCTAGCACCAGAAGGAGAGGGGGATGGGGTGGAAGACCGAGAGCAGTCCCTGGCCCATATAGATTGCATCACCCAGCCTATCTTACAACTTCAAACAGGTATAGCACTTTGGAAATGGTTGATTGACTGTCTAATTCCAACATCAGGGGGGTGGACCACTCTGCTATAGTAAATCACGGCGAGGAAAGACCTATCATTGGACACCAATCCCAGCCACAAATACAATTAAAAACCTCTCCTGACACACTTAACCATCCTCAAGACCACGCTAGCTGCATAGCTGATGTAGGGGACAATATTTTTGATCTAGAGGTTGAACAAGGAGAACTGCCACAAACGTTAATGGTAAACCCTATTCTTACCCCCACAGAGAACAACCTGTCTAACATCGAGCTACCACCTACAAGACCTGCTGCGCTTAACATAATTTCATGGAACGTAGCAGGTATTGGCAACCAAATCGAATGCCCCGATTGGCTGTCATTTATCAGCTCAAAAGGAATTTGCCTTTTTCAGGAAACCTGGGCAAGAGAGGAGTTCACATGCCCAGGTTTTGAAGTTTTCTCAAAAAAAGCAAAATGGGGGGGAAAGGGACGTCCGTCAGGAGGGCTGGCAACCTTGATTGCCTCCCACCTCGGCTGTAAGGCCAAGTGTTTAGACGAGGATTCTGAGGATATTTTACCTGTCCTCTTAGAATGGCCAAATCTGGCCAAGTTGTTGGTCATAAATGTCTACTCAAGACCCGTGCCCACTTCAGGGGAATCGAAAACGATTGAGGATCTCTCAGCCTTCTTGAGTGATATCCCAAGGGATCTCCCACAGTTGGTAGCAGGAGACCTCAATTCCCACTACGAGCCACTCCCTGGCTTGCTGGATGGAGCTTCCTTAGAGGAGGATGCTAGTTGCCTGATACCAGATACGGTGGCCCCCCCACCAAGAGCCTGGTCACCCCGTGCATTACAGATAACAGCACTGACCCTTAATCATGGCCTAAGAGCGTGCAATGGGCAGACAAAATCAGACAACCCCAGTAAATGTACTTTCAACAAACCAAGCAGTGAATCCAGAATAGATTACATTCTAGTCCAAATATCAAACTGGACACGAATAATTGATTTTAGGGTACTGAGCATAGAGGATAGCGACCACAACGCCCTTATACTTGAATATGCTATTCCTGGTATAGAGGATACGGATTTGAATAATGGAAATGCGACCACTGGGTTACTCTTAGAGAATAATAGGAGGAGAGTGAGGTGGGGGAAGCTGGCAACAAATGACGTAAAACTATCTAGCCTTTACGCCAGAATTACCCCAGTACTTGAAAAGGCATTTGGTCTTGTGGATAAATTAGATGATCAAGGGAATATAGAAGTACTGGGACAAATCCACAAAGAACTATTAAACACACTAGAGTTAGACCTATTCTCAAAAGCACCAGTAAAAAGCAGTGCGCTAAACAAAAAATCCTGGTATAATGCCGCATGCCGGGAATCAAAACGAGAACTTTTAGCTGAAATAAAGGCGCATGGATGCCGCGAGGCAATACAAGGGAAAAGACGGGCCTATAGGACACTGCTGGCAAATGCCAGAGCCAAATGGGATTGGAAGCACTGGGAAGATTTATCTGAGGCACTAGTTAACAAAGATTCACGTAAATTCTGGCGAGTGGTTAACCACGGGTCAGAGGATCTTCCCTCTGCTGTTGAACCCAACATTGCTCCTGGCATATGGCAGGAGCACTATCAATCCCTATATTCAATGGATGGCATGCCCCAAACTAACATTGCTAGCATTCCTATGACTAGTCAGGTGGGTGAACCCTTCTTGCTAAAAGAAGTCCGCGCCGCAATCGCGGGTCTGGCAGGAGGTAAAGCACCGGGGTTGGACGGGGTACCTGGAGACCTTTTTAAGCAGGAACCAGGGATATGGGCACCGTATCTATTGCTGATATTTAACGCGGTCCTTGGGGGTATGGAGGTTCCAGATACTTGGCTGGGCGCAGAGGTGGTCCCTATATTCAAAAGGGGATCCCCTCTGCTCCCAGCCAACTATCGCCCCATAAGCCTCATCGACGTCTCACAAAAGGTTTTTGGTAGATTAATACTGAATCGCTAGCAGAATTGGCTGGAGGAAACGTGCATTCTCAGCCCGTATCAGGCAGGATTCAGGAGGGGAGTCTCCACAATTGATCAGGTATTTAGACTGAATCTCATATATTGGAGGAGGGCGCTTATCGAGGGCGGCACCCTATACACGGTCTTTGTGGACCTGCGTGCCGCCTTCGACTTAGTGCCAAGAGCAAAATTGTGGGAGGTAATGATAGAACTAGGCGCCCCGAAAGATATCCTTGCTATTTTGATTAAATTACATCACAACAATTTCGCAAGGGTCAGATGTGGGAGAAGTGGGAGACTGACTGAAAGTTTCCCCGTTCGCAGAGGGGTGAGGCAGGGTTGTGTGCTTGCACCCACCCTGTTCTGCCTCTTTGTGAACGGGGTAATCTCACATCTGACCGGGATTGCCAATACCGACGCCCCAAAACTGATCGGCAGCAGGGTGCCCGCTATTATGTTTGCGGATGACACCCTGCTGCTATCCAAAACTCCGATGGGCATACAGAGGGTGCTCGATGGCTTCCAGGACTTCTGCACTGAAATGGGCCTTGAAATTAACCCCCAAAAAAACAAGTTTATGATCTTAAATCCCAAGTCCCCAAAGCGTCCAAACCCCTTACTTGGTTCAGTACGTCTGGAAAGGGTATACACCATAGAGTATTTAGGGATAACGCTAAATCAAAACCTGACGTGGGGGGCCCACCAGATAAAAGCCAATATGAAGTTAGCCCAGAAGGCGGGGGGCATTATGCGAATTGCATCAAAGTCAACTTTCCGCCCCTTGTCCCCCGCTATCCAAATTTACAAAATGCAGGCTCGGGGTGGTGCTATTTACGGGGGGGAGATGTGGGGCCACACGTCATCCTTTAATCTACAGGTGACGGAAAATAAATTTATAAGGCAGTTGACCGCCCTACCATCAAGCACTCCACTCCTGCCTCTGAGATTGGACTTGGCTCTGAGGCCCATTACAGAAGAACTAGGGCTAAAGCCCCTAACATTTTGGCGCCGCATATGGAGCAGCCAGGACCTTATTTCTTATCGTTCTGAGCTGCAGGAATTTTTAACTCTACCCAACGCCGCCCAAATACCTTGGCTAAATTACATTAAGACAACATGTGAGACCCTCGGAATACCAGAACTGTGGTCACACTCAGAAAACACAAGTACCAGGATTCCAAGGAAAGCCCTCTCCAGAGTATACCATGAAAAAATGCTTACTCGAGTCCTGGCCAGTGTACGAGAGAGTTATCTGACACATTGCTTTACTGTAATTAAGGACTCATACAACTATGAATGCGTTTTGGATGTAATGGCTCCTGCTCTAACAAGGAAACTTTTCTTGCAATGGAGGTATGGGACTCTTCCTCTTAAGACTTTTACTAAAGCATGGGCGGGGCAGTCGTCTACTGAGCTGTGCCCTGCTTGTGCTCATACCAAAGAGAGTGAAGTCCACGTCATCTTTTTCTGCCCAGCCTACCGCAAAAGTAGACGATACTGGTTGGTCCCATTACTGAGAAACCTGGGATTCAGAACTTTTCTCCCTGCATTCAGAGTTTTAAAAACAGACTTATCCCCGTCAATGGTGTTTGTCCTGGCCACATTTTTAACAGCAATGTGGCATGCCAGAACCCGGCTTGTAAAGATGGCAGGAGACCATTGAAAATCCTTCATTCTGATACAGTGTTACCCTTGTTTTAATACCTTTTAAAATTTTATATGATTGATTGTTGTATATCTTTTATGATCAATTCGATCGAAATAAAAATGTTAATGAGAACAATGTTGACATTCAGCCTATGGAGAGTGGGAGACCGAGCTGGGGAGTTTTAACATGCCTTGTTGCCAGACTGAAAGGTGGTATATGCAGAAGGGCACTAGTTCCAAGGGCACTGGCAGAGGTTAAAGGATGGAGCACACAATGGGCAGGGTAAATGAGCTAAGAAGTCCAAGAGGAATTACAAGCCCTAAGCAGGGCAGGACCCTACACATCATCAACGGGTAGACAAGGTAGCTGTTAGCAAAGGGCGAAGGAAAGCACTTCTATGCGGATATAACTGGCGAAATAAGTACCCAAGGTTGGCTGTGGCTTATTTTTCTTTTTACATTAGACGTTGCAGTAACCATCCTGCTACTGGGAATTTTGACTCCTGCTGTATCCATCGCACATTGAATTGAGTTGCTACTTATTCATTGAACATGACCCTAAATTAAACGAGCCCTTACCGAACCACTGTCTTCTGTAATCTCTACACAGGCTCCCCTTTGGCACATGGGCTGCTCTCGTACATATTTTAATAGCGTGACAAGTAAGGTAGTTTCATTTGCAGCCACGAGTTACAATCTAGGCTGGACTTTATCTTCCTTCTAAGAGGAATATAACTTCCAAATTATATAACAAAACATTCTTATCATGAGTACAAGCATAACATTATATTTTTCTTTAAAAAGAAAAAACATACCCCAGCTGGCAATGGAACGCGCAAGCTGGATGCACAGGCTATCTTGTTATGTTTAATGGCACATGTACCTGTGTAGAAGGAGAAAGGGTCTGCACTCCAGGTACAGGTTATCCTGCGCAGTCATGTCAGCATAGGCGATCAGCGAATGGTATTTGGCTCAGGTTGATACACGAGCATACTATACTTCAGATGGTGAATGTGTACCTTGCGTGCATACATTGGATACTCATTGTTTGTCAAGGTAACCTGTAATGGAAGCAGATGATGAGGAAGATCTGCAGGAGGTGTGCGAGAAGCTCTTTGTGTATACAGTTTGGTAAGAAATAGAAGACAGCACCTGCGAGGAGCACAGATTAAAGATGGCTGAACAGGCAAAACATGCAGCTGTGAACGTGTTTTCAAACTCAGGGAGAAACAGCTTGTGCAGGATTAAATATTGATGAGATGAGACAGACTAGTACTTCCTATCCATTAGACCGAAGCTATAGGGACAAATATGATAGGTAAAAACTTGACCGCAGCATACTACTTTTGAGTTTATCCCATGATTACACAGAGAGAAAGTTCACAAGATGGCAGCAGTTCTAGGTGATTTGCCTAGAACACTATGGGGTAGCAGTCAGGTGGATATAATGGACCACTGTTCTTGTTAAGTAGACCTTCCTCATTATATTGTGTTGATATTGGTCTTTGAAATGACTGGGGTAAAGGTGACAACCCGTTTTACCATATGGGACGTTCTGAGGCTTATGAAGCGATTTGTGGTAGAGAGAGCTATCCCACCAGTGTGGTGGAGCATAACACACTCCTGCAGGATGTGAATCTGACTTAGGGGCTAGAGGTGTTGAGCATAAGACATCTCTGTATCTCCCAGACATTAATGGATGGGACTGTTGAGGTTGGCATCTTGCTTACCTAAGAGCCCTGGAACTTTTTGTTTGCCTTTTGTTTTTCTCTTTATATGGTGTCCTTGCTTATTATGTTTCATCTTCTTGTTTGGTAACAACAAAAAAACGGTGCCTTTGTTAAAAGTGTAACCATGCCACTTGGGGGTGGACCTACCCCTTAATATAGGTACGAAGTAAACATGCCTCTTTTAAGCTGGTAAGCAGTGGAAGAGCTCTGTAGTAGGAGGCCGATCCTTGGACTGTAAACACCTACAGACAACTAGGTAACATTTCTAAAGAGGTCTTGACATTCATCCAAACATTTTGGAATAGATGCCTCACCCATTATGAATAGTGGCAAGCTTTATCATCTGCACCTATCCACACCCTGGTAGCAATGTACCACCAGGACGGACTCAACTGAGATTGGGAATTCCTATTTAAAACGCTATTGGATCAAGAGCAGAGACCCAGAGAAAAAAAAAGTAAAAATGTTTCGGGTATACCCAAAGGAATTTCTTTTATTATGTGAGTACTTTAGACATATTTAAAAATTATAAAATTGGGGCTTTTGAGTTTTATTGACTCAGTTACACCTGTCTATGCCAACATGTTTCGGCCCACTTTCAAAGCCCATACGGGTCTGAGGCCTTCGTACCGATTGGCAGCAGGCAAGTCAGGATATTAACAGGTTTAAATAAAGGTAGTGCAACCTTCACGAAGGTGTGACTACAGGAGTGTGCCTCTCGCTCGACTTGCATGACTTCCGAACCACCCACAAATTTGGGTTTTTCCAGTAGGAACCTTAGAAAAGGTGAGAGCATGAGACCTCATTTTTATGCATGGTATGTATGTATCAGTAGACTGGCAGGGATGCATACAGCATTGACAAAGGCCTCAGACCCGTATGGACTTTTAAGTGGTATCGATTGGTGATTGAGAGCCAGTGCAGTTTTGAGCTCGTTGGAAGTCAGTGAGGATTTTGTTTTAACTCGAAACCAGCCTCATTGCAGTTTTGAAGCAGCTGTACTTTGCATAGAAACAATTTAGTTAATCTTACAAACAAAGGATTACAGTAGTCCATTCTGGACAAAATATGAGCTTGTATCAGGTTTTTCCTTGAAGAGGAAGATATAAAAGTAAGAGGAATGTATATAATATTTAGCAGACACAAACCTGTGGGACAAAGGATCTTAATGTATTCAACACTTTTATGCTATGCCAGACCTGCCCAAAAACAGCAGACCCTCATCCAACTACACTAGTACTTACTTGAAACCTGTGCATCCCTTCCAACTCAGGACAGACAGAAAACCAGTGATGTCTTAGACCTGGCAACCTTGGCATGGTTTCCCCCTATCTTTTTACCTCTACCTCCTGTATTTTTGATGCTGTGCTGGATTTTGTTTTTGCTGGTTTAGATGCTTTGGGCACTTTGCCACTGCTGGTCAGTGTCAAAGTGCAAGTGCTCCCTGTGTAAATTGTTATTGTGATTGGTTATCCATGATTGGCATATTTGTGTCACCAAGAAGTCCCTAGTAAAGTGCACTGAGTGTGCCAGGGCTGGTGATAACAAATGCTACTAGTGGACCTGCAGCACTGATCGTGCCACCCACATGAGTAGCCCTAAAATGGTGTCTCAGGCCTGCCACCGCAGTGCCTGTGTGCAGTCTGTGAACTGCCATGTCCTCCTGGCCAGTGTCCCCACTGACCAGGCCTAACCCTTCCCTTTCTGTACACATTGGTCACCCCTATGGAATGCCCAAGGTACCCCCTTGGGCAGGGGCAGTGTAGGTGAAAGGTAGAGCATGTACTAGTGCAGGTGGCATGCTCTGGTAGTGAATTACAGCTATATTCGTTTTTCACTATTGAAGGGCCATCTTGCCCCATAGGCTAACACGGGGAATGCTGGCTACAGTGGCTACCAGCATATCTTCCCATAGGAGCAAGATAGGACATAAAAGTCTGGTATCCCTGAACTCAGAACTTAATAACACATCTTTTAGTAAAGGTTATTTTTAAATCCTGTGTTTGAGAGGAGCACTTTTAGAAAGTTGCTGTTCTCTTGTCTGACCTTTCTGTTTGCCTTGGCCTGTTTGTGAATTGACTGTCTGGTTTGTGAGTGACAGGGGCTGGGTGGCTCCCCGAGGCTGAGTGGGCCATCCCTGGGCTGAATAGCTCCATCTGCATCTAGAGTGGTGGGGGGGGCAGGGCCTGAATAGGGCTGTGCCTGCCTTCCACAATGCTGGCTCCACCTTCTGCTGGGCGGCTGACGACCCTGCCCCTCTCTCTGAAAAGAAAGGAGAAGCCAGGAAAACAAAGTGCTCAAGGAACACCCAGAACTGGTTCAGACCGGGCTAAGAGCCCTCCTGCACAAAGGGAACAAAGACTTTTTGGGGTATAAGTACAGGACCCCAGACTACAGAAAATTAGATCATCCTGGAATCAAGAAGGAACCTCAGCCAAGGAGAAAGCTGAAACTGAAGAAGGAAGACTGTCCTGCTGTTGCTCCGCTGGACTGACCTGCTGTTGCTTTGCTGCCAAGAAGAGGGGAAGGACTTTGCTTTGTGCTGTGTCCCCTTGCTTGAAGGAATCTCCAAGGGCCTGAGAAGAGCTGGCTCCCTGTTAAAAAGTCCCAGGAACAAAAGGACTTCACCCCCAGCTTCCCTGAACTCTGCTGAGAGAGTTCTGTCCTTCCTCGAGTGCTTGTGCCAGTTGTGGTGCCTCTGGAAGTTGTACCTGTGTAGGGAAGCTGGAAACCAAGATTTTAAAGACTTTCTGCAAGTTTTATCACATTGCTCGTTTGCGGGGTGCATCCCCGTCAGTGCGAGGAAATTCCTGCCGCTATGAAGGCCGAGTTTGTCGCAGCGCCTGTTGTCGCTGCCAGAGCCGTCGCATCCTTCGTTTGCGGGATGCACCAGTCCGGTGCGGGAAGATAACCATCGCAGCCCCCAAAGATCATCGCATCGTGCCTTTGCGAGCTTTTTCACTACGGAACCTCCACACCGGAATCCATACAAGGTATCGCCTCCCTCCCCATACAGACCGGATTCGTTGCAACACGCCCGCTACATCGAGCGGAGTTGTCGCATCGCCTCCCCAAGGTCTCAGGAGTGACGCATCGCTTGTTTTCCAGCGCACCAGCTTCTGTTTTGGAAATTTGTTGCATTTAAAGGTACTGTTGGCTAAACGTGACGCAACTGTGAACTTTTCACTCAACTGTGGATTATTTTATCACAACTTTAAGAACTCTTTTGAAACCATATTCTTGAACTGTGTATGTTAGATTTTTGTCGTTTTGGTCTTGTGTAGTTTAGATTAAATACTTTTATTTTTCTAAACTGTTGTGGAGTCAGTTTGTGGTATTTTCACTGTGTTACTGTGAGTGTTGGTACAAATACTTTACACATTGCCTTTGATAAGCCTTGACTGCTCGTGCCAAGCTACCAAGGGGGTGAGCAGGGGTTATCTAAAGAGTGGTTCCTCCTTACCCTGACTAGAAGCAAGGGTCCCTATTTGGATAGTGGTACCTACCTCTGCCAACTAGAGACCCCCAGTTCTAACATTGGTGGCAGCGCTGGGATTTGAACTTGTATTTGTACTAGACCCACAGTGATTGGTGTACATCACTAGTGAGTGCAGACCACTACGCCACCACATACTATTTTTTTTTTTTGTTGGTTCTGTTTTTTAATAACTCTTCAATGCATCATGCCACTGAATGGAAAGGCACCACATGTGGAGGCAGAATTGGAGTTTTGCATTGAGGATTTGTATGCTTACAAAGTTACACACCTTAGACAATTCTGCAACAAGTTTGAGTGCCCCATAAAGAGCGGCCTCAGGAAAGAGGAGCTGCATAGCATCTCGAAGGCCCTAGAGGGAAATGATGCAAGTGGAAGGAATGGTTTTCAACCCCAAGATCTGCCTATGGGTGGACCAGGCTCAAGGCCTGGCAGTCACCATTCCAGTAGGGGTTTCACTCCAGAAGAGTTCGAGGAGAATCAAAGAGTGAGAGAATATGACTTGGAAGTCATGAGGTTAAAAATGAAGCAATTGGAAATGGAGAAAGAAAAGTCAGCGGAGGAGAACAAAAATGCCCGTGCCTTGGAGGAAAATAAATTGCTTTTGGCTCACGAGTTGAGCATGAGAGAACTGGATATCAAGGCCAAGCAGGTGGATTCCAGTTCAAATGGTGGCAGCGCACAGCCAGTGCAGGGGGGTAAAGTATATATTCCCAAGGATCTGGTACAGAATTACCATAGGAGTGAGGATATCTATGTCTGGTTTACTTCTTATGAAATTCCATTAAGAATGAATGGTGTGCCTGAGCAACATTGGGGTGCAGGCCTGTGGAAACATTTTGAGGCTTCTGGTAGGAGTGCTCTAGAGCCCTTAGTTAGCAGGTACCATGACCTACCCCAATATGAAGGAGGCCTTATGTCTCATGTATGGACTTACTCCAGAGCAGTATAGACTGCAGTTTAGGAACTCTAAGAAGAGAGAGTCTGAGACTTGGATGGAGTGTGTGAATTTGTACTTGTGTGCACTGGAAGGTTGGATGAAGGGCAGCAAAGTAACTGATTATAAGGGGTTGTTACATTTAATTAGTTGGGAGCACTTAAGTAGTCTTTGTGCTCCAGAGCTGCGCCAGCATCTTTTAGACAGCAAGCTGACAGACCCCATTGAGCTAGCTACGGAGGCGGACCGCTGGACCAGTACCAGGGTCCACAGAGGAATTGTGGGTACCACAGCCAAAGGTGGGCAGGGTCCCCAGAAGAAGAGTGGGGGGACAAGGGTAAAAAAAAGGAGTTCTCTCAAGGGCCCCAAAATAGTTCCCAGGGAAAGGAATCCCAACACCCAACAGCTATAGACAGCCATGGCCCCCCCAGGGGAAGGCGGGACAATAGAGACAACAGGGACAACAGGGGTCCCCCTACCTGTTATCACTGCAATTAGGTGGGCCACTTTGCTCCTAAATGTCCCAAGAAACCTCCAGCACCCACTGGTGCTCCAAACCCCAGGGTTAACAAGTGTAGCTTTGGGGGGGGGGGATTTGATTTCTAGTGGGGAGGAAGGACTAGCAGTTATGACCCTTGTCTCTTTAGGAGACCAAGAGATGGTCCAGGAAACCTTGCTACCCCCTAACACTAAGAAATACAGGCAGAAGTTGATCATCAATGGAAGAGAGATAGAGGC
This sequence comes from Lissotriton helveticus, assembly GCF_964261635.1. Taxonomy (NCBI): domain Eukaryota; kingdom Metazoa; phylum Chordata; class Amphibia; order Caudata; family Salamandridae; genus Lissotriton; species Lissotriton helveticus. The sequence continues at coordinate 1,376,874,058 of NC_136065.1, read as the reverse complement.
TCTGAGAGACACTCGAGCCAGCATGACATCTGTGAGGTGTCAGTGGGAGTCTGAAGAGCAGGTCATTCCCAATGTGCTCTGCCTAGTAGTTGCAGCTGACAGCTCAGTGCACCTCTGCAAAGTGGGGCGTGTTCCCATTGAGTGGAGGGGGGTCTTTGGTCTCTTGGAAGTTGTTGTCAGTTAAGCCTTGCCTGTAGACTGTCTGCTAGCTAATGACCTGGAGAGTTCTCCATGGAAGGATGTGGAGCACCAAGCTCATCTGGAGATGTTGGGTTTGCCTGCGTGGATCTGTGTGACCACGCGTGCTATGGCAGCCAGTAAGGGTGATTCAACAGAACTGGAGCCTGAAACAGTGGCCCAGAGACCTGCCAGGAGAGGAAGAGGCAGGGGGCGCAGGAAACCAGCCCCAGCCGTTCCCATGGTCCAGGAAGGAGCAGAACCTGAGGGGAATGCCCTGGAACTTACAGGGGAACAGGTGGCCGAACTGGGCGACCTACCTGAGCTGACCCATTGGCAGCAAGAAGGTGGGCCCTCCATGGAGGAATTCTGCAAGGCACAGAAAGAGTGCCCTTCCCTCATTGGTGTGCGGCAACAGGCTGCAGACCAGGCAGCAGGTGGAGCGTCCAAGGATCATCTCATTTAATGGGAAGATGGGTTACTGTATAGCGAGCCTAAGTTTGCTGAGCCCGGTGCAGTCCGTGTGCTGGTGGTACCTGAGCACTTCAGGAACTGCCTAATGGGTCTGGCTTATGACGTGCCTCTCGCAGGACATCTGGGGCAAGACAAGACCTTCCAAAGGCTTGTCACCCACTTCTACTGGCCCCAGATGAAGAAGCACGTCAGTACCTTTTGTAGGTCTTCCCAAACATGTCAGGCCAATGGCAAGAGCGGAGGGTAGTGCAAGGTACCCCTCCAATCCTTTCCTGTGGTGAGCACCCCTTTCGAGCAGGTGGGCATCGATATCGTGGGGCCCCTGGACCCCAAGACTGCCTTAGACAACAGGTTCATCCTGGTCTTGGTGGACCAAGCTACCCGGTACCCGGAAGCCGTCCCTCTCAGGACAATCACAGCACCCGTGGTGGGCCGTGCATTGATGGGGATCTTTTCCCGTGTGGGGTTCCCCAGAGTGTTGTATATGAATTTAGGACTCTAGTGTATTTTTCCCGATTCATGCCCATATATAGGTATAAATCACCCTATTCTTATATAGGCATAGAAATCATAAACATATTTAGACTTAGCCTATGCTGTCCAAATACGGCACGGCTACTTCAACTAGTTCCGAAAATCTACAACGATTTCTTTGAAAAACCCGCCTTCAGTAGTCAGGGACTTCCCCTTGCTTGAATATTGATTCATCCAAGAACTCATAGAGTTTTCAAAGAACTAAGTCTTTGATGACATTAATATGTCCAACCTTATGTCAAACCAGGCACCTTCAAGGTATAAATATGCCCACACTTGCCCAAGCAAACACACGGTGGTTTGGAGCAACTCGACTATCTACTTGCCCAATGCATCTCGCTGAAGCAAGTGCCGAAGGAAGCCGACCCTCCAGCAGACGCACTGAGAGAGACGCTGTCATTTCTCCTGCCGAGAAATCCAGCTCCAGTGTTTCCAAGCTACCCTTGCGGGTTGTTGGGAAATCAAGTCCTGAGAGAGAGATACCAGACCTCCTTCATTCTAAACCAAGGTACGGAACTGATTAGGGGCCCGATGTAGGTGGCCATTTACCGACCGGTAATGGCCGATTTCGGCCGTTACCGACCGGTAAATGGGTATTTGTGATATAGAGGCCCTATTTTACCGATTCGGTAAAATTACAGAATCGGTAAATTTACCGAATCGGTAAAATACCGAATCGGTATTTTTACCGAATCGGTAACTTCCCGATGTAGGTGGGACTCTTCTGAGTCCCAAAGGCCTTACAGATTCGGTATTTTACCACCCAATCCAATTGGGTGGTAAAATACCGAATCCAGGTGTGCGTGCACATGTGTGCATGCACACCTATGCCATGTGACAGACAGACATGCCCTTAGGGCATGTCTATGTGCCACATGGCACACATGCCTGTATTTGGGGTGCTAGAGGGTGTCAAAGTGACACCCCCTGCACCCTTGCTGAAATCGGTATTTACCGAATCGGCAAATACCGATTCGGTATTGCCCATTGATTCCTATGGGCTTCAAGGCCTATAGGAATCAATGGGCAATACCGAAGCGGTATTTACCGATTCGGTAAATACCGATTTTTACAGATTCGGTAATTCAATTACCAAATCTTCCTAAATCTCCCTCCTTCATATTTACAGATTCATAAATACCGAATCGGTAAAATTCGGTATTTATGAATCGGTAAATACGATTTTCCTACATCTGGCCCTAGACCCATAGAGAATTCTTGGATAGATTCTTGGCAAATAATACTGAAAACTAAGCTACACCTCACTTACTTCTTCCCTTGTACTAGACCTAGGTTAGGTACAACGGGGTAGGCGTATTTTAGAAGCACCAGTTGAGTACTTTTAGTCTTTATTTATTAATGTATGTATTCTATGTATTTCATGGCTTAGAAATCATATCATGCTTTTACAGTATTATTTCATAATACTCTTCGTACTATACGCATTGTACTTAGCTACCAGTATTACGATTGTAGCAGTTCATTTCCTCTGCATGAGAAAGAAGACTGTTCAATAAATACCCTTTTTTTGAAAACCTCTCTATTTTCTCTGCACCTCTGGTGAAACGAAGCATGCACGATTGACTCAGTGAAATAACTATCTATTGTTTCTGGGACTCTAGAGATACATTTCTTATTCTTAGGAAACAAAGTTGTCATGTTTATGCGGTTGTCAGAAACTAATCCCTTCTTGTGAATTCGAGAACGTTTCTAGTGACCTCTGAGCTAGCTGGCACTCACAATTAAGTCTAGTATATTCGATAGAGACCTAGTAGACCTCAGTCCTACATCAAATCTATAGGATATATTATTCAATGCGCAGAGCCTATTGGGAATATAGGAACTACACTACATGGCGCCCAGCGTTTGGTAAGACAATAATTTAACGCTAGATACTAGAGTAACTCAGTCGTGGTTTTCACACAAACCCCTTTTTCCCGTAAAATACTCTAATAGACGTCTGGAGTGGGTTAAAGGATATAATATCCGCCATAACTGAGTAGGACGAAAATCCTATGTATTTTTTATGTACGTTTTTGGTTTGTTCAACGTTGAAGGATACAGTGTTCCAAAATATTGTGCACCTAATCTTTGTTTCCTTGAAAATTGCTCTGCAAACATTCGGTCAACAAAATGAGTGACGACGAATGGGAAAGAGCTGCAGCAGCAGCTCAAGCAGCTCTAGATGACACAAGTCTCCAACAAAATAACCCGGATGCTATACTCATCCCGGTAAATATAAGGAAAACAATCACTATAAAACTTATAGAAAATGGAGTATCATTGAGAGGTGGTCAAGTAATATTTGTAATAGAGGCACATGAATATCGGCAGACAGAGGTATTCTATTCATGGAGTCTGTTTCCTGCAGCAGATCCAGTAACACACGAGTTCCACTACTACAAAGTAGAGGAACCTCTAGCGGAATACGTTCCTTTCGAGGACGTTGAAATTCCACTAACTTACCAAGAGCATCAGCTCTGGTTTAATGGCACCCTACAACATCAAAATCACATTACCAGGCTCGGTCCACTAGGTAGACCAGGAGCGACATGGCCGGTACTAGCCAGCAATACACCACATCCTGACATTGAAAGTATGACAGGTCCAGAATTATTAGCTCAGCTAAAACAGCTAATAAAAATACACAGACAATTGGTTCAATATGTCATGCGGACTTTAACAGTCCAACCAACTATAAGGATTCCTCAGCACACACTTCATCAGGGGAACACAAACAAAATAACACCACAGACTATACAGTCAGTCATTGGTAAATTGCCCGCAAAACGGGAACGAATTCCGTTTTGTTTAGCTCAAACAATTACTTAAATAGAGGCAGTATTCCCTGATAGTACACCTCACGAGAAACACAGGATTCTGACAATCTGTTTACCAATGGGGATTGCACCACACGTAGAGGACTGCGACACTTGGGGTACAGTCTTTGCTTCAATCTACACAAACACACATGGTGTTCCGTCTATGGCGGTAATACCAGACGTTCTAAGACAGATTCAAAATTAATACGGTCCCGAACCAGCCTTGAATCTTGGTATGAAATTACTGAAAGATGTCAAACAGGTCTCGGCTATATTATTAGCCAACATTAAAGGTGAAGCAAAATCCGTGGCGATCCACCAGAAGCTAAAAGAAACAGATATTACTGAGCAACCATATGAGCTTGCCAGAATTATTGAAAAATCATATGAGGAACTAGGTAGAGATAGTTTGGGTGGGAAACCAGTAAAACCGCAACTAACTGAAAATCCTGAAAAGGTTTTTATCAAAAATAATCTCACTACTCCTAAAAAGAAGTGGGAAAACACTAAACAGACACTTCCTAAAGAGAGTCAGTCCAGAGGAAGGTCTCTTCAACAGGAGCCCTCTGAAAATAGATATAACCTCAGAAATAGGGATAAGTTGAGAAAACCTGATAGATATCAAGATATTGATACACGTTCCTCTCGTACCTTTCAGACTTCCTCGCAAAAATCCAAAAGAAGAGGACGATCAGAACAAAAGGAAGAACGCGTGAAGTCTAAAGGCGAACAGCACGTTCCAAAAATAAGAAATAATTCACCAAAAAGAAGGTAGCAAGTCTAAAGATCAGACATGCCGAGGATCTTGAGGACACAACTCAAGAACGGGGAGTGGGTCCAGACAATGCTAGACAGCGCAGCAGAAGTCACCATAGCTCGCATCTGGAGACAGTGGACTTGAATGAATACATTCAAGTTGAAACTGCCGACACCAGGGTTAGTGTACCCTATAAGTTATATGAAGTAACACTCCGGTTAGAAGGGGACATAACTAGTAAAATAAAGGCACTCTTTTGGGAGAATCTATCTAAGGTTTATGACATTCTTCTAGCTGAACAAGACTGGCCACCTGAATTTGTCAAGGAGTGCCCACATGTCGAAGAGATAATTATGCCAGCCTTCTCAAATCACATTCCAATTCATAAAAAATACACCTATGCCAGAAAATGGGCTGTAGCCCAGGCTCCAGCATTACACCAAAATCATGTAGGATGGGATGAGGGCTCTTCTCGCCATAAAATCAACCTACTGCACAAAGGCAGTATCCAATTAAGCAAGAAGCTAAAAAACAGGTCAGGGAGATCTTAGATCAACTTGAATACCAAGGGGTGATTGAAATATGCACATCATCTATGAACAGTGGATGTATGACATTACAATGCATGCTTTTACATCGCACGCCTTTACAACGCTGTTTTTACAACGCATGCCTTTACAACGCATAGTGCTTTTAGGCGCTGGATAGTGAATAGTTTAATTTACTATTCCAACTCCAGTCCCCGTGGATGTCGGAATTATGTCGGAATTTGTAAAGCGCACAGCTACCTCCACCGGAGGTGTCCCGGCACTGTCCGTACACCGCTTAGGAACCCTTCCTGGCTTTCCTGGGAAATGTCCACTCCTGGGCACCCCCCAGGTGCAGCCAGGCATCCCAGCGCTTTTGGGGCCGTTGTGGAGACTAAGCAAGCTATTGCCCAGAGTTGCAGCGTGGGACCCATGATCAGAACAGGCACTGAGGCGAGAATATCCAGTCAGGGGAATTAATGAGCCGGAGACCCGCCGAGGCGGGAATCAAACCCTGGTCCCTGGCCAGAGCTCTGCATCAAGGTCTGCCTGCTCTAACCATTGAATCACACTTCTCCAGTGGATAGTAGGAAAGGTGTTGGATAGTAAATTAAACCTATTCCCTATCCTAGAGCGCCCCCCAGCGCAATGTGTTGTAATGGTTTGCGTTGTAAAAGTTGCGTCGTAAAGGCACTGCGTGGTAAAAGTTGCGTTGTAAAGGATGTTTCCCATGAACAGTCGTTTGTTTCCTGTTTGTTTCCTGTTTTCAAGCCAGGCAATACATATCGTCTAGTTTTGAACTACAGACACTTAAACTCTTGTTGCAAAACCTTTGCAGTACAAAATGCACACAGTGCAGCACTGATGAATAACATCGTGGGGCAAAAATATAAAACTACATTAGATATATCTAACGGTTTCTTCTGTCAAAACATTGCACCAGAAAGCAGGTATTTGATCGCTTTCTCAATCATGGGGACACAGATACAATTTTGCCGTCTCCCCCAGGGATTCAAGAATAGTCCAGGTTTATTCTCAGCCAGAGTAACAGAGTTACTACAAACGTATGATGAAGAGGCATTATCTTATGTCCATGTTATCTATCTTACAGACGATGATTTGGACGTGCACTTGAAAAGAATGAATACCATAATACTTGGGTTCGCTTCTGAAGGGTACAAATTCAATTTTAAGAAATCACGAATTGCCCACCTCAACGTCCTATTCTTAGGATACGAATTATCAAGTGAAGGCAAAAGCCTGGAAGCCAACTTTCTAGAGAAAAGTGCGCTGCTCCAACCTCCAAAAACGCTGAAAAACTTACGGTCAATTCTTGGTTTCCTGAATTTTGGAAGAACTTATGTTCTAAATTACGCAGAAAGGGTTAGACCTCTCTACGAACTAATCAAACCTGATTTTAAACCAACTAATTGGACTCAAAAACACACAGAAATTTTGCGTTCAGTGCAAACAGACATGTTAGCAAAAACACAGTTACAGACACGCGACAACGCGCGCAACCTTGTGATCCGAATCATCCCAAGGAGATCCGGATTCACATACCTAACCTTTAATAAAGGTGAAAAGGTACCAATAGCATACAAATCACACTTGTTCACACAAGCTGAAATGAAATTCACTTCTACAGAAAAGATTTTGACAGCGGTTCAAACTGCAGTAGCAAAAGATAGAGCTCTAGCGCAGGGGAAACGCATAATGATCCTTCCACCTGTACCTGCCTTAGAGGCTGTGACAAAAGCGAGCATTCCAAATGCTAAGGCTTTACATCAGAGATGGATACAATGGGTTAATTCTCTTGCTGCAACAGACGTTGAGTACGTTTTGACCCCTACTTGAAAACACAAGAATTTCTACAATACGAACAGGAATGTCCTCTGCCGACCGAAATTCTTCCTCTAGAACATTACGGATGCATAATTTATACAGACGGATCAGCACAGCCTGCAATTGGGGGTAAACAAGCCTATAGTGCTGCGTGCGCGATTGTTAAAGGTCGCTGGTGCGAAGGTACATTTCGACCTATGGTCACTAAAACTCAATCACTCGGAGACTGTACAGCTCAGCGAGCTGAACTACAGGCTTTCAAGATGGCGCTTGAAAATACTGATCGCAAATTTCCCACACTCATAGTGTGCAATTCGTATTACTGCGTCCAGTCTTACAATGAATATCTGCAGACTGGGTTCAAAACGGTTTCAAAGACGCAAAAGGTGGCACAATTAAGCACAAAATGCTTTGGGAACAAGTAGTTCTTTTGCAAAAAGAACTACAAAAGACTCACGTGATTCATACACTGAGTCATCAGCGTGATGGCGTTCACATTGCAGGGAAATCATTGGCTGATGAAGCCGCAAAGGCAGCTGTGCAAACGGCTTCTGTAGCTGCAATCACTTGTGCAAAAACAAAAATAGACAGCGACATAATGCAAGCTCTCACTGCCTCAGTAAAAGAGAGTGGTAAAACACTCCCAAAAGGCTTTCCAGTAAAGTACTCATATATAACTGATACAAATAATGTTCCCTTTGCTCGAATCCCTGGAGTGGGGGATAGGGCAATCCCAAACATGGAACCTAGGTTAGGACTAATCTTAGCAGCACATGAAGGACTTGCCTCTGCACACGCAGGAGTTTCCGCCACAGTATCATTATTAAAACAGAGATATTGGTGGCCGCGCATGAGGAAACAAACTAGAAACTATGTTCTAGAATGTGAAATCTGCCGAAAAATGAAAGTTTCTACAGTGAAACGACCTGCGCAGACGCCCCTTCTAATATCAGATAACCCATTAGCGTGTGTTTACCTGGACCACTGTTGTCCCTTACAAAGGGATGGCAACTATAAATATATCATGGTCGCAGTGAATTCCTGCACAAAATACATTTGGATGTGGCCTCAGCGCTCGGCTGATGCCTGAACTGTTATAAAAGATTTGCGAGACTTTATCGGCACCAACGCAATCGGCACGCTACATTCTGACCAGGGTCCTGCGTTTAGCTCTCGAGCTTACAAGGAGTCCATGGCTAGCTTGGGCGTTGCATTGCGGTACTCAAGTCCATTCCATCCTGAGGGAAATGCGGTAGTGGAACGAAAAAACCGTGACATAAAGCAATCTATAACAGCTAGGGTATTAGGCTCGGGTGACGGGTGGGTCAAACATCTAATAAGTGTCCAACGTAGTCTTAATAATCTGCCAAGAAATTCTCTGGGGGGAATCACTCCATATGAATTACTATTTGGTACTAGAATGCTCATCCAGGATCTTGATTGTCAAACTTCAGTGGTGGAACAGAAACCCTTTGATATCAAAGACCGTTTGGCTGTTTTACAGGACTTAAATGAAACAAGAAGAAGTCTGAGTAACACAACACAAAAGCCAACGACCACTGAAGAAAAGCCACCTGTCCCAGCAAGGCCTGTCTGGATTCCAAAGATTGGGGATCTAGTCAGGGAAAAGATCACGGTGAAGAAGGAATTTGGGCCTTCTTACAGAAAAGCAGTACCTGTCTTAGCAATCCACGGAACAAGATCAGTGTTACTACCACCCCTTGCTGGAAAAAGGGAGAACAGAATCATGTCCATCGACCTGGTCAAACCACATCATGTGGCCGATAATAAGTAGTAGGCTCAGTGGACTCCCAAGATGTAGCAGACAACCAAATCTTGATACAATCCAAGAGGTTCGAACTGAAAGACTTATAAACATTGATAAACCTGCAGTAAGAAAAGAAGGACTATGCAACAAAGCAATGGAACTTGTACCTCTTGAGACCCAAATAATAGTTTGTCAAGAAACACCTGTCTACAATGATATAGCCTCTTACTATACTAATATGACAAAGGAAGAAACAGCTCCAGCGATTCCGAAAAATCCGGATGCAATCCCAACAATTGACAGAACTGCATCTGGCTATTTCATCAATTTTGATACATTTTCTGAGGATCCCAGTGAACCTGAAACTACGCCAGCAATTAAAACTTTCAAAGAAAAAATAGCAGAACTCTTTCATCAACTTGAAAATACATATCTGGTTTCACCATGGGTTGAATTTTGGATTGTGTTAGGTGTACTTTTTCTCCTGCTCTGGCTCATTCTTGTTTTAAGTTTGGGAAAGATGATAGATGGAAAATACAGTACAATGGACACAGCAAGAAAGAACATAAACTTGCTCCTGAAACCTCACAAATCATCTCATAGTGAGCGAAGAGACCTGTCATCAGTGAACATCACAGCCGTTCCTATACCTGGTGGTATAGCATGGGACACAACTGATTATGACATTTATGGCCCGGTGGAACTGTTGAAGATTCTACACCAGTTTAAAGTTTCTTTGAGTGACTTTGTCTCACCCAGCACATTTTCTGATGATTGGGACTTTGAAACTGTTAATAACATGATGACAGATTTAGAAATATCAGCTAAATTCACAAAACATGAATACTTAGAAGGTCCATCAGATTATGAACAAATTTATTGTTTTAATCATTATGGTCACCATTATTTGCACAAATATGCAAACCCTAGAAATGTTTTTACTTATAATCAATGGGAACATTGTCCAACACCGCCAAAGGGCAGCTCGAAAACATTTTATGAAAAGTTTCCATACTTCTCAGGGTTTAATGTCACAAATCCAGAAACGTTTTATTTCAAAAATGTGAATAAGACAGGAATGAAAAACATGTTAACTAATACTAAACCAATGTATTCTGCAAACTTTTATGCTCAGCTATCTACATTAGGTTTTAACTTTTGGAAAGGCAACATTGATACGAAAACTGTCTGAGGCACAAAAGAGTGGCAGGTGCAAGGTTTAGAAGCCTTATTCAGAGCCTGCATTATCCCAGTACAAATAATGTTTTTAAATGACACTGTTCAACAAACAACATGTCTTGGCTTAGCTAAGATAAAGGATTTAAACAAACCATCCATACCTAAAGCCACACCTGACAGTAATGGCACTGCAGATGAGGAGGTAGACGTAAAACAGATTTTACAACAGAACAGACCTAATCCTGATTGGAAAAAATGGTTAATCTGGCCCACAGACACGAATAACTGTCAAGATAGATTCCTGAACAAAACACAAGGGTTCACAGTAACTAGGCCAGATCCAAGATATTCCCAGAGACAACATCCAGGGATAGTAACAACATACAGTGTAGGAAAACTATGTCTTGAGTGGCTACAGAAATCCACACTTCCAGAAATTAAACACTTAACTTTACTTAAAGAAGGCATTGACTTACGAGACTTCTTACTTGGACCTCGTAAACCACGTCAACAACGTTTCATATACGCCGGTATATACTCTGCTTACAATGAAGCATGAAAAGTCACGCAAATGGAAATTGCAGAGAGAATACGAGAAATTGATCGTATTAATTTAGAGAAAGCTCTCTCTGTAGTGGACAATGGATTAACGACTCTGTCCTCCAGAATGTATTCTTTGGACAGCACTGTATCGTCTGCCATTGACATAATAGAGCAGGACTTGCTAATGTTACAACATGGCCAGTCTCAATTATGTTCTATATTGCTGCTAGGCTGGACATTACAAAATCTCCATTCAGGCTACGTGCCATGGCGTCTAATCAATACCACGTCATTGTTTACTGTCTTTAACCTTACAGATAAACAAATATCTTTGGCACAAAGAGGAGCAGACTATACGGTGCTGAGCATAGAAAAACTGGAAAGATTACCATTAACTGTTTCTGAGAAGCCACCATCACTATACCAGTGACGATTTTCCAGTTTCAGTATTGCTTAAAACAAATACCAGCGGGCCTGTATGAAAGGTTGGGTAAAGAATACATTAAGTCAACCTGGAATTTGCCAGACACACACAAATGTTGGAGTGGGGGAAAGGAGGTATTTCTTAGTGAAAAAATTGTAAGAACTCACTAAGCGGTACACTTTTGTGTCAGGCTATTAATTTACACGGAGCCTGTGAGGGTTCTTCAAATAACCTTTCTTGCCACCTGCACGGTTCACCAGCAGCAGTGATAGATCCAGTTTTTAGGCAGCTATCCAATGGTAGCTACATAATGTTGAATGATCACAGCTGTTGTGGCATGTTGCCAGGAAAAGCCTATCTAGTTAGTGTGTCAGACAGGGAGTCGGCGTTATGGCCTTCACTGAATATCTCTTCTATACGAATTTGATACTTTAAGCAGAATGAAATCCATTCTTTTACAAAAGACTGTGCCACTGACCTCGTCCAGAGAAACTTATGATCTGCAAGATGCAAGGACTTCTGCAGAGATACATACCTTATTATCAACAAACTGCCCAATACATTTCGCAGAATTGTTAGGTCGTATTTTAAACATGTCTGAAATTCGGCCTTCACTTTTCATAACAATCCTTCAAAAGCTTTGGAACTCTATTTTTCTACAGCTAATTTTGAATTTTCCCCAAAGAACTTGAAAAAAATAATAATAAAAAAATGTTGGGGGCACAGAGTAATCTGCTTAGAACTATTCTTAGAGAACAAGAAATTCCTTTTGAATACTTCCAAAAGACAATATTTGACCTTGTCCTCAAAACCAAAACAGTGTATTATTTTGCTATGGGGTGGTCTCGACCTTTTTTTTCTGTTATTAAGAGCCATTTCATGAATGTACATTTCATTACTGGTTTAGTTAGTATTAATGCTTTCATGCTTTATACTTCATATGAAAACACTATTCTTAAATGCGTACTGTACAAATGCTCATTTTTCGTGTGCAACCTTATCAAATGCAGTTTGTGTATTTTGGGTGGGATTGTAAACACATGCTTCAGATATGTTTTAGTGCTTATAATTTAGTATTGTTAAACATAATAAAATGGAGTGGGTGTTGTATATGAATTTAGGACCCTAGTGTAATTTTCCCGATTCATGCCCATATATAGGTATTAATCACCCTATCCTTATATAGGCATAGAAATCATAACTATATTTAGACTTAGCCTATGCAGTCCAAATATGGTACGGCTACTTCCACTAGTTCCGAAAATCTACAACGATTTCTTGGAAAAACCCACATTCAGCAGTCAGGTTCTTCCCCTTGCTTGAATATTGATTTATCCAAGAACTCATGGAGTTTTCAAAGTACTAAGTCTTTGATGACGTTATTATGTCCAACCTTACGTCAAACCAGGCACCTTCAAGGTATAAATATGCCCACACTTGCCCAAGCAAACACACTGTGGTTTGGAGCAGCTCGACTATCTACTTGCCCGACGCATCTCACTGAAGCAAGTGCCGAAGGAAGCCGACCCTCCAGCAGACGCACTGAGAGAGATGCTATCTTTTCTCCTGCTGAGAAATCCAGCTCCAGTGTTTCCAAGCTACCCTTGCGGGTTGTTGGGAAATCGAGTCCTGAGAGAGAGATACCAGACCTCCTTCATTCTAAACCAAGGTACGGAGCTGATTAGACCCTTAGAGAATTCTTGGATAGATTCTTAGCAAATAATACTGAAAACTAAGCTACACCTCACTTACTTATTCCCTTGTACTAGACCTAGGTTAGGTACACCGGGGTAGGCGTATTTTAGAAGCACCAGTTGAGTACTTTTAGTCTTTATTTATTAATGTATGTATTCTATGTATTTTATGGCTTAGAAACCAAATCATGCTTTTACAGTATTATTTTATAATACTCTTCGTATTGTACGCATTGTACTTTGCTACCACTATTACGATTGTAGCAGTTCATTTCCTCTGCATGGGACAGAAGACTGTTCAATAAATACCCTTTTATTGAAAACGCCCGTCTCTCTATTTTCTCTGCACCTCTGGTGAAACGAAGCATGCACGATTGACTGAGTGAAATAACTATCTATTGTTTCCGCGAATCTAGAGATACATTTCTTATTCTTGGGAAACAAAGTTGTCATGTTTATGCGGTTGTCAGAAACTAATCCCTTCTTGTGAATTCGAGAAAGTTTCTAGTGACCTCTGAGCTAGCTGGCACTCACAATGAAGTCTAGTATATGCGATAGAGACCTAGTAGACCTCAGTCCTACGTCAAATCTATAGAATATATTATTCCAATGCGCAGAGCCTATTGGGAATATAGGAACTACACTACACGAGAGGTGGTCTCCGACCGGGGTACCAACTTCATCTCTAGGTACATGAAGTCTCTGTGGGAGGAGTGTGGGGTAACTTATAAGTTCACCACTCCTTACTACTCTCAAGGAAATGGAAATGGGTTGGTTGAAAGGGTCAACTGCACCCTGAAAGGTATGATTATGGGCCTAGCGGAGCCCATGGGACTGAAGTGGGACGCCTTTTCACCATGCCTGTTGTTTGCCTACAGGGAGGTGCCTCAGAGGTCCTTAGGGTTCAGTCCCTTTGAACTCCTGTATGGCCACCCTGTTAGAGGACCTCTCACACTGGTGAAAGAGGGGTGGGAGAAATCCCGTGGGAAGATACCCCAGGATGTGTTCAGCTATGTGCTGGCCTTCCACAACCAGACACAACACTTCAGGAAGCTCGCTCAGGAGAACCTGGATGCTAGCCAGGAAGAAATGAAAAGATGGTACGAGCAGAATGCCACTCTGGTCGAATTTCAACCTGGGCAAAAAGTGTGGGTGATGGCGCCAGTGGAGCCTTATGCGCTCCAAGGCAAGTGGACTGGGCCATATGAGGTGGTGGAGCACAAGAGGTAAGTAACCTACCTGGTTAACTTGAAGACTCCCAGGCAGCCCCTGAGAGTCTTGCATGTGAACCGCGTCAAACCCCACTTTGAGAGGTCTGAAGTGACAATGCTCCTGGCTACAGATGCTGGAATGGAGGAGGAAAGTGACCATCTTCCTGACCTCCTGGCAGCCAAGGAGCATGACGGGTCAGTGGATGGTGTGGTCCTCTCGCCCACCCTGACCCCAGGGCAGCAGAGTGACTGTTGCCAAGTGTTGGGTCAGTTTGCCTCCCTGTTCTCCCTGACCCCAGGTGTCATCAATTGGTGCATCCATGATGTGGACACTGGAGATAGTTTACCTGTGAAACAAAACTTTTACAGGGTAGCTGACAAGGTCAGGGCCAGCATCAAGGAAGTGGTTTCCAAGATGCTGGCGCTAGGGGTAATTGAGCCCTCCATCAGCCCCTGGGCTAGCCCAGTGGTCTTAGTGCCAAAAGCTGCTGCGCCCGGTGCCACTCCAGAACTCCGGTTTTGTGTGGACTACCGTGGGCTCAATGCGGTCACCAAGACTGATGCACACCCCACCCCCAGAGCTGATGAGCTTGTGGATCAGTTGGGAGCTGCCCAGAAACCTCAGTACGTTTGATTTAACTTCTGGGTACTGACAGATTGCCTTAACTGAGGGGGCCCCAGAGAGGTCTGCATTCTCAACACCAGAGGGGCACTTCCAGTTCCGAGTCATGCCCTTTGGGTTGAAGAATGCCCCTGCCACATTCCAGAGACTGGTTAACCAGGTACTGACCGGGCTGGAGGAATTCAGCGCCGCATACCTGGATGACATTGCTGTGTTCAGCTCCACGTGGGAAGAACACTTGCAACACCTCTGTGAAGTGTTGAAGGCTCTGCAAAGGGCAGGCCTCACCATCAAGGCCAGCAAGTGCCAGATAGGGCAGGGATCTGTGGTGTACTTGGGACACCAGGTAGGGAGCCGCCAGGTGGCGCACCTACAGGCAAAGATTGATACCATTCTGGCTTGGGAGCACCCCAAGACCCAGACAGAGGTGAGAGCCTTTTTAGTTCTCACCGGGTATTACAGAGGGTTTTTCAAGGGATATGGCACCATCGTTGCCCCCTTGACAGAGCTGACTTCCAAGAAGCAGCCCAGGAAAGTGAATTGGACCGAAGCCTGCCAAACTGCTTTTGATGCCCTGAAGACTGCCATGTGCACAGCACCGGTGCTCAAGGCACCTGACTTCTCCAGTGAGTTCATAGTGCAGACAGACGCTTCAGAGCATGGTGTGGAAGCAGTACTCTCACAGATCCACGACGAGGGCTGGGACCAACCTGTAGCTTTCATTAGTAGGAGGCTACTCCCCAGGGAACAGAGGTGGAGTGCAATTGAAATGGAAGCTTTTGCTGTGGTCTGGGCTCTGAAGAAGCTGAGGCCCTACCTGTTTGGGACTCACTTCCGTGTTCAGACAGACCACAGGCCCCTCAGATGGTTAATGCAGATGAGGGGTGAGAACCCAAAACTGTTGAGATGGTCCATCTCCCTACAGGGAATGGACTTTACGGTGGAACACCGCCCTGGTACAGAACACTCCAACGCTGATGGTCTGTCCAGATTCTTCCGCCTTAGTGAAGAAAACTCCCAAGAGGGTGGGTAGTTCTCCCCACTTTCAGCTGGAAGGGACACGTGTTAGACCTGGCATCCTTGGTGTGGTTTCTCCCTATCTTTTTGCCTCTACCTCCTGTATTTTTGATGCTGTGCTGGATTTCGTTTTTGCTGGTTTAGATGGGCACTTTGCCACTGCTGATCAGTGTCAAAGTGCAAGTGCTCCCTGTGTAAATTGTTATTGTGATTGGTTATCCATGATTGGCATATTTGTGTCACCAAGAAGTCCCTAGTAACGTGCACTGAGTGTGCCAGGGCTGGTGATAACAAATGCTACTAGTGGTCCTGCAGCACTGATTGTGCCACCCACATGAGTAGCCCTAAAATGGTGTCTCAGGCCTGCCACCGCAGTGCCTGTGTGCAGTCTGTGAACTGCCATGTCCTCCTGGCCAGTGTCCCCACTGACCAGGCCTAACCCTTCCCTTTCTGTACACAGTGGTCACCCCTATGGAAGGCTCAAGGTACCCCCTTGGGAAGGGTGCAGTGTAGGTGAAAGGTAGAGCATGTACTAGTGCAGGTGACATGCTCTGGTAGTGAACTACAGCCATTTTCGTTTTACACTATTGTAAGGCCATCTTGCCCCATAGGCTATCACGGGGAATGCTGACTACAGTGGCTACCAGCATATCTTTTTATTAACAAAAAATAACTGGGTCTGAAGCGATCTACTTGTGTTCTCTGTGCATGAAAAACCTATACTATGTGTATCCTATGTGCAATATGGAATACAGGATATTTAATAATGTGAAACAATTCCATCAGTTATCGTTCTGTACCACCCTTTTCATCATCTGGGCCCCTTCACACAAGGAAGAGTCCATGTGGCTCACTGGTTAGAGGCGGCAGACCCGAGAGCAGAGGACGGCCCGGGACCAGGGTTCGATTCCCAGCGCGGCAGGTTTCTGGACCAGGGTCAGCGGACTCGATAATTCTCTCGCCTCGGTGCCCACTCTGATCAGCGATCACACTCGGCAACTCTGGGCATAAGCTTGCCTCATCTTCACTAACGGCCCCACCAGACCGCCGGGGATGCCTGGTCTCACCCTGGAGATACCCATTAAGGGACCATCTCTCAGGGAAGCCAGGAAGGGTTTCGCAGCGGTCGAAGCGCCTTGGGACCCTACGGGTAAGTAGTGCGCTATATAAATGCCTATACATTTACATTTACATGTTGTAACCACTTCTTACAATTTTGGAAATGAAGTGTGTAACCCAGTGTGGAGCAAAAATATGTCAATTTAAAGGTGGCATGTGCTGGTAACTGAAAAGCAGTGCATGAAAAGGAAGTGAAAGTGATAAGAGTGAACTGTTTAAAATTGGAGAGTCAAGGGGAAAAAAACTTTATTAGATAACCCTCAACTTCCAATGGCTAAAAAATCAGTACAAAATATATATCAGTAGTTTAAACAAATAGCTACTGGTTGGAATATTTATAATGACCTAAATATTCCAACCAGTAGCTATTTGTTTATCCCTGAACTCAGAACTTAATAACACATCTTTTAGGAAAGGTTGTTTTTAAATCCTGTGTTTGAGAATAGCACTTTTAGAAAGTTGCTGTTCTCTTGTCTGATCTTTCTGTGTGCCTCGGCCTGTTTGTGAATTGACTGTCTGATTTGTGAGTGACAGGAGCTGGGCGGCTCCCTGAGGCTGAGTAGGCCATCCCTGGGCTGAATAGCTCCATCTGAGTCTAGAGTGGTGGGAGGGGTAGCACCTGGGCCTGAATAGGGTTGTGCCTGCCTTCGACAATGGTGGCTCCACCTCCTGCTGGGCGGCTGACGACCCTGCCCCTCTCTCTGAAAGGAAAGGCCAGGAAAACAAAGTGCTCAAGGAACACCCAGAACTGGTTCAGACCGGGCTCAGAGCCCTCCTGCCCAAAGGGAACAAATACTTTTTGGGGTATAAGTACAGGACCCCAGACTACAGAAAATTAGATCATCCTGGAATCAAGAAGGAACCTCTGCCAAGGAGAAAGCTGAAACTGAAGAAGGAAGACTGTCCTGCTGTTGCTCTGCTGGACTGACCTGCTGTTGCTTTGCTGCCAAGGAGAGGGAAAGGACTTTGCTTTGTGCTGTGTCCCCTTGCTTGAAGGAATCTCCAAGGGCCTGAGAAGAGCTGGCTCCCTGTTAAGAAGTCCCAGGAACAAAAGGACTTCACCCCCAGCTTCCCTGAACTCTGCTGAGAGAGTTCTGTCCTTCTTCGAGTGCTTGGGCCAGTTAAGGTGCCTCTGGAAGTTGTACCTGTGTAGGGAAGCTGGAAACCAAGATTTTAAAGACTTTCTGCAAGTTTTATCGCATCGCTCGTTTGCTGGGCGCATCCCCGTCAGTGCGAGGAAATTCCCACCGCTACAAAGGCTGAGATCGTCGGAGCACCTGTTGCCGCTGCCAGAGCCGTCGCATCCTTCGTTTGCGGGACGCAACAGTTTGGTGTGGGAAGATAACCATTGCTGCGAGCATCGTCGCAGAGCCTGTCGTCACTGGGTGAGATCGTCGCACTGCTTGCTTGTGGACCGCATCACGTCGCTGCACACATCATCGCAGAGCCATTGCGTCGTGGATCTGCGAGAGGAAGATCGCCGCTGGACCCCGCATCGTGGCCCGGAGATCGTCGCAGCCCCCAAAGATCAGCGCATTGTGCCTTTTGCGAGCTTTTTCACTACGGAACCTACGCACCGGAATCCATACAAGGTACTGCCTCCCTCCCCATACAGACCGGATTCGTCGCAACAAGCCCGCTACATCCAGTGGGGTTGTCGCATCGCCTCCCCAAGGTCTCAGGAGTGACGCATTGCTTGTTTTCCACTGCAACAGCTTCTGTTTTGGAACTTTGTCGCATTTAAAGGTACTGTTGGCTAAATGTGACGCAACTGGGAACTTTTCACGCAACTGTGGATTATTTTATCGCAACTTTAAGAACTCTTTTGAAAACATATTCTTGAACTGTGTATGTTGGATTTTTGTCGTTTTGGTCTTGTGTAGTTTAGATTAAATACCTTTATTTTTCTAAACTGTTGTGGAGTCCGTTTGTGGTGTTTACACTGTGTTACTGTGAGTGTTGGTACAAATACTCTACACATTGCCTTTGATAAGCCTTGACTGCTCGTGCCAAGCTACCAAGGGGGTGAGCAGGGGTTATCTAAAAAGTGGTTCCTCCTTACCCTGACTAGAAGCAAGGGTCCCTATTTGGACAGTGGTACCTACCTCTGCCAACTAGAGACCCCCAGTTCTAACAATTCTCATCGGTCAGTGCTGAGATACAGCCTCACATGCCAAAAGTGATCTACAACATCCAGGAGACATCCTTCCAAAACATGAAAAACAAATTACTCTAATTTAGTACATCTGGCTTTTCCAGAGGACCTATGAGTGTTTTCTCTGGCAGGCCAGGGACTCCTCTTTTGCGATGAGTATAGGTGGTTGGTGCTCCATGATGCAAAGCAATTGGGGCACTGAGCTCCAGTCAACTTACAGGGCAACATAGTTTTGTGTGTGAAAGGTGATTTGCATTACCATTTGCGCCATATTGTGCCATGAAGCGCGGGGATGCATTGCTTGACCCCCCCCAAACAAAAACATATAACTCATTTGGTCACTGTTCTTGCTGCCAAGGAGAATCAGCACACTTACATCCTGGGTATATGCACTAAGTAGACCAGAGGTAATCAGAACCACATTAAAGCATTTGGGGATCTTAAGTATGATATTTTTGTGACCCACACTCACAGCTTGCTCTCTAGGTATGTCTGCTCAAGCCATTCTTAATCTTCAGGGAGCCCCAATATGGAGGCGCATCTTGTGTACGACCTCCATAGCTTTAATCATGTTTGAGGGATGCTTCACTGGCTCCTGGTTAGTCAGCTCTTTGTATAGTGCACTCTGCTTTCTATGGTACGTGCAACTTTATATCAGGCAGACTTCATCCCTATGTTCCGTTAAGACGTCTCCAGTCTGAATCTCACTTTGTACTTCATGTGCCTCACTTCAGGCGATCATGGTGTAGAAACAGAGGGCCATATTATCAAGAACGATGATAACTTTATCGCCGTTTTCGCGTCAGGAAACTGCCGCTAAAACAGCGATAAGGGGCTTAATAATATGCCCTTGAGAATTCCCATAGAAGCCCAGGTTCTGGTGTGAAGGACATCAAACCTGGGCTTCTATGGGAATTCTCAAGGGCATATTATCAAGCCCCATATTGCCGTTTTAGCGGCAGTTTCCTGCCGCTAAAACGGCAATAATGTTATCGCCGTTCTTGATAATATGGCCCAGAATGTTTTCAACTCCTGCTCCTGCCAATAAAACACACTTTCCCTCTATCTGCGCCAAACTTCTAGCTCCATTGCATTTTGTAAGGTGCTAAGATGTGTCCTTTCTGCTGATCCTTTCTTATTAGTAATACACATCCTTTTCTCCAGATGTTGTTCTGATCCTAGCACCAAGCAGCCTTAGTGTAATTCAGCACTTTAAAAATCCTATCATTCATCACTAAAGAATTTTGCAACAATAGGAAATAGGGTCCAGGCTAGTGAGACAATGTTAGATTTGGTGGGCTCTAGTTGCCACAGGTAGGTACGTGTCACAAATAGGGACCCTCTCCTCTAGTCAGGATTAGCGGATTACACTCCTAAAATAACCCCTGCTCACCCCCTTGGTAGCTTGGCAGGAGCAGCATGGCCTTATCTCAGAGGCGTTGTACGTTAAGCAGTTGTGACTACATACAGTAACCCAGTGACAACACTACAAATGGACACCACACAGGTATTATATAAAAAATAAGTAGACTTTATATAGAGTTACCACAAGACCATAAACGACAAAAATACACAATACGATTACTTTGAGATGGTAGATTTAAGCTTAGTTCAGTTCAGTTCAGTTCTTAGATGCGACACTCTGCGTCAATGTACCTTAGGTTGCGTTGCGCTTCCACAACAAGCAATGTCGCAGCGATGGGAAATGCAGCAAAGTTCAGATACAAATAAATAAAGACGTGAAGATCTTCCAGATGCGGCACGCTTCTCGGGGATGCGAGAAGTTCTCGGTTCTATGCGTGGACTGCAACGGCGACACCCTTACGATGCGACAGCAGCAGCTCCAGCGGCGACGCTCTTCTCCCACGATGCATGAAGCTTCCCTACGATGTGACAACTACAGCGGCAACATCCAAGATGCGACGGCAGCAGCTCCGATGGCGGCGGGCTTCTCGGGATGCGAGGTGCTCTTGGTCGATGCGGTGCAGTGCGACAGTTCCAGTGGCGACACCCTCCTTCGGAGTTGCGACGGAAGTCACAGCGACGGCGACACGCTCCGACCTCGTTGCGAGATTCTTCTCCTGATGTGGTGCAGTGCGACAACTACAGCGGCGACACCCTCCTTCGGAGTTGCGACGGCAGCAGCAGCGATGGCGAGATGCTTCCTCTTCGTTGCGGCACGCTTCTCTCCGTTGCGGTGAGTGCGACAGTTCCAGCGGTGACTCCCTCCTTCGGAGTTGCCATGGCAGGCACAGCGACGGCAACACGCTTCTTCTCGTTGAGTCGTGTTTCCAGCTCCTTGCGACATGCAGTTCCTCAGAAGCCCCAAAACCGCAGCAGGCACTTCCAAAGAACTCTGGGGAGCTGGAGGTGAAGTCTTTTGTCCCTGAGACTTCAGCAGGAGGCAAGCTCTTTTCCAAGCCCTTGGAGATCCTTCACAAGATGAAAACAAAGTACACAAAGTTCCTTTCTTCTTCCTTTGGCAGTAAGGCAACCACTGCAGGCCAATCCCCCAAGCAGCACTTCAGCTTGGGAATAGTCTCTCCTCTGTTTCTTCAGGTACCTCTCCTCAGTAAAGGTTTCTTCTTGTAGTCCAAAGTGATCTAATTTCATGGGATCAGGTTCCCAATATTTATACCCCAAAATCCTTTGTTCTCTGAGTGGAGAGGGGCCTTTGCCCAGTCCAAACGAGTTCTGAAGCACTGTTTACCAGACTTCTCCTTTTTTTTCACAGTGCAGGGCATGCACATCAGACGCCCCACATGAGATGGCGCAAGCATTGTGGAAGGCAAGTACAGTCCTGGAGCCCTTTTGTAGAAAAAACAGCAATGAACCGCACACCGCTAGCCCCTCCTCCGGGTCGCCCCTAAGCACTCTGGTATGTGTAGTGCCTGAAGTGCGAAGAATTACTGAAAAGTTTGTAAGTGGTTCACCTATGTAGGTGCAAGTAGATACTTGTTGTTACCCCGATCTCTAGACCCGGGACATGGCCCCGGTTTTGGGATATCTTCTCTCATCAGTAGAGAAAGTCAATAGGGGTGGAAAAGAAGGCCGCCTCGTAACCGTCACGGGCCTCGTTGCCCAGCACGCAGGTGCGTCGTCCAGAAGCTCGTCAGCTTGGGAGGCTCAAGGGAGCCCTTATGTAGAAAAAACAGCAATGGACCGCACACCGCTAGCCCCTCCTCCGGGTCGCCCCTAAGCACTCTGGTATGCGTAGTGCCTGAAGTTCGAAGAATTACTGAAAAGTTTGTAAGTGGTTCACCTATGTAGGTGCAAGTAGATACTTGTTGTTACCCCGATCTCTAGACCCGGGACATGGCCCGGGTTTCGGGATATCTTCCCTCATCAGTAGAGAAAGTCAATAGGGGTGGAAAAGAAGGCCGCCTTGTAACCGTCACGGGCCTCGTTGCCCAGCACGCAGGTGCGTCGTCCAGAAGCTCGTCAACTTGGGAGGCTCAAGGGAGCCCTTATGTAGAAAAACCAGCAATGGACCGCACACCGCTAGCCCCTCCTCCGGGTCGCCCCTAAGCATTCTGGTATGTGTAGTGCCTGAAGTTCGAAGAATTACTGAAAAGTTTGTAAGTGGTTCACCTATGTAGGTGCAAGTAGATACTTGTTGTTACCCCGATCTCTAGACCCGGGACATGGCCCGGGTTTCGGGATATCTTCCCTCATCAGTAGAGAAAGTCAATAGGGGTGGAAAAGAAGGCCGCCTGGAGCCCTTTGTTTACAGGACTCCTTCTCTTCTTTCAGTGTGCAGGGCAGAGACATCAGCTGCTCCCCAGGGGGTGGTACAGCATTGTGGATAGCAGGCACAGCCCTAATCAAGGTTCAGGTGCAACTCCTCCCTCCCATCTAGATGCAGATCTCTCTATTCACCGCTGGGTGACTCAGCCTGTCTCTTGGAATTCCCCAGCCCTGTCATTCACAAAACCAGACAAAGGAATACACAACCTAGCAGATGCGGGTTTGAATGGTTAGACAAGCAAATACCTACTTTCTGAAAGTGGTATTTGCAAACACAAAATATTAAAATCAACTTCACTAAAAGATGTATTTTATTATTCTGAGTTCAGGCATACTAAACTCGAATTTCTACCATGTTCTCTGAGACAGTTAGGATTATAAAATATAATAACTCTAACAGCCCATTCTGGCCTATGGAGAACAGGTAGCCTTGCAATAGTGAAAAACGAAAATGGCTGTAATTCACTATTAGGAAATGCCACACACATCAGGGCTTGTCCTAACTTATACTTACAATGCACACTGCCCTTGGGCCTACCTTAGGGGTGACTGATATGAAGAAAAGAGAAGGTTTAGGGACTGGCAAGTGGGTGCACTGGCCCAGTCAGCATGACAGTACCGGACTGCATGCAGGCTCTGCAATAGCAGACGTTAGACACATTTCACGAGGCTGCTTCTGTGGGTGGCACAACCAGTGCTGCAGGCCCACCAGCAGCATTTGGATTTACACGCCTTGGCACACTCAGTGCACTAGACTAGGGTCTGACAAGTAAACCAAATAGTCAAACATGGAACCACTGATTAATACATCATTTTACAATAGGGAGCACTTGCACTGTGGCACCGGATAGCAGTGGCACAGTGCCCAAAGTAAAAATACATGAGGCAACAGCAAAAATTGAAGGGAGACCTACACCAATGGTGCCAGGTCTAACAGACAATAAAAAAGTATGCATGTTTTAATAAGATAAATTCATCTATGTGTTCAAACTTGCACACTGAAGGTCAATGTGTCAGTACTTTGTGTTCACACTGTGCCTGCTGGAATCAGCTCTCATAATAAGCAGCTGGCGGCTCAATATTTATTATGGAAGTAGCTCACTGTAAGTCACTTTCATCATAAAACCTTTGAAAAACAGATGTAAAATATTTGGGACTTTTTAAAGTTCTGAGTACGCTTTTAATGGAATAATTTACATTGAGCTAAGCACATAGGAACTTTTTCTAAGTAGCGCTGTATCCATTTTTATTGCCATTAATGAATGAATCATTGCAATTGATCTGTTTATAAAGTGTGATGTTTTTACTTCCTGGCCACGTATGGTTTTATTCAAGAAAGCAAAAAAAAAACTACTTCCA
This sequence comes from Lissotriton helveticus, assembly GCF_964261635.1. Taxonomy (NCBI): domain Eukaryota; kingdom Metazoa; phylum Chordata; class Amphibia; order Caudata; family Salamandridae; genus Lissotriton; species Lissotriton helveticus. The sequence continues at coordinate 1,376,850,084 of NC_136065.1, read as the reverse complement.
GGAAATGCTAACCCTCAATTATTTTCGACAGCGAGGGTTTCCAGGCACCCTGTAATGGAACCTTTAACATGTATGCCAAAGCACACTAAATTGCATTTGTTAACAACCACTATAGACAGGGTGTTCACCAAATTTGCATCCAATTTACACCTTCAGGGACCCTGTGCGTAACTTGTAAAAAGAAAAAAAAAAGTCCTTACTACCAATGTTTTTCGTAGAATACCACCACAGGCAGTGCCAAACATTGGGATTCTATTGCCGAGTACATAGGCTCCCTTTTCTCTTACTGCCCTCGTTGCCATCTTGGATGACCTGAAGATTACAGCTGACTGCAATGGGTTGCTGCGCTACTTCTCTTGGACCTCTCGGCTACCTTTGACTCAGTTGACCATTACACTCTAATACAAAACCTCTACGAAGCTGGCTTAGAGGGGACTGCTCGAGACTGGAAAACATCCTACCTTCACAACAGAACTAATGTCATCCATACCTCCCCTTGCTCGTCCAAACCTTATTTAATAAAATCAGGGGTCCCTCAAGGCTCTATCATCTCAAACATGCGTTTCGACATCTACATGAAGTCATTATCAACACTGATCAATCTATTTCACTTGACGTACTATAACTATGCAAATGGAATGCCCCAAAGACACTGGAAACTCAACAATTTTCAGTTGTCTCAGATTCGTGGATCAATGGATGACAAGGAGCCATCTCAAACTGAATGCTTCCAAAATGGAAATACTCATGTGTGGCAATTAGAAAAATTATAACCCAGTGGCCTAATGATCTAGGAACACCGCCAAAAGTATTGAAGGAAGTAAGAAACCTCGGAATGACCATGGACTCCGAACTATCAATGAATTCCCAAGTGGACAAACTAGCACGATCAAGCTTTGTTACTATAAAAACTTTGCAGAGAATCTTCCCCATCTGGGATTTCCACACAAGGTCCAGGCTACCATTGCTCCTGATCTGTCCAAACTCGATTACCGCAATAGCTTCTACCACGGATCACCTTTAACGACTATGAAAAGACTACAATGGGTTGATACCTCGGCTGTCAGACTACTCATAAATAAAAAACCGCAAGACCACATATCCCCTGCCTTGAAAGCCTGCATTGGTTACCGGTTGCCAGAAGATCCACATTCAAGCTACTTTGTATCACCCACAAAGCGATACATGGAACAGGACCGCTCTTCATCAGGAATAAAATCACGAAATAAATTCAAGAAAGGAACCTCGGCTCTAGAATGGCACCTCGTCTCAAAATTCCAACGTACAAGAAATAAACCATGAGTGGCACATCCTTCTCAGTTCAAGCAGCCACACTATGGAACTCTTTACCCATCCAACAAAAGATCCACAGATAACCACCTAATCTTCAGAAAACTACTCAAGAATTGGCTCTTCCACACATAACCACCATATGCAGTCATAAATATACAGCATATCCCTCTGTATATAAGCATTTATTTTGGACTATAGATATGTGCCTACATATGTGTATTGCTTTATATAAATGTGTATAATAATTATGTTTTAAAAATCCAGATATTCGTTAGTTCTGCTTAACAAATGTACATGTTACATATAGCTACATTATCCTATGTATTTAACATGTATGTGACTACATAAATAAGTAAATCTTTTATCATAACTATTTATCTACAATTGCTTCACTATTGAATTATAAAAATAAAAATACAAAATTTAAAGTATAACAGCACTTGAAAGTCAGGGTTTATTAAATGCATCTTTAATCTACATATATTATCTTCCTTATGCATATATATATCTTCCATGTACTTCTGTATCTATATATTTATTATTTTTCTTCTAATTCAGCATATCCAATGCACTAACCTATTTCTCACCCTATACCACTCTCAATATACCCTCTACCTCAACTCTCTGACTCATCTCAAACCTCATTCTACTACTCTTTCTAACGCACTACCCTATTTCTCACCTTATACCTCTATCAATATATTCTTTACCTGCACTCTCTCATTTATCCCAAACCCCATACCACTACTATGATCCCCAAGATAACCCTCTCTAGACTCTCCCCTCCTCTACCACTCCTTACATCATCTCATATCGCTTTTCCTATTCAGATCTCCGAAACAAGCCTTTCTAAACCCTTCCCTCTGACTCTTCCCCCTCCACCTCTCCTTTGCTCATCCCAAACCCCTTCTTACTGCTAGGAACTCCCCCAAAAAATATTCTAGGCCTTTCCCTCTTCTATCCATCCTTCCCTCTTCTATACCTCCACTATTCCTTTTCAATCGAAATAACAGACTAACATGACCACCACTTACATTAATTTTCATATCCTTTCTACCTCCCGTTTACGCATCCCAAACCCCCTCCTATGGCTATAACCCGCCCCCCCCAAAAAAAAAAACATTTCTTGAGCCCTCTTTTATCCCTCCACTATTCCTTTTCAATCCAGATAACAGACTAACATGCCCACCACTCATATTAATTGCATAGATATTTCCCTAACCTAATACCCATGAATACTGTTTCGGTTCCGGAGTAGCATGTTACTCACAGAAAAGCGATTCAACACCTCATCAGGGGTAGCAAGTGCTATTTTTCCCTCTTCTATCCCTCCACTATCCTTCTCAATCCAAATAACAGACTAACATATCCACCGCTTAAATTACTTCATATTTCATTATACTAATTTACCACTAATCCTTTATGGGCTACGGAGTAGTGTGCTACTCGCCGAAAAAGTGCTTCAACATCTTGTCTGGGGTAGTAAGCGCTGGGGTAGTAAGCGCTATATAAATACAATTACAATTCAATACAATACAATGACTCTTTCTTCCACCACCCACACTAGACGTCTCTTTATCTCATAGATATTTCCCTAACCTAATACCCATGAATACTGTTTCGGTTCCGGAGTAGCATGTTACTCACAGAAAAGCGATTCAACACCTCATCAGGGGTAGCAAGTGCTATTTTTCCCTTTTCTATCCCTCCACTATTCTTCTCAATCCAAATAACAGACTAACATATCCACCGCTTAAATTACTTCATATTTCATTATACTAATTTACCACTAATCCTTTATGGGCTACAGAGTAGTCTGCTACTCGCCGAAAAAGTGCTTCAACATCTTGTCTGGGGTAGTAAGCGCTATATAAATACAATTACAATACAATACAATGACTTTTCTTCCACCACCCACACTAGACGTCTCTTTATCTCATTCGAGCAGGTTCTTTTTCAATCCATTTTCGCAGAGGCCGCCCACAACGGGGGCTAGAGGGCCGGCGCCATAACCGAAGCTGAGCCCCGGAAAAAACTGGTTCTTGGCGGCGGGGGTGCTCAGAAGTGGGAGATGTTCCCGTGCCCCCCGCGGCAGCCGCAAGGAAGGCGCCAACCCCCCCACGGCCAATGAGGAGACGAGCGGGGTACAAACCCCCAATGGGGCGATTCTGCTAGCCAGGCGGGAAAGACACAGGGGGGATATAAGCGCCGCTCCCCCCCAGGTAGCTCCTATCTTTGTGGAGCAGGGGAGCAGCAGCGGCGCAACAAGAATTTTGTCCCACCCACCCACGCCTAAGGATCAGCGATGTCGCAGTGCTGAGAGACAGGCAAGGCAATGGCGGAGAGCTACAGGGATAATGGTTGGTACGGAGGCACACCGAAGGGAGGTGTGCCGGAATAGGACCACTCACCTTCAGATGCCTCACGGCTGGGTGAGTTGGCCTAAGGGCGGTGTGTAGGACCGCTCACTTTGGGATGCCTCACGGCTGGGCGAGTTGGCCTACAAAAAGGGGGTAGCAAACGGAGACGGCGCTCGCAGCCCAGCCCCTGCCGGATGGCAGGGCACAAAAGAGTCCAACAAGGTAGCGAGGCGTGTCCTAACTCCGGGGACAGAAGCTACCCCCGCGCAAAGAGAGCACAAATCCAACCGTACAAAGAGATGACCCAGAAGGGACAAGAAACAAGACAATCATCCAAATGAGCTAACCAACGAACTGTCAGTCCAATTTGCTAATTGGTGATGTACATATGATTTATGACAGATATTACGGATGACAAATGCATATGATTTATGACGCAAATATGGCAGTTCTATGACGATGATTTATGTCCAGGGCATGCAAATAATGCCAAAGTGTATCCATGTATTCCTAATAAAACTGCGGCCAACAAATGACCGCAACAAACACAAATACATGTTGGCTTGTTCATTCTAAGGAATACAGTGGGGAATATAGCATGTACTCTGGAGTGGGCACAGTGCGGGGGTTATTGCATCTTTGTGACTGTTTTTCTTGTCATCTTTCTTTCTCCTTTTCCTTGCTGCTAGTCAAAGTCTTATGATAAAAAGTAGTCCGGACCCCAAAAATGATTGCCGTTGCCCCAGCCCTAAGGTTTTGTGCAAATGGGGCACACCTAGCCTGTCTGTGGGACCTCTGGGGGACCACTTGACCGTTTGGTGCCATCAATCAATCAATCAATCATGGACATGTATATAGCGCACTACTTACCTGGAGGGTCTCAAGGCGCTTGGGGGGGGGGGGTGCTGCTACTGCTCGAACAGCCAGGTCTTGAGCTTCTTCCTGAAGGAGAGGTGGTCCTGGGTCAGGCGCAGGTCGGGAGGGAGGGAGTTCCAGGTCTTGGCAGCCAGGTGGGAGAAGGACCTTCCTCCTGTTGTCGATCTTCGGATGCGGGGGACGGCGGCGAGGGCGTGACTGGCTGATCGGAGGTGGCGTTTGGGAGCGTAGAAGTTGATGCGGTTGTTGAGGTAGCTCGGGCCTTGGTTGTGTAGGGCTTTGTGTGCGTGGGTGAGGAGACGGAAGGTGATTCTCTTGTTGATGGGGAGCCAGTGCAGGTCTCTCAGATGTCCGGAGATGTGGCTGCTTCGGGGGATGTCGAGGATGAGTCTGGCTGAGGCGTTCTGGATCCGCTGGAGTCTCTTCTGGAGCTTGGCGGTGGTTCCGGCGTAGAGGGCATTGCCGTAGTCCAGTCGGCTGGTGACGAGGGCCTGGGTGACCGTCTTCCTGGTCTCTGTGGGGATCCACCGGAAGATCTTTCGTAGCATGCGCAGGATGTTGAAGCATGACGAGGAGACGGCGTTGACTTGTCTGGTCATGGAGAGGGAGGAGTCCAGGATGAAGCCCAGGTTGCGTGCGTGGTCTGTCGGTGTGGGTGCGGTGCCCAGGGCGGGGGGCCACCAGGAGTCGTCCCAGGCGGAGGGCGAGGAGCCCAGGATGAGGACTTCCGTCTTGTCTGAGTTCAGTTTCAGGCGGCTGGTCGACATCCATTCGGCTACATCTTTTATCCCTTCGTGAAGGTTGGCTCTGGAAGCGGCGGGGTCGTTGGTCAGTGAGAGGATCAGCTGGGTGTCATCGGCGTAGGAGATGATGTTCAGGTTGTGTTGGCGTGCGATGGGCTCGAGGGGGCTCATGTAGACATTGAAGAGGGTGGGGCTCAGCGAGGATCCTTGAGGGACGCCGCAGATGACTTCGGTGGCCTCTGACTTGTACGGTGGTAGGCGGACTCTCTGTGTTCTTCCGTCGAGGAAGGAGACGATCCATTCCAGTGCCTTCTCCTGAATTCCGACGTTGCTGAGGCGCTGCACTAGGGTGCGGTGACAGACAGTGTTGAATGCCGCGGAGAGGTCTAGGAGGATGAGGGCCGCTGTTTCTCCGTTGTCCATCAGGGCTCGGATGTCATCGGTGGCAGCGATCAGGGCGGTCTCGGTGCTGTGGTTGGCTCGGAAGCCAGACTGTGAGGGGTCGAGGGATCCATTCGTCTCGAGGAAGGCGGCCAGCTGTTTGTTGACGGTCTTCTCGATGACTTTGGCTGGAAACGGGAGGAGCGAGATGGGGCGGTAGGTCTTGAGTTCGGTGGGGTCCGCTGTTGGTTTCTTAAGTAGAGCGCTGAGTTCGGCGTGCTTCCAGCTCTCCGGGAAGGTGGCGGTGTCGAAGGAGGTGTTGATGATGTCCCGCAGGTGGGGTGCGATGACAGCGTCGGCCTTGTTGAAGACGTGGTGAGGGCAGGGGTCGGTCGGGGATCCGGAGTGGATGGAGTTCATCATGCGGACGGTGTCTTCGGTGCTGATCGGAGTCCAGGCGCGGAGGGTGGTGGTGGGTGGCGTTGCTGTGGTCGTTGTGTGCGATGGTTGACTACTGAAGCTGTTGTGTATGTCCGCGATCTTGTTGTGGAAGTAGGAGGCGAGGGAGTTGCAGAGGTCTTGCGATGGGGTGATGTCATTGTTACCGGCGTTGGGGTTGGAGAGCTCTTTCACGATGTTGAAGAGTTCCTTGCAGTTGTGTGCGTTGTTGTCTAGTCGGTCCTTGAATGCAGTTTTCTTGGTGGCGCGGATCAGTTGGTGGTGCTTCCGGGTGGCAAGCTTGAGGCTGGTCATGTTGTCCGGTGTAGGTTCCCTTCTCCAGACTTTCTCGAGGGCTCGGCAGTTCTTCTTGGAGCTCTTGAGTTCGTCGGTGAACCATGGGGCTTTCTTGCTGCCGGGTCTGCTGGGCGGGGTCCTCAGAGGGGCGAGTTCGTCCGCGCAGTTGCTGATCCACTTCGTGAGGTTGTCGGCGGCCTGGCTGGGGTTCGCTGAGCTGGCGGGAGGGTGCTGACTCAGGGAGGCGGTGAGCTGGTCGGCTGTGATCTTGTTCCAGCTTCTTCGGGCAACCTGTTGCTGGTGGTGGTGGGTCGTCGTTCTTCTGAAGGTGAAGTGGACGCAGCTGTGGTCCGTCCAGTGGAGTCCTGTGGCGTGGCTGAAGGCGATGTCTTTGCTGGATGAGAAGACGGCGTCGAGTGTGTGTCCGGCGAGGTGGGTGGGGGTGGTCACCAGTTGCTTGAGTCCCAGGTTTGCGAGGTTTTCCAGCACGGTGGTGGTGTTGCGGTCGTCGTTGTTCTCCAGGTGGAAGTTGAGGTCCCCGAGGAGGATGTAGTCGGCTGAGGGGAGGGCGAGCGGGCTGATGAAGTCGGCGATGTCCTCGCTGAATTGTGTGCGTGGTCCCGGGGGTCTGTAGATGAGGGTGCCTCTGAGAGTGGTCTTGGGGTTGACGTGGATCTGGAAGTGCAGGTGTTCGGCGGGTGCGATGGTGTCGTCGGTGTTGGTCGTGATGCGGATGGTGTTCCTGTGAATGATGGCGATGCCTCCTCCTGTCTGGTTGACGCGGTCTCTCCGGATGATTTTGTAGCCGTCCGGGATGGCGATGGCGATGTCGGGCGCTGAGGAGGCGTTCATCCAGGTTTCCGTGAGGAAGGCGACGTCTGGGGTTGTGGTGTCGAGCAGGTTCCAGAGCTCGACGGCGTGTCTGTGGACGGAGCGGGTGTTGAGCAGGATGCACTTCAGGTGGCTGCTGCTGGAGTTCGGCTTGGTGGGTGCTGGTGCCGTGCAGGTCCGGGTGCAGGAGAACTTGCAGGCCTGGCAGATGAAGGGTCCGTGGGTGCGTCTCGGGGTGGCTTGGTAGCATCCAGGGGTTCGGCCGGCGTTGAGTGCGTTGAGGGTGGCGGCGTCGTACGTCCGGCGGGTGGGCTGGGGTCTGCGAGGGCCAGGGGTCCTGGCACTGGGCGCGGTCCAGGCGCGGACGGGCGCAGACGGGCTTACCTTTGGCGCGCCTTCGGCGCACAATCGGCGCGCCCGCTGCGCGTTGATCGCTCTTCCATATGTGGAGAGTGGGCGGGCGGAGCGAGGGAGGGGCAGCTGGGAGGCGGGAGCGGGGCGGCGAATGGGAAGGGCTGACGAGGGGAGGGGCGGGGCCGCAGGGGGCAGCGGCGGGGAGCGGGGAGGTGGCGGGAAGCGCGGCAGGGGCCAAGTCACAGGGGTACAGTAGTACAAACACGGGGGAAACAGAGAATAAAACAGGGAGCAGAAGCTGCACAGGGGGTCAAAGCAACGGAGATACAGAGGAACGAGTGAGACAACACGGGGACTGAAAAATGCAAGGGAGCACAGAACACAGGGGGGAAGAGAAACAGTCGGATACTAAACCACAGACGCGGCGCAGGTGGGGTAAGAGCGCCAACAGCGGAGACACAGGCTCACGAGCACCAGCAGCGGAGACACAGGGTCACAGGACCCAGCTGCGAGCGGCGGCGTGCGAGGGTGCGAGGGGGTGACCAGCCCAGAGGGACAGTGGTCACTCTGGGCGATGTAGTCCCCCCGCTCGGCGGCCGCTTGTTGTTACGATGAGCGGCGGCGGGAGGGACTAACAGGCAGCAAGTAAAGATGTCCCTGCGCTAGAGCAGCGCATCCCAGGCAGCAAACAGTGTTCCAGTTGGCAAAAAGTGCGGGCAGGTAAAGCACAGACAACGTCTGCCATGAGCTCTCAGAGCATTCGTCTGGCTACATTGTAGCCAGTTATTGCGGGGAATTGTGAGCCGGAGCTTTCAATGTTGAAAATAAAGAGGCTTATTTACAAGCGCCTTGCGCCACTGGTGCGTCACTCTTAACTTGAGGGAAAGTGACGTACCGGCGGCGCAAGAGGCTTGTAAATAACCCCCAAAATCCGCGCCCGAGAACGCCTGCCGTTGCCGTCGGTAAAAAGGCAGGACGGGCTGAACAGTCACGCCCCTTGACACTTATGTAAGCCCCTTCCTTTGGCATCCTTCCGCCTCCTGTATTTATGTATTTCTGACGTCGGTTATTTTACCCCGCACGCCCCCCAAAAAAACGATTATGACAAGGATAGGAAGCAGGTGGTTGCGTCAGAGAAGAGATGAGAGTGAGCTGGAGAGAGAGAATGAGGGGACGTGGGATTTAAAAGTAATGTGGAGACGCCGGGCAGAGGAGGATGAGGGTGACGGGGAGCGTCCGCTTCAGAGCTCGAGGGAAGAAAGTTGATTGAGGGGCGGGGGAAACAGACGAGGATGGGAAGAGGAGGTGGGAGCAGGGAAAGAAGATGGGGATGCGCTGTCACGTGCACGAAGGTAGGCGGAGTAATGTCAGTTGAGGGGAGGAGACAGAAGGGAAAGGCGAGGGAGGGATGTGAAGGGATGACGTGACAGCCATAATAAAGAGAGAAGGAGAGGAGCGCTGTAAAACAAAGGGGGAAGTACATGAAGGCAGGAACCAGGAAGGAGAAGTAAGACGGATGCTGAGAGGAGAGAAGATGGTCCCCTGTGTGCCGTCACCGAGATGGGCTGGGGTTATGCCGGATTGTCAGGATAGTAGCTCGCAACCTAAATGATTATCATGGAAGTCATTTTTGCGTTGTAAATTGTAAGCAAATATTTCTCTAGTTGACAGCCTTGCATCGCAATTTTCACCCGGAAGGAAAGCATGTTCTCCAGCTCAAAAAGGCGGGCAAGGGAAACGGGGGGACTGAAAACGAGAAGGGCTGAAGGAAGGACGTTTAACACAAAATTATGTTTATAGTGGATTTAGGATTCTTGCTCAAGACATTTTTACAGAGATGCCGCCAAATTTTCACTTACGAACTACCACCTTAAGCCCTCCACATCCGCCAACATCCAAACACAATATCAGCAAAGGCATTCTACTCATGTACCACAAACAAACCTCATACAGATTGCAATGTGTATTGAACCACTGCAAAACCCATCAAACCACACCTAGACCCAATTCTACCCCAACGACAACACTATGGCACCCGCATTCTCACACAAAACACAACTCTATCCTATACCACTAACGCATCCACACATCACCAACACAAAACAGAGCCACATGATACATACCTTTTATGCATCTAGACACACACTCCCTGTCCACAAAACACCAGCTCTATCCTTTACTTGTGCCTAACCGATCCCCTTTCAAACACTCACAACTCTTGTCCATCCCCTCTTACCACATACTCTTCTCCAAAACACATCACCACCCCTATACAAATCAAATACCACACACCAGCAGTAGTGCACATACTAATCTTTCACAGGAAGACACTGCATCAATATCTCCTTTTGCTACTCCACAAAAAAACACACAAATCTCTATATATTATATCCCTTACACATATATTCCCTTACTATGTAATCATGTATTTATATATTTATTATTTTAGTCCTATTGTATAAGAAAAACATATTCTCTCAAAAGCTTTACTCTGTCCTACCATCACCCTACACCTCTATCAATGTATCCTCTATCTTCACTCTCTCATCCAAAACCCTTTCTACTACTATGATCTTCAAATTAACTCTTCCTGGACTTCTCCCTCCTCTACACTAGGCCTGGGCGGTGAACTCCGCTTTGTTCGCAGAGTTTTCTGCACTCCGCGGAGCTCCCGTAGTGCAGAAAACTTAGATCCGTGTAGTGCAGCTGAGTTTTTTCCAGCTCGCGCTCGTGAACGATAAGATGGCGAGCGTGGGCGCGAGCTGCTGCGGGGGTAGAATTTCTACCCGCGCGGCAGGAAGATCAGCGCAAATGGCAGTTAGCTCTGCACTCCGCCACTTGTAGAACTCCGCAGAGTGTTTTTGTTTCTTCGCAGAGTTCCACGTAGCGAAACTCCATGAACTATGCCCAGGCCTGCTCTCTTCCTCCTGGCTCACCCCATACATCAGTTTACTACTATGATATCCTAAACAACCCTACTAAATTCTCCCTCATGTTATCTCTCTTTCGACTCATCCCAAACCTAATTTTTCTACTCTGATTCTCTTTCTCCCTAATCCCTTTCTACGAGCTCTTCCCTCCTCCATCTCTCCTTTACTCATCCCAGACCTCAACTTACTACTCTGTTTTTCTTCCCTCTTCTATCCTTCCATTTCCCTCTTCAATCCAACTAACAGTCTCACATGTCCTCCGCTCAAATTAACTTGTACCTCCCTATACTAATACTATGTTGATATTTCCCTATACTTATCCTTGTGTGTACCAGAGTAGTGTGCTACTGGCTGAAAAACGCTTCAGCAGGGGTAGTAAGCACTATATAAATGCAATTACAATTACCAATGTTACAAATGTTACATTCAAAGCCACATTGATTCTGTAGACCCTGGTTGGAGGTGGACTTTTGGGTTCTTTTTTGTGGCAGACAATGGCAAATGGTGAATTCTAAAACACACTGGGACGAATATAACTCCATAGAAGTTTAGATCTGTGGGTGCTTTACCCCAAATCCGATTTTGGAAAAACACCAGATTACCCACAGTTCTTTAGTTATGATTTTAGTTACACCACATTTACCAGCATACAACACCTTTATATTATTTTCAGGATTGAATTTTAGTACAGTTGACAACTCTCTTGTGTACAAATTAAGCATAATGTGTGTAGTTCCTTCACTGCACACACTGTACACCCAAGATAGCAGTATATTTACAAAAATCAGTATCAGCAAAATATTAAGTAGCAATACAATTAAAAAAAAAATCGCCAATTATCCATGAAGAAAAATTAAGCTGCAGCTAAAGGCTATAGAATTTTTACAAATGCCTTAAGAGAATTTCAGTGGTATTTTTATGTGAGGCGAGTTACCAGCAGATCGAGATTTTAGTTGATTTTCAGAGGCAGAGGACATGGCTTTCTGAACAGGAAATAGATATTCTACGAGAGTTAAAACCTGCACATGAAATTGTCCAATCTGTGCCCTTCCTGCTAACTGAACCCTCTGCTTCCCACCATCTTATAATATGGTTAAATAACTTACCTTACTAAACTTGATGGTTCTTGTCTGTCTATTGGTTCTCCCTCGAACACTTGCCATATTCAGCTAAGTGTATACAGCTAAATTGAACTTCTATCAAAAGACTCATGAAAGGCCAGACTGTAGACACTGTTGAGTGGGTGGCAAAGTGCTGCCTCCGATGGGTTCTATCTAGCCTTCTCCAGTGTGTTTAAGTAGGTAGAATATTCTTTTTTTAACTCACTATCATACTTTGTTGCTCTCACTGTCTACTGCACTAACGTCTTATTCCTTCCCTCTGTTGGTCGCGCCTTCCCTCTTTTGCTTCCCCTTATTTTTAATTTTAGCTCTCCTCCCAACACATTTAGTTAGATGCTTAAGATGAGCTAACCATGTAGTACTACAGTGCTGCTAGTGAATTAGCAGTCTATTGTGGAAAACCACGCCACTGCAAATGCTCCTACATCCTTTCTTCTGTTTTGTCTCCTCATTTATCTTCACTTTGCCCATCTTTCCCATCCCTCCTGCCTCTCCCGCCCTCAGTGTTTTGAGGTGACCTTGTGGTGGCTTATAGAGCTATACAAGCTAGCAACAAAACATCTTGGGTCAACATATTTTTACTTTAAAGCGCAATTGTGTTTGTGTTGTGTAAGGTGACCTCTGCGTCTCTTTCCTGATCTCACGTGCTTACTCTGGGTTTACATCACTCTCACTTTCTGCCTCACACTGGTCTGTGCACAGCAGCAGATGGGAAGCAAAGTAGTCCCTCATAGAAGAATTTGACCTCTTCTAATCATCATCATTCTCCAACAAACATTCCTGTAGTTCGCGTGTGATGGCGCATTATGGAATGCAGAAGTCCATGATATTGCTATAAAGTTTCTTGGTAGGGTATTTGGTCACTGAGATACAGTTAGGATACTGATAGCTGTCAGGACCCCACAAGTCTTACCTTCCGCTTGTGAAGCAGTCTCGCAGGGAAGACATGAACAACCACCACCGTCTCCCACCTTATCTTAGAAATGGCGTATGTACTGACCAGGATGAAGATGTTGATTGAGGGAGGAAGTCCTAGAGATATGGGAAGATATCCTTTATGAAGACCTGAATGGTGCACCCACTGGTGATCTTGGAAACCCTTTAGGAAACACCGTCTGTAAGGAGAAATATGTGGGTAAACACTACCACCATTCATCTCACTCATACAGACTCATACTCAGTAGTCAACAGTGCTCAGAGAATCTTATAGTCACCTGAGGCTTGGCACTATAACAGATGGAAAGGAGGTTTCTTCACCAGGAATAGAAAAGAAACCAGGCACTCCTGCGCATGCAGTCAAAGTAAAAAGAACAATGCTTGCGCTCCTGAGCGTACTACCAAATCAACTAACCAAGCATGTGCTCCTGCGCTTATGGCAGAGTTCAAGGACAAATCAAGAGCTCCTACACGTCTCCCTATTGTGCCAAGGATCGGCTACACGCACCTGCGTGAGCCGTGATGAGGAGGGCAATGTAAGCGCTCCTGCGCAAGTTGCCCAAAGAAAAGAACAAAGGAAGCGCTCCTGCTTGTGTTTCCCAAAGAAAAGAACAAAGGAAACGCTCCTGCGCTTGTCTCTGGGGCACCGAGACAAATTGCTACGCGACCAGCACTAGCCGCAAGGTAAGTAATAGGCAAGCGCTCCTGCACTTGCCCCAAGATGTCGGGAAGGGCGTCCGTGAGCCTGCACTAGCCGCAAGCCAACACCGAGCAAGCGCTCCTCGTTTGCCACAAGATGTCGGGAAGGGGCTACGTGCACCTGCACGGGCCGCAAAGTACTTAACAAGCAAGTGCTTCTGCGCTTGCTTCAAGATGCTTTGACAAGGGGCTACGTGCACCAGCGCTAGCTGCAAATCCAGGAACGAGCCAGCGCTCCTGTGCTTGCTGCCACCCTGAATACCTGAATATAGAATCAACAAAGTGCCGAACGCACGGACTCCAGGCGAGGCGAAGACATCAATCCGAAGCACTGCCCGGGCGGACATTGCGGGCTGTTATGCAGTCTCCCCCAGAAGTGCAACGTTGCTCTTCTGGCAAATGCTTGCGGCGCAGGGAAGCTAGACTGCCAACCGGCATGACACGTCCTACGCCACTAAGTGCCAAGGGATTAGACCGGTGGGCGCGCACTATTCACAACACACCAGGCACGCCTGTTTGAAGGGGAACCATGACCGCACCCCCTCCCAAGACAAACCCTCCCCGCCGGCTAAACAGGGATCGCAGGATGGGGCTTCAGGGTATGCCGAGCATTGAAGGCACCAACCAACTGGGGAGCATGATGGACATGTGACGGGGGCTCCCAGGACCACTCCTCCGGACCATACCCTCTCCAGTCCACCAGGTGAAAGAGCCTACTCTGTGATCTACCGGAATCAAGAACAGCCCGGACCTCATATTCCTCTTGATCATCCCTAAGAACTGGAGGCGGAGGGAATGTGACCTGACATTCGGGGTGAGTGGGCCGTAGAAGTGATACATTGAAAACAGGATGTAATTAGTTGAGGTGGCAAAGTGAGCTTCATGGAAACACGGTTGATCACTTTTTCAATGGTGTAGGGACCTAAGTAACGTGGCAATAGCTTCTTGGGGTCACGTACATTGAGGTTCTTTATGGACACCACACCTTATCCCCCACCTTAAAGTCGGGTTCTGCCTGGCTGTGTCTGTCAGTGTTCTGTTTATAGGTTTTGTTGACTTTGGCTAACTCGAATCGGTCTTGTTGCCAGAGGTCGTGAAGAAAGGTGTGATATGCCTGCACTTTGAGCATGTGACTGTTCTGTAGTTCTTCCCAGGGTACAATCCGTGGATGTCGACCTTGGAGACAGTAGAAAGGGTACATGCCTATGGCAGTGTGTTTGTTGTTGTTGTAGGCATACTCCACTATCCATATTACTTCTGACCATTCTTTTTCCACAGACAGCATTAAGCAATGGAGGTACTTCTCCATGGTTTGATTTGGTCTCTCTGCCTGCCCATCACTGTGGGGGTGGTAAGCTGAGGACAGACGCACTTCCATCTCCATAGCGTTGCACACTTCGTTCCAGAACCTGGATATGAACTGGGAGCCTCTGTGCGTGATCAGCACTGAAGGTATTCCGTGTAATCGTACCACCTTATACATGAAGACCACCACCAGTTCAGCTGCCGATGGTAGCTTCTTCAATGGCACGAAGTGTGCCATTTTGGTTAGGTGGTCCACAATGGTGAGGACGGTGGTGTAACCTATTTTGGTCTTGGGCATTTCGACGACGAAATCCATTGAGATAGTGGGCCAAGGGTATGGAGGCACTGGGATGGGGTGCAATAAACCTACTGTGGGTTGGGACATGATCTTTCCTTGAGCACAGACATCACAACGAGCTATGTAGGCGTGTACGTCGGTGTCCATGGATGACCCCCAGAAATGTCTCTGTAGTAGGTCCATGGTTTTATGGTATCTCAGATGGTTGGACAAGAGATGGTCATGACATGTATAGCACCTGTTGGTGGTGGTCTACCAAAGGGAGGTAGTAACATTCTCCTTTGTACAGGTATCTATCTCGTGCTGTAATCCCTTTGAGGTCACCGATCTATTTCACCGGATCCTTTTGTTTGATGTCACTGCATAGTTGAGATAGGAAGGTAGCGGAAAGGATTCCCCCCTGAAAACAGTGTTCAGGAATGATGGACAC
This sequence comes from Lissotriton helveticus, assembly GCF_964261635.1. Taxonomy (NCBI): domain Eukaryota; kingdom Metazoa; phylum Chordata; class Amphibia; order Caudata; family Salamandridae; genus Lissotriton; species Lissotriton helveticus. The sequence goes on along the minus strand of NC_136065.1, from coordinate 1,376,834,792 downwards.
CGGTTCTGCTGTGGTTGTTTCTTTTTCGGTTTGTTCTAGTTGGGACAAAGCTTCTGCTTGCCGATATGTGATCTGGAAGCTGTCTTCGTTGAAAAACTGGGTCCACCCCAACTGCCTGGATGTGATGACCCTGGCTAAGTGAATGAACTGTAGATTTCTATGGTCTGTGAAGATGGTCACTGGATGTTTTGCATCCTTTAAGTAATAGCGCCATTCCGCGAAAGCTACCTTAACGGCTAGAAGTTCGCGATCTGATATCGTGTTGTTGCGTTCTGCTGGCTGTAGTTTCCTAGAACAAAATAGGGTGCAACAGGTTCGTTTTGGTGTCCCTTTATGAAAATACACCCCCAGGGCATTCTGTGAGGCATCAGCCGTTAGTATATACGGCTGTTCATAGTTGGGGTGTATTAAAATGTGAGCAGTAGTAAACCTTGTTTTTAATTCCTGAAAGGTGTTTTCGGCCTTTAGTTCCCATAAGAATTTCATGCCTTTGCGCAGTAAACACGTGATGGGAGTGGCAACCCTCGAGAAACCTGTGATGAAGCGACAACAGCAATTAGTGAATCCAAGGAATCTTTGGACCTGTTTCACGGAACAAGGGGACGGCCATTGCGATATGGTTTCAACCATCTGGTATCCATTTTAATCCCTGCAGGGTTTAGGATATGACCCAATAATTTGACCGCATTGTTGTGGAATACGCTTTTCTCTAACTTGACGTACAGACCGTGTTGTAGTCGTTGGAGGATGGTACGTACGTGTTGAATGTGTTTTGAAATATTTTTAGAGAAAATCAGTGTATTATTTATGTAGACGTGGCAGAATAGATCGATGTATTCTCTCAGGACTTCATTGATAAAATACTGGAAGGCAGCAGGGGCGTTGCAGAGCCCTAAAGGCATGACATGGTACTCGAACTTACCATATTTTGTTCGGAAGGCGGTCTTCCATTCGCATCCCTCCCGGACTCTGACAAGGTGATAGGCTCCGTGTAAATCCAGCTTGGTGTAAATGGCTGCGTCTTTTACCTGATCTAACAGGTTGGATATCAGGGGTAAAGGGTACCGTTTTTTGATTGTTATGGCGTTCATGGCCCTGAAGTCAATACACGTTCGCAGGTCCCCTTCCTTCTTTGCCACGATAAAGAGGGGAGATGAGACAGGAGATTTGGAATGGCGAATTTATCAGTTCCACAGATATTCATCCAGGTAGGTGCGGAGGTGGTTGTTTTCCTTTTCTGTAAGGGAGTAGACACTGCTACAGGGAAGCATGGATCCCAGGTATAGGTCTATCCTGCAGTCGAAACAGAGATGAGGAGGTAGTGTGTTGGCTCCTTTTATATCGAACACTGTTGCCAGATCCTGGTATGCTTCAGGTACGTCCCCCTGAGTAACTGTACCAATCCTAGACAGGGGTAGCGCATGGGCTTGTATTGCCCTTCAACCAGAGGATTCTGTCTGCGGGTAACAAGAGTTGTTACAATGATCTGAATCCAACATCATAACCCTGGTTACCCAGTCGATATGAGGGTTGTGGTCTACTAGCCATGGGAGGGCTAAGATCAATCTGAACTGGAGTGCGTCAATAACATCAAAGGTGATGGCCTCCGTGTGCTTGTTCCCAAACTTCATATCCATGACCTCGGTTTGGAAACTGATAGGTCCAGAAGTTAAATCCATGCTGTCCACTGCCTTTGAGGTTTCTGGTTTTTCTATGTTCACTGTAGCCATATACAGGCCCACCATGTACTGGGTATCTATAAAGTTCCCGGTGGCTCCTGAATTGATGAGGGCTGTAGCCTGCCATAACTGTCTGTGACCTTAACGACACAGTTACACCCACTTGTTGGTTACTGCCATAGAAGGCAGGGGTCGGTGTCTTGACAGACGAAGAACACAGTAGACGGACCACATTTTCAACTGGGTTAAATCGTTTTTCCGACCCGTCTCCTCTGGATATCGGAAGGACAAACAGTTTCTTCCCTCTTGGCTTGACTGGTTTTACCGGACATTCCCTGACAAAGAGTCCACTTTTGCTGCAGTACAGCTCTAGTTCTGTCTTCTCCTTTTTTCCTTGGTTAGTAGACCACGGATACCACCTATCTGCATTGGTTCTGGGGCGTCATGGGATTTTGCTGACTCGTCTCTGTTTTTTTTTCTGTATGCCAGCAACCAGGAATTCCTGCCCTTGGTTTTTCAGTTTTCCGTTCCTGTAACATATAATTCAAGTTGACTACCAAATCAATGAACAGTCCCTTCTCTTCTGGTGGTTCTGACATCTGGGAGATGAGATCTTTCAGTTCATCACGTATCCCCCTGTAGAAGACAGACACTTTTTTGGTCTTGGGCCATCGTGCTTCAATCACTAGTCTGTTGAAGGCGGTAATGTAGTGTAACAGATCAGCGTTGCCCTGTTTCAGGTTGAGAAGTTCATTGTCTGCGGCGTGTACGAACGTGTGACTGGCAAACATTCTTCGCATGGTCTCCTTAAAAACCAAAAGATTGTACAACCTGGGATCATCATTCTCCACCAGGGATATGGACCACTGGGCATCGTCACCTCCCAGATAGGAAAGAATAAAAGCAACCTTGGAAGCATCATCCGGGAAGGGAAACGCTTGAGCCTTGAAATGCAGATGGCATTGGTTGAGGAAGATACTAAAAAATAAATAAATGAAAATTTAGATACTGTATTTAGTACTGTCGCCATAAAAGCGCCCTGGAGTAGCTAACTGTACAGAGTGTGGGGCTATCACCTGTATGGGAGGAGTAGCGCGTGAAGGCGATGAGGAAGAACCCCCGGGTTGAACAAAGGAGGCCTCAACGACAATTCTGTCTAACCCTAGCTGTAGGAGACGTACCCCATGGCCCCATCAAGCCAACGGCCACCTGGTCTTGTAAGGCCGTTATATCCTGACATAAACTGAGGTTTTCTGTCTGCATGCTGGTAAGCATGGTTGCTATGTCCTGCAAGGTGATGTCGAGATTGCTCATGTCGCCCGGGCAAGATAAACAACATGGACTTCGGATTCTGTCAGGACTCCACAAGTCTTACCTTCCGCTTTTGAAGCATCTCGCAGGGAAGAAATTAACAACCACTACCGTCTCCAACCTTACCCTAGAAATGGCGTATGTACTGACCTGGATGAAGATGTGGACTGGGGGAGGAAGTCTAGAGATATGGGAAGATATCCTTTATGAAGACCTAAATGGTGCACCCACTGGGGGTCTCGGAATCCCCCTAGGAAAGACCACATGTAAGGAGAAATATATGGGTAAACACTACCACCAATGATCTCACTCATACAGACTCATACAGACTCATACTCAGTAGTCAACAGTGCTCAGAGAATCGTATAGTCACCATAACAGATGGAAAGGAGGTTTTTTCACCAGGAATAGAAAAGAAACAAAGCGCTTGCAGTCGAAGTAAAAAGAACAATGCTAGCGCTCCTGCACCTACTACCAAATCAACGAACCACGCATGCACTCCTGCGCCTATGGCCAAGAACAAGGACAAAGCAAGAGCTCTTGTACGTCTCCCTATTGTGCCTATTGTGCCAAGGATCGGCCACCTGCACCTGCGTGAGCCGTGATGAGGAGGGCAATGTAAGCGCTTCTGCGCATGTTGCCCAAAGAAAAGAACAAAGGAAGTGCTCCTGCACGTGTTGCCCAAAGCACAGAACAAAGGAAGCATCCCAGCTCTTGTCTCTGGGGCACTAAGACATATGGCTACACACACCAGTGCTAGCCGCAAGGTAAGGAAAAGGCAAGCGCTCCTGCGCTTGCCCCAAGATGTCAGGACGAGGCTACGTGCACCTGCACGGGCCGCAAAGTACTTAACAAGCCAGCGCTTCTGCACTTGCTTCAAGATGCTTTGACAAGGGGCTACGCGCACCAGCGCTAGCTGCAAATCCAGTAAGGAGCAAGTGCTACTGTGCTTGCTGCCGCTGTGAATACCTGAACGTAGAATCAACAAAGTGCCAAACGCACGGACTCCAGGCAAGGCGAAGACGTCAATCTGAAGCACTGCCCGGGCGGGCACTGCGAGCAGTTATGCAATCTCCCCCGGAAGTACAACATCACTGTTCTGGCGAATGCTTCCAGCGCAGGGAAGCTAGACCACCAACCGGCATGACACGTCCTACACCACTAAGTGCCAAGGGATTAGACGGTGGGCGTGCACCACTCGCAACACACCAGGCACGGTAAACAACCTTTACCCCAAAACTATTTCCCCACAGGGAATCACAACGCGGTCGGTACAACGACCGCATTGTGATTCTGCATACCATTACTCCGCAAGTCGGAACTACGACTTGCGGAGGGGGGGAGGTATTGGATTTAAAATCCAACACCTTCCCTAGTGTCCGCACAGACTGGAGTTGGAATAGTAAATTATACTATTCCAACATCCAGCGCCTCCCCTCCGCAAGTCGTTGTTCCGACTTGCGGAATATTGGTATGCGGAATCACAACGCAGTCGTTGTAACAACCGCGTTGTGATTCTCTTCGGGGGGGAAAAGGCTGCAGGATTTCAACATAGATTCACTAGGCACGCCTGTTTGAAGGGGAACCATGACATTTCTATGTACCCTCCTGGGGGTGGTTTATAGGTCCTGTTCAGTTGTTTGAGACACGTTTTGGCATGCTGGCTTTTGGATTTCTTTCTTTAGCCATGAAGTACAGATGTCTCTTCTTAATGTTCTATATTCTTTGCTGAGCCCGGGGATCCTATCGAGATGGTTTGGATGCATCAACCTGATTGATTCTGATCCAGAACCAAATGTCTCAATTATTTCATAGGGCAAGACAGACTTTTGCTTATTTACAGTACAAGGCAATATAATGTCATATAGATTAGAATAGGAAATGAGAAAGGAAAATGATCTGAGCAGCTGATATCAATATAGGTAAGCCTGCAGTGACAGCACTGTTGTAATCACCCATAAAATGCTATTTTGGTCTTATTAGACAGGGATTTGTGAAATGATCAGTGAATTCTGATTTGAGTTTGGGGGGTGTGTTGATTACATGTATGTCGACTGTGAAGGATGATGATAAAGTTGGAGAGCCTCCAGATTACTCGTTGTCTGTAAACAAGCGTGTCCTTATCTAGTCTCATTTGCTGTGCATTCAAAGACTGAGGTCAATTGTCAGCATTTGTATTCTGAGGAAACTTGGTATTTACTTATCTTTTCTTGATTTCAAAGTGGGAGAATGTATGTGATAATTCATCCTGCTGAGCACCTATATGAGGGTACAGGCTGTAGCAATGTTATCTTTTCTAAAACAATACAAAACTGAACAGTGCTGATATTGGCAGCTCCTCCGCTAAGGCGGAAGAGCATCGCCCTAATGCTTTTAAGCAGTGTCACGAATAACTCTGTTATTGTCATTTTATTTTTTCCTTGTTGTGGCAGCTTTGTGGGTGAGATGGCGCGAGGCTGCTCTGCTGACAGAGCAGGGGAGGAGTGGTCTGCACTCCCTAAAGTGAGTATGAATGTTTGGCTGGCCTTCTGGGGCCGGCCAAACATTCATGTGCACTTTGCATGTTATCCACCCAGGCTGCATTACAGCCTGGGTGGAGAACATGCCCAGGCCCCGATTTCCTGGCTGAGTTCCGAACTCCGGCGCTCAGACCAAACAAAACGCTGCATAGCAGCTCTGTGATTGGTAAGCACCCACGCTCCCCTGAGCCAATCACAACGCTGCATTGCCGCATTGTGATTGGCTCAGGGAAGCCTGGGTACTCTGTTCCGGAGACGACAATGGTAAGACGCAGTGAGGAGGTGATTTTTTAATTTTTTTATTCTTTACCCTCTTTCTGGGCTCCCCTCACCCTCACCCTGTGCCAGCCGCCGCTGTTTTCAGAATACATCAACAAAAAAATTAATGTGTCCTTCTGTAACGAAACTGGTGCTCATGTGAAGCGCACTGATACCCAATGTCTCGGGTTTAGTTCGTGCTATATAAAACTCTTGAGATGAAAAAAAATGAGAACAGTAGAAACGAAGCACAATATTTAGGTAATTCTGAAGTATGGTGGAAACAAATATTTTAATACAATCATAACAAATGTAGATTTTCCCCAACTTTGTTGACCAGGAAATCTGGATTTTATTAAAGACCCGGAGACTAATATTATTGCAATCTTCTTTTATTTAGAATACCACAGCCACTTTAAAGAACTTAGAACGTTGTAACTCAAAGAAAAATTCCAACCTAATAGAAGATCAGAAAACTAATAACTCTTCCTTCTTTTTTTTTTAAGTAGGAAACATAAATCAGGAAATTAATAAAACAAGAACTGTCCCAATCCATAAAGTCCTCTTCAGGTGGAGAGAAAATCCTGTCAACATTAGAGAATAGGAAAGAATCCAACTTAAAAAATCCTTCCAGATTATTGTTGTGCACGACCTAAAAGGTAAGAAAAGACAAGTAAGTAAAGGGATGGGAATAGGGAGGGAATAATATTAGCCTCCATGTCTTTAATAAAATCCAGATTTTCTGGTCAACAAAGTTGGAGAAAATCTATATTTTATGACAAGACCAGAGGCTAATCTTATTTTCAATAAAACTTGCGAAAAACCATATCATTTGACCAATCAGCACATTTAAGAATATCATTCAAAGAACCTCCTTGTAAAAAGGCTTGAGAAGCAGAGGCACCACGGACAGAGTGTGCGCCAAACATGATAACATAAACATTAGACAATCTCATAACTTCTTTAACCCATCTTACTAGAGTTGAAGGTGAAACACCTTTGTGAGGTTTCCTGAAAGAAATTAGTAACTGATTAACGTTAGATCTTAATGGAGAGGTTTTCGGGTCATACTCTTTAACACATCTGACAACACATAAATTGACATAATCATCAAAATAAGGATAGAACATTTTTGAGAATTAGTTTTTGTTCTGTTGTTTAAGTAAAAACATATACCTTCTGGATAAAAAACTCTGTTGGAAATTTCTAAAGCTTTAACATTAGAGACTCTTCTGAAAGAGACTAAACAGAGACTGGTTGTCAGTTTGAAGGAAAGTAGTTTAAGAGATAGTGAGTTGTTAGAACCCAAGCTATCAATACATTTTAAAACTTTAGAAACATCCCACAGGGAATTGTACCTTGAAATTGGAGGTTTAGAAATCCTAATACTTCTTAACGCCTTAGCTGCGGCCGCTATTTCGGCGCAGTGCTGGGCGTTCCAAAGAGTGGGCGGGGCCGTGTCGGCCGTTGAACGTTCGCAGCACCAGCCAGGTAGTGCTCCGAACGTTCAGCGGCAGACGGCAGCAGCTATGAGGTTAACAGTCTTTTAATAAGAACATTTTGACCTACAGATGCGCAACGAATTTAGCCCCCGCCGTGCTGCATGCTGGGCTGATGTTGCAGGCCAAATTGCTGCATAAAGCATCTTGATGTGTCTGAAAACCGTAGACAGTCATACGTGCCTCGTTCACAGAGAGCATGCACTATTTACTTAATTGCATTACTTATTTAGTTGCAACAGCTTTGTTCCCTTTCTAATCATTCCTTCTTTGTCAAAGCTGATTTTCTGGGGTAAGATAAGATAGCTGATATTTTCACGTATGACTGTCTACGGGTTTCAGACACATCAAGATGCTTCTGCGCATTAGCAATGTGTAATGTCTTCACTAGCACTGGAGCATGCAAATGAAATATGCCACACAGGACCTGCCGTCAAATACTTTATACCTACGCATACACTCACACACTGCGCATTATCCCATACTTAACATTAACCACACTCTAAGGCCAAGGCCTCCCCACATATAAAGTAGTTCCTATTCAGAGTCTGCCCCAGAACCAGAACCATGATGGTCCTAGGGCTTATAACATCTATCTGATGGCTACTAACCGTTTGCTCCTGAGGCCCTTCACAGAGTCACTACTGGAAGCTGGGGACACCCAAGGAATTTGCACAATTTCAATCTCAAACATTAATTCACAAAAAATACACAAACAAATGCACACCAAACAAATACTCAAATTACTAAAGATTTTATTATTTTACATTGAAAAAACTTGCAAAGATCGAAAAATGTTAATGGGAAGGTTGGTGCTGCATCTCGGCACCTAACTTTTCAACATTTGGTTTTATTTTGTGGTACAAGGCTCCTGCTCCTGCCAGGGCCAGACTAGGAACCCAAAGCAGCCCTGGCAAATGTTGTCAGACCAGCCCCCATACAGTGCTTACCAAGTGCAGCAAGTAAGCAAGACCACTACAAAGGGGGCTTTGGGGAGCTCCCCCTACCCTTAAGACATGTTTTTGTTTTCAAAGCATAGTAAATAATGACCTCACTGTGCACCAGAATACGACAATCCTTGTTGGGGCTCTTCAATGATTCCCTCACTATCGCCCTCCAATGATGCCTCTCATCTCTCCATGGCTCCTCTGTCACATATATTTCATTTGTTTTATAGCACCTCTCATACCAGTGTAGTGTGTCTGAGAACTTTACACCACACACACACACAGACAATGAATCATACCTGTGTAAATCAGTATATAGAAATTGTTAAATAAGGCAGAGGGGACTACAAGATGTAGGATTCATATGTCATCCATACTGTTAGGCATTCTTTAAGAGTGCTTGGACTAGAGAAGCACAACTCAGGTTTAAGAACATAACACAGTGGTTAGTATTGACTTTAATAATAAGAATTTATTGCTACCCAAACAAACTTTTTTATGCAGCATTAGGATAATGAAAGACTGGAAAAAACACAACTTACTAACCTGTACCATACAGTTGGCATGCAGCTCTTTGATGACAGTTCATAGCTCACTGTGCTAGATTACGATTGTAATTTATGAACTGCCCAATAATGGAAGAATCTCTGTGACAAAAGCAGTAACCCACTAAGTTATACACATAAAACACAGTTTTTTTAAATGCATGGTACATGTTCTGTACAGCAGGCATATTAACCATCAGCACTACCTTAGCAGAGTCAAAGCGGCCACTAGGCAAAACTCCCATTTCTCTTCAGAATTTACAATAATCACCAGAGTTATCTTGGCACTTTTATTGTTGCCTGAGAACTGCTGATTATACAGGTAATTTTGCAGTGCTTTTAAAACTGCTTCCTGCGGCCCCTCGGGAATGTGTAACTGCCCCTCAATCAATCAATCAATCAATCATTTGTAAAGCGCACTACATACCCGCGAGGGTCTCTAGGCGCCGGGGGTGCAACTGATTGCACAGCCAGGTCTTGAGTATCCTCCTGAAGGTCAGCAGATCTTGGGTCTGTCATAGGCTCAGTGGGAGGGTGTTCCATGTCTTGGCGGCGAGGTGGGAGAAGGATCTCCCACCAGTGGTTGTTCTTCGGATGCGCGGAACGGTGGCGAGTGAGAGGTTGGTGGAGCGTAGCTGGCGGTTGGGGATGTAGAAGGAGAGCCGTCTGTTGATGTAGGCTGGGCCAGTCTTATAGTGTGCCTTGTGTGCGTGGGTGAGGAGCTTGAAGGATATCCTCTTGTTGATGGGGAACCAGTGCAGGTTTCTCACGTGATGAGGATCAGTCATGCCGAGGCGTTTTGGATGCGTTGCAGTCGTTTGATGAGCTTGGTCCGGGCTCCCGTATAGAAGGCGTTTCTGTAGTCGAGTCTGCTGCTGACGAGGGCCTGGATGACTGTCTTTCTTGTATCTGTCGGGGATGCATCTGTAGATCTTGCGGAGCATACAGAGGGTGTTGAAGCAGGAGGAGGAGATGGCGTTGACTTGCTTGGTCATTGAGAGCGTTGAGTCGAGGATGATTCCCAGGTTGATTGCGTGGTCGGTGGGTGTCGGGGCTGTCCCCAGTGCCGTCGGCTACCAGGAGTCGTCCCAGGCTGAAGGGTTGGAGCCGAAGATGAGGACCTCTGTCTTGTCCGCGTTCAGCTTTAGACGGCTGGTCTTCATCCAGTCGGCGATGGCCTTCAGTCCTTTGTGGAGGTTGGCTTTGGAGGTGATGGGGTCCTTTGTGAGGGAGAGGATCAGCTGAGTGTCGTCGGGGTAGGAGATTATGTTGAGGTTGTGTTGTCGGGCTACGTGTGCGAGCGGGGCCATGTAAATTTTGAACATCGTCGGGCTGAGGGAGGATCCCTGGGGTACGCCGCAGATCATCTCGGAGGCTTTGGAACAGAATGGGGGAGGCGGATGCTCTGGGTTCTGCCGGAGAGGAAGGAGGTGGTCCAATCCAGAGCCTTGTCTCGGATCCCTGCGGCGTGGAGGCGTGCGCGAAGTGTGCCGTGGCAGACTGTGTCGAAGGCGGCAGAGAGGTCTAGGAGGATGAGTGCTGCGGTCTCGCCGTTGTCCAGCAGGGTCCTGATGTCGTCGGTGGCGGCGATGAGGGCAGTCTCGGCGCTGTGGTTGCTGCGGAACCCTGAATGGGAAGGGTCCAGGGTTCTGTTTTCTTCGATGTATCGGGTTAGCTGTCTGCTGACGGTTTTCTCGATTACCTTTTTCGGGAAGGGGAGCAGAGAGATGGGCCGGAAGTTCTTGAGGTCTCTTGGGTCTGCCTTATGTTTTTTGAGTAGGGCGTTGATCTCGGCGTGTTTCCAGATGGATCACTGACTAAATATCGAGGGACAAAATATAGACTACCCAAAATATCGATGCCAAAATATCGACAGACAAAATATCGAATTCCTATCTACAAACAGGTAAGTACCAAAATATCGAATCCAAAATATCGTTTAAAAATATATACTTTGTAAAAATATCGAATTTGTTAAAAATAATGTAAAATTAAAAAAATATTAAAAGTAAATAGCTAAAATATACTTAAAAGTACTTAAATTACCTTAAAATGATTAAATAATTCATTTAACTTATAAAAAAAAACAATAAATCATATATGTTAAAACATATATATATATTAACATAATATTAATAAAAAATACACAATATTATTACCGTAGAATAGCGTAGGGGTAAAAATTACTATACCCACTCCATGAGAGTGCAACAGTAGGGAATGCGTTGGATAGCGTAGGGGTAAAAATTACTATTCCCACTCCAGAGAGTGCAACAGTAGGGAAAGCGTTGGATAGCGTAGGGGTAAAAATTACTATTCCCACTCCAGAGAGTGCAACAGTAGGGAAAATGTTGGATAGCGTAGGGGTAAAAATTACTATTCCCACTCCAGAGAGTGTAACAGTAGGGAAAGTGTTGGATAGCGTACGGGTAAAAATTACTATTCCCACTCCAGGGAGTGCAACAATAGGGAAGGCGTTGGATAGTGTAGGGGTAAAAATGACTATTCCCACTCCAGAGAGTGCAACAGTATGGAAAGCATTGGATAGCGTAGGGGTAAAAATGACTATTCCCACTCCAGAGAGTGCAACAGTAGGGAAAGCGTTGGATAGCATAGGGGTACATTTTACTATTCCCACTCTAGTGAAAATAAATTAATATAATTCACATAATTATCAATTAATCAATTAATAAAAATGAATTACCAATTAAGAATTAATTAATTACCAATTAAAAATGAATTAACAATTTATTCAAAATAAATACCAATAAATACATTTACATATTTAATTCATTATAATCAAATTACTTCCCACCCTATTCCCCTATAAACCCACAACCCGCTACAGAAAATAAATTAATATTATTCACATAGTTATCAATTAATAAAAATTAATTATCAATTAAGCATTAATTAATTACCAATTAAAAATTAATTAACAATTTATTCAAAATAAATACCAATAAATTAACATATTTAATTATAATTAAATTACTTCCCACCCTATTCCCCTATAAACCCACAACCCGCTACAGAATTAAATTACGCAAACATTAAATAACATAAAATTAATTACTTAAAATAAATTACAAAAAAATATACACTTTTCACACATATACTAACATACAAAACACTTAAAAAATTCGATATTATTAAAAATTAGATATTTTTAATAACCTATATTATGTACTTCGATATTTTGACTTTCTATATTTTTAAAATCGATATTACATTACTTACCTTATTAACGATATTTTTGATGTCTATATTCTGTCCATTCGATATTTTGTCCATTCTATATTTTGGAGTCGATATTTGTGTTACTCGATATTTTGGACTCGATATTTTGACCATATACCTTCCAGATCTCTGGGAGGGTCGCGGTCTCGAGGGAGAGATTGATGACGTGTGCAGGTGGGGTGCGATAGAGCTGCTTTCTCTGTTAAAGACGTGGTGCGGGAATGGGTCGGCCGGAGAGCCGGAGTGGATTGAGCGCATGGTCTTGATGGTGTCATCGATGCTCACGCTGGCCCAGGCTAGCAGGGGGTTGTGGTCGATGGTGTACTGAGGGTCTGTTGTGTTGCTGTCTGATGGGGCTGTCTGGGTGGTGAAGCTGTCGTGGATGTCTGCTATCTTGCGGTGGAAGAAGGTGGCGAGGGAGTCGCGCAGGGCTTGCGACGGCGGGATGTCGTTGGTTTTGGAGCTGGGGTTGGAGAGTGCCTTCACGATGTTGAAGAGCTCCTTGCTATTGTGTGCGTTGTTGTCGAGGCGGTCTTTGAAGGAGGTCCTCTTGGCCGCCCTGATGAGGTGTTGTTGGTTGCGGATGGCGTCCTTGTGTGCTGCGTGGCTGTCCGGAGTTTGTTCACTGTGCCATTTTTTCTATAGTTCCCGGCAGGCTTGCTAGGAGGCTAGGAGTTCTGGGGTGAACCAGCTGGCCCTCTTGCTGGTGTCTCTGTGGGGGGAGTTCTTCAGTGGGGCGAGGGTGTTGGCGCAGTCCTCGATCCAGCAGCTGAGGGTGTGGGTAGCGTCATCGGTGTTGGAGGGTTCGGTGGGTGGGCTGAGAGCGAGGTTTGCATGCAGTTTGTCTTCGGTGATTTTGCTCCAGCAGCGGTGGGGGATCTGTTGGGTGCGGTGGTGTGTGGTGGGTTTCTGGAAGGCGAAGTGGATGCAGCAGTGGTTGGTCCAGAGGAGTTCAGTGGTGTGGCTGATGGAGACGTACGGGCTTGAGGAGAAGACGGGGTCGAGCGTGTGGCCGGCGGAGTGGGTGGGCGTTGTGACGAGTTGCTTCAGTCCGAGGTTGGCGTGGTTATCGATCAGGGTTGTGGAGTTGCTGTCGTTGTTCTCAAGGTGAAAGTTCAGGTCTCCGCGGATGTAGTCGGTGGAGGTCAGGGCGTGCATGCTGATCAAGTCGGCGATGGAGTCGCTGAAGTGGGGGCAGGGCCCGTGGGGGTCGGTAGACGAGGGTGTCTCTGAGGGTCGAATTAGGGCCTGTGTGGATCTGGAAATGCATGTGTTCGGCGGTGCTGAGCGCGCCGTCAGTACTAGTCGAGACCGTGATGCTGTTTTTGTGGACAATGGCGATTCCTCCTCCAACTCCGTTGGTGCGGTCTCTGCGGATGATCTTGTAGCCGTCTGGGATGGCTATCGCGATGTCGGGTGTGGAGGAGTCGTTAAACCAGGTCTCTGTCAGGAAGGTGACATCCGGGAATGTTATTTTGAGCAGGTCTCAGAGCTCGACGGCATGCTTGCGTGTGGAGAGGGTGTTCAGTAGTGTTCATCGGAGGTGTTTGGGGTCTTTCTTGGCGGGTGGTTCGTCGGCTCTGAGGCTGGTGTAGCTGCAGTTTGGGCAGGTGAAGGGGCCGTGTGTGCGTTTCGGGGCGGCCTTGAAGCAGGTGTGGCTTCGTTTGGAGTTGAGAGCGTGCAGAGTGCTGGCGTCGTAGTGGGGGTGATCGTCGTGGTGGGTGCGGGGGCCAGGGGTTCTAGCCTTTGGCGCGGCCGCGCAGCGGCTGGAATATATAGGGAGGTGGGAGGGAGGAGCAGCTGGGAGGCGGGGGAAGCAAATGGGCAGTGGGCAGTCAGGGGGCAGGCCGCAGGGAACGCAGCGGCGAGGGACAACAAAGGTAACAGAAGGAAAAGGGGCACAAAATCGAGGGTAAAGCAAATGGCACAGAAGGCAAAAGGGCACAAAAATGAGTGGAACAGAAGGAAAAAGAGGCACAGAAATGAGGGGAAAACGAGTGGCACAGGGGGCAGAAGGGCACAAAAAATGAGTGGCACAGAAGGCAAAAGGGGCACAAAAAAATTAGTGGAACAGAGGGCAGAAGGGCACAAAAAACTAGGGAAAAACGAGTGGCTCAGAGGGCAGAAGGGCACAAAAAAACGAGTGGAGCAGAGGGCAGAAAGGCACAAAAAACAAGGGGAAAATGAGAAACACAGAGGGCAGAAGGGCACAAAAAAACGAGTGGAACAGAGGGCAAAAGGGCACAAGAAACGAGGGAAAAACGAGTGGAACAGAGGACAGAAAGGCACAAAAAATGAGGGAATAACGAGTGGAACAGAGGGCAGAAATGCACAAAAAATGAGGGAAAACGAGTGGCACAGAGGGCAGAAGGGCACAAAAAACGAGTGGAACAGAGGGCAGAAGGGCACAAAAAAACGAGGGAAAAACAAGTGGAACAGAGGGTAGAAGGGCACAAAAAACGAGGGAAAAAACAAGTGGAACAGAGGGCAGAAAGCCACAAAGAAGGAGGGGAAAAAACGAGTGGAACAGAGGGCAGAAAGGCACAAAAAACGAGGGAAAAACAAGTGGAACAGAGGGCAGAAAGGCACAAAAAACGAGGGAAAAACGAATGGAACAGAGGGCAGAAAGGCACAAAAAACGAGGGGAAAACGAGTGGCACAGAGGGAAGAAGGGCAAAGAAAAATGAGTGGAAAAGAGGCAGAATACAGAGTACAGAAATACAGGGGCAGCTAACAACAGAAGGCAGAGCGGGCAGAGAGGCTCAATTCTTCAATCAGTCTGTGAGGTGTTTGCACTATGTTGGCCCAGCGATCTGAAATGATGGAGGTCCACCCTGATCGGGCAATGGTGACATAGGCTCAGGTGCTTGAGCCGGACCTGCTGGCAGAACTGCTTCACGTATGGTTTCAGGAGTCGACAAGTGTCACAGTAGGTGTCTGAAATGTGATGTGTCCCGAGTGATGGATGGTCCAGGATGATGGGTTGTTATCATATAACCATTGCACATCACTACCTGTAGAGGACCAGCGGCAAAAGGAGTGTCTGTTTTCCGTTTTTCTTTCTGTTTAACCATTACCCAGCCATCTTTATCAAAGACTGTCTCCTGGGCATGGCAACGTTGATCTGCATACACTTTAATTTTTCTTTTCTGAGTCACATCGGTGTTTCAAACCTTGTCATCATTCACTGATCGATCCAGCGTTCATCGGGGTAGTTTTGTTTTGAGAGCTCTCCCAAATAGCATGGTAGCTGGACTCTCACCAGTTGTGGAGTGAAAGGTTGATCAATAAGCACAGAGGGTCTGGCACAGTGCTTGGTTTAGATTGATTACCTCCATGGAGGCTCAACGAATGACCCTCTTGAGGGTGCCCATGAATCGTTCAATTACACCATTGACCTGACGCCAAGGGGTGTACTCTTTTGGTGCTTGACGTTGAGTCAGACAAAAAAACTCTGAAACAGCCTCCCACCCCACCTCAGAGCTATCCGTCCATTGACATTGTTCAGGAAGGAGATAAAAACCTGGCTATTTACGATCTAAGTCTCCACTCTCAGACCTAATCTGATAGTGCCAAGACACCTCTGGTATTTGCGCGCTTTAAAAATCTCCTAACATAACATCGACATACATGCATCTTGATTTTGCTTGTCCTTGCTTTTTACGGTCAAAGCAGGTTCATTGCGGTCTGTTCCTGCTTCCATGTCAGCAGCTTGTCAGTCTGCTCGTTCTTTGCCCTCGCAGCCATCAGCATTTTCTCCAAGCTGTGGGCTTCTCTCAACGTACGCCAACTAAACGATTCTGAATACCAGCCATCAGTGACTCTGAAGTGCATGGTTTCTTCGTTGGTGTAGTCACAGATTTTTTGCAATGTTTAATGAGTATATCAAGTCTTTGAACAAATGTGTCCATTGTTTCACCAACCTATTGGTGTGTCTTTCATAGACGACATTCCGCATTGGGTTGAACTTTGGCCTACAATGCTTCTTTTACCTTCTGGTATGATTTTTCATCAGTCTATGAAACTTTCTTTAGAAGTTCTTTCACTCCATCACCTGCAAGGTTTTTCAAGTGTTTGATGATCTGCTTTTCATCTTCTTCTTCTGGTTCATCTGTGAAGTCATCAAATGTTTTGATCTGCGCAGCCCACCTGGCAAGAATGTTCTGCTTCTTAGAAGTGTTGAAGTGCAGTGGTGGCCTCAGGAATATGGCTGCATCGTATTTTGTGGTATTTTTTTCTGGCATTGACAGTATGTGCTGTTCAGACATCTTGTGTTGTACCCGGCGGC
Organism: Lissotriton helveticus; assembly: GCF_964261635.1. Classification (NCBI taxonomy): domain Eukaryota; kingdom Metazoa; phylum Chordata; class Amphibia; order Caudata; family Salamandridae; genus Lissotriton; species Lissotriton helveticus. Next base: position 1,376,818,506 of record NC_136065.1, on the reverse strand, counting down.
CTTTACAACTTCTACAAGCACAACCCTTGTATTTGAGCTTGGGTCACCAAGTCCGATCTGAGGTCGTAGACTGCTTCACTTGTCTTTATTGATGAGTAAATTCTCTCTTGCTCGTACCTGGTTATCGCTGCCATTATTTTTCTGCTTCGTTTGAGCAATTGGTCTGTATTCGGGATGCAGTGCAGCCAGTTTTTAATTTGTAAAAAAATAAGTTCTGGGGCTCTTGTGAGAAGGCCACTGCAGCTTGCACCACACATTGCCCCAGCCAGTACTGCCAATGATAGTAACTACACAACTACTAAACATCACACTCCTACAAGTGTGACAATTCTTCGGGCCTCCGAAGCTATAGAAATGGCCCGTGGCAGGTAATAGTCATTTTTAATGTACAGTGAATTAATAATTACCTGTTGTTGTGGTCATCTCTAAATTAACCAGACAGCGCCACCTTGTGGCAGATTGTCACAAGCACTGGTGCTGACAATTAAGTACCGTGCGGCCCACCAGAAACAACCGGCTCAAATTAAGCAAGGCTGTGGTAGTCAAAACAACCAAAACACCAAGCACAGATGTTTGTATAAGAGTAGGTTTATTGGCCATTGTCTTCGACAGCCTCCAACAACTGCCAGAGGTAGAACCTTCATCAATCCGACCTTCACCCACACCCCAGATTCCTAAGCACTAAAGGCTGACATGTGGATGAAGATACATCACCACAGGCTCCCCTGTCCAGACCTTCAGAAGAGATGCCTTAAGTGAGCAAGGTGTAGACGATGCATTGGAGGAGAAAGAGATTTTCACGGACGTGGTCAGATCTCCTGACAGGAGATGGCTTTAAGGGAGCTGAGGATGTCGGTGAGATCTGTGAGAGATAACCTCTCCCGACCTATTCCTTCTACTCTGTTGTGAACATGGGTTTGGTCTAGCAGGACAGGGCCACAACTGGGGCATCGGAAGTTGTAGGCAGGTGGCTGTTCAATGTGAAAACCAGGTGACTCTGCTATTGTGGCTCTCCAGTTCCCTCGTTGTTGTGAACATTCCCTGTGAATGAGCGCTCGCGTCTGGCTCCTAGAAGTTGGCAGCATGCACTGGTGCACTCACGAATAACCCTTCCTCAGCCTTTTGTCTGACCTTCTCTAATTACCTCTTAAAGCTGATCGCCGTTGTCACCTGCATCATTGTCCGCAGTTATTCACATTAAACCTCGCCTGCTCCAGTCGGCCTCCGCTCCCCGCGCGTCCTGGTGACAAGGCACACCCTTGTGTTCTCTTCTGTGCTTTTATACTGTGTTACATCTTCAGCAAACACCGGAACTCTGATGGTCGCATTCATCCCTGAATTATTCAGGGATTAATGGGACCATCAGAGTTCCGGTGTTTGCAGAAGATGTAACACGGTATAAAATCGTTCAATTAGAAGTAGGCGGGGCAGACGGGGGGCTCGCGGACTGACTGCTTTGCTACAACAACCCACACCCCCTTCAAAAACACTGTGTGAAAAGGAATGATGAAATGTGAGATGGTGTAAGAAAGGCTTGCAGGTCAGCGGTGCTCTTCACAGTCGAGAGGGCCGTGTGAATTTAGTGAGCAGCCAATATCGTGATGTAGACCCTGCCCTGAAAATTAAGTGGCGGTGCTTAGCACCGGAAAGCACTGGCACAAATTAAGCACTTAGCGCAGTGTTTCCGCCAACCGAATTACTGCCGGTTTTGCCGGGCGTTTTGAATGTGCTCTTCTGTAGGGTTTTTGTCTTCTTCCTTAGCCATGTATGAGCTGGAGCAGGGCTTTGACTCAGCATGTACCAGTCACAGACTCCTTTCAATTGATATGAGGCACATGTGGCCTGCACAAGCAGTTTGCCGTACTGTTGCAAACTCTCACGGAAAGCAACTTCTTCGGGGCACGTATACCCTACACATCGCCAGATGTAGCATCATCCCCAGCCTGGAACATGTGGATGAAATACGCCACATGGGAATTGCAGTCAACTGCTTCTTTATTCCTCAGCATACACTCACACACTGTGCCTTATCTCATACTCAACATTGACCACACCCTAACATCTCCCAGCATATGACGTAGTTCATGTTCAGAGTCCTCCCCAGAACCACAAGGGTCCTAGTGTGTATAACATCAATATGCTAAACAAGGTAAGAATGAAGAATGGAGGAAGACAGGAAGGTGGAAAGACTGGGAAATATGAAACGGAGGTAGGAGAGGTGATGGAGCGGAAACAGTGCAAGAGGGAGTGGAAAGCTGAAGAAGAAGGCACAAACAGGATTGAGGGGTTGGTAGGGAATAAAAACAAAATAAATGGGGAAAGGAGGGACGAGTCGAGTGGTAACAAAGGAATACAGGAAGAAAACAAAAGGGGAAGGCAGCAGGGAAAGGGGAGGAAGAAGGAATGGACTGTCCTAAAGAGCTTGGTTCTTGATTCCAAAAAGCCCCAAAGATGATGGTGCAATGTATGTCCATGAACTACCCACCCTAAAATCACTGCAAGCGAGTTACGGGAATGGAGGCCAGAGATAGGCTTGGAATAGCACCCTGTAGCTTCCCTGGAGTGAGACACTCTAGGTACTATCAGGCTGAGTTCTCACAGCCATGATTAGTCTTAAAGATGGCCAAGAACAACATGAGCACCAGCTTTAGTACAGCAGACTACAGTGTTCCAAAGGAACATTTTTGTGTTCTAGACAACCAGAATGCAACTGAGTCAGATAGGTTTACACGGCAGAATGTCCACTCCCAGAGAAAGCATACAAAGATCTAGTACAGCAATCCTGTTCCTTAGACTGGGGAGACTATATAGAGTTGGGGCCTTTAGAAACATGATTAGTTGAGAGCCTAAATCTAAATCCAGTATTTGTAAAACACAAACTACTCATCCCGAAGGGTCTCAAGGAGCTGGGACCCATCGGGGAGATTAAGTGAGCTGTTGCCCAGAGTCACATGGTGCTGAGCTGCAGCTGGGGATAGAACCGTGAGCCCTGTGCTCTAGAGTCAGCCGCCCTGTCTGCTGCCCCACACCGCTCCCTGTCAGGCCTGGTGGTCTGAAGGGAGTAGAGAAGGTACATTATGCATAAGGCAGTAGTTCACTATTTTAATAGAGCACACTCTACCCAAAGTTATCATTACACAACCACATTATGGGGTGAAGTTCAACAACTTCAACAGGACACACAAGAGATAAGAAGAGCATCATATTGAACAATCTAGCAATATGTGAAAGTTATATCAGGGGATAAGATTAGGGTATTATGGTGGATAGTAAAAAACGGGGAAAGGGTAGAGGAGCAAAACAGTGGGGAAAGAAGAAGTATGGTACAGAAGGTAGGGGCAACCAAGTCAGATGAACTGAACTTGAAAGCGGCTTTCAATAATACAACAGAAGACAATGGAGTAAGGAGGAAAAGGTGCACAATGTGGCACAGCATCCTTTGGAATACAGCTCCAGAAATCTTTCATTGGCCTGGAGACAGGCATATTTGAGGAACTCAAAGCAACTCTGTGCAGTGAATCCATGCTAGGTAACTCAAAACTTGGCATGTCTGGCATTATTCAAAAAGACATGTTCAAATAGGCAATTAGAGTTTTGTTGAAGTACACAGACTGTGAACTATGTATAATTACAGTTGGAGCGAGGATGAATCACTACCAGTAGCTAGCAGGCTCTGGCTGTAATGTAATAGTCTACTATTAAATAAAGAACTTACCTCCTGAGTGGTCCACATTTTTATGTGAAAACCATGCCATCCATCTGCAACACATATGCTTTGAAGTCATCTGGTAGAAGTCTAAAGCAGTTGATCACCTCAGCAATCCACATTTCATGTCACACAGTGTGTTTAACCAGGTTAGTATGTTGTGGACCATAAAAGAAGTGTTGCAGAGTGTGACCTAGCCGGAAGAAAAGAACGTAGGCCAGGTCGTGAGGCGTAAGGCTTTATTTTTTTAAAGGTTTTTCCAGTAGGGTTTATCGGTCTCTTTCTGTCCCTGGGAGATGGAACCGTGTAGTGTTGCTTATGCCGTTTACCTTTAAGTAGCTCGAGCTGTATATCTGTAAGTAGCTCGAGCTTGTAGAATGTGTGTATGTCATGAGTAGGATTCTAGATAGGAGCATTCTTGTACTGACTGGAGATCGTTTTATTCCTATTTCCCTGGCGCTCACCTGTTGCTGAATAAACCTTACTTCTACAAGGAATCATGCTGCATTCGTGTATCATTCAACTCTACAATTGGCGACGAAGGTAAACAAGCATATTTTAATTAATGGACTATCGGAGCTGAAAAGGAATCAATTGCGGAAAAATACTGTTTACAAGATTTTGATCATTATTCCGGAGGTGTTGAAGGAGATATTCTGCCGTTCGTCATTGACATCTACTGAGAGAAGTAGCTTTCGGAAAAAGAAAACAAAAGCAAGTATAGCAAGAATTACCCTTTCTTAATATGCCCTTCAGTTGCTAGCTTCGGAGCATCATTCAAGTACAGGCAAAGTTCGAAGAGCGTGGAGCGGGTGACGCGTCTAGTGTGTCATCAGGCTTGCGCAGGAGAAGCTGAACTCAATGCACTGACGTCAGGACGTAGGGTCACATCATGTGACCTTACGGGCGGCCATTTTGTGGGTATTTACGGAGATACGAAGGTGTTGGAATTAAAAATCGATCGTTATTCTGAAAAACAATTAAAATTTACAGCCTAAACATAGCGGTTACACAGAGCTACAGGTGAGGGAGATCATACAGTATTTAAATTGTTGTGTTTGAAAAAATATATATATGTATAATATATATATTTAAATAATCGAGAAAGAAGGATTTTAACTCGATTTTAATACAATTACATGGGTGAAGGTGATTCTACTCAAAGAATAGAAAGAGAAATGGCACAGCTAAATTTTACAATAAGCCCACCAGAGCCATTTTGGGTTAAAGGCGCACAACCCAACATATAGTGGATTGAATGGAAAGAATACTTTATAAATTATATTGAGGCTGTAGATGAGGCTAAAAAGATGAAGCCAGAACAAAAGAAAAGGATTTTATTACATTCACTTGAACCTGTTGGTCTAAAGACATATTCTAGAATGAGTAAGAGCGAAGATACTGGAGCAGATGTTTTTGAAAATGCTATTAAAGATATGGACAAATATTTCGCACCTAAAGTGTGCATGGGTGTCATTAGACACAAATTCTTTCAGCGGAAACAGACGGAGGAAGAAACAGTGGATGAATGGGTGGATGATCTTAAGAAATTGGCACCTGACTGTCGGTTTGGAGGATTACATGATGAATTAATCCGAGATCAGCTCGTCATGTTTAATAATAATTCGTCACTTCAGGATCGCTTGTGGGTTAATGGGGATGCATCATTAGATGATGTCGTTGCGATCATGAGGAAATCAGAAATGTCTGGCAGATGTGCGAATGTTGTTAAAGGAGCTGATGTGAGTAAAACCTCTACTGGAACAGTTTGTAAGATCCAGACACCTATTAAGAATTTCCGTATGCAACAGCAAGGAAGATGGACAGGCCAGCCGACAAAATTTCAAAAAAGAAATGTGGAAGAAAGAAGATGTTACAGATGTAACAGCAAAGAACATTTAGCCTTTAGTCAGTCATGTCCAGCTTTAAAGAAAAAGTGTGGGAATCATGGGCTAATTGGTCATTTTTCAAAGTTTTGCAGGAGACGTAGCAATGTAAAATTTGTGTGTGATGAGGATGTTGGTGTCGAGGTGGAGTATGAAGATGAAGATGATTATGTGAAGAATGTTAGGGGGAATGTTGTGATAAACATCTCTGAGAAGGTCCTTGGAAGGGAAACCTATTTGTGAGGTTTCGTTTGGGGGTGTGTGTGTTAATGTTTATGCTGACTCCGGATCACCTTATACCATAGTTAATCAAGAAGTATGGGAACAAAAGTTTGTATGTAAGTTAGGTGAACATTCGGATAAATCTGATATCAGCCCTGTCAGCTATACGGGTCAAAGAATTGAAATGTTGGGCTTCCGATGGCTCGTATTTTTGTTTAAAGGAAGATCCACGAATGGCAAATTGTTTGTTGCAAAACTAGGTCCATCAGTTTTGGGGTGTTTCGATCAGAAAAATGTAAACATAATATTGGATCCGAACAGTGTAGAAAAAGTTCTGATTATGGATGAAAGGAGCAAATTGGAGGATGAGTTGTGTGTGTGTTTTCCAAAAGTGTTTAGCAAGGATTTAGGTTCCTTGAAGGGATTTGAACCCAGAATAGTGTTAAAGGACAATGCTCAACCGAAAGTACATAAAGTGAGACCTATTCCCATGCTAATTAGAGAGGAAGTCAAGAAGGAAATCCAAGGTTTGTTGAGTAAAGGTGTTATAGAGGAGATAGAAACATCTGAGAGGATTTCTCCGATTGTAGTAGCCAGGAAACCCAATGGGAAAATTCGTCTATGTATTGACTTACGCCACCTGAACCGTAACATCGTGTTGGACAAGTTTCTGTTGCCTAGAATAAATGAGATGGTTTCTTCACTAAAGGGTGCAACAGTTTTTTCCACAATTGACCTCTCTGCCGCATACCATCAGGTAGAGTTAGAGCCAGAGTCAAAAAAAATTACGCATTTATAACACCCTTTGGTTGTTTCCAGTTCAGGAGGAATCCCTTTGGGCTAGCGTCAGCTGCGGCTGTCTTTCAGCGGTTGATGCATAAGTTATTTGGGAACATGCACATGGTGTCATTTTTCCAAGAGGATATCCTAGTTGCTGGTATGGACAAGTGTGATCATGACTCAAAGTTAAAAGGTGTGCTAGGTACTTTACGATCTGCAGGGCTAACGATTGAAAGGTCAAAATGTAAATTTGGTGAAAGAAGTGTGTCGTACTTGGGACATGTCATTAGTGGGGAGGGGGTCAAACCTAAACCTGCTTTAGTGGAAAACATTGTTAAATTTCCAGCGCCTGTAACTAAAGAAGAAGTTAGGGCGTTTCTTGGCATGGCTTAGTATTGTGCCAAGTTTATTAAGAATTTTGCGTCAAAGGTCTATAATATTCGCAATTTGTTAAGAAAAAACACAAAATTTGTGTGGAGCAAGATGTGTGATGAGGAGTTTGCTGTGATTAAGACAGATTTGCAAAAGGTGAATGCTCTTGCTAGTTTTTATCCTAATTTGGATTGTGTATTGACTACTGATGCGAGCGATAAAGGCCTTGGAGCTGTTTTGTCTCAAAGTGATGTGAAAGGTAAAGAGAGTATAATTTTATTTGCATCAAGAGCTCTTTCCCTGCGGAAAGTAGGTATCCAATTATTGAGAGAGAGGCGTTAGCATGTGCTTGGGCGTTGGAGCATTTTCGTACCTTTGTGTGGGGCAAGCCTGTGGTGATTCATACAGATCATAGGCCTCTTGTTAGGATGCTATCTAGTGATGGTATATCTAATGCTTCTGCTAGAATGGCAAGATTGTCTATGCGTATGAAAGAATACATCTATGAGATGGTTTATTTGCTGGGGAAAGAGAATTTGATAGCTGATTGTATATCTAGGTTACCACCTCCTCTTCAGGAGTGTACAGATGATCCTTGGAGTGAATTTTGTGTGGCGCTAGTTCATGATTCTGGTATTCCTGCAATTAGTAAGGAAGAATGGATGAAGGAACAAAGAAAAGATACCATATTAAAGGATGTTGTTGATTACATGTGTAAAGGATGGCCTAGGAAGTGTTATATCAAGGATAATGGGAATGCTTTTTGGGGAATTCGTATGGAGTTGTCTTGTGAACATGACTTGTTGTTTAGGGGTGAAAAGATTGTTCCTCCAGTGTCCCTGAGGATAAAGATTTTACAGTTGTGTCATGAGGGTCACTTTGGGATTGTGAAAACTAAATCAATTGTGAAGGGTATGTTTTGGTGGCCAGGTGTAGATGGTATGGTCGAGAATTTTGTAAAGAAGTGTTTAATTTGCAGTTCTGCAGACAAAACACTTAAAACTTTGAAACCGAAGATGTGTGATGGCTTCATTCCGGATTCACCTTGGAATTCTATTGCTGTAGACATAATGGGACCGGTTGGAGAAGAAAAGGAGTTTGGTTTAGTGGTCATTGATCTTTTCTCTAAGTGGCCTGTGGTTAAATTTGTAGAGAAGATAGATTTGCAAACAGTGATTGCATTTTTGGACAAGATTTTCATCATGGAAGGTTTACCGGTTTGTGTTTTATCAGACAATGGTGTTCAGTTCATGTCTAAGATGGCAGTGGATTATTTTGACAAATGTGGGATCAAGCATAGGACCACAGCGTTGTACAACCCAAGTGGCAACGGCACTGTTGAGAGGTTTAATAGAGTGATTAAAGGTGTTATTCAGGCATTGATTAACAAGGGTGTGGAATGCAAGATACAAGTACAAAAGGCTGTGGGGTCTTACAGAATTACTGCTCAGGTTAATACTGGTTTGTCTCCATTCATTATGATGAGAGGTAGGTCACCGAGAGCTAAGTTCAATCCTGGTTGGTGGAGCAGTGGCAAGGTAATTAGTTGGTCTCCTGTTGAAGTGAAGAGGAGTGTAGAAGTTACTCATGCTAAAAGCAAGGATTATTATGATAGGCATCATAATACTAAAGATGTACAAGTTAAGGTTGGTGATTTGGTTAGGGTGAGGAAGCCAGTTAAAGTGGCAAAGGGTGAAAGTTGTTTTGGACCACCTATCAAGGTGGTAGAAGTCTTGAGGAATGCAGTTAGACTTGAGGATGGCAAGGTGTGGAATCTCAAAAGTGTGGCGATGAATCCTATTCAGGATGTCTTTTGTGAGCTACCTTCTATGTCCTCAGATAATTATGGGTGGATTGAAGACCATTTTGAGAATAGTTAGTTACAGTCGGAGTTGGCTGGTGATTGTGGTGATGTTTCAAGGGCTAAGCAGAGTGTTACTTCTCATTTGGAAGCTAATTCTTCTTTATGTAATGAGGGGGTGTTAGACGGGGACCTGGAGGGTCGGCCGAGCACAGTGATCGCACAGACAGGTAACTTCCCCCCCACAGACGGACACCACACAAAGATTAGGGTAACACCTTTTATAGGTACTTCTGGTAGTAGAGTGGTACGATACAAGGCGATCAGGACACGATGATCCTCTCAATTCTAGTCTCTAGTAAGGGAAGGGGGTAGCGGGACAGTCTTGGTACCCACGGGTACGGGGGTGTAACGGTGATAGCTCACAATCCTCGAGCTCGGTGTTCGGATGGGTCAGACCACGGCAGCGCCGGCAGGTCCCGAAGAGGTCGTAGGTGGCAACGGGCCGCGGCAGCGCCAGCAGGTCCCAACGAGGATGAAGGTTACAACGGGCCGCGGCAGCGCCAGCAGGTCCCACGAGAATGCAGGTTGCAACGGGCCGCGGCAGCGCCAGCAGGTCCCACGAGGATGAAGGTTACTACGGGCCGCGGCAGCGCCAGCAGGTCCCACTAGGATGAAGGTTGCAGAGGGCCGCGGCAGCGCCAGCAGGTCCCACGAGGATGAAGGTTGCAGAGGGCCGCGGCAGCGCCAGCAGGCAGGACAATAGTTCACAAGGCAGGGCTGTGGCAGCGCCAACAGTCCGTCAAGGATGAGTTCGTCGCGGTGTCTCTCGACTCCAGGATACAACTGCCTTCCTGTCCTGGGGCTGCCTCAGTTATAGGTCTGGCGCCCTTTGATGTCCGGACCCTCGCTCTTGGAGGTCGGGAGGTCTGGGATGAGGGAGTCCAGACACCCAGCAGGGGGGTGGAGCCAGCGCCCGGGGAGGCTGGGGGTGCTCGGCACCTGGCAGGGGAGAGCCATCGACACTTCGTACTCCCATTGACCTGCCAAGTGGGCCGTTCACCTCCTGGGTGGAGGGTGGTGCCGGGATGTCGGGGCCTGGCCAGGCCCAGGGTTGGGGTCGGGCTGAGGCCGCGAGGCCGCGTGGTGCCGTGTCCAAGATGGCGGCTGGGCCGGGCAATGGTGCTGACGGTGGCCCGGGCCCTGTCCTGCGGGGAGGGAGCGAGCCCTTCATGTGGCCTGTCCAACATGGGGGAAGGTTTCTATGTAATGATGTTAATTGTGACATCCATGTTGGTAATGATAGTGACATCCATATTGGTAATGCCAACAAATTGCCTGACAAAAGAACAAGAGTTTTACCTGGTTGGTTAAAGGGATTTGTGATGTGATTTTGGGTTCTGTGATCTATTTTTGTGGTTTATCCTTCCTTAGAGCTTGTTTGTACATAGTTTTTTTTTAATATATTATCATTTATTTTCCTTTTTTTCCTTATTATAACGGGGGGTGTAGTGTTGCTTATGCTGTTTACCTTTAAGTAGCTCGAGCTGTATATCTGTAAGTAGCTCGAGCTTGTAGAATGTGTGTATGTCATGAGTAGGATTCTAGATAGGAGCATTCTTGTACTGACTGGAGATCGTTTTATACCTATTTCCCTGGCGCTCACCTGTTGCTGAATAAACCTTACTTCTACAAGGAATTATGCTGCATTCGTGTATCATTCAACTCTACAAACCGTGATGGAAAAGAGGACACTCTGGTCTGTAGGCTTCAGCGGATTGTTGTAGAGTGATGCTGGACCTTGACTCTCCAGTCAGTTAAGTGTAGTCATTCTGGGGAACTCCCGCCAGGGTTGGAAAGACAAAACAAAAGACACGGTTTCAGATAGTCGTTCTTACATCTGTAATATCACCCAAGGGGGAAGCGGGAGTGCAGGGGCCACCGCTGCCTGTGCAAAAACGCACTGCGGTGTAGCAAAAACACATGTAAAGGAGGGAAGGGGGGTGCTCGTGATTACTAGAGTTGGTTTTAAAGAATAGAAACCAAATCTACGAACGGAGGAAGGAAGGAAGGACAGAAACGGGAGGGGGGTGGGGGAGGGGGAACCTGGTATGAGCCGGGCTTTCACACTGACGGACTCCCCCGCCTCCCAACCCACCACGAGACCTTCCTCTGTAACTGGAACAGCGACGCTCCTCCGGGAACGTGGCTCGAAGTATCGTGGGGTCTTTGGCCTTCAGGCTCCGCCATCTCCTTCTCGGTCCTTGGTACGCTCCGGGCGCCGTGTTCTTCCTCCCAGCTTGGCTCATCAGGGTCGCGGTCTCCTCTTCTCCGGTTTGCCGCAAACGGCACCAAATCTCCTTCTGTCTTCTCCGCGGTGTCAGAACACCCCCACGGTTGCACTTCCTTCCTTATCTCCAATGGCTGGCCGCTGACGTCCTCGGAGGGCGAGGCTTCTTTGAAGGAACCGGTCCAGTTAAAGGGACCGCTGTTGCTTTCGTCGTCCGCTGTGTTTCCCTGGAGTGGGCTGTCACTGCTCCATTCACCCTGTGGGGAAGGGACACAAGGAGGTGTTGGAGGTATCGCTGCCCACCATTCCCTATCGGGGACATCTGAGGTTGCTGGCGGGCTCGCCCTGTCACACAGAGATAAGAATGTAGTTTCCTCAAGTCCCAAACCACAACACTTCACCACAGCCAATAGTTGTTTGTGGAAACAACTTATAAGTAAGGTATATTCTCTACCAGGTTTCACACAGACCCCAACATTTCACACATCATCACATTCTCACAGCTCCATATTCAACATTCAGTAATATGAACAGTCGGCCCATGCATCACACACACCCCTCTTCGCAACACTATGACAGGTTGTAAGGATGACAATGTAAGTCAAAAAAACACTTTATTCGATTACTTAAAAATCATAAAAGTATACTATACAAATACATGATATTATGCAACCAAATTTTTTTTTTTTATAAAAAACATCTCACAAGGATAATATTTAGTGTACATTTAAAAATCAGTGGCAATACATATAGATCATCACATAGTTCACAGAATATCAAAATTAGTAGCAAATATTTCATAGTTCACAACAGCAATATTTAATCTGGTACATGGAAGTTAATTTATTTTATCTGGTGCAGAGTAAACATTTACCGCAACCCCAACTGTATTAATCCGGAGTCTCTTCCGTCTAGCACGGATGACAATGTAGACATTCTGTACTTGATGATCTCAAGCAAAGGTAGGACTAGATTGGGTAAAGTCTTTCTCAGTGTGTCTAAGTAGGGACGTGGTGTGAGAATGGTAGATCTGCTCTGAGTTGCTGTGAAGATGACTGACTTGTTCCTGAAAATTTTTCTCTCCATTTGAGCAACTTTCCAGTCTACTCCAAGCTATGTCTATCTTATGTGCAACATTTCACATTCCTTTGATAGGATACCAGGAGTGTGCCAGTGTAGAACATATGAAATGCCTTATAACAAAAACTCAACATGCTTCATTCCACTTAAATGTTGAGGGAGATCCATTGCTGATGCTTCTACATGTGTGGGTTCCGAACAAAAAGTGTCATATTTGTGCACAGCAGGAAACCGTCTAATTTGTTTACCATATGCATCGTCGGAGACAGAATGTCGGGCCGCCTCATATCCTGGAGGTCTTACTTTCTAGGTCTCTGCTTTGCATTTGTGTCCACATAATCCTGAGCTTGATTGTTCCTTCTCTGAGAATCAATACATGGCGCCAACTAGGACAGTATTGAATATATAAATTCAAAAGATGGACAATTGAGAGGCAGTGATCACCTCAAGACGCTGAGGCACATTTTGGGCTGAACACGTGAACGATGAAGGAATTTCCCCATGTCATAGCTCCACAGTTCCCAAGATTTTCCATACATAGGGACAAAGCTTGACTCTTTTTATAGGGGTTGGATGGTTCTCCCCATGGGATAATAAAAGGGTTCAAAATGTCTCTTCTGAGCTATTTCTCATAAGCTCTGTGCTCTCCGGTATTCCAAGGAAAAGATGAGTAACCATGCTTACAGTTACTTTATCTGATGCATGTTAATACTGGATTCTGATGTGTAATACATTTGATAATGTGTCTTTTTTTTATTTATTTTTTTACACCGAAGGTTTTGGCCTTATTTAGGGGCTTATTTACATGCCCCTTGCGCCGCTGGTACGTCACTTTTTCCTATATTAAAAGTGACACACCGGCGGCGCAAGTAACTTGTAAATAAGCCTCTTAGAGTTTGGCAGGCAGAAGCGTCGGATTGACTGGGCGGGCAGTCGACCATTGCCCAAGGGGAATGAGGCAAAGGCCAGCTGGTGGGCTGGTTTTTTCAGCTGTAAGCAAAAGTCACATTTTCCTGGGCCAGCTTGGCCGCTGCCACTTGACCTTAAAGCCTTCTGTCGCTTTAGAGCGAAGATCGGAGCTCATTATCTATACTACTATTATAAAGGAAGAACTTTGAGGCTTTGAGGTGGGTAAACTCGGGAACCGCAGCGCCAATCCACACACCCGATACATCGTTGGAATCCTCAGGGTGTGCAGATGGACATAGGCTATATAAATTTAAAAAATACGTTATATTTAAAAAATTTACATTTAAAAAAAAGTAGTCCCCTCGAAGTAGCGCCGGCCGCGACCTGCGTGTCTGACGTCGTCCAGGAGCGCGAGGAGGAGCGGCGTCCAGGAACGCGAGGAGGAGCGGCGGACATGGCGCGTGGGGAGGAGCACTGATGAGCGGCACACAGGCGGCGAGCAGCAGCAGACCGGCGGAGCGGCGAGGAGCACTGAACTGAGGAGCAGCGGCTGAGTGGCGGACATGGCGCGGGGGAGGAGCACTGACGAGCGGCACACAGGCGGTGAGCAGAAGCGGACCGGCGGAGCGGCGAGGAGTACTGAACTGAGGAGCGGCGGCTGAGGTAAGGCTCCGGGGGACAATGTCGGGGCAGGCGGGGGTCGGGGCATGCGGGGGACGGGGAGTTACAACAAAAAGGCTCCGGGGGACAATGTCGGGGCAGGCGGGGGTCGGGACAGGCGGGGGACCCTCTGGCATAATTGTGCTTAAGCTCCCGACTCCCACCGGCCGCTCCATACTCTGTGAACTCCTACTCTTATCCCTGCAACCTCTGCTCATGCTCGCCTACCTGCAAACAGAGCGCCAGAGCCCCATTTACCCAGAAAGCTCCCCAGTGCCTCAGGCGCTGCAGCTGGCCACCACTGCAAAACTGGGCCTCTGGCATAATTTTGAGAGGTAAGCCTCCGGAGGACATTGTCAGGGCAGGCGGGGGTCGGGGCAGCCGGGGGACGGGGCGGACGGGGGCCCGGGCTGCTGGCCTATGCAGGCGGGGGTCGGGGAAGCCTGATTGCTCCCGGACAAGGTCGGGACGGGCTGCTAGTATATATATATATATATATATATATATATATATATATATATATATATATATATATATATATACTAATATAATAAAGAGCGAGCCCAAACCTTTGAGGCGGGTAATCTCCGGAACCACAGCACCAATCACAACACCCAATACAGCATTGGAAAGGACAGTTGCAGCAGATGGTCATAGGCTATACAGCTGGCCACCATATACATTATAAGGGCAAAAGAACGTTAGGGGAAAAGTAGTCCGTTGTGGGCGTGGCCGTTCTGCTGGAAAGCCATGGGCGTGTGCATAGAGCAATGTGCGCGGCATGCTGGGACTGCCGTCCTGATACGAGGGGGAGTTGCATTTACCATTTGGGTGTGTGCATGGGTGTGTGCATAGAGCGATGGGCGCGGCCTGCTGGGAATAAGCGGGGGCGTTGCATTTACCATTGTTGTGGCCGTTGGCCGTTGACGCGATGTGGGGCGTGTAATTTTCGTCGGATGGAGCCGAGCCGTCCCAATATGAGTGGGCGTCGTCCCAATACAAGTGGGCGTTGCATTTACCATTGTTGTGTGCGTAGCACGTTGACGCAATGTGGGGCGTCTAATTGCCGTCGGCTGGAGCGGAGCGTCAGGTGGAGCGCACAAACACGTTCGCGGCTGCAGCAGACACAAACCTTCCCATATTGCGTTGAGGACACGGCTTCACAGTGGACGCATTCTTCGGCGGGGCCTGAGCCGGTTGATGAGGCGATTCTGAGTCGCAGGGCCTGAGCCGGGTGATGATGCGATTCACAGTAAGTTTTTAAAAAAACGCGGGGCCTGAGCCGGGTGATGGGGCGATCCAGAGTAAGGTATAAAAATAAATTGGCTTGCAAATTGAAAGCATTGCAGACATTCTATTTCATCCCCGGACAACGTCGGGACGGGCTGCTATTACTAAATACAGAGAATGTCAGGCTCGTTGTCTTGTGCAGGAGGACAATGGACCAAACTTCGCAGACACAGCATGTGGTGGGTCTTCTCCTGTCCTGAGTCTCTCAGCTTGATATTGAGGCAAACTGGGATTGTCTATGCTCTTTCTGAGAATTTATTTATTTTATTTATTTAGGATTTGTAATGCGCGTAGCTGCCTCAGCGACGAGGCGTCCCAGCGCAACCAGAAACCCCATGAACCCAGGACCAAACAGTAAAACAGCAACAGTTAGACTACCTGCGAGGGAAAGATCCAGGTCTTTAAGGCTTTTCGAAATGCCAGATGATTTGGCATTGCGCTCATGGTGAGAGGGAGCCAATTCCAGAGTTTCACGGCCAGATAACCGAAAGAACGACCACCAGCCCTTGCTCTCCAAACGTGTGGAACACGGGCCAGCGCAAGGTCGGCAGATCGAAGCAGGCCCCCGGCACATAGTACTCCAACAAGTGGAGTAGCCCTGGTGGGGCCTGTAGTGTCAAGATCTGTGTGAATAACAAAGTGCCTTAAACTCAATACGCCGGTCAACTGGCAGCCAATGAAGCCTTGGTAGCACATGTGCAACCAAGTGAGATCTAGGCAATGCAACCAAAAGCCGAGCCGCCGCATTCTGAACCCTCTGAAGGCGTTTAATGCTCGCCTTGTTGGCGCCCTAGTAAAGTCAGTTGGCATAGTCCAATCTGGACATGATGGACGCCTGAATGATAGTCTGATGCACTTTAGGGGGAAAGAAACCGAGCAATGGTCTGAGGTCACGCAATAGCCCAAAGCAGGTCCCAGCGACTGCTTTCATCTGTTTATCAAAAGTCAGGTCACTGCCGAACCACACGCCCAGATTTTTCACCGCCTCTTTAGGGCGGGGGGCGGGCTTGAGGCGATAAGGCCAGCACTGCTCAGACCAAAGCTCTTGGTCCCTGCCAAAAAGGAGAATCTCAGACTTGCTGGCGTTCAATTGTAAACAGTTAGCCGCCATCCAGTCTGCGATAGCCAAGAGGTTGTCCTTAAACTTACCCACATTGGTATTGCACTTCTTTGAGAAAGCAAATACCAGTTGGGTATCATCGGCGTAAGACACTAGGGACAGCCCCCTGCTCTTAGCCACCTCTGCCAAGGGTCTGACATATAAGTTGAACAAGAGAGGGCTCAGAACAGAGCCCTGTGGGACTCCCCGCTCCAAAGTCGCCTCCCGAGAGTGGTATGGAGGAAAAAAGACCTGAAAGGTCCTGTCTTCCAGAAAGGACCGAAACCAGGCCAATGCCACATCTCTCACCCCACTTCCTTGAGGCGTTTCAGAGGGATTTCATGGGAAACGGTGTCGAAGACGGCACTTAGGTCCAAAAGGACCAGTGCCGCAGAGTTCCCAACATCCAGACTGCCCCGGATAGTTTCTAACACAGCCAGTAGAGCAGACTCTGTGCTGTGCCGAGGCCGAAAACCATGCTGAGTTGTAGCAAGAATAGCATTCTGCTCAAGGAACTTAGCCAAGGTAAAGTTCACATGGGATTCCACCAGCTTAGCCAGGAAAGGGAGCTGGGTCAATAATTCCCTGGGTCACCCGGGTCCAATGAGGGCTTTTTTAGTAGTGGGACCACTTTAGCATGCTTCCATGCCCGAAGAACAGAAGCCGAGCTCAAGGACAGATTGGCCAGATCGAGACTCACTGGAGAGATTAAGGAGTGTTGCTGGCGAAAAGGGCGGGTGGCATAGGGTCCGCCGGGGAGCCAGATCTGATTTTAGAACACAAAGCCTCATTACCCAAAAGGGTCAAAGGAGGGAAAGAGGACAGGCAGACTACCCCCAGGTTATCTACCGTGTCTGGCCCCCCTCCTTCCAACAGGGGGATCCTCGTTGGTAGACCCCTGTAGATCTGGTCCACTTTATTCAAAACGTACTGCACAAGCTCATCACATTGATGGTTAGAGCTGATGGAAGAGGCTCTCTTGGATCCCGCACTCTTCATGTCATTAAGCAGGGAGAAGATGGTCTTTGCAGGGTTGGAACTGGCTAAGATTTTGTGGGCCACAAAGTCAGCGCGAGCTCTGCGAATACACTTATGGTAGTGTTTGATAGCTGCCCGATACTCTATCTTTGCATACGTCTCACATGAGCGTCGCCACGCTCGCTCTAGCTGCTTGCATCTCTTTTTCACCAGCGTAAGTGACTCAGAAAACCAAGGATTAGAAGGCCCTCGCCCCTTGCCCCCTCGTTTAGCTGGAATACAACTGTCCAAACCAGCTGTCAGCCATTCCTGAAAGCGCAGATTGGCCGCCTCCGCATCACGTGAAAGCTGAGACCAATGCTCAGTTAACCAACTCGAAAAAAGGTCCGGATTCAATTTGTGCCAAGTATGTTTGAGCACTCGGACCAGCATGGCCAGCACTAATCTTACCTGGGGTTGGGGCGAAAGGGGGCTGAGCAGGGAGACAGATTGCGTGTGGTGGCCATCTAAAAGGCTTTTGTCACCAGCAGCAGACAGACAAGCCAAAGGGGCCTGCTGCCACCATGTCTTCTTAAAAACTGGAGGGGACTCCGGTTGACAACTGAACAAAAATTAAACATAAAGCAAACAACTAAAATGAGAAAAAGATAAATGTTTATGAAAACACAAAACAATTCTCTTTTAAAAAAAACATTACTGTGAAAATGTTGAAAAGTTGATGACAAAGGAAAGGGAGAATAGATATGGCAGGACAGTACCAAAATGAATTGAGTGAGGAGAGCAATGTGGAGAGAGACAAAAGGAGAAGTGAGACAGCAGAATGACACAAATATTTGAAGAGGAAAAGGAAATCAAGTGAAGATGAAAGGAAAGGTAGCGAAGAGAGGATAAAAATGCTAACGATGCAGACTGATGAAGGGAGTAAAGGGAAAGAGATTAGGGAGAAGAAGTGATGGAAGACAGTGGCGAGAAGGAAAGAAATTGCTAACAATAGAAAGATTGAAAGCAAAAGTGGAGAAAAGGGAGACAGGAAAGCGGTAGAGGATGTGGCGTAACAGCCAGACCTGCCAACTTTGGAACTTGGGAACCAAGTTATGAGTCTCAGCGTTGGCTGAACATCCTGTGATTCTTGGCAAATTACGTAATCTCCCTGAAAAAAACATTCAATATGTCTATGTAAAGTGCTCCAATACCTTGGGGTAAGGTTTTCGATATATAAAACTACAAAAATAAGTGAATGATGAAGGAAATGATGGAGGGGAGAGGAAGGCAGTAGAAAGTGTCAAACATTTTCTGGTTTATGAGAAAAAATTAAAGATGGTTACTACTCACATGCACTATCCTAATTCTCTACCTCAGTTTTGGGCTTAATTTAGAGGTTTTGGCATTCCAGGAGGTAGTGCTAAATGCAGATTACAATCCACTAGTGGAATTTCCTTCATCAAAGGGAAGGCATGGTAAAGGAAATTCCACCCATGGATTCTCCTTTGGTTTAAACACTCCCTCCAGGCACAGGAGAACTACCCGTTACTGTCTGCAGCAAAGCAGTAAAGGGGAAAAATAAGAATATGACATCAGGTATAGTACAAAGCAATTCAAGGGCAGAGGGACATGAAAGAGGCTGACAAGAGAAAAAGTGAAGACAGAGAAAGAGAATAAAACGTCAAGGAGAGAGACAAAATGACAAAGAGCAATAAGGGCATGAGAGATATACAAATAACTGAAGAAAGAGCCCACAGGAGTGGGAGAGAGAGGGGAATTTATAGACAGAGAGAAAGATAAGAAAAGAGAGAGAGGAAACGTGGAGATACTGAATGAAGCACATAGGTACAATGACACCAAGGAGAGGAAAAGAAGTAGAGTATGAGCGAAAAAGGAAGAACTAGATAGAGGGGCAAAACGTGTTAGGGAGAACGAGAGAGGTGCACACAGCAAGTAATCAAGGGGTATGGATACGGAGAGAAAGAAAGGCATTTGGAGTGAATTTTTGCAGCTTTTCCAGATTCAAATCAAGTCTCTACCCACAATACAAATACATCAAGAACAAAGTTGTATGCAATTCTCAAAGACATCACTTGCAGAGAGGCTCCTGAGTGACAACCAAAAGAGGAAGACCCCTTGTTCCTTGAGGGTGAACAGAAGCCTCCAGACACGAAGGATGCGCATGATCTTCTGACACGTGGCCTTATATAATACAGGATATTCAGGGATATTTGGAGGGGGAGCACAAACTAAGGCACCTATTCAGGCTCCCAAAGTAGAGAAATGAATAGGCCTGGAGAACAAGTGAGGAGGCCTGTGTGTGAGTTGCAGTGAAATAATGGTGTGTCTAGTGGTGCGTCTAGTCTTGGCCAATGTTACTGACCCTATGAGTTTAGAAAACTTAATTTATCAGAGATTTCTCCCAAAATTACTTCCGATACTAAACAATGTTTCATGAAACGTCATTGTCCACAAATGTGGGCAACTTTTTCTTTCGGTGCCCGGACCTAATTTTGTTCCCAAAACGACCCTGGCGGGCAGGATACTGTGTCAAAACATTGTGGATATCCCATCCTCAGTATAGGAAGTGCCATAGGCTCTAAAGCAATTATAATACAGTCAGTCAGCCAAAAATCTTTATTCGGCTTAATGACAGCCATAAAGGAACAGATACAAACTTTATTTAGCAATAATACACATAATAAGATTGTAACCAACTCAAATAATTCCCAGGAATTAATTTTCCAACTACATTGCGGAGTCAAACTGCAGAGGAGATATGCTTACAGACCATAAGACAAATAAATTCATTATTTAAAATAAGTAGATGGCATAATGCAGGTTGACACTTTCTAATATTTAAAAATCTTAATAATGTTTTTTTTTAAAGTGCGTCTTGGGTTAAGATACAATTTACAAAAAAACATAAAGTGCAAAGTGCTCTGTGCAGAAATTGAATTACATGGACACAAGTCTAATTTGGCGTCACAATATACATCACATGGGTACAAAACCAGCAAATGAGCAATACCCATACTGAACCTGATCAGATAAAACATTTTTGCTTGATTAAAATAAAAAGAGAGATAGGAATCAATTCGCGGGGAGCTGATTAACAATGAATGCTCTACAACCCTTTTTTTGACCATCTCTTGGCTTACATGCTTCAAAAATAAAAGAAAGTCACTTTTAAGCTTGGCTTTAGGTATTGCAGATATGTTTCCAGGACTGTTAAGGCAATCCTGCAATCCCAGCTTCTCCAATTGATCTTGCAGACAAGAGAGCCATGGAATTTTCTTTGCATAGTTCAATTTCAAACAATCTTAAATTATGTCACGATTCAGGGCTGGTTCCTCTTTTACCGAGATGCTGCACCTAAGCATCAAAGGCGCTAATAGCATACGAAAAGATAATGGTGTTTCACTTAATTCATTATGAGACATAATGGCAGGGGTGCTTTTGGGTAGTATCAATACACGTTTTAACATTATATTCTCAGCTCTTTTGAGGCCCGATGTGTTTGTGCAGCCCCAGACTCCGGCGCCATATAGAGTAACAGCGCATGTTCGTGCTTTGTAAATGTCGATAATTACTTTTATAGGGCGAGAACCAATTTTTTTTGTAAATCTAAAAATGGCCTCCATATTTTTGTTGAAGCCCCCAATCCTAGCATTAACTAGGTGAGACCAAGAGTTTTTTCATTAAAAAGAATACCTAAATAAGAAAAAGTTGACACCTGACGTAGTGTTTCGTTATTATATAGAAAGTTTAGTCTTAGATGGGGCTTTTCCTGCTACCAAGATGTGTGATTTTGCAACATTTGTTTTTAACCCGAGATCGCTCATAAATTCATTGAAACTAGTTAAAAGCCTTTGTAATCCCACCTCAGTTCTCGACATTAGGACACAGTCGTCCGCATATAACAGGGCTGTTAAAGACCTGCGGCCTATTGTGGGGGCATCTACGTTTCCAATTCTGATGTGGCTTTTTAAATCATTTATATATAAACAGAATAGGAAAGGGAAAGTACACATCCCGTCCGAATCCCACAGTCCATCTGTAAGGGTCGGGTAAGCTCGCCAGCTGCTCCGTACCGTTCTCTTCCTGTGACACCCTGATGCATTGCAGCTAGAAAATGGACAATGGATGGATCAATGCCCATAAGGAGCAATTTCTCCCACAATTTCCCCCTCTGCACCCAGTCAAAGGCGGACGTCAGGTCCATAAACCCTAGGTATAAGGACCCTAACTTAGCCATGGTGTATTTGCCAATGACCAGGTGCAGATTAAGGCACTGCTCTACAGTTCCCAGGCCTTTCCTGAAGCCATATCGGACAGCGGAGAACTTCCCATTTTCTGTAATCCAAGTCTCCAATCTCTCCAGTATTACTCGTCCCATAATCTTGCAAGTGCTATCGATTAGAGAGATTGGTCGATAACATTTGGGATCCGATCTATCTCCCTTTTTAAATATAGAGACTATTGTAACTGATCTCCATGACTCCAGGGGGCCCTGGGCTGTGTAACACCTTAATATGTTTGTTAGTAACGGTTGCCACAATCACATTTGCTAAAAATAGGTCCGCGCGTATACCATCCGGCCAAGGGGGCTTGTTCTTTACAGTCTGGGAGAACGCCCTGTTTACCTCGTCTAAACTTGGGGGTTCCAAGGGAGATACCACATGTTGGAAATGGGCACCAATAATACTAAGAACCGGACATCTCTCATATTTGTGATGGACTATTCCATCCACCAAACTCTAAATAAGGCTCCTAATTAATTGACACTATACAGGGATTTCTAGTCATTAATACAGAGTTGTGGCCAATGGAGTGAAAATTGATTTCTGCCTATGTTAAAAGGCTGACTAGAGGTGCTTCTAATATATTCTGGAGGATTACTTAAATGGACGAATGTGCATAAGCACCCAATAGCTCCTCTGATGGAACGTAAGCAGGAATTGACAATATCAGTGAACAATAATTCTGGCAAAACTAAATCACCTCTTTGATACAAAAAAAACCTCATAGTAACTTTTTCAGACCATCTCCCTCTCTCTCTTTCTCACCTCCCCTGGTGCACTTTCTTCTTGCCTGGAAATAAAATCACATGTTTTTTGAAACCAAGATTCACACTGTAAGGAATAACATGTCCTTGATATATAAGCCCAATGTTATGCCAAATGCACTTTATTGCCATTCAAACTCTTGACTCTCCATCTTCACTCTTTACTCACAATCTTAGTTAATCGGTTCCTTCGTCTTTGAGTGTGTTGTCCACTTCTCAATAAAAGATTGTTATTTTGCTGAAGAAAGTAAAGCCTACAGATTTTCCCCTGGACTGCTAGGTCATGTCCGCCAAACTTTTTGTGCAGATCAAATTGAGCCATCATTAATGCATTGTGTGTGTTTTCTTGTGGTTCTTAGCCAGTAAGTTGTTACTGGGGAATGTTGCTCAGTAAAAATAAAGACCTGCTAATCACTCTACTGGTCTTCAAGTCTCCATAGCTTTTTCAAGTGGACCAATGTCACCATGGGTTAGCCTCCGCCACAGAGTCTTCTGTGGTACCAAGATTTAGGGTGATGTACCTCAAGAGAGCTGAAGTCAAGGTTTTCTCTTGGCAGCGATGCTTAGTTTAACAAGGTCTCAACACATCCCAAGCAAACACTGGGAACTAAGGGCAGGGTCCCATCAAGGGATGAAACCAAGATATCTTGGCAATTGGAAAAGCTACAAGGGCGGTTCCAGTGAGCTTGCCTGCAGACTAAATAAATGAATGCCAGATGGGGTTCTGAACGTTACATGTCTTCCATCGGTGTTTGACTAAAACAGATATGGCCACCCCAGAGACTGTTGGCTCACTACAGACGATGACATGAAGTATATTTGCAGGTTGGTGGTTACCTTCAGTGGTTGCACTTGTGATGTTGGACAGCTGGTCCACGAGGTCTCCTGCATAACTCACTTTCTGAAGGCAACCTCATTGCAGAACTTGAATCAGCTGTGCCTTGTAAGGTTGCATTTGTAGTCAGATGTTTGGTTACCTCAATGGTGGGCAATTAAGTTTCCTCCTTTTATGGTTGTCAATCAAAGCAGCAAGGATTCTTGCAGCATCCAAGGTTTACTCCCAGCCCTTAAGGAAGACACCCGCCAGTAAAGTTGCTGCCCATGGCAAATGTGTATTTCAACACTAGTGTGAAGGGTTGCATCAAGGTCCAGATGAAGTATGTTACTGGTTCAGTGGTGCTAATATTTACCAAAGTTAAGAGACACAGACAGGAAGCCTAGACCAACTAAAGACAAGCTTTGTTTAATAGTTACAAACTTCTTTTAGTCCAGATGAAGTGCATCCTTGTTCTTCATTCAGTTTTGAAAGTCTTGATTGTAACAGAAGTTACAAATCAGTACACACAAAGGGCAGGGTTCTTGTTCTCAGGGACTGGTTGCGCTCCGCTATGTTTCTGAAAACTGCCTGTTAGACTCGAAGATTTAAGGTAGTGGTGCCACAGGAAAGGGGGGACCCTCCCAACCCCTGTATAGATGTTGTTCGCACAATATCTGTATTTGAGAATGATTCCTATGCACACACAGTTCAATCAACATGTAGGTAATACAATAGTATGTTAGGTCAAACCAATGAAATTATTGTCCACTTCTTCTCGTTGAGATTTTCTCTTTTTAATGCTCGAGCTACACCGCGCCAGCCGACACGTGTTTCGTCAAAGCATAGGTCGCTTTGACTCTTCAGGGCTGGAAATTAAAACAAAATGTGAACAGTACTGAATATTCTGGCCACAATATCCATTACACCAACCATCTGACAAGATGGACTGGTGTTACACAACATCACAATTGGTTATGCCCATAGACATTTTCAATCTTTAGCTACAAAGTGCTACCCACAAAGAAAGGCTTGAGAATATTGTCGTGCGCATGCAAACAGGTTGCCGCATGTGTGTATCAATGATACATTACTTTCTTCTAAGCACTGGTTTTGAAGTAACGTGAGCAAGCAGGAAAAAGATGGTTGTGGCTGATATCGAAATGTTGACCACAATATGTGAATTGGAGCAACCAAAATCCAGAATTTTACTGTTTTTTTTAAAATATGGTTCAAAACACATTATTTACAGAAAGGTAGAATTCGCGTACACAGATGGCAAAATTCTCAGTGGAAATATTTCATGCACAAGAGGTGAGTACAAAAAGCCAAAAAAGTCCCGAACCGATCGCGGAAGAGAGATGGAAGACATAGACCCCCCACCAGTGCTCTTACGTGCTGACCAGTGTACATGTCCCCATATAGGCATGCAGGTACATACCTGCCTTCTATTCTAGGCGTGTGTTGTAATTCCTGAATAAAGTAAATGAATCGTGTTAATGTTGGGATAGATTCATAACCCATAGTCAACCTTCCCTCTACTGGTATTGTGCTATTGTTAAGGACGCTTACCACTAGACCGGTGGTAATTCCAACCCGGTTAGGGTAATCCTCAGGTTGCTTCAGTTGCTCGAGTCTGCACAGGTATCTCCACTGTTGTGGCCCGTATTCGTAGGAGGATATATGCAATAAAAATATGCAACAGACCAAATTATTCACCTTCATGGTTGCATGACCTCTGGATAATCATACTGTCTGTTGGTGAAGAGTTACCCCAATACAGGACGGCCTAATTTTAAAGTCGTTACTAGTTAGCTGTCCTGTGAAATCTTGGTCTTTAAAATAATGCCCCCTAGGCCTAAAATGTAGGGACCACCCATACTGAGTGAAAACAAGCCTTTTCAAATCTATAGTGCCTCTCATTAACTATTAATCCATCCATAATCACATCATGATGCTCAAAAAGCATCGATGAATAATCTCACATTCCTGGTTTGACCACCTCCGTCTCTGTCAGGTCGGTTACGTCCCCAATACTCCCACTTTAGTATTCATCATGTCTTGCTCACCTGTGAATATAACAGGACTTGTGTCCAACCGTGGGGGATGAAAGGAGGAACAGGACTCTCTCAATTTTAATATCGTACTTGAAATGACCTATACCAATGTCAAAAATACTTATTTAAAATATTGTCCAGACAAATTGCCCGAAGTCACAAATGCCGTAAGGTAGACAAACTTACTATATATGCGGCCAATCCGCTCCTCGACTTATTTCGTGTTCACCAATTCCTAGTTCCGGTACATTTGTAGCGTCTAAAGAACCATCGAAAAAAACATATATCACTATCAAAAGACCCCAGAAATCCCAATGGATTGCCTCCCAATACTATTCAAATGGCCAATTCCCCAGCTTACCCCCTGTTCCGTCCTGCCGAGAATCCAGCGTCTGTCTCCAATGGTGTGTTCAATTCCGGAAGTCGGAAAAACACCCGCGCGTCCGTTAAAATGTCTCCTCCCATGCTTGAATGTGGCAACTAGAGCGCACACTCTACTTCCGCTTTGTGCCAGCTCCTGTGTGATTATCCAGAGGTCATGCAACCATGAAGGTGAATAATTTGGTCTGTTGCATATTTTTATTGCATATATCCTCCTACAAATACAGGCCACAACAGTGGAGATACCTGTGCAGACTCGAGCAACTGAAGCAACCTGAGGATTACCCTAACCGGGTTGGAATTATCACTGGTCTAGTGGTAAGCGTCCTTAACAATAGCACAATACCAGTAGAGGGAAGGTTGACTATAGGTTATGAATCTATCCCAACATTAACACGATTCATTTACTTTATTCAGGAATTACAACACACACCTAGAATAGAAGGCAGGTATGTACCTGCATGCCTATATGGGGACATGTACACTGGTCAGCACGTAAGAGCACTGGTGGGGGGTCTATGTCTTCCATCTTTCTTCCGCGATCGGTTCGGGACTTTTTTGGCGTTTGGTACTCACCTCTTGTGCACGAAATATTTCCACTGAGAATTTTGCCATCTGTGTACGCGAATTCTACCTTTCTGTAAATAATGTGTTTTGAACCATATTTTTAAAAAAACAGTCAAATTCTGGATTTTGGTTGCTCCAATTCACATATTGTGGTTAACATTTCGATATCAGTCACAACCATCTTTTTCCTGCTTGCTCACGTTACATTACTTTCTTCTAAGCACTGGTTTTGAAGTATCATTGATACACACATGCGGCAACCTGTTTGCATGCGCACGACAATATTCTCAAGCCTTTCTTTGTGGGTAGCACTTTGTACCTAAAGATTGAAAATTTCTATGGACATAACCAATTGTGATGTTGTGTAACACCAGTCCATCTTGTCAGATGGTTGGTGTAATGGATATTCTGGCCAGAATATTCAGTACTGTACACATTTAGTTTTAATTTCCAGCCCTGAAGAGTCAAAGCGACCTATGCTTTGACGAAACACGTGTCGGCTTGCGCGGTGTAGCTCGAGCATTAAAAAGAGAAAATCTCAAAGAGAAGAAGTGGACAATAATTTCATTGCTTTGACCTAACATACTATTGTATTACCTACATGTTTGATTGAACTGTGTGTGCATAGGAATCATTCAGAAGTTACAAATCAGCCCAGGCAAACCTGACAGAATGTGCATCAGAACTAAAGACTTATTTATCCAGGAAGCTCACTGTTGGTGATAGGCAGCACTACAGCAACAACTATGGGTGTTTCCGGAGTAGAGGTAAATTTATATCTTTCTATGTAAAAGATGTAGGGCCATATTCTCAAGGAGCTATCGCCGAGTTATCTGCACCTTAACGCAGCCAAATTCGCGATAAACTTACCACCCCATTCACAAGCTGGTGCAAACAGCCCAGATCACCAGTTTTCCGGTGATAGCAACCGCAAAAACCATCGCCATGGATGACCTCGGCAACTATTGCTAATGAGATGCAGAGTAGGTGTTCCTGAGCAAAAAGCCGCGACAACAACACACCACACCACAACATTCTCAACGACCAGATAGATCGGGGACAAGATCACAAAACATGCGATAAGGTGCGTTAGCATCAGGAAATGAACACCTGCTCCGACCTGGTGCAGAGTCAGACTACAACCGGCACTACAAAAGAGAGCCCAGCCCAGAGCCACACCTGAAGAACAACAGATGCCATGGAGCCACAGAACATGCATCCCGGAGCCCCAAGAGGGCAACAACACCCACTGTCATCACCCCCAGTACCCCACCTTCCGCCCCGGGCCCCACTCCAGGCACCCCCCACACACCCCGGACAAAGATATGTCCCATCAACCAAACGGATTCATATATCAAATAACTCACATGATGTCGTACAATCACATCTGCTGACATGCATGCGTCGTCACAAAAATGAACATCGCACATTCACCTTCGAAGCAACAACTGATAATTTATTAAAATAAATACAGAGCAGAAATGAAGACACATGGCGGCTCCCCGCGGGACAATCCGTAGGTCACTGCCTGCAAGACAAAAATCATGATGGAAAGGTGTGTCTTGCGCACATCAAAGGACAAAGAGAGAGCGAAGGAGAGAGAGAGTGAAGGTGAGGGAGCGAGAGAAAGATGGACAGAGAGGAGGTGAGAGAGAAAGACCGACAGAGAGGGAGAGAGAGAGAAAGACAGACAGGGGAGAGAGAAAGATGGGCAGAGAGGGGGAGATAGAGAAAAGAAGAGAGGGACAGGGAGAGAGAGTGCCGACACTGCGCACCCAGGCCACACTGCTCACCTGCTGCCACCGGTGTGTCTCCAACCACGTGCCGGTATGAAGTGCAGTTCACCAGGTCCCACATCTGACATAGACCTGTCATCTGAAACAGAGTCCAGATACCTGAATGGCAAAGTACATACAATTGCACGCAACATCATCGCCTGCCCGCCCCTGTGCCCCCAGGCAGCTGCACCCAGCCCCTCCCGCTGCCCAGCAGTGCATGCCCGCCCCTGCGCACCCAGGCAGCTGCACCCCAGACCCTCCCGCCGCCCAGCGGTGCATGCCAGCCCCTGCGCACCCAGGCCTCACTGCTCACCTTCTGCCCCCGGCGTGCAGAAATGAGGGCACACCAAGATCCGGTGCAAGCCCCAAGCCCGGGGCCTGCGGACTTGGCACCCTCCACATCATGCAGCTCTTCTCCAAGGGCCCCCGGGTCTCACATTTGGTGCTGGGTCGTGATTTCTCCATGGAAGAAGACATCCCAGTGCACCCGGCATCATCGCAGGCTGCACACCGGCTCAGCCTCATAGCTGCCACTAACTCTGTGATCCAGGAGGCGACGCCACGTGGCGGTAGGCCCGCGCTGCCCGCTGCCTCAGGCCTACACTGCGGTCCAGCAGGTCACACAAAACCTGAGCCGTCCAGACCGCCGGGATGGGGCATCATTGCAGGCTGCACACCCGCTCAGCACTTAAGGTGCCCCTACCTCAGTGCACCTAAAGTCATCGTCCCGTGGCGGTGTGCCTGTGCCGGCCGCAGTGTATCCGGTGCCACCAAGTCTGTACCCCCACAGTCCTGGACCCTCTATGATTGGGTATCGTGGTGCGGATGCCATCATGTCACCTCCGGGCCTGGGGAATGTGATGTTGCAGGCCCCTGGGCCCCCATGCCTACATGCGCACCACACAAATACACCCCTAGAGAGGTTGGAAATGGCATCGTGCATGTGCGCCCGGCCCTTTTCATTGGCACGGTTAAATGTGCTGTGATGCGTGTGCTGAATGGGTGTGGAGTGGGTGTAAACCAGCCGTGAGGGAGTGGCTGTGGCATGCTGACAACTAGACCTGTGAGCAGCAGATCACTACAGGGCAGTCCAGGCACATTTAGTGTTGTCACCCCCCCCCTCCCCCCCGTGAGCGTGAGCAGAGTGGGCTGGCCTGGCGTATGCCAGTCTAGCGTAAGGGTTTGAACGATGACCCCGTGGCTCTGGGCGTGGTTCCATATGGGTCTGGACAAGGAAGTAACAAATGCGTGTGTCTCTGTTATTGCGTTGGCGCAACCCAGACAACAATCGGCAATGTGTCACCCTGTGACCCAAGTTCAATTACATGAGCCACATGGACGTAAGAGGAATTCACTGACCCTACATTCATCCATACTACAACACCATGAAAGACCATAGAGACCACACATCTGTGTGATTCAGAATGTTTAATGAACATTCAGTGGAGTGTTGCATCAGGAGCAGTACAGGGCCATGCAAAGCCCACTTTCAAAGATTGGCCCGTGGAGGGCCAGCTAGAGTCCTTCAGGGAATGAGATGTCCAATGGAAGAGGAAGAGTTCAGTCCGCAGTCTGATAGCTGTGTCATTGGTGAACAAACAGAGTATGGAAGTCCATGTTGAGGTCAAAGGTGAGTGTTGCAGAGTGTATCGGGGGACAGTGGAAGGTGATGATGCAGAGGTCAGAACAAACCTGAAACCGGCCATATGGCGGAGGTGAATGCTACCGTTTCCTCCGTACCAGTAAGGAGGTATCATCCGCATCTTCGTCCTCTGCTGTTGCATGTGCCTCATGTGTGGGTGGTGCTGGCCTTTCTCCAGCACTGTATGGCTGTGACACCTCAGGGGCAGGAGGTGGAATGTCTGTCGCACTGTGTGGCACTGACACTTCAGGGGGCGGAGATGTGGTGGTAGCAGCAGCATGCATCTGCGCCAGGCCAGGCAGCAATGCCATGAGGATGGTTTTGAGGTCATTGTGGAACCCAGCTACCTCTTGCTGCTGCGCAGCCATGACATCCGCCCTCGCTGCATTGGCCCACTCCATGTTCTCCATGACCCTTCGCATGAGTCCCAACTCCCGGGCAAGCTCGCTGGAGCCACCCTGACTATACAGTCGTTCTTGTCGCAGGGCTCAGGCGATGTCAGCCATGGTTCGTTGGAGGGCATGGAGTGGACTGTGGGTGTCCGTCAGATACTGTGAGTGGTCCCTGATAGGACTTAGACACCCACGAATGGCAGCTAGTTTGTCTGCCATGCAGTCGAAGCCCACCCGCACTTGTTCAGCCAGCTGCTCCTGGCATCCCAACACACGGCGTTGGAAGGCCATGTGTTCTTTGTGGGGTTCCTGGGTGGGAGCCTTGATGGTGCCTGCTGTGTGGTCTGTGCAAGGGGTGGGGTCTCCTCATAGCAGGTGGGATGCCCTGCTTCTGGAAGTGGGCTGCTGAGACTGTCAATGAACTCTCGGAGGGCGTCGGAGTCAAAGGTGTCGTGGTCCTCTTCATCATCAGAGAAGAGAGGTTGGGACTGTTCTGCAGGAGGTGGTGATTGTTCCTCTGCAATGTGAAGGGGAGATGCAGTTTAACAATGTATCCACATGTGTGTTGTCACATTGTACATGTTTACATACTGACTGCATGATTGTGTACTTCATGGCTGTTTCAGAGTGGCTGTCCATTTGCTGTGGGACAGGGACATTTCGACACCATCACGCCTGTGTGTTTGTACCTGTACATTATCAACTCACATTTCCCTGCAATGCCACTTGCGATTGGCCAGTGTCTACACCCAGTCACCACAACTTGTGTCCTCTGTTCTGTGGTGAAAATGTTGCGGTTTGTGTCACTTCATTGTCAATGTTGATGAGCTCTGTATGTGATGTGTGGTTGCCGCATTTTGGGGCAATTGCCCCTGCAGCTCTCCTTTGGCTACCCCTTATCTCTTACATGCGGCGTGCCTCTGACTTCTGTGCTTATACAGTGCTAACATGTAGCATGCTTGGGTACATTGTTCTCTTGGTGGGAGTTGGGGTGGGGGGCATGGTTTGTTCGCTGATATGCTAATATTGTGCATGTGTGCCATTGTGCCCATCTCCCCAGTCCCTTGTCATTACTCACCCTGGTGCTGTTGTGTCCGGTCCTGTTGAGCAATGTCAGGTCCTCCGACTCCAGCCACCCTCTCCCCACTGATGACTGTGGACACCATTTCATCCATGTTGTCCAGCTCCTCCTGTGGCGCAAGACTGCCACCTCCAGTCTGCATTGCTGCCTTGCGTTGTTTGTGAGTTTCTGCTTGTTTTGTTGCTTGAAATCATTCCAGCGCCTCTTTACCTCGTTCATTGTCCTCTTCAGCACTCTGACTGCATTCACTTTGTCCGCGAAGGCCTGCCATAGTCCATTTTTTGTTGCCAATGACAGAGTGGAGGTGGCGAACAGTTGTTGATGGTGTTCGACCTCCTCCGTTATCAGGATCCTGTTTTCCTGCGGACTGAAGCGCTTCTTCCTACTCTTCTTCTCCTTGGCCTTCCCTGACCCCGAGGTCCCAGTCATGTCCTCCGGGGGGCATGTGGGGTTCTGGTTCTTCTCCGTACTTGCTCCGGCAACATCCATGGTTCTTCGCTGTTGTTTGGCATTTGTTTGTCTGTTTTTTTCTACTCTTATGGTGATTGTTTCCGCCTAACGCGTGTGAATTGCAGATCTGTGGCTGGTTTCACAGATTTTTGTATCGCGCTTGGCCTCATCGCAGATTTTTTTGCGTTCGCGTTTTGCATTTTTGCTGCATGGCGTTGATTTTAACGCGGCCATTTGAGGCGTAATCTGGTGACTATCGCATGGTACCGCCGTGTTGTGAATACCTGGTTAACACGGCGTAAATTTCCCGCGATGGACTGCGATGTTGAGAGTTGTGTTATGTAACTTTTGCAGTGGTTATCACACGTTCTTGAGAATATACCCCATAGAATATTTTCCCTACCCACAAGGTAGCTTAAAGTTTCAGGGAGGGGTTTGGAACGGATGTATGACATTACAACGCATGCTTTTACATCGCATGCTTTTACAACGCGGTTTTTACAACGCATACCATTACAACGCATAGTGCTTTTAGGCGCTGGATAGTGAATTGTTTAATTTACTATTCCAACTCCAGTCCCCGTGGATAGTAGGGAAGGTGTTGGATAGTACATTAAACCTATTCCCTATCCTAGAGCGCCTCCAGCGCAATGCGTTGTAATGGTTTGCGTTGTAAAAGTTGTATTGTAAAGGCACTGCGTGGTAAAAGTTGCCTTGTAAAGGTTGTTTACCGTTTGGAACAAAGCAACAAGCAGCTTGATATATCGACTATTGATAAAGAACAGTCTGTAGGAAATATCAACATCTTGGCAGCCTTCCATTTGGTGTTTCTATGAACACTCATCCTCCATGTCAAAAATATGCTCATATTCTATGTAGACACACCAACCATACATGCCCCACACATGAGGGCAGTCAAGGTCCCCCAGTTTGAGGAGTGAATGGACATTTACTGGGGTAGTCAGCAGTCATTCGCTCCAAAAAGGGTGCGTGGAAGAAGGCATCAACCCCTGGACTGTAAAACATTGCAACCACTCATTGTTGCCTCATATGAGTGGCTATTAGCCATCTTAATGTGGTCTGGTCTACCCCACAGTGGTGGCAATTGATGTATTCTGTTATTCATTATGTCACATGACACAGGAATGGTCAATGATGTAGGGTACAGTGCCTTACTATTTGGGGTACAGCCCTCACTAATTAAACTTCCTAAAGGCCTTTTTAGGTGTAATATTTTGGGGTCAAACAATGTGTGTGCATATTGTCATAACCCTATGGTATGATTAATTTAATGTTTACCCATATAAATAAATGAATTCTAAAATTGTGCATAGCTATACTAACTAATTAGATATACTAATATCACCAATACAAATTTTAAATTAGCAAACATTTTGCTAAAAAGACTTGATGTGTAGTGGAGGATTGGGCGCAGGCCCAGTGGTCAACCCCCGCTGCGCATGGCCAGAGGCTGTGCTTAGCAGTGGTTGGCTGCCTGCTGAAGGTTGGATGCAGGGCCTGGCCTTGAGGCCATGCCATGGAGCTAACCCCTGCTGTACAGAGCCTCAGAACTTTCATAGCGTGGATTGAGTGCTAACAGAGGGTTGGGTACCGAGTCAATTTAGCATATGATCAAAAACTTCAAACATTAACTGAAAAAAGGTTAAAGTAACGCTATAGTTAGCTGTTGAAAAGAGACAAGAACTAATATTAAAAAAAAACACTGAAATAACGCTAGTAATAGTTTTGTCAATTATTATAACTTGCAACTCTATCATACGCTGCTTATGACCTCACATATTACATCACTCATGGCATGTTAAATGACATAATTGGTGACATCACACATTAGATTTAAAGAACAATAGTGTTCAAAGTACTAATGAGTACCACTGTCCCCAAGATAATATGTAAGGTCATACCTAAGCAGTGCATTATGAGGGCTCAAGAAGATATAGTTAGTTGACTAAATGATAACTGGCATATTGCAAGTAGGTAAGGGGTTGTTTAAGGTAAGTTATTATCCCATTTAACACCTAACTATATTGTTACATATATATATATATATATATATATATATATATATATATATATATATATGTATGTTTCAAAGGGCTCCATTTTACCGAGGGCCCCCGACCCTGCAGGGCGGGCTCTCCATAAACAGGAACGGAGAATCCTGTAGTTTCCAACAAGCATCTGAAATCAGAGCCCAACTCCGACTTGCGTGCAAAGTGACTTTATTATGTCAAGTGCTCGGCAACATTACAACACTCCTTTAAACCCGACCGGTTTCGGCGACCATGCCTTTTTCACAGGTGAGTGTAGTCTGTAATCTCCCAGTGGTCATGTGACCCCCAGTGAAATACTGCGGGCCCCAGAATGCACCATAATGTTCAAATCAATATCCAAGTGGCAAATGTCAAATTTTAATGTCAAATTATAAGTGCAAGCAAAGTTCGAAAATTGTGTGATAGGCACAGTGTCCTGGGTTGCCAAGCACAAATCGATATACTTGCACTGCGGAGTCCCAGGGGAAGACACGTCTCCCTCTTCTCCCTTTCTCCTTTCACGCTGCCAAATATCCTTGGAAGTCCTGTGGCTGGAACGCTGAGGAGCGGGTCATGCCCCCTCAATTTCAATGTTTCAAAGGGCTCCATTTTACCGAGGGCCCCCGACCCTGCAGGGCGGGCTCTCCATAAACAGGAACGGAGAATCCTGTAGTTTCCAACAAGCATCTGAAATCAGAGCCCAACTCCGACTTGCGTGCAAAGTGACTTTATTATGTCAAGTGCTCGGCAACATTACAACACTCCTTTAAACCCGACCGGTTTCGGCGACCACGCCTTTTTCACAGGTGAGTGTAGTCTGTAATCTCCCAGTGGTCATGTGACCCCCAGTGAAATACTGCGGGCCCCAGAATGCACCATAATGTTCAAATCAATATCCAAGTGGCAAATGTCAAATTTTAATGTCAAATTATAAGTGCAAGCAAAGTTCAAAAATTGTGTGATAGGCACAGTGTCCTGGGTTGCCAAGCACAAATCGATATACTTGCACTGCGGACTCCCAGGGGAAGACACGTCTCCCTCTTCTCCCTTTCTCCTTTCACGCTGCCAAATATCCTTGGAAGTCCTGTGGCTGGAACGCTGAGGAGCGGGTCATGCCCCCTCAATTTCAATGTTTCAAAGGGCTCCATTTTACCGAGGGCCCCCGACCCTGCAGGGCGGGCTCTCCATAAACAGGAACGGAGAATCCTGTAGTTTCCAACAGGCATCTGAAATCAGAGCCCAACTCCGACTTGCGTGCAAAGTGACTTTATTATGTCAAGTGCTCGGCAACATTACAACACTCCTTTAAACCCGACCGGTTTCGGCGACCACGCCTTTTTCACAGGTGAGTGTAGTCTGTAATCTCCCAGTGGTCATGTGACCCCCAGTGAAATACTGCGGGCCCCAGAATGCACCATAATGTTCAAATCAATATCCAAGTGGCAAATGTCAAATTTTAATGTCAAATTATAAGTGCAAGCAAAGTTCGAAAATTGTGTGATAGGCACAGTGTCCTGG
The DNA here is from genome assembly GCF_964261635.1 of Lissotriton helveticus. NCBI lineage: Eukaryota > Metazoa > Chordata > Amphibia > Caudata > Salamandridae > Lissotriton > Lissotriton helveticus. Next base: position 1,376,783,652 of record NC_136065.1, on the reverse strand, counting down.
GTTGCCAAGCACAAATCGATATACTTGCACTGCGGAGTCCCAGGGGAAGACACGTCTCCCTCTTCTCCCTTTCTCCTTTCACGCTGCCAAATATCCTTGGAAGTCCTGTGGCTGGAACGCTGAGGAGCGGGTCATGCCCCCTCAATTTCAATATTTCAAAGGGCTCCATTTTACCGAGGGCCCCCGACCCTGCAGGGCGGGCTCTCCATTAACAGGAACGGAGAATCCTGTAGTTTCCAACAAGCATCTGAAATCAGAGCCCAACTCCGACTTGCGTGCAAAGTGACTTTATTATGTCAAGTGCTCGGCAACATTACAACACTCCTTTAAACCCGACCGGTTTCGGCGACCACGCCTTTTTCACAGGTGAGTGTAGTCTGTAATCTCCCAGTGGTCATGTGACCCCCAGTGAAATACTGCGGGCCCCAGAATGCACCATAATGTTCAAATCAATATCCAAGTGGCAAATGTCAAATTTTAATGTCAAATTATAAGTGCAAGCAAAGTTCGAAAATTGTGTGATAGGCACAGTGTCCTGGGTTGCCAAGCACAAATCGATATACTTGCACTGCGTAGTCCCAGGGGAAGACATGTCTCCCTCTTCTCCCTTTCTCCTTTCACGCTGCCAAATATCCTTGGAAGTCCTGTGGCTGGAACGCTGAGGAGCGGGTCATGCCCCCTCAATTTCAATGTTTCAAAGGGCTCCATTTTACCGAGGGCCCCCGACCCTGCAGGGCGGGCTCTCCATAAACAGGAACGGAGAATCCTGTAGTTTCCAACAAGCATCTGAAATCAGAGCCCAACTCCGACTTGCGTGCAAAGTGACTTTATTATGTCAAGTGCTCGGCAACATTACAACACTCCTTTAAACCCGACCGGTTTCGGCGACCACGCCTTTTTCACAGGTGAGTGTAGTCTGTAATCTCCCAGTGGTCATGTGACCCCCAGTGAAATACTGCGGGCCCCAGAATGCACCATAATGTTCAAATCAATATCCAAGTGGCAAATGTCAAATTTTAATGTCAAATTATAAGTGCAAGCAAAGTTCGAAAATTGTGTGATAGGCACAGTGTCCTGGGTTGCCAAGCACAAATCGATATACTTGCACTGCTGAGTCCCAGGGGAAGACACGTCTCCCTCTTCTCCCTTTCTCCTTTCACGCTGCCAAATATCCTTGGAAGTCCTGTGGCTGGAACGCTGAGGAGCGGGTCATGCCCCCTCAATTTCAATGTTTCAAAGGGCTCCATTTTACCGAGGGCCCCCGACCCTGCAGGGCGGGCTCTCCATAAACAGGAACGGAGAATCCTGTAGTTTCCAACAAGCATCTGAAATCAGAGCCCAACTCCGACTTGCGTGCAAAGTGACTTTATTATGTCAAGTGCTCGGCAACATTACAACACTCCTTTAAACCCGACCGGTTTCGGCGACCACGCCTTTTTCACAGGTGAGTGTAGTCTGTAATCTCCCAGTGGTCATGTGACCCCCAGTGAAATACTGCGGGCCCCAGAATGCACCATAATGTTCAAATCAATATCCAAGTGGCAAATGTCAAATTTTAATGTCAAATTATAAGTGCAAGCAAAGTTCGAAAATTGTGTGATAGGCACAGTGTCCTGGGTTGCCAAGCACAAATCGATATACTTGCACTGCGGAGTCCCAGGGGAAGACACGTCTCCCTCTTCTCCCTTTCTCCTTTCACGCTGCCAAATATCCTTGGAAGTCCTGTGGCTGGAACGCTGAGGAGCGGGTCATGCCCCCTCAATTTCAATGTTTCAAAGGGCTCCATTTTACCAAGGGCCCCCGACCCTGCAGGGCGGGCTCTCCATAAACAGGAACGGAGAATCCTGTAGTTTCCAACAAGCATCTGAAATCAGAGCCCAACTCCGACTTGCATGCACAGTGACTTTATTATGTCAAGTGCTCGGCAACATTACAACACTCCTTTAAACCCGACCGGTTTCGGCGACCACGCCTTTTTCACAGGTGAGTGTAGTCTGTAATCTCCCAGTGGTCATGTGACCCCCAGTGAAATACTGCGGGCCCCAGAATGCACCATAATGTTCAAATCAATATCCAAGTGGCAAATGTCAAATTTTAATGTCAAATTATAAGTGCAAGCAAAGTTCGAAAATTGTGTGATAGGCACAGTGTCCTGGGTTGCCAAGCACAAATCGATATACTTGCACTGCGGAGTCCCAGGGGAAGACACGTCTCCCTCTTCTCCCTTTCTCCTTTCACGCTGCCAAATATCCTTGGAAGTCCTGTGGCTGGAACGCTGAGGAGCGGGTCATGCCCCCTCAATTTCAATGTTTCAAAGGGCTCCATTTTACCAAGGGCCCCCGACCCTGCAGGGCGGGCTCTCCATAAACAGGAACGGAGAATCCTGTAGTTTCCAACAAGCATCTGAAATCAGAGCCCAACTCCGACTTGCATGCACAGTGACTTTATTATGTCAAGTGCTCGGCAACATTACAACACTCCTTTAAACCCGACCGGTTTCGGCGACCACGCCTTTTTCACAGGTGAGTGTAGTCTGTAATCTCCCAGTGGTCATGTGACCCCCAGTGAAATGCTGCGGGCCCCAGAATGCACCATAATGTTCAAATCAATATCCAAGTGGCAAATGTCAAATTTTAATGTCAAATTATAAGTGCAAGCAAAGTTCGAAAATTGTGTGATAGGCACAGTGTCCTGGGTTGCCAAGCACAAATCGATATACTTGCACTGCGGAGTCCCAGGGGAAGACACGTCTCCCTCTTCTCCCTTTCTCCTTTCACGCTGCCAAATATCCTTGGAAGTCCTGTGGCTGGAACGCTGAGGAGCGGGTCATGCCCCCTCAATTTCAATGTTTCAAAGGGCTCCATTTTACCGAGGGCCCCCGACCCTGCAGGGCGGGCTCTCCATAAACAGGAACGGAGAATCCTGTAGTTTCCAACAAGCATCTGAAATCAGAGCCCAACTCCGACTTGCATGCACAGTGACTTTATTATGTCAAGTGCTCGGCAACATTACAACACTCCTTTAAACCCGACCGGTTTCGGCGACCACGCCTTTTTCACAGGTGAGTGTAGTCTGTAATCTCCCAGTGGTCATGTGACCCCCAGTGAAATACTGCGGGCCCCAGAATGCACCATAATGTTCAAATCAATATCCAAGTGGCAAATGTCAAATTTTAATGTCAAATTATAAGTGCAAGCAAAGTTCAAAAATTGTGTGATAGGCACAGTGTCCTGGGTTGCCAAGCACAAATCGATATACTTGCACTGCGGAGTCCCAGGGGAAGACACGTCTCCCTCTTATCCCTTTCTCCTTTCACGCTGCCAAATATCCTTGGAAGTCCTGTGGCTGGAACGCTGAGGAGCGGGTCATGCCCCCTCAATTTCAATGTTTCAAAGGGCTCCATTTTACCGAGGGCCCCCGACCCTGCAGGGCGGGCTCTCCATAAACAGGAACGGAGAATCCTGTAGTTTCCAACAAGCATCTGAAATCAGAGCCCAACTCCGACTTGCGTGCAAAGTGACTTTATTATGTCAAGTGCTCGGCAACATTACAACACTCCTTTAAACCCGACCGGTTTCGGCGACCACGCCTTTTTCACAGGTGAGTGTAGTCTGTAATCTCCCAGTGGTCATGTGACCCCCAGTGAAATACTGCGGGCCCCAGAATGCACCATAATGTTCAAATCAATATCCAAGTGGCAAATGTCAAATTTTAATGTCAAATTATAAGTGCAAGCAAAGTTCGAAAATTGTGTGATAGGCACAGTGTCCTGGGTTGCCAAGCACAAATCGATATACTTGCACTGCGGAGTCCCAGGGGAAGACACGTCTCCCTCTTCTCCCTTTCTCCTTTCACGCTGCCAAATATCCTTGGAAGTCCTGTGGCTGGAACGCTGAGGAGCGGGTCATGCCCCCTCAATTTCAATATTTCAAAGGGCTCCATTTTACCGAGGGCCCCCGACCCTGCAGGGCGGGCTCTCCATAAACAGGAACGGAGAATCCTGTAGTTTCCAACAAGCATCTGAAATCAGAGCCCAACTCCGACTTGCGTGCAAAGTGACTTTATTATGTCAAGTGCTCGGCAACATTACAACACTCCTTTAAACCCGACCGGTTTCGGCGACCACGCCTTTTTCACAGGTGAGTGTAGTCTGTAATCTCCCAGTGGTCATGTGACCCCCAGTGAAATACTGCGGGCCCCAGAATGCACCATAATGTTCAAATCAATATCCAAGTGGCAAATGTCAAATTTTAATGTCAAATTATAAGTGCAAGCAAAGTTCGAAAATTGTGTGATAGGCACAGTGTCCTGGGTTGCCAAGCACAAATCGATATACTTGCACTGCGGAGTCCCAGGGGAAGACACGTCTCCCTCTTCTCCCTTTCTCCTTTCACGCTGCCAAATATCCTTGGAAGTCCTGTGGCTGGAACGCTGAGGAGCGGGTCATGCCCCCTCAATTTCAATGTTTCAAAGGGCTCCATTTTACCGAGGGCCCCCGACCCTGCAGGGCGGGCTCTCCATAAACAGGAACGGAGAATCCTGTAGTTTCCAACAAGCATCTGAAATCAGAGTCCAACTCCGACTTGCGTGCAAAGTGACTTTATTATGTCAAGTGCTCGGCAACATTACAACACTCCTTTAAACCCGACCGGTTTCGGCGACCACGCCTTTTTCACAGGTGAGTGTAGTCTGTAATCTCCCAGTGGTCATGTGACCCCCAGTGAAATACTGCGGGCCCCAGAATGCACCATAATGTTCAAATCAATATCCAAGTGGCAAATGTCAAATTTTAATGTCAAATTATAAGTGCAAGCAAAGTTCGAAAATTGTGTGATAGGCACAGTGTCCTGGGTTGCCAAGCACAAATCGATATACTTACACTGCGGAGTCCCAGGGCAAGACACGTCTCCCTCTTCTCCCTTTCTCCTTTCACGCTGCCAAATATCCTTGGAAGTCCTGTGGCTGGAACGCTGAGGAGCGGGTCATGCCCCCTCAATTTCAATGTTTCAAAGGGCTCCATTTTACCGAGGGCCCCCGACCCTGCAGGGCGGGCTCTCCATAAACAGGAACGGAGAATCCTGTAGTTTCCAACAAGCATCTGAAATCAGAGCCCAACTCCGACTTGCGTGCAAAGTGACTTTATTATGTCAAGTGCTCGGCAACATTACAACACTCCTTTAAACCCGACCGGTTTCGGCGACCACGCCTTTTTCACAGGTGAGTGTAGTCTGTAATCTCCCAGTGGTCATGTGACCCCCAGTGAAATACTGCGGGCCCCAGAATGCACCATAATGTTCAAATCAATATCCAAGTGGCAAATGTCAAATTTTAATGTCAAATTATAAGTGCAAGCAAAGTTCGAAAATTGTGTGATAGGCACAGTGTCCTGGGTTGCCAAGCACAAATCGATATACTTGCACTGCGGAGTCCCAGGGGAAGACACGTCTCCCTCTTCTCCCTTTCTCCTTTCACGCTGCCAAATATCCTTGGAAGTCCTGTGGCTGGAACGCTGAGGAGCGGGTCATGCCCCCTCAATTTCAATGTTTCAAAGGGCTCCATTTTACCGAGGGCCCCCGACCCTGCAGGGCGGGCTCTCCATAAACAGGAACGGAGAATCCTGTAGTTTCCAACAAGCATCTGAAATCAGAGCCCAACTCCGACTTGCGTGCAAAGTGACTTTATTATGTCAAGTGCTCGGCAACATTACAACACTCCTTTAAACCCGACCGGTTTCGGCGACCACGCCTTTTTCACAGGTGAGTGTAGTCTGTAATCTCCCAGTGGTCATGTGACCCCCAGTGAAATACTGCGGGCCCCAGAATGCACCATAATGTTCAAATCAATATCCAAGTGGCAAATGTCAAATTTTAATGTCAAATTATAAGTGCAAGCAAAGTTCGAAAATTGTGTGATAGGCACAGTGTCCTGGGTTGCCAAGCACAAATCGATATACTTGCACTGCGGAGTCCCAGGGGAAGACACGTCTCCCTCTTCTCCCTTTCTCCTTTCACGCTGCCAAATATCCTTGGAAGTCCTGTGGCTGGAACGCTGAGGAGCGGGTCATGCCCCCTCAATTTCAATATTTCAAAGGGCTCCATTTTACCGAGGGCCCCCGACCCTGCAGGGCGGGCTCTCCATAAACAGGAACGGAGAATCCTGTAGTTTCCAACAAGCATCTGAAATCAGAGCCCAACTCCGACTTGCGTGCAAAGTGACTTTATTATGTCAAGTGCTCGGCAACATTACAACACTCCTTTAAACCCGACCGGTTTCGGCGACCACGCCTTTTTCACAGGTGAGTGTAGTCTGTAATCTCCCAGTGGTCATGTGACCCCCAGTGAAATACTGCGGGCCCCAGAATGCACCATAATGTTCAAATCAATATCCAAGTGGCAAATGTCAAATTTTAATGTCAAATTATAAGTGCAAGCAAAGTTCGAAAATTGTGTGATAGGCACAGTGTCCTGGGTTGCCAAGCACAAATCGATATACTTGCACTGCGGAGTCCCAGGGGAAGACACGTCTCCCTCTTCTCCCTTTCTCCTTTCACGCTGCCAAATATCCTTGGAAGTCCTGTGGCTGGAACGCTGAGGAGCGGGTCATGCCCCCTCAATTTCAATGTTTCAAAGGGCTCCATTTTACCGAGGGCCCCCGACCCTGCAGGGCGGGCTCTCCATAAACAGGAACGGAGAATCCTGTAGTTTCCAACAAGCATCTGAAATCAGAGTCCAACTCCGACTTGCGTGCAAAGTGACTTTATTATGTCAAGTGCTCGGCAACATTACAACACTCCTTTAAACCCGACCGGTTTCGGCGACCACGCCTTTTTCACAGGTGAGTGTAGTCTGTAATCTCCCAGTGGTCATGTGACCCCCAGTGAAATACTGCGGGCCCCAGAATGCACCATAATGTTCAAATCAATATCCAAGTGGCAAATGTCAAATTTTAATGTCAAATTATAAGTGCAAGCAAAGTTCGAAAATTGTGTGATAGGCACAGTGTCCTGGGTTGCCAAGCACAAATCGATATACTTGCACTGCGGAGTCCCAGGGCAAGACACGTCTCCCTCTTCTCCCTTTCTCCTTTCACGCTGCCAAATATCCTTGGAAGTCCTGTGGCTGGAACGCTGAGGAGCGGGTCATGCCCCCTCAATTTCAATGTTTCAAAGGGCTCCATTTTACCGAGGGCCCCCGACCCTGCAGGGCGGGCTCTCCATAAACAGGAACGGAGAATCCTGTAGTTTCCAACAAGCATCTGAAATCAGAGCCCAACTCCGACTTGCGTGCAAAGTGACTTTATTATGTCAAGTGCTCGGCAACATTACAACACTCCTTTAAACCCGACCGGTTTCAAATCAATATCCAAGTGGCAAATGTCAAATTTTAATGTCAAATTATAAGTGCAAGCAAAGTTCGAAAATTGTCGAAAATTGTCATGCCCCCTCAATTTCAATGTTTCAAAGGGCTCCATTTTACCGAGGGCCCCCGATATTGATTTGAACATTATGGTGCATTCTGGGGCCTGCAGTATTTCACTGGGGGTCACATGACCACTGGGAGATTACAGACTACACTCACCTGTGAAAAAGGCGTGGTCGCCGAAACCGGTCGGGTTTAAAGGAGTGTTGTAATGTTGCCGAGCACTTGACATAATAAAGTCACTTTGCACGCAAGTCGGAGTTGGGCTCTGACTTCAGATGCTTGTTGGAAACTACAGGATTCTCCGTTCCTGTTTATGGAGAGCCCGCCCTGCAGGGTCGGGGGCCCTCGGTAAAATGGAGCCCCTTGAAACATTGAAATTGAGGGGGCATGACCCGCTCCTCAGCGTTCCAGCCACAGGACTTCCAAGGATATTTGGCAGCGTGAAAGGAGAAAGGGAGAAGAGGGAGACGTGTCTTCCCCTGGGACTCCGCAGTGCAAGTATATCGATTTGTGCTTGGCAACCCAGGACACTGTGCCTATCACACAATTTTCGAACTTTGCTTGCACTTATAATTTGACATTAAAATTTGACATTTGCCACTTGGATATTGATTTGAACATTATGGTGCATTCTGGGGCCCGCAGTATTTCACTGGGGGTCACATGACCACTGGGAGATTACAGACTACACTCACCTGTGAAAAAGGCGTGGTCGCCGAAACCGGTCGGGTTTAAAGGAGTGTTGTAATGTTGCCGAGCACTTGACATAATAAAGTCACTTTGCACGCAAGTCGGAGTTGGGCTCTGATTTCAGATGCTTGTTGGAAACTACAGGATTCTCCGTTCCTGTTTATGGAGAGCCCGCCCTGCAGGGTCGGGTGCCCTCGGTAAAATGGAGCCCTTTGAAACATTGAAATTGAGGGGGCATGACCCGCTCCTCAGCGTTCCAGCCACAGGACTTCCAAGGATATTTGGCAGCGTGAAAGGAGAAAGGGAGAAGAGGGAGACATGTCTTCCCCTGGGACTCCGCAGTGCAAGTATATCGATTTGTGCTTGGCAACCCAGGACACTGTGCCTATCACACAAGTTTCGAACTTTGCTTGCACTTATAATTTGACATTAAAATTTGACATTTGCCACTTGGATATTGATTTGAACATTATGGTGCATTCTGGGGCCCGCAGTATTTCACTGGGGGTCACATGACCACTGGGAGATTACAGACTACACTCACCTGTGAAAAAGGCGTGGTCGCCGAAACCGGTCGGGTTTAAAGGAGTGTTGTAATGTTGCCGAGCACTTGACATAATAAAGTCACTTTGCACGCAAGTCGGAGTTGGGCTCTGATTTCATATATATATATATATATATATATATATATATATATATATATATATATATTACCTACTGGCGATAGCCAGTAGGTATATGTAGTTAGGATTTTTATCCTATGGGATTTTTGAAAATTCTATGTCGAATAACTTTGGCGTTTGAGGACAGAATTGGCTGAAATTTTCAGGAAAATGGAACATTTTGTTTCTGAGCAGCCCCTGAAAATTTGGGGGGGTTTCGTCAAGGGGGGGCCGAGAAAAAAGGGGGGTCCCAAAACGTGTTTTTCCCATGCAATTTTCCATAGGGCGGTTGGCCTCACTTTTAGCCTGAACGGCTGAATGGATTTACACCAAACTTGGCAAAATTGTAGGGACTGGTAGCCCGATGTGCCTTTGCTATGTCTCAAGATATAGGCTCCAGTGGTTTTTACGAAAATTAACTTTGAAAAATATATATTGGGCTACATTGGGCTATATATATGTTGGAGCCCAAATGTAGCCCAATGTAGCCCAATGTAGCCCAAAGATGGCCACCAGAGACAAAAAAAAACAAATGTAGCCCAAATATCAGCCAGATGTAGCCCAACTATAGCCCAATGACAGAATGTCCCAGAGTGTTCTAAAGAACAACTAGAGTGCTAACAGTCCTACTTATTACAAAGGTATGGCACACCTGAAGCCATCTTGATTGGAATAAAGTGGTAACTCTTAAAACATTTAATTTAAAAAGGAACAAAATGAGGGGGTTCATTTTGCCATAGAAAGTATGATTAGCGAATATATGACGAAATCCCGCATACCAGAGTCCGCAAAAAAAATCCCGCATGTACTATTAGGCCGCAAATTAAAATAACGAAAACTTTTAGAACGAATATGCCTTTAGCATACACTAAACAACTAAACTACCCTAAACCCTACAACACTACCCCCAGCATGACCCTACACTACACAAACAGTACAACACTACCCTAAACCCTAAAACACTACCCCCAGCATGACCCTACACTACACAAACACTACAACACTACCCTAAACCCTAAAGCACTACCCCCAGCATGACCCTACACTACGCAAACACTACAACACTACCCAAAACCCTAAAACACTACACCCCAGCATGACCCTACACTACGCAAACACTACAACACTACCCTAAACCCTAAAACACTACCCCCAGCATGACCCTACACTACACAAACACTACAACACAACCCTAAACCCTAAAACACTACCCCCAGCATGACCCTACACTACGCAAACACTACAACACAACCCTAAACCCTAAAACACTACCCCCAGCATGACCCAACACTACGCAAACACTACAACACTACCCAAAACCCTAAAACACTACCCCCAGCATGACCCTACACTACGCAAACACTACAACACTACCCAAAACCCTAAAACACTACACCCCAGCATGACCCTACACTACGCAAACACTACAACACTACCCAAAACCCTAAAACACTACACCCCAGCATGACCCTACACTACGCAAACACTACAACACTACCCAAAACCCTAAAACACTACCCCCAGCATGACCCTACACTACGCAAACACTACAACACTACCCAAAACCCTAAAACACTACCCCCAGCATGACCCTACACTACGCAAACACTACAACACTACCCTAAACCCTAAAATACTACACCCCAGCATGACCCTACACTACGCAAACACTACAACACTACCCAAAACCCTAAAACACTACCCCCAGCATGACCCTACACTACGCAAACACTACAACACTATCCTAAACCCTAAAACACTACGCCCAGCATGACCCTACACTACGCAAACACTACAACACTACCCTAAACCCTAAAACACTAGCCCCAGCATGACCCTACACTACGCAAACACTACAACACAACCCTAAACCCTAAAACACTACCCCCAGCATGACCCTACACTACGCAAACACTACAACACTACACTAAACTCTAAAACACTACCCCCAGCATGACCCTACATTACGCAAACACTACAACACAACCCTAAACCCTAAAACACTACCCCCAGCATGACCCTACACTAAACAACCACCACAACTCTACACTACACTAACACAACACTACACTACACAACACTACACTACACTACACAATCACTAACCCACGAAAAAATTAACACAAACCCACTTACCTCTCTCGTCATCGTGGTTTTCACAACGCAAATGCATTTACCATACATGCCTTTAAAACGTAATTCTTTGTAAAGGCATGCGCGATAAATGCACATGCGTTTTGAAAAAATGCGGGATAATGGTATGCGAGGTCAATGACCTTGCGGGATAATGGTATGCGGACTGAAAGTCTGCGGGATAAAAAATGCGGGAAAATGGCTGCAAACCATGATTAGCAGCAGACTTCCCTGGTGAGCACTAGCTTTACTACAGTGATCTAATGAGCAACTAGAGTGCTAACATTCAGAATTTATGGCAAATGTGTGACACATCTGAATGCCTTCTTGATAGAACCAAAGTAAACAAGCATTGAAAATGCAATAGATCTCGCCCTCGTTTAAGTTAAAGCCATTCTGTTTGTAATGAGGTAGCTTTTTAGCTTTGCTTTTATTAGTGTTTTTAAATCTTTCATGTAAATAACATGCATATGTATGCATATATGTATATGTATGCATGCATTTATATTTATATAGATATGCAGATTATATATGTTTATATATGTATATTACCTACTGGCGATAGCCAGTGGGTATATATAGTTAGGATTTTTTCTCTAGGGGATTTCTGAAAATTCTATGTCTAATAACTTTGGCGTTTGTGGACGGAATTGGCTGAAATTGTCAGGAAAATGGCACATTTTGTTTCTGAGCAGCCCCTGAAAATTTGGGGGGGTTTCGTCAAGGGGGGGCCGAGAAAAAAGGGGGGTCCCAAAACGCGTTTTTCCCATTCATTTTTCCATAGGGCGGTTGGACTCACTTTTAGCTCGAACGGCTGAATAGATTTACATGAAACTTGTCAAAATTGTAGATATGGTTTGCCCGACGTGCCTTTGCTATGTCTCAATATATGTGCTCCAGTGGATTTTGAGAAATTAACGTTTAAAAAAATATATATATCTGTGACAGCGCTCCGGTTAGCGCCCCGGTTCGTGTACCTGACGCGTAACGGAACTTCGCGAAGCGAAGCTGATTGGCTCTCCGGTGTCTGTCAACATTCTAAACAGTCCGGAGCGGCCGCCATCTTGTCTCTCGGTAGGTTCGAGAGACAAGATGTGGTGAAAAAAGAAGGGGGAAATGAAGGAAAGGGGGCAAGGTAAACCCCTCCTGACCCCCTAGGATTGATGAGGGGGATATTAAAGTCCCCCGCGATTTTTCGCGGTAGAGGCGCTTCCCGGTACGCGAACCGGGCAGCTAACCGGCAGCGTAACGGGAGTCCGCCATCTTGTGTTTTTGGAGCGTCCGGTTTGCGTACCGGGTAGCGTCCCGGTAAGCGTAACAAGGGGAAAACCAAGAGAAACAGTAAAAAAAAAATTAAGGGAATAGATTTCCAGCAAACTTGGCAAAATTGTAGGGACTGTTTGTTTGATGTGCCTTTGCAAGGCCTCAAGATATGTGCACATGTGGATTTTGTCTAATTAAGGTTAAAAAAAATATATATATCTGTAAGCGTGCTCCGGCACGCTTACGTTACGGGTTTTGTTTGCGCTGCAGAGCCGATACGTCACGGTTATGCGACGCGTCATGAGGCGTCTCACGTGGCTACGTGATACGTCACGTAATAAAGAATATATTTTACAGCTATAGATATTAGCTTTTAAAAAACCAATGAAATTCACTGAAAAAACCATAGGTTATAGACCATATATAGTTAGGAATTTGCATTTACAAAACCTTGAAAATTCACTGAAAAAACCATAGGTTAGAGACCATATATAGTTAGCTGGACATTTTATTGACATAAAGCCAATGAAATTCCATATATAGTTAGTTGCACTAACTATATATCGCGCACCCGCAATCCACTGCTGATGATGTCACATATTACATCATTCATGACATGGTCAGTGACATCACTGATGACATCACTGATGACATCTCAAATGACATCACTGATGACATCACTGATGACATCTCAAATGACATCACTGATGACATCATGACACACCAATACCAGTTACTACATACGCACTCACTGATTCCTACGTCTACACACACATTCACTCATTCACCCATACAATCACTCATACATACAGTCACTCATTATTACAACACTATCATATGCACTCATACACCTATGCAGACACTCACACACTGCCACTCATCCATGGAGTTACTCACACACCTAGTCAGTCCTGTAAAGAATCAATCACACTTCCATTTCCTCATCTATACAGTTAAACACAGAACACCATACTTCAGTGACATCACTGATGACATCACTGATGACATCTCAAATGACATCACTGATGACATCTCAAATGACATCACTGATGACATCATGACACACCAATACCAGTTACTACATACGCACTCACTGATTCCTACGTCTACACACACATTCACTCATTCACCCATACAATCACTCTTACATACATTCACTCATTATTACAACACTATCATATGCACTCATACACCTAGTCAGTCCTGTGAAGAATCAATCACACTTCGATTTCCTCATCTATACAGTTAAACACAGAACACCATACTTTTCACACATATACTAACACATACTTACTCTCTTATACAATCACTGATACAAGTACACATTGATATGCACAGAGTCACACACCTCCCAGCCAGCCACACACACACTCAGTCTTCCATACATCCACTCATTCTTCAATATGTAAAACATATTTAAACTTTACAAAAACACACAGACACTAGATGATGTCATCAGTGATGTCATTTGAGATGTCATCAGTGATGTCATCAGTGATGTCATTTGAGATGTCATCAGTGATGTCATCAGTGATGTCACTGACCATGTCATGAATGATGTAATATGTGACATCATCAGCAGTGGATTGCGGGTGCGCGATATATAGTTAGTGCAACTAACTATATATGGAATTTCATTGGTTTTATGTCAATAAAATGTCCAGCTAACTATATATGGTCTCTAACCTATGGTTTTTTCAGTGAATTTTCAAGGTTTTGTAAATGCAAATTCCTAACTATATATGGGATATAACCTATGGTTTTTTCAGTGAATATATATATATATATATGTGTGTGTGTGTGTGTTTGGATATATATATATATATATATATATATATATATATATATCAGCAAGAAAGTCGACACTACCACATCGTAAGGACGACAGCGGACCCAAATCTTCAGTGTTATTAATCTTTTGTGCAAATCCCCCGCACCGCCGCCATGACGCGTTTCGAGCCCTCTTGGCCCTTGATCACATGACACGCTCTGGAGTGAAATTCAACTATTTAAAGTGACAGTGCACAATTACTATGAACAGCGTCATCATAGACATAGAAGCAGCATTGAGTTCATTGTTAGTTGCTTAAAAACTAAATAAGTGTTTTTAAACCACAAAGATACTTATTTACAAGTGAAAACACATATAAACATATATATATTCACAAGAAAGTATAAAAATAGAAATAAAACCAATCATTGCCTAAATAGCAGATTTTTAAAAAAGTGGCTATTTTTATAACGTGGTAAAAAACACAATTATGTTGGTACAACACCAGGCAATCGCTGTAAAATACAAAGCGAAAAGGTTGAGAATTCTATTAACAAATCTCTGATAACTGCTGCTATTGAAGGCCAAGCTTTAATGTCTTGTTATTTGATGCCATTCACAGACAAGTGCAAAGTGTGCATAACTAGTGAAGAATAAATGTAAAATGTTAAGAACAACCAGTGCAAAATTTATAAATTTCATTTTTTTCTCAAAGTTATGTATTGATGTGTTGTTACTCTAGCAATATATGCATGTAACAACTACATACTATTCAAAAGAGGTATACCTATCAAATGTTCTGCAAGCTACATATGATTCAAGATCTTGAGCTCAGTGCTATCCTGCCCTACTCAAGTTTCTTAGACAACATTAGGAACAATGTTGTTTAAGTCAAACAACCATTTCATAGGCATGTGTAGAAATCCTCACTAGAATTTAGACCTGCTGGATGTTTACTGTCTAAGTTAAGAATATAACATGTTTCTAGTTTTCTGAGGATCCCTTCTCTATTGCCCCCTCTTCTTAATGGCATGACTGCATCAATTACATAAAATTTTAACAATTTTAAATCTCTATTGTGCTGGTCATTGAAATGCCGTGCGACGGGATATGACTCATCGTGGTTGGTGATTGCTCTCATATGCTGTAGTACCCGTTTATGCACTGGAAGCTTCATGCTCCCAACATACCTCAGAGAGCATGGACATTCAAGTACATATATAGCGTATTCAGTTTTGCAGGTTAGATATTTGGTGATAGGTATTTGTTTATCTAGAAAGGGTGTGGGGTACGATGTTGTATTGACCCCATGTTTGCAGGCCTTGCATGACAAGCATTTAAAAAAGCCCGTGCGAGAGCTGAGCCAGTTGGTCTTAGCCAAGACCTCTGGACTGCTACTCACCAAGCTGTCTTGCATACTGCCTGCTTTTCTATATATATATCTATATAGATGGATAGAGAGATATATATCTATCTATATATATATATATATATATCTATATATCTATCTCTATATATATATATATATATATATATATATATATATATATATATATATATATATATATATATATATATATATATATATACTGTTCTGGTTTGCAAGATAATCACACTCTCAGGAAACAATGCACCAACAAGTAAGGAGTAGCAAAAAGGTTGTTTATTTCACAACGCGTTTCACCACACACAGTGGCTGAACCTCACGCCACCCTTCACGGGTCCTGAAGTTCAGAAGGGGCGCTACGAAGGTGATATATATATACATATATATATATATGTATACATACACCAGGCCCTTAAATCATTGATGGAGGATGACAGGATTGTCATTCGTCCTGCAGAGAAAGGAGGCAATATTGTTGTTTTAGATCGGGAACAATATTTGTTAGAAGCTGAGAGACAACTGAAGGATAAAATGTTTTATGAATCTGTTAGTTTTGACATATACAATAACAGTATCACCACCATCTGGGATTCATTGTGTGAGTGGAAGGACAAGGCCATCCTTACCTGGGAGGAGTATGGATATCTGAAACGAGATTATCCAGTCCTCCCAGTGCTTTATCTGTTGCCCAAAGTACAAAAAACCCATTAGACCACCTGGGAGACCAATCGTGTCATCACGAGGCAGTGTGGCTGAACATATTTCAAAATATATGATCATTTTGTACACAACTTAGATAGCTATGTCAAGGATACGAAAGACTTTTTAGTGAAGATTGACAATCTGATGTGGGATACAGATTCTCTGTTTATCACATTGGATGTGCAGAGTTTGTACACCATCATCAATCACCAACGAGGCTTAGCAGCATGTCAAGGCTACCTGAACACCAGACATGTAGAGTTCCGCTAACATACTCAGATGTTACTTGAGATGACAGAGTATTGTCTTACTAACAATATATTTCTTTTTTTCAAAACAGATTTTATTGACAGATCACATATGTAACCACAGATCTCTGTATCCCAGAAGTATCTGCGAGATATCAATATATTTGTACAATAACGCAATCCGTCATATCTTTCGTAGTCAAACAATGGGAACAATCACAGTGAACAAATCCCCCATCCGACCCCCCGAATCCCCCCCAACTAGCCCCCCTCCCACCCCACCCAGATCCCTCCCCCCGCATGGCATTCGATTGTTTACGTCACTCTCGCACATCCATCCAATCAGGGAGCTCAATTATATGTCCGGATCCGGATCCCGCTCTATCGGCGGCTCTAGCCAAAGACCCCTGTATTCAGCCCACCTCTTCCATATCTTGTAGTGTTTACTGGGGCAACCACGGGCCAGAAATATGGGCCTCTCCATCCCCATACAGAAGTCGAGGCCTATTTTCCAAACAAGAAGTGACGGGGGCTGTGGATCCTTCCAGGCCCTAGCTATGTCGCGCTTGGCTATCGTTAGTCCCAAGAGTAGCAAATGTCTTTTGTACAGGTTGCCCCCCACTCCCTCCAGCACCTGTAGCTGACCCAAGCGTGGCGTGCGCGGGAGCACCCAGCCCAGCGCCTCATCCAGACCATTCCAGACCCCCCGCCAGAACCTATCCAGGCGTCCACAACTCCACACTGTATGAAGGAAAGTGCCCTCCTCGCTCCCACATCGGGTACACTCCGGGGATACAATGAGTCCCGCCCTCCACAACCTCTGCCGCGTATAGTACACTCTGTGGAAGTATTTGAATTGAATCAGCCGGAGGCGGATCGAGATGGCCGCACCTCTAGGACTCGCCAACGCCTCGTTCCAATCCTCCTCCTCTAGCGGCCCTACGTCCTCCTCCCATTTCTCCTTAAGGGAGCATAAGTCAGAGGAGCAATGTATGATCAGAGATTGATAAATGCAGGAAATCTTTTTAGTATCCAGCTCCCCCATAAAGACTCGGGCTTCTAAAGGGCTAAACTCAGGGAGGGACATCAGACCCACCAGGTCCGGAGCCAGGGCATGTCGAAATTGTAAGTAGCGGAAAAACTGCGTATGGGGCATGTCATATTCCACTCGCAGCTCCTGGAACGTGTTAAGCGTCGTCCCGGCCATGACATCCCCCAACCTAGAGATGCCGATGGCGTCCCATCCTGCAAATCCCGCCAAGGAAGCCAGGCCTGGGAGGCGGCCATTGTGCCAGAGAGGTGTCTCCTTGGTCAAGGTTCGCCACCATCCCATCACCCTCAGCGCACGCCTCCAAACGTCGAACACAACCCGTGTCACCGCCGGCAAGACCCCGCGTATCTCTGGCGCATACAGCAGCGTGTGTAGCGTGTGTGGTTCCATTAGTAATCTCTCCAGCGCATAGGCTGGGTCTCCCCTGTCCCCATACCACCAATCATTCAGGACTAGGAGATGGGACGCCTGGTAATAGGAGAGAACGTCTGAGGTCGCCAGCCCCCCTCCGTATGTAGAACGAAAGCACGTGCGCAGCGCCACCCTGACAGAGCCGCCCTCCCAGAGGAACTGTCCCAGGACCGTGTTTACTCGCTGAAACCATGAGGGATGGATCGGGTATTGATGATTCTGCAATTGATATAACAGCCTGGGCAGGGCCAC
Source organism: Lissotriton helveticus (assembly GCF_964261635.1). Lineage (NCBI taxonomy): Eukaryota > Metazoa > Chordata > Amphibia > Caudata > Salamandridae > Lissotriton > Lissotriton helveticus. Next base: position 1,376,765,661 of record NC_136065.1, on the reverse strand, counting down.
CATCTTGAATATGGCCGACCTGCCATATATGGTCAGCGGCATACGGGACCACACCTTAATGTCTGCCTGGGTCCGTTCCCAGACCGGCACCACATTGCGCTCCCAAGCAATAGCTGGGATCTCGGTCAGGAACACCCCTAGATATTTAATTCCTCCTGCGGCATTCTGGAGCTCTGCAGCCCAGTCTCCGATCGGTGGACCCCTTCCCAGCACCCAAAGAGTAGATTTACGTGGGTTCATGTATAATCCCGATGTCTCACCAAAGATCTGTAGGATGCGCATGAGGCGGGCCCGGACCTATCGAGGTCTGTGAGAAAAAACAGAACATCGTCCGCATAGAGTGCTATACGGTCAGCCAGGTCGCCAGTCCACTCAAAGCCCTTCATCTGCATGTCAATTCGGACCCAGGCGGCTAGGGGTTCCATGGCTAGGGCGAATAAGTAGGGCGAGAGGGGGCAACCCTGTCTGGTGCCCCCCGCTAGGGAAGGTCGATGACACCGCCCCCGCTACCCGAACCAAGGCCGTAAGGTCGGTATAGAGCAGCTTCGCATATGACAAGAATACCAGCCGCAAATTCAGCCGCAGCAGTAGCGAGAAGAGGTACGTCCAGCTGAGGGAGTCGAACGCTCTGTCCATATCCGCCAAGAATAGCGCCGCCTGCAACCCGGATGACTGAATCGCCGCGACCGCGATGCTGGCCCGCCGAATATTGTGCAGCGTAGCCCGTCTGGGCATAAAGCCGGCTTGATCCGGATGTATGAGATTGGAGATGTATGGCAACAATCTATTGGCCAGAGCCTTAGCCAAGACTTTGGCCTCCACATTTAATAAGGAGATCGGGCGATACAATGCGTATTGCTCGGGAGGTCGACCGGGTTTGTGAAAGACCACCACCTCAGCGTGTCTCCAGTCTTGGGGCATGTAGCCCAGTTCCCGGGCCTCCTCCACCACTGCTCTGTACTGGGTTCCCAGCTGAAGATGAAACTTCTTAAAGAATTCGCTGGGGAAGCCGTTGGGGCCGGGGGCCTTCCCCGTGTTTAGTTCCCCAAGACCGGTTCCCAGCTCGTCCTCCGTCAATGGTCTGTCCAGGCAATCGCGGGCTTCGTCTGAGAGCTCCCGCGGAGGTAGATCCGCTACAAACTTGTCAATCAAGTCCTCAACAATGCATTCGTGCAGGGAGTACAGGTCGGCATAATAAGTCGCAAAGCCTTCCGAAAGTGACATGGGATCGGTTATCAGGGCGCCAGACCCATCCAGGATTCTCGGAGGGGTCTGGGTTTGGAACTGGCCCTGGCACAACCTATGCAACATCGTCCCAGATTTATCCCCCCACTGGTATACCCTGCTGCGGGTTGACAGCCACATCTGCCGCGCCTCATCGAGTAGCAATGAAGCGTAGGACTGTTGCGCTAACAGCAGTTGCTCCAGCACCCTGTCTTCCCCTCCTGAACCACTACGCCGACTAACAATATATTTCTGTTCAATGGTACGTTGTTCCGCCATGTGAACGGGACGGCAATGGGATCGTGCTTTGCTCCCAGCTTCGCAAACCTTTTTATGGGAGGCTGGGAGGAAAGCATCAGAACGGATCCTGGATTTCAAACTGATTTTGAGCATGTGTCGATGTGGCTTTGCTACATCAACAACCTGTTCATCATCTGCAAGGGTTCGGAGAGTGATGCGATGAATTTCATTGCAAAGTTGCTTTAACTTGCATTTTTAAACACCATCACTTTCGTGTTTTTAAACGTTGTATGCGGTGATTACTACTGCTTCATTCTCACCTGTTCTGTCTTCCCCTTTGCTGGTCCCCGGTCCGCCACGGCCTGTGCCGATTGCGCCGAGGGACACGAAGCACTGGGACACCTAGCAGCGTCATCCTAGCTGCCCCGCCCTCTTACCTACTTATTTCCCTCCCCAGCGCGGACGCGCGCAGCGAGATTGGCACCCTTGCTGTTGTATTACCTGCGTTGCACGCTGAGGGGCTGTTGGGAAACTATTTTGTGTTGTCTAAACCATCCGAGGGCTAACAAGTTGCTTTAACTTGCATTTTTAAACACCATCACTTTCGTTTTTTAAACATTGTATGCGGTGATTACTACTGCTTCATTCTCACCTGTTCTGTCTTCCCCTTTGCTGGTCCCCGGTCCGCCACGGCTTGTGCCGATTGCGCGGAGGGACAGGAAGCACTGGGACACCTAGCAGCGTCATCCTAGCTGCCCCGCCCTCCTAGCTACTTATTTCCCTCCCCAGTGCGGACGCGCGCAGCGGCGCGCCTAAGGCAAGCCCGTCTGCGCCTGGACGCCGCCCGCCGCCCTTTCCCCTGGAAAATTCTATAACTTGTAGGCTTAGGGGTTTCTGTTCTTAACCATCATGATTTGCTATAACCGGCAGGAATTGCTCTCTCTCAATCCATGTAACACTTCAGTAACTCGAACAGGTCGCCCTACTATTTTTCCACCGAGGAATTAACCCCTCAGGGCAGCGGGCACTTCAAACTTGAGTAGAGTTTCCGAGAAAGGAATATTAGAAGCCCCCTAAAACTGGATAACATCAGTACAGCAAAGCATACTAAATCCTTTTCTGCTCTCTACCTTAATACCAGATCCATTCCTAAACATGCACTGGAGCTTTGGAACCTCTTGGATAGTCACAAACCCGATATCTGTTTCTTTACGGAAACAAGGCTCGACAGCCACGCCTCACTTGATATTGCCACTGCATTCCCTAAGGAATACCATCTTGTTAGGCAAGACAGAGTGGGAAAGAGAGGGGGCGGTATTGCAATTGCCGCAAAGGCCCCTATAGAGATTATCCGGCTTGAATCATCTTCTAATGAAACGATTGAAATCTTGATAATTAACATGAAATGTAATACAACATCCTTTGGTAGGGCAGCCCTGGTATATAGACCTCCAGGGGGGAAATCGAACTTTGCCAATAACCTGTTAGACATTTTAGCATCTCATGTGTTGGCTACTGATAATTTCATCTTACTAGGAGATTTCAATCATCACGCAGAGCTGCCTGACGACACTGACTCCCGTCACCTAATCACGACTTTGGAAACTCTAGGCCTAACCCAAAGAGTACATGGCCCCACCCATCAAGCAGGTCACTTGCTGGATTTAATATTCTCCAACCTATCCAACTTAATTTGTGAACCGCCTATGCCCATGATTTGGACCGATCATTTTCTAGTTAACTTTAATTTCCCTAAACCGCCTAGGTCAAAGATTGTTACTTGCAAAGAAGCTACATCCATACGTCCTTGGCGAAAACTGACTTCCGAGGCCTTTCGGACGCATTTCAAGCCTCCGAATAATAGCCCTATGAATATTGAAACAATGGCAACTCACTTGGAAGCGTCCATCCGCAACACTCTCGATATAATTATCCCGGAAAAGAAAGTTAATGTAAAAAGTGTTGCCTCACCGTGGTTTACTGAGGCCTTGAAAATAGAAAAAGGGGCAGCAGAACAGCTGAAAGGATATGGCGGAAATTTAGAACGCCGGAAAACCGGAGGAATTACAAATCATCTCACTCTAATTATTTAAAACATACAAAAGCCGCAAAAACGCTCTATCTTACTCAAAGAGCAGATAAAGCAGCCCATTCTAGCAAAGAATTGTATAAAATAGTGAAGGAATTCACCACCCCTCAGACGGAGCAATCAGCCTTTATTCCCACTGCGGAGTGGGTGAATTCGCTTTCTTCCTATTTCGATAATAAAATCAAGCTCATTTACTCTTCGTTTCCTGACCCCCTTCTTGATATGGACCCTCTTGGCGTGGCATCATCCTTGACTGTGTCCGCCTTAGAAGGCAGCAAAATTCCATCCCTGACAGATTTTGAGCCTATCTCCACAGTAGAAGTGCTAAAGGCACTTAAGAAAGTTAAATCTGGTTCTCCCACCGACGTGTTGTCCCCACGTAAGTGTGGTGAGATACTCCCGCTGCTGGTAGATGCTCTCACTAACATCTTCAACTTTTCTTTTGAGAGTGCCTCCATTCCCAGTAGTTGGAAGCTGGCCCAGGTAAAGCCTATCCTTTAAAAGCCCAACAGCGACCCCTCTGTTCCGTCTAACTACAGACCTATATCCCTACTGCCGTACTTTGGGAAGGTCCTAGAACATCTAGTCAATAAACGTGTATCCTCCTATATTGAAACCTATGCACTTCTTGATCCTTCGCAGTCAGGGTTCCGTGCCGCCCATGGTACGGAAACGGCTGTGATTGAGATAGTGGATAACATCCGACTTTCCTTGTACAGAGGCGAATCTGCTATTCTGGTTCTGCTGGACCTTTCGGCGGCCTTTGACACCATCTCCCACAGCATTTTGAAACATCGGCTATGGGAGATTGGTGTCAGGGGCAATGCCCTGGCTTGGTTTGAAAACTACCTTGCCGATCGTTACACCTATATTAAGATGAACACCCTTGCCTCCAGCAATATTCCCCTCTCTGTGGGGGTTCCACAGGGGTCGATTCTTAGTCCCCTGTTGTTCAACTTATATCTTACCCCCCTGGCCGATATTATAAAATCTTACGGCTTTACTACAGTGTCTTACGCAGATGATACGCAGGTGCTTATCACCTGTAGCTCCGACTTCCTTGAAACCTGCACCAGATTTAAGCAATGCATGGTGCACATTAGCAAATGGATGAGTGCTAACAGACTTCAAATTAACTGCAGTAGGACCGAAATTGTGTTATTTGGCAATGCCAAGAACATATGGACCCCAGATTGATGGCCACGCGAATTAGGATCCTGCCCTGAACCCAAGGAAGCTGTACGTGATCTGGGCATTGTACTAGATAGTGCTCTCTCTATGAAAGCACATGTTAACCTAGTATCTGGTATTTGTTACGGAATACTTCGGCAACTGCGAAAAATCTTCAAATGGCTCCCTCTAGAGACCAGAAAGCCTTTGGTTCAGTGGCTGATTATAAGCCGGCTAGATTATGGAAATGCGATGTTCGCTTCCATCAATGAGGGTCTGCTAACTAAAATGCAAACCCTCCAGAACGCAGCCGCAAGACTAGTGCTGTGACTTCCCCCTAGGTCCGCCTCCAAACCCAACCTTAAAAAGTTGCACTGGCTACCTGTGCGCCAGAGATACAAATTTAAGATTCTGAGTCTTACTCATAAACTTCTTTATGCCACTGGTCCTTCTTATTTAGCGAAGAAACTGGACTGGTACAGACCATCCAGAGCGCTGTGTTCCAGCTCAAAACTTCTTTTATCCCGCGATCAGGATCCGACAGAATCAGGGAATTAGAGGCTTCACATGGGGGGAATCTGAGGATACCCAGGAGAAAATTTCGCTGTATGCCGATGACGTCCTGTTGTTTGTTTCAGACCTGGACGCCACAATCCCGGTGCTGTTCAAAGAACTGGCTGACTTCGGTGCACGGGCAGGCCATGCGATTAACTGGCATAAGTCGGTTCTATATGACCCGCAAGGTTTGGAGCGGAGGGATTGCCTGCCAGAACTCCTCATTCACACCACGGAGGGCTTCCAATATTTGGGAGTGTACATAACACTAGATAGGCAGCTCTCCTTTAATAATAATGTGGCCCGAGTCATGGCAAGCGCAAAGGCGGAAATGGATCGGTGGAGACAGCTCCCGCTCACTTTATTGGGCCGTGCAGCGCTATATAAAATGGTTCTGCTTCCGAAATTCCTCTATGCCCTGCAAAACGAATACTATCCGCTACCGGTTAAAACTTTGAATAAAATCTACGCAGACCTACGTGCATTCTTATGGCTGGGGAAACAGCCGAGAGTGGCCTTAACCACACTGCAGCGCCACCAGTACAGTGGAGGGATTTCCCTTCCCAACCTAGAAGCATACTATTGGGCGGAGCATCTCACTCCGATTAATGAATGGCTCCATGCGGCAATAGATCACCCTACCTACGCACTAGAAAGGTCGAAATGGTCCACTACTAACGTGCTATATTACCTGTACGGAGGGACCGGAGGGAAGCAACTTCTGCCGGCCACAAAGATTACACTGACCGCGTGGCATAGGGCGACCAAACGCATGGGATGGGACAAGCGGCCCACCCGGCAGACGCCACTATGGCACTGTCGATGGCTGGGTGAACTCAACAAATTGAAAGGCTTCCGACGTTGGGATGACATCGGCATTTCAACAGTAGGGGACGTGATTACAAGGGGAGAGCTAAAAACATTTCACGCACTACAGCAAGACTTTGGCTTACATAACACACAGTACTACAAATACACGCAACTGAGACATGCATGGAGGGCGCAAAATATCACTGTGACAGACATCCCAGAATACGCGCCACTGGAGGGTAGGTTACTGCAGGAGCAGATAGGGGGGGGGCGGTATCCCTCACATATAGAACACTGACCAACAATATGCTAGGTACCTTACAAGACTTACGAACCAAATGGGAGGCAGACGCCGGGGCCATGGATGACCTAAACTGGGAGATGGTTCTTATGCACCCGCGCGAGGTAGCGATTAAGTCTAGGCTTCGCCTCATACAGCTGACGGTGCTACACAGAGCCTATTTCGACAGGGTACGCCTTTTTAAAATGGGGAAGGTCACGGACACAGCGTGCCTAAAGTGCCATCAGAAGGAGGGCGACTTCTATCACACACTCTGGGGTTGCAATATCATACAAGCGTACTGGGAAGAAATATTTGTGGAATTGGATGAGATACTGGACACTACTCTACCACGCGACCCTAGGCTGGCTTTATTGGGTTTGACAACCGAAGTGGACCTGGCCCGCCCCCTGATCATCTTCCTAGTGCTGGCTTTGGTGGTGGCAAAGAGAGACATTGCACGATACTGGGGTGCGGCCGAACCGCCAGATTTAGAGGAATGGAGGAGAGGACTAGACTTATACATGGCGGCAGAGAGAGTGACCTATAAAGCCAGGGGCTGCCCCAAAACGTTTCGGAGAGTGTGGTCAAAGTGGAGACAATACCACGGGTTGGAGTGAAGCCACAGAGAACTTGAGTGGGGGCCTCGGAGGAATTGCCGGGCGACACAGGCCCAACGGAGGTGACTAGGGGTGGCAATGACATAGACTATATTACACAACCGAGTTATGACTAGTGGGTGAAAATGCGTCAGGAGAGGGTGGGAAGGACCTGGGGGGAGGGGGGGGAGGTGGGCATGGAAGTGTCTGTTTCGGGGATTGCTTTTCTCATTTCTTATGTACCTACTATGAGTTTTGCTACAACCCCACGCTTTTACTTGATTCATGTGGAATCCTGGGAATCTAAAAAAGAAAAAGTTGCGTAACTGACGGGCATTGGCCGAATGTTGAAGCCAGTCCGTGTACTTACCTTTTCATTTGTGATACTTTTGATGCAACAATAAAAAGTGTTTTAATAAAAAAAAAAAACTTCTTTTATCCCAGCCTCGGATGTGGTCAGCAAGGAATGGATGTCGGTCCTTTTATTATGTAGCCCTCAACTCCGGAATAAGTTACCGATTCATCTTCTGTCCCTTTCCAATCACCAGGAATTTCGTAAGGGTCTGAAAACCTGGCTCTTCCCCAAATAATGCCCCCTCTCTGACGCTCTACTCAACAGGGTTGCTGCTTTTCTTCTTGCCAAGAGCCTTGAGACCTTTTCTGGTGATAAGTGCGCTATACAAGAACTTTTGACATTTGACAAAGCTCAACAACAACCAACTTAACATTGTGCTTAGTGGAAATATGAGCAGGACTGAGATAGAGTTCCTTGATGTCAAACTTCAGGTCAGAGACAACAAAGTTTTCACCACGCTACACCGCAAATCTACCACGGGCAACAGTGTACTTCATGCCCTCAGCAGCCATCCAGAGACGCTCAAGTGGAGTATTCCATTTGGTGAGCTGCTGAGGGCAAAAAGGAACTGCAACACGGAAGAGGCTTACAAACTTGAAAGTGAGATCATCGTAGGAAGATTCAGGGAGAGAGGTTACCCCAATTGGGTTCTCAGAAATGCCCTCAAAAGAGCTGGGGCAATTGAGAGAACACAGACAATCTCAGAGAAAATGCTGACAGATGAGGAGCAGGATGAGAAAACCAGGACGATTTTTACATTCAGCAGTGATGTACAGGCTGTTAAAAGAACCATCACCAATAACTGGGAAATTCTTAAGAATGACACGGTTATTGGTGACATGATCCCGGAGAGACCCAGCATTACGCAGGGGTAGAAATATGAGAGACATGATGGTACGGAGTGATATTACCACCTGTCCCCCTACCAACATGGATGGAATCAAGGGTTTTTACCCTTGTGGCCACTGTAAAGCCTGTGCACAAAGCAAATGTCACAAGCAAGTGAACAACAATGGAGTCACTAAGAACATCAATCAATTTCTGACCTGCAGTTCTGTACTTGTTGTGTATGCCATAGTTTGCCCTTGCAAACTATGGTATATAGGAAGCACCACATGCATGGCCAAGAAGAGGATTTTGGAGCACAGTCGTGCGATCACTAACTTTGATCCAAAATACCGGTGGCCCGTCATGTCAGAGAATACCATTTTTCCAATGCCACGGAATTGAGTTAGATCATTTTAGAACTGGTACAAAAAAAACTAGAGGGGGCAATAGAGTACTGAAATTGCGCCAGAGAGAGTCTAAGCTCATCATTGACTTTCAAACCAAAACACCGAAGGGCCTGAATCAGGAAGAAGAATTATCGGTGCACCTGAAAGAATAATATTGTACACTGTTATGAATCTGTCTTACTTCAGTAGTCCTTTTTCTCTTTTTTCCATGTTACACCATGTGCCCAAGTTATGAGTAAGATGCACATAGGGTCCATTGGTCCTGTGATTTTAATTGTTGTTATTTTTCTTGTTTCATAGGAGGAAAGGAAGGGGCCCAAATCTACCAGCACTCACCTTGCACGGGCTTCCTACCCCTTTTTCTCTTTCTTGTTTTTTCAAGAGCACTACGATCAATTCTGTATGACAGCATGGCTAAATGTAGTGGTGACATGGTAACCTTTTATATTATGGACTATGCAATAGGAACACAACATGCTCTATAGATGAGTTATGTGCAAGTGCACTTGGACAAAATGTGTATATTTGTTCAACAGTACTGATCAACAGTAGATATTTTCCCCCGGTCTCTTCCTCTTCACCTCCGCCCACCTGCCCCCGCCCCCCCTACCGCCCCTGCCCTCCCTTTGTCCTGCTAAATCTGTGTTATCCTTATGTGGTAGCATGTGATTATATGTGCTATTTTTTTGGCACTTGCCAATACGCGGGAGACATGTTCTCCCCTTTTGTTGAAGCAGCAATGAAATACAATATTTAGGCACTGTCATGTGATAATTGACTAATTTCGGACTTTGTTTGTATTACAACATGCCAGCCTTATATTCAGGCATTCCTGTCTAGGCTGCCTATATATTGAGTTTGAGCCGTCAATTGAACTTTATTTGTAATACAGCTCTGGACACGACTTACGCATTTTGCGTGAGTTTGGGCAAGCATATGACGTCCCTAGAGGTTGGGGCTATCGCTTCAGTGCGGTTTGAGTTTTTTACTCGGGGCGAGTACGAGAGTATTCTCTGTGTAATTATTTATCATATGAAGACTGCATTTGCACAATGTTAATTGATAATTGAGACTATCTTTATATCTGTATTTATTTAACAAATGTGAAATGTATTTGACAATTTTACATTGTGTTTTAGTATGTGACACACAAAGCCGCATTATCGAGTTTTTTTGTTTCAAGTGGGAGATACAACAGTACAATCATGTTTTTATCAAGTTAATAACAACGATCAAACATGTCTGCCATTATTTGCAAGGCCTATGTGTATTGCTATTATGTGCCGAACACTATTTACACTGTGCAATAGAGGTTGTTCTTTTCACGTGATCAAACCTTCCGGGGTGAAACGCGTTGTGGAGTAAACAATAGACACTCTTATGGCTTTGTGTCTGTTTCTTGTCTGAGAGCACGTTTACTTGTAGATTAATTTTACGTTGATGCCGGGTGCTCTTCCGGCGTGCGCGCCACCTTCCACGGGTCTCGTGGAGTCCAGTAGGAGCTCGTTTTGGGATTTAGATGTGTGTATATATATATATATATTACCTACTGGCGGTCGCCAGTAGGTAGTTATAGTTAGGATTGGCTACCATAGGAAATCCGCAACATTCTATTGGGAATAACTCTGGCGCCGGTTGAGGAATTTGTGTGTAATTTTCCAAAACTTTGGCCAGCTCCGCTCCGCTCCTTCCCTGGAAGTTTCGGGGGGATTCGTGGGGTGGGGGCTGAGAAAAAAGGGGGGTCCCAAAACGTGTTTTCCCCATGTTAATTTCCATAGGACGGTCTGATAAGTCTACAGCCCGAACCGCTGAACGGAATTACGCCAAACTTGGCAAAATTGTAGGGACTGGTACGCAGATGTGCCTTTGCTATATTTGGTGAAAATTGCTCCAGTGGTTTTTTTGAAAATTAACTTCAAAAACACATATATATCTGTAGGCGCGCTCCGAGCGCTCATCGGTACGCGTACCGGGGAGCGCACCCGGCGCGCTACGGGAGTGCGTGAGTGGAAAGCTGATTGGCTGTCGGGTGTCTGTCAACATTCTAAACAGTCCGGAGAGTCCGCCATCTTGTGTCTCGCTAGAATCGAGACACAAGAGGTGAAAAAGAAAGGGGGAAATAATTGAAAGGGGGCAGAGTAGACCCACCCTGACCCCCTAGGTTTTCTGAGGGGGGCCTAGAAGGACCCTGAAGGGCAAAAAAACAATTTATTTTTATTTTTGAGGGGTAAGCGCTGGGTGCGCTCCCAGGTGCGCTCTCCGGTACGCGCACCCTGAGCGCACCACGGGGAAAAACAGCGTAAAGAAAATTGAGTAAAAAAAGAATGTACAGTGTTTAGAGGTAAGTTAGCTCTGAAAAGAGCTGTTGTGTTATGTGGGTGTTTTTTGTACCTACAAGTAGGTACCAATGCAGAGTGTTATATTCAAGAGGAAAACTCTATTCCCCTCATCTGTAAAATGCACACCATCTCTCCTATACATGCCTTGCATGTTGTAACGCAAGTTGTTGTGGTAAATGGAACCCATACCACAGTCTCTGAGGAAAGCAGAAACAGTTTTATTTACATGTTTCCTTGCTTTCTCAATCTGTGGACAAAATTGGTTGGACCAGTTCCATTTTTGCCTTTGGCATATATTAGAAAATACAAAGGCAGGTTTTGAAAAAAGTGACATCAATTGCCCAAAGATGTCCTTTAAAAGCATTTCCAGACCTAACCCAGTCAAAGTGCCTAAGTCATTTCCACCACAGTGCACAATTATAAGGTCAGGGTGTGGTAAATGCATAAAGGATTTTACCAATGGTATCAATTGGTGACTCCTCAATCCTCTCTGTCCAATCCATACAATGTCTACATTTGGTAAATCAAGGTTGTAAATACCTCTGTTAGCTGTGTATTTTTGACTCCAGTGGACATAGCTATGACCCACAAACCAGACTTTTGGCATTTTGAAGGTAGATGTGCTTCTAGTCAGATGAGTTGTGGAAATGAAATGGCAGTTTGATTATGAAAAAAAGTGGGTGAGAATCAGTGCAGTTGAATAACCAGAAATGATTGGAGCTTTCTTAAAAATTTCCACTGAAAATTAGGGTGCATGCTTTTTTTTTGTAAGAAGTCATTTCAATGGTTGAGAAAAAGTCATTTAAGGAAACATTGCATGTCATTAGCTAGTAGATTGAGAGGTCAAACAGCCTTGATGGATTCTTTTGCAACATAGTATGATGACCTTGTGAACTGTGGGTTAGGAGGGAGTTACCATTGTTTTCCCTTCCCTTACTCTCCTTACTCCACTTCATTAACTCCTTCTCTTTCTCCCTCTGTCCTCTTACTTCTACACTCCGCTTCCCTCATTCTCTCTCTGTTTGCCTCATTCTCTCCGTCCCTTTAGTCTCTCACTCCTCTTCTGTCACGCTCACTCCCTATAACTCAGCCATACTCCCACATTCACTTCTTTCAGACCTTAACCTTTACTTTCCTTCCTGTCTCTTTCCTTCTTTTGCTCCTTCACTCTTTTCTCTTCCCTTACTCTCCTTACTCCACTTCACTAACTCCTTCTCTTACTCCCTCTGTCCTCTTAGTTCTACACTCCCCTTCCCTCTTTCTCTCTCTGTTAGCCTCATTCTCTCTGACCCCTTAGTCTGTCACTCCTCTTCTATCACGCTCACTCCCTATAACACAGGTACACTCCCTCACTTATGTTTCTTTCCTCCCTCACTCAGGGCCGCATTTATGAGAAATGAGGCATCGCTGCGTGAAGGCAGCGATGCGTCACTTCTCAGTGCGCTCTCCTTGCGACATTCCTGATGCGTCATATTTAATGTATGATGCATCATGTCGCAAGGAGTTACAGATACGTCAGTATTTCTGACGTATCTGTAAGCGCAAAAGTGATGCATTACTGGAGTGTGTCACAAAAGTGACGCAACTCCAGCAATGCATCCTTTCACATGGGGCAAGCCCCATGTGAAAGGGCCTGCGTCAGTCTTACGCCTGCTGTGAGGCAGACGCAAGATTTTGTCGCAAAGGCGTCCTAAAATTGACGCAGTGAAATCTCATAGATTTCACGGCGTCACTTCTACGACCCTTCCTTGCGTCAATACGCCCCCTTTGCATACATTATACCTGGCGCAGGTATAATGTGGCGCAGGGGTTTACAAAGTGACGCATCTACCTAGATGCGCCACATTGTAAATATGACTGAACAAGGCGTATTTTTTACACCACTGGTGCGTCACAAAAAGTGACGCACCGGCGGCGTAAAAGTGACGCATGGCCTCATAAATGAGGCCCTCAGTCTTCTACTCTCACTTTTTCTTTCACTTTCTCTGTCTCTTCACTCCCTTACTCACCTTGTTTCACACTCACTTGCCTTTATCCAGTCTGTATCTCCACTCTTTCCTAAACATCACTGCTCTTTTCTTACCCTTCTACCCCCCGTTCCTTTACTACATTTTCTTCACTTATCCTCATTCCCCATGTTCACTCTCCTTCTCCTCACTCACCTCCCACACTCACCTTCTTTCAGTCCCCCTACTTCACTTCCCTTCCCCTCTCGTGCCTTTCTTTGCTTTCTCACTCATTTTCCTCTCCTCTCTCACTGCACTCCACTTCAGTTACTCTTTTTGATTTTTTTAAGAATACAGCTCTTTTTTGAGAATTGGAGGTAGTTCTAAAAAGAACTTTTTTTTTCTTCTTTTTTCGTTTTTTAACAGGGAATGTCAAACTGCTCAACAGGAGCAAAAAAAAGAATCAAAATTAGGGCTGGGGACGGCAGCGGTGGTTCTCTCTTGCTCGGACAATGTTCATAATACTTTGTTCACCATAACAAAGTAGTTCATCACAATCTTTACATTTGTTTATGATGCCATGAAAAACAGGCTGAATATTTGGAATCAGCTGTTCTGGTCGCCCCCTCACCGATACAGTTGCTCCTCCAGTTGAAGTAGAGGCACCATCCCTTGGAGCCTCTCGTGCCAGAGCCCTGACACTCTCCCGGGCATAGTTCTGGGGGTGCCTGCGTTGAACGTGCCGAATCATGGTTGAATTTCCAAATGAGTATTTCCTGGTAGGATCACCCCGTGACAGGACAGTATGACAAATTCGGCACTCCACCTTTGGAGCATTTACTTTTTTTTGGTCTTCAGGTATTGAGAAAAATTTCCATATGAAATGCTCCTTTACTCGAGGCTGAGGAGCCTCTTCCTCTATGAACCCATCTGAGTCCTCACTGCTACTGGTGGGTCTAGCAGCCATGATAATCCAAAAAAGATTGAGCAGGAAAAAGACAGGTCTTGCAGTCACAAACGTGAAAGAAGAAGTGAAGGAAATGGGTGGGGATTTCATTCTTTGTAAAAAAACAACCTGTTAACAACCAATGAAAAGTGTTATTTTAAGGTCACATGATTTGACGCGCTTACGCTGCGCACACCGGAGCGCTTCCGGAGGCGCTTACGCAGCACGAACGTGGGCGCTTCCAGGGGCGCTTACGCAGCGCGCCTGAGTGACGTTTTGGTAGCTTTACGGAAATGCAAAATCATTTCCATTGTGAAAATCAAAAATACTACTTTTATAAGTATGGTACTGAATGTCTTGCATTATTATTTAGTTTTCATACATATTTTTTTTTACGAACGCAGAAATAGCGCTCTCGCTGCGCTCTCGGGAGAGCTTACCGGTGCGTGCACCTTGAGCGCTCCAAGACAAAATGGTACCGGTAAGCTTACCGGTGCGCGCACCCTGAGCACACCAGGAAAAAATGCTTAAAAAAAAAGAATACATTGAACAAATAATGTTTTTTTTTAATTAATTAATTATAATTAATAGTTATAAAAAACAGCTAATTAAAAATCGTAGGTTACAAAGTCGATATACAAAGGAATTAGCTTTTTAAAAAACTATGAAAAAAAACCATAGGTTTTACAAACGTTATAGTTAGGAATTAGCATTTAAAAAACCTTTGAAATTCACTAAAAAAACAAAGGTTTCATAATCGTTATAGTTAGGAATTAGCATTTAAAAAACCTTTGAAATTCACTGAAAAAACCATAGGTTTCACACTCGTTATAGTTAGGAATTAGCATTTAAAAAACCTTTGAAATTCACTGAAAAAACCATAGGTTTCACACCAGTTATAGTTAGCTGAACATTTTACTCATACAAAACCATTGAAATTCCAACGTTATAGTTAGTTGGACTCACTATAACTCGCGCGCCCGCAATCCACTGCTGATGATGTCACATATTACACAATTCATGACATGGTCAGTGACATCACTGATGACATCACTGATGACATCTCAAATGACATCACTGATGACATCTCAAATGACATCACTGATGACATCATCCATGTGATAATACGATGCACCTCCTCACACTCTAATAAAACCTTTGATACACCCAGTGTTAAATACAAACTACCATTCCTGAAATTATTGACACACCAATACCAGTAACTACATACGCACTCACTGATTTCTAGGTCTACACACACATCCACTCATTCACCCATACAATCACTAATACATACAGTCACTCATCAATAGAACACTATCATATTCACTCATACACCTATACAGACACTCACACACTGACACTCATCCACGGAGTTACTCACACACCTAGTCAGTTATGCAAAGAATCAATCACACTCCCATTTCCTCATATACATAGTTATACACACTAAACCTTACTTATTCAAACATATACTAACACATACTTACTCTCTTTTACAATCACTGATACAAGTACACATTGATCCATACAGCCACTTACGCAATCACAGGCTCCCATGTATAGTCATTTACATATGCCAACTCTCCCAAGCACTATGTTTTACATATGTACTTACTTGGACATGTAGCACTGAGATATCCATTCACTCACCAACACACCCATGCACACAGTCAACCGCCCATACAGTTGTTTTCACATGCACTCTTGAACCCATACACCAAGTGAATCAACTGCTCACACATGTATGCACAGTCACACACCTCCTAGCCACCCACACACACACGCAGCCTCACATACAAATACTTGGGCAACCAATCAATAACCCATATAGCCACTCATATAGCTACTGATCAACACATGCAGCAGCTTACACAACAACAGACATAATGATGCACACATTCAGACAGTTTAGTCACTAACCCATGCATTCAGTAAGACACATTTAATCACTCACTCATACAGTCAGTCACGCACCTTCTAAATCTTTTATCCAGACACTTATACATCCACTCATTCTTCAATATATAAAACAAATTTAAACTTTACAGAAACACACAGACACTGGATGATGTCATCAGTGATGTCATCAGTGATGTCATTTGAGATGTCATCACTGATGTCATCACTGATGTCATTTGAGATGTCATCAGTGATGTCATCAGTGATGTCACTGACTGTTAGAAACGGGACCCCCGGCCGGCCAAGGCTCACGCCAAAGTCAGTCAGGGATCACCATTTCTAAGTCAGGGCAAGGGAGTCACACAACAAGATAACCCCTGCTCACCCTCTGGGTAACGTGACGCGAGCAGCAAGGCTAATCTCGGAGGCGATGTGTAAAGCGTTTGCGCGCGCACCCCAGCGACAACACCCTAGGCCCACCACAAAGGAAACTCCACACAAGGTTATATCAAAAATAGCCTTTGTATTATAATAATAAAAACACATTAGATAACACACACACTTTACAATGTGCCAACAGGCACGGGCAAGATTTACAAGGGATTATGTACAGGACAGGGCCACCTGGACCACTGTCAGGGGTATACACTTTTTAGAAATAATACTTGTAGGTATAACACTTAGCACATAAACATATAATGACTGTAACACAGAGATAGTAAATGTAGCATACAACCAGTAACTACTGGTAAAGGGTAAACACCTCCTACGCCACCCTAAACACTGTAGGGAAATCACGCAGGGAACTAGGACCTTATCATCAGGACCTATGGAAGGAAAACCTATCACCTAAGCAGGTCACATTTAGCAAAGGGAAGGAAACCTAAAATAATCACCTAAGCAAGTCACATTTAGCAAAGGCAATAAAACATCAACATTCCTCTAAGCAGGTCACTTTTAGCAAAGGGGAATAAACCATAAACAATTACCGAAGCAGGTCACTTTTAGCAAAGGTAATATCAACCAATCCTCTAAGTAGGTCACTTTTAGCAAAGGGGAATAAAACATAAAGAATCACCTAAGCAGGTCACTTTTAGCAAAGGTAATAACAAACATTCCTCTAAGCAGGTCACTTTTAGCAAAGGGGAATAAAACATAAAGAATCACCTAAGCAGGTCACTTTTAGCAAAGGTAATAACAAACAATTGCACATTAAACATTAAAACACATTCAGAGGTGCAGGTAGAACATTTGCGCAGGAATCAAATTAGCAGTAAATCATAAATTGCGCAGAGTGCACATGGCACAACACTAGAATTGTCCCTCAGGCCAACTGGCCTCGCAAGGGGCTGAATGCCCTGAGTCTCAATGTCAGGGAAGGCTGCGCAGGCAGCCAGAACACAAAGCCTAAACGTAGCAACTGTCCACTAAGTGCTGGACAGTTGTAAATACAGCTGGGCAACGTTGGAGCCTCGTGGGCTCAAGAACACACGGGCAAAAACACAGAGTGGGAGCCACGGGGCTCTGACCACCAACTCCCCCTCAAGAGCCTCTCTCAGGGCTTACACAGCTAATAGGCAATTTAGAGCTTCAGCGCTCTAAACAATGAAAATGGCCCCCAGAGCCTCTCGGGGGCTCTAAAACAATATGGCACTTGAGAGCTTCAGAGCTCTTAAAACAATGGTAGGCTGGAGCCTCGCTGGGCTCTGAACAACTGTGGGGCCCGGGAGCCTCTCGGGGCTCGTAAATCAAATGGGGGCTTCGTTGGAGTCCCTCACGGGGGACTCAGACTCCGATAATGCCCCCAAGAGCCTCGGGGCTCCAATCACGGATGTAGACGGTGGGGCCCCTCACGGGGGACCCTCGAACAAGTGGGTGCTTCTGCGGGGAGTCCCCCCTCTGGGGGACTCGCGAAGCAAAGGTACGCCCTGATGGAACGGCCCGCTGTCAAGTGGGGCCGCTCGAGTAGAGGCAGGGGGGGGGGAGAACAACGGAGGCACCCCCTCCTCCCTTTCCCGCCCGTCAGCACTCACCGGGAACAGCGCGTCTCTTCTTCAGGCGGCTCCCCTTCTTGGTGTGGGGCTCTCTCCCCGCACTTCGGGACCTCCTCAGGATTCGTGCGCAAGCAGCGCGGGGCTCTCCTTCAGGCGCCGGAGCCCCGCCTGCCCCAGCAGCCACTCTGTTTCTTGCTTCCGGGTGTCCCCAGGTCCCGCCCTCGGCCTGCCTGACTTCCGGTACGGCCGGGCGGCGACGGGGAAACTTCGCAGGGAAATGCCGGGTGGGCACCGGCCTTACAGATCAATAAAGTGCTCCCAAAGCGCTAATGGCCGAGTAAAGCACAAGGTCCTTGGCAGGGTGGGCACCTGCCCGGGGACCGTAAAATCGGCAAACAGCGGCGTGGGCAGCCGCGAAAGAGAAAGTAAGGCGCTCCTAGCGCTCAAGAGACATTTCGCAGCGCACTCAGCGCTAGGGGTGAAGGCACAGCGCTCCCAAGCGCTAAGGGCAAGAATAAAGCGCTCACAGCACTAAGGAGAGAAATAAAGCGCTTCTAGGCGCTCTGGCCAAAAGAAAAGCTCCAGCAGGGTCTGGAGGCAGGCAGGGGGGCAAGGCTGGGCCAGAGCCAGCACACTGGGTCTCCAGGCAGGGAGACAAGCCAAGTGGCGGTCCTCCTGGCCCCAGCAGCAGCAAATGCCCCCTCTGGCAAGGATCCAAAAGCAGAACAAATTGTAAGGGGACACAGCCCCTTCTTATACTGTGAAATCCTTTGTTTCAGGGTGCAGGGTGGGGGGAAACCAGTTGCAGCTGGCTTGGGAGTACCCTTGATGGCCCAACCATCCCTTTCATTCACTGGGGAGGCTTGGGTCGTTAGACAAACCACAGGGGGGCGGAGCCAGCATTGTGTGGGGAAAAACCCAGCCCATCCAGGACCCAGGTGCACTCCTCCCACACATCACTCATGCTGATCTCACACTCACCACCGGGCAGACCCATCCAGACTTCCTGGAGCCTGGCATGCCAGCCAGCTCCAGCCAGTCACGCTCCAGTATCCTCACTGCACACATACATCAATGTCTAGAAGTAGCACTTCCCTTCTAGACACATACAAGCCGCACATACCATTGCGCAGCATTCATTCTCACGAGTTCATACATACTAAACTCGAGCCTGCACTCCCCACGCATCAGGAACTAACATGGACACACACATTCCCCATGCATTCCTATGGGAGGGCAGGCCAGCCATACTACACGCACGCACTTTGCTCTGGGACACAGGGAAAAAGTGCGCCAAGACCCAAAAATCACTACCACAGGGTCACAAATAAAAGCAAAAAGATTAGGGGTGGACCTGCCCTAAGGCCCAAGTCCAACACAACCCCCTTCCAGCCAAAACGCAGGGCAGACCAATCACCACCGTGATGGACTTCCCTGCTTGGGGCGATAAAACACGGACGCGGGCCCACAACTGCAGGGACACCCTCCTGTTTTACGCCACGGTGAACCCCTAGGGTTCCTTCTAAAACTACTGTAGGGACTAACTGGGGTACCCCACTGGTACTCTCCAGCTGCCCTCGGCCAGGACCAGGCCCTAGGCCACCGAGGTACCACTGGATCCTGCCTACTCACAAAGTGGGGGATAGTAACCCCTGGCACATAATAGCCACTCTCCACCCTTCCTGTCTGCAAGACAGGGCTAGACTGCCACTGGTTCTCCAGCCTAGGGTCTACAACCTCAGGTGGACCAGGAGTCTCAGGGAAGGCTCTCCTCCCCCAACTTCTTCTTCTAGGGTTCCTCCTCCTCCTGCGAGGGGTACCCTCTAAACACAATTCTCCCAACCTAGGGTTTAACCCCTCAGGTTGCACCGGGGTCAGAGGTGGGCTCTCCCACCCTCTGCACCCCCTTCCAGAGTCCTGCTCCCTCCCAACCGGGGCGGTACATCTGGATGAAGAACTGGTCAGGACACTGATTACAGTAGTCCCACCCTTCAGGTCAGGCGGATCCTGAACCTGGCCTTCCAACCTCCGGTCTAGAACCTTTGGTGGAACCAATGCCTGGCACTCCAGGACTTCTGGGGACTCACATACTATCCCCCAATCACTCCTTTCGCTGGACTCCTGTACCCTCCCTACTGGAGCGGTACTGCCAGACTCTAGAACCATAGAAGCTCCGCTTACAGATGCTCCAGGTCCTCTACACACTAGGAGATCTCCCTCAAGTGAACTAACAGGCAAGTCTAGGTTCCCATCCTGGTGTTCCCTAAAGAAACCATCCAGGCTCTGTGACAGGGCTTCGGGCGTCTGGGGACTCTCGGTCACACACTTACTCCTGCTCCACTGAGACAGGCAGTCAGCCCCCACACCCTCCTCACTAACCTGGGACCTAGCTGGGCTACTCTCACCCTCCTCCACCACACTGGGCTGAAAGACACCTGACCCACTATTGTTGGAATCACTCACTAGTGACTCTAAAGAACCTCTCGCACTGTCCCAGCGATCTGCTTCCTTTGCAAGCTCCCAAGGATCAAAGGTCAACCCCAACAGGTGTTGCCGCAACTCCGGCCGACAATGACTGAGCACCTTTTCCTTGAGAATAAGACAAAACAGTTTGTCAAAATCATGTTCCGTGGGAACCTCTAACCACTCAATCAGTGCACACTGACAGTCCTCTGTAAACTCCTCCCAAGACTGGTGAGACAGTTTCCTACTGTCCCTGAACTGCAACCTATACTCCTCTTCTAGGGAAACAGGTACCATACTCGGGGAACTGGGAGTGGGACTGTCTACACTAAGACTTAAATAGCTGCCACCACTGGATTCAACCCTCCCTGGGGAATCCAGAAAACCACAACTGCACTCAGGGGATAACCTATCCTCTAGGGCTACCTTCTCCCTGAACAAGGCCCTTTCAGCCTCTAGCTTGGCGTGCTCCAACCTGAGCTGTTCCATCGCTAGCTGATGCTCCCGCTCTTCCCTCCTATCCAACCACTCCTCTGGGGACAGGGAAAGGGATGGGGCGCTGGTACTGACACTGGACCCAGCAAGGGACTCCCCCTCTATGGGGTCCTCACTATCTGCTGATATCCATCCACTGTCATCATCATACAACTCACATTCTTCAGGGCTCTCCACAGACTCACCATCCTCATGACGTGCGGCCCGGGCCCTATCTCTCTCACTGTGCTCCAGATCCCACTGACCCTTTTGCCATAGGATCAGGCTGTCCCTAAGCTGGGACTGAGTATCCAACTCACTCACCTCCATGCCTCCCTCTTCACAGAATCTGACCAGCTCTGACCTACTGTACCTAAAAAGACAACAGAGATCAAAAACAGGCTCCATTTTGGCGGACGTTCTCAAGAAGAGTTTGACACAGGGAACCTGGGGGTCTGAGCTTACACAGGAGTACACAATTAAAAAATTCAGCAAGATTCCTATCTCAGAGAACTTGCACTCCTCTGTCCAGTGTAACACACCACTCATTCACACACACCCTCCCCTCGGACTGGTAAGGCAGTTTCTACCACCCCTGGTTTCTCAACCTGACCATAAAGACACAGGTACCAAACTCTGGAAGCAGGGCGGGGAACAAATGAACTGGACACAAATACAAAATGACACCTTTCAGGAGAAGAAATACTTAAACTTCTCTAAAAAACAATAATCCCCAAAATGTGGTTATCTAAAATTGCAGAGTTTTGTAGTGTGGCCTGTCGCCACTGTGGTACAGCGCAAACGCAAGTCCAATCCGCACCGCTAGCCACCAATGTTAGAAACGGGACCCCCGGCCGGCCAAGGCTCACGCCAAAGTCAGTCAGGGATCACCATTTCTAAGTCAGGGCAAGGGAGTCACACACCAAGATAACCCCTGCTCACCCTCTGGGTAACGTGACGCGAGCAGCAAGGCTAATCTCGGAGGCGATGTGTAAAGCGTTTGCGCGGGCACCCCAGCGACAACACCCTAGGCCCACCACAAAGGAAACTCCACACAAGGTTATATCAAAAATAGCCTTTGTATTATAATAATAAAAACACATTAGATAACACACACACTTTACAATGTGCCAACAGGCACGGGCAAGATTTACAAGGGATTATGTACAGGACAGGGCCACCTGGACCACTGTCAGGGGTATACACTTTTTAGAAATAATACTTGTAGGTATAACACTTAGCACATAAACATATAATGACTGTAACACAGAGATAGTAAATGTAGCATACAACCAGTAACTACTGGTAAAGGGTAAATACCTCCTACGCCACCCTAAACACTGTAGGGAAATCACGCAGGGAACTAGGACCTTATCATCAGGACCTATGGAAGGAAAACCTATCACCTAAGCAAGTCACATTTAGCAAAGGGAAGGAAACCTAAAATAATCACCTAAGCAAGTCACATTTAGCAAAGGCAATAAAACATCAACATTCCTCTAAGCAGGTCACTTTTAGCAAAGGGGAATAAACCATAAACAATTACCGAAGCAGGTCACTTTTAGCAAAGGTAATATCAACCAATCCTCTAAGCAGGTCACTTTTAGCAAAGGGGAATAAAACATAAAGAATCACCTAAGCAGGTCACTTTTAGCAAAGGTAATAACAAACATTCCTCTAAGCAGGTCACTTTTAGCAAAGGGGAATAAAACATAAAGAATCAACTAAGCAGGTCACTTTTAGCAAAGGTAATAACAAACAATTGCACATTAAACATTAAAACACATTCAGAGGTGCAGGTAGAACATTTGCGCAGGAATCAAATTAGCAGTAAATCATAAATTGCGCAGAGTGCACATGGCACAACACTAGAATTGTCCCTCAGGCCAACTGGCCTCGCAAGGGGCTGAATGCCCTGAGTCTCAATGTCAGGGAAGGCTGCGCAGGCAGCCAGAACACAAAGCCTAAACGTAGCAACTGTCCACTAAGTGCTGGACAGTTGTAAATACAGCTGGGCAACGTTGGAGCCTCGTGGGCTCAAGAACACAGGGGCAAAAAACACAGAGTGGGAGCCACGGGGCTCTGACCACCAACTGCCCCTCAAGAGCCTCTCTCAGGGCTTACACAGCTAATAGGCAATTTAGAGCTTCAGCGCTCTAAACAATGAAAATGGCCCCCAGAGCCTCTCGGGGGCTCTAAAACAATATGGCACTTGAGAGCTTCAGAGCTCTTAAAACAATGGTAGGCTAGTGCCTCGCTGGGCTCTGAACAACTGTGGGGCCCGGGAGCCTCTCGGGGCTCGTAAATCAAATGGGGGCTTCGTTGGAGTCCCTCACGGGGGACTCAGACTCCGATAATCCCCCCAAGAGCCTCGGGGCTCCAATCACGGATGTAGACGGTGGGGCCCCTCACGGGGGACCCTCGAACACGTGGGTGCTTCTGCGGGGAGTCCCCCCTCTGGGGGACTCGCGAAGCAAAGGTACGCCCTGATGGAACGGCCCGCTGTCAAGCGGGGCCGCTCGAGTAGAGGCAGGGGGGGGGAGAACAACGGAGGCACCTGGGTCTCCAGGCAGGGAGACAAGCCAAGTGGCGGTCCTCCTGGCCCCAGCAGCAGCAACAGCCCCCTCTGGCAAGGATCCAAAAGCAGAACAAATTGTAAGGGGACACAGCCCCTTCTTATACTGTGAAATCCTTTGTTTCAGGGTGCAGGGTGGGGGGAAACCAGTTGCAGCTGGCTTGGGAGTACCCTTGATGGCCCAACCACCCCTTTCATTCACTGGGGAGGCTTGGGTCGTTAGACAAACCACAGGGGGGCGGAGCCAGCATTGTGTGGGGAAAAACCCAGCCCATCCAGGACCCAGGTGCACTCCTCCCACACATCCCTCATGCTGATCTCACACTCACCACCGGGCAGACCCATCCAGACTTCCTGGAGCCTAGCATGCCAGCCAGCTCCAGCCAATCACGCTCCAGTATCCTCACTGCACACATACATCAATGTCCAGAAGTAGCACTTCCCTTCTAGACACATACAAGCCGCACATACCATTGCGCAGCATTCATTCTCACGAGTTCATACATACTAAACTCGAGCCTGCACTCCCCACGCATCAGGAACTAACATGGACACACACATTCCCCATGCATTCCTATGGGAGGGCAGGCCAGCCATACTACACGCACGCACTTTGCTCTGGGACACAGGGAAAAAGTGCGCCAAGACCCAAAAATCACTACCACAGGGTCACAAATAAAAGCAAAAAGATTAGGGGTGGACCTGCCCTAAGGCCCAAGTCCAACACTGACCATGTCATGAATGATGTAATATGTGACATCATCAGCAGTGGATTGCGGGCGCGCGAGTTATAGTGAGTCCAACTAACTATAACGTGGGAATTTCAATGGTTTTGTATGAGTAAAATGTTCAGCTAACTATAACTGGTGTGAAACCTATGGTTTTTCAGTGAATTTCAAAGGTCTTTTAAATGCTAATTCCTAACTATAAGGAGTGTGAAACCTATGGTTTTTTCAGTAAATATATATATATATATATATATATATATATATATATATATATATGTGTGTGTGTGTGTATGTAAATATATATATATATATATATATGTGTGTAAATATATATATATATATATATTACCTACTGGCGGTCGCCAGTAGGTATATATAGTTAGGATTTTTTCTCTATGGGATTTTTGAAAATTCTATGTCTAATAACTTTGGCGTTTGTGGACGGAATTGGCTGAAATTTTCAGGAAAATGGCACATTTTGTTTCTGAGCAGCCCCTGAAAATTGGGGGGGGGTTCGTCCAGGGGGGGTCGAGAAAAAAGGGGGGTCCCAAAACGTGTTTTTAACATTGAGTTTTCCATAGGGCGGTTGGCCTCACTTTTAGCCCGAACGGCTGAATGGATTTGCACGAAACTTGGCAAAATTGTAGGGACTGGTAGCCCGATGTGCCTTTTGTAGGTCTCAATATATGTGCTCCAGTGGATTTTGAGAAATTAACGTTTAAAAAAAGATATATATCTGTAACAGCGGACCGGGCAGCGCTCCAGTTCGCGTACTTTTCGCGCAACGGAGCTTTGTGAAGCGAAGCTGATTGGTTCTCCGGCGTCTGTAAACATTCCAAACAGTCCGTAGCGGCCGCCATCTTGTCTCTCGGTAGGATCGAGAGACAAGAGGAGGCCAAAGCGAAGGGGCAAATGACCATAAGGGGGCATAGTAGATCCTCCCTGACCTCTTAGGTTTGATGTACCATTTTGCCAAGTTTGGTGTAATTCCGTTCAGCCATTCAGGCTGTAGACGTATCTAAATGTCAATAATCGAACGGCTGAATGGATTTGCACGAAACTTGGCAAAATATTAGGGACTGGTAGCCCGATGTGCCTTTGCTAGGTCTCAATATATGTGCTCCAGTGGATTTTGAGAAATTAACGTTCAAAAAAAGATATATATCTGTAACAGCGCTCCGCTTCGCGTACTTTTCGCGTTACGGAGCTTTGCGAAGCTGATTGGTTCTCCGGCGTCTGTCAACATTACAAACAGTCCGTAGCGGCCGCCATCTTGTCTCTCGGTAGGATCGAGAGACAAGAGGAGGCCAAAGCGAAGGGGCAAATGACCATAAGGGGGCATAGTAGATCCTTCCTGACCTCTTAGGTTTGATGTACCATTTTGCCAAGTTTGGTGTAATTCCGTTCAGCCATTCAGGCTGTAGACGTATGTAAATGTCCTATGGAAAATTGCATGGGGAAAACACATTTGAAAGTGTTGAAATTTAGAACCAATTAAAATGTTACTTTGGTTTTGTATTTGTGTGTGATGAAAGTTAATTGGTTATGTATATATCTCAAATGAGAGGAAACCACAGCCATTTTGTGATACTACTGTCTGAGGTACATTTGTGAGGAATTTTTGGTGGTGAATTTCTGGTGTTTGATTTACACAGTACGAACACTTCTCCTACTTTTAAAAAGGTGAGTTGTTAATTTGTAAGGGGAACTATGTTGTACACTTGAAGATAATTTGAAAAAAAATTTCTGTTATTTATTTGCAGTCCTTCTGTTATACTAAATACTTGATAAAGTTAGTTTTATATTATGTATTACTAAAAACGATAAATGAAAGTGATTATTTTTTTCTGCAATTTACAGCAAGCAATTTCAAAATAAAATGGCTCACAATGAAGAGACCGTGGCAATTTCTTTTGCATTGTCCACTACATTGATTGAAATTGAGAGCACCAATAATGAAATATTGTCACAAGGAGGAGATGACTTGTATGATTTCATTAGATTGATTGAAATTGACAGCACCAATAATGAAATATTGTCACAAGGAGGAGATGACTTGAATGATTCCACTACATTGATTGAAATTGAGAGCACCAATAATGAAATATTGTCACGAGGAGATGACTTGAATGATTCCACTACATTGATTGAAATTGACAGCACCAATAATGAAATATTGTCACAAGGAGGAGATGACTTGAATGATTCCACTACATTGATTGAAATTGACAGCACCAATAATGAAATATTGTCACAAGGAGGAGATGACTTGAATGATTTTTTTGATCAATCTGTTGATGGCGAATTTATCGAATGTTTGGAGACCATAGAGTTACAAGAATCATCATTGCAGACTTTTAATGAGGAGATTCCAGATGAGATGATTGAAGAGGAAATTGCTGATGAGGACATGTTACTAGTTCTTTCAAATTTAGAAAATTCTGAAGAATAAATTTATATTTAGAAATTAAAAATTGTTTGAGACATTATTCATTTTTATTTTTAATTTATGAGGTTGTAGCGAAGTGATTGTAGTATAAAATGAGACTTATAGTATAGAGTGCAACATTTTTATGTTACATGGTAAGTTTACTCATATTTACTTCCCTTCTCCCACTATATTATCTCCAATGTGTATTTGACATCTCTTCTTCATCTCCGGCCTCCTTTCTCTCACTGTGTGTCTCTGATGCATCTTATCGCTGCTATTTTGTGTAATTACAGAAGAGAGTAAAATAAAATAGTTCGGAACGTGAAAAGGGGGCAAAGTAGAGTACCCCTCACCCCCTAGGCCTTCTCAGGCGGTCCCAAAAGGATCAGTTTCTGCTTTCCTGAGAGATTATGGTATGAGTTCCATATACCACAATAATTTGCATTACAACATGCAAGATATATATCTCCTATTACCAACTTTTGGAGATATTCGCGCTAAGCGCGAATATCTCCAAAAAGTAACACCTGCCCTGAGCAGTTCTTAGCCATGTTATCCAATGGGAGGTGGATAACATGGCTAAGAGCATTAGCTCGGTAATGCATGAATATCGCTGACTTTTTAGCGATATTCATGCATTGCGGCCGTTTTTTATCGCATTTGCGATAAACCTTGATAATAGCAAGGTTTATCTTCGATAATTTCTGACGATGCTTAGCGGTAAAAAATTCGTTGGTAAGCATCGTTAGCGATAAATATCGCTTGACTTTGGTAATATGCACCAACGTCTGTTAACGTTCGATTCGAAGGAAATGAGGAAGTGTTGAAAAACATTGTTTGCGCCATCTTGCCTTTTTTGAAATGCCACACTTTTGTCGTGCACGGCAGCCATTTTAGATGCCTTGACCAGACCCACTCTCTGCACGCTGTCGATTCGTAGCATGGCTCCCCACCCTCGCAAGCATCTTCCCCAGGCACTGGTCACCCCCGCTCTCTGTCTTATGCATGGGCAATAAACCTCCCCCCATCTGCGCTGCTCTTCCCTGAGAATCACACTCTGTGCCTGCCCGACACCTCCCTTTCGCCCTATTCACTACCGCACCCTCTGACACTCCTCTTCCTCTGTGTCCGATTGTCCAGGCTATCAGCTAGCCCTGCAGATGTAGTTTATGGCTCCAGCTGTAAAGAATCACCCCTCTTCAAAGGAGTTATAGTAGATCAAGGCCCACACCCGATGAGATCCGTCACACCACACGTGTTCCTACTATCTGAAAACCATCCTGTATTGTGATTGGGGAGGGGACCGAGCCTGAAGCGGAAGATTCTAGGAATGACTCTTTGTACATCAAAGTTTTTACAATTATGTGTCACATTAAAAATATATAGCACTCCAACAAAGTAGTAGGAATATAAAACTTTAATAACATATAAATATATACAACAAAACAAAAACAGTAAAAACATTTAAACAACGAAGAGACCGTGGCAATTTCTTTTGAATTCCTGATGAGGACATGTTACTAGTTCTTTCAAATTATGAAAATTCAGAAGATGTTGCCTGGGGGTGGGTCGTCAGTAGCAGTCTATTGTGCGAATAGTTCCAAGGCAGCAGAACGCGCTGAAATCTAGATGGCACGAAAGTGATGTCTAGTAAGTTGCCGCCCAGCAAATAACGGCGTGGGGCGCCGCGGGGGTGAGTGAGTCCAGTAGGCACCACAGCTATTCTTACCGGCATTGCAGAATTACTGCTGGGGACAATGCCTGTGCTGTAGCAGGGTCACAGCAGAAACAAAAAGGATTCTGTTGAAGATGTTGTTGGTTTTCAATTTGAAAACAGTTCTGGTGTCAACTGCTATGGTAATGTAGTGGTTAATGTTTTGTTTTCTCTAGAAAATGTAAAAG
Source organism: Lissotriton helveticus (assembly GCF_964261635.1). Taxonomy (NCBI): domain Eukaryota; kingdom Metazoa; phylum Chordata; class Amphibia; order Caudata; family Salamandridae; genus Lissotriton; species Lissotriton helveticus. The sequence goes on along the minus strand of NC_136065.1, from coordinate 1,376,737,404 downwards.
AGGGGGAGGCAGTCCAAAGTTCCGTTAAAAGGGCAAAGGAAAGGATCGGTGGTTTGAACTATCACTCAAAAAGGGGAGGGGGTGCAACAATTTTTCCTACTGGGTCACACTGTGCTTTCACCGGAACTGAGGTCTGCAGGATTCTAGTAATTCAAAGTGAGGCTGGCGCCAGCATGGGAGCGCCGACGTCCCGCGGATACAGTTTCGTCACTCCACGGGCGATCATGGCAGTCATTCCCCATCGGGGGTCGGAGACTCCCGCGGCTCCTCTAGAATCTTCAAGGTCGTGGAGGACTACGGTGGTGGAGTCAACCAGTGACCGGGCCATTTCTTCATGCTGGGCCCGCTCTTGCCAGGTCGATCGCCATTTTGAGAGTTCGGCAGCTACCGGCGATCGCGGGGTCACATGAGCGGACGGGCTCCACCCTGCCGGGCGAGACGTTGCAGCATCGCCACAGTGGACGAACCCTTTTCGGGGCGCCTGGAGCGCTGAGGGTGCAGCTGGGAAGCCTTCACCTGAGGAGGCGGGAGAGGCCTGTTCGCACCATCTCTCCCTCCCAGTGCACCCCACGGCGCCCCGCTTGACATTTGTTATGGCCGGTGGCGATGAGGACGGGGGGGGGGGGTCGGAGGCATGTGCAAGACATCCCCCCCAGTTTTGTCAAAGCCATTTTTGAAGAAAGAAGTGGTGCCTGGCGTGTTGCCGCTGCTATTACGAAGGAGAAAAGAAAAAATGTCCCGTCCGTCTTTGGGCCGGGCATCCGGTGGATGTCGGCCGGACGCCCCTGGCTCTGGCCCCATGAACGGGTTCCTTGGTTTATCGGCTGCAGCCGGATCCCGTCGGCCTCGGCCCCCCGACCGTTGGTGGCCGGACGGGAAGAGCATGTGGCGGGACTACCTGAAACTCTCAAGGGCCACCGCGGCCGGACTGGGAGAGAGAGGGGAGGGTCGAGGAGACATTCCCCCCCCTGCAACTCTTCAGCGTTGTAAAGGCAATCCCCTGGCCGGGTCCCGCTGGCCTCGGCCTCTCCTCCGGCTACACCCTACGTTAGGATCTCCTGGCCGAGGCGTGGCAGCAGGACCCGCCTTATATGGGCTGCTCCCGGCTGGGCGTAGCCGCAACCCTGCCCCACCTTGGAAGTTTCCAGAGTGGGGGCGGATGTTCTACTGACTTGCATTTTCCCTAGTCTATCGATTTTTTTGGCGTGGCAGGCGGTGGGACAGCGAGGGGTGATTTGGTTTCTCTTACTGTTTTTCTGGTCTCTCACCACTGGCATATTTCTAACGTTTTCTTGTTTCTAGGACATTAATAGGTTTTATCATTACGTTATGTTATCGTTTCTTTGTTCGTTGTTTAATAAAAGTTCATGTTCATCAGTGGCCTACTGATTTTCGTTTTCCTATTCTTTTCTTTCCAGGTTGTTTCATGCTAAAGTTTCTGTTAACAGGATACAGTGATCACTTCGTTATTATTGCATATGTCCTTTTCACTAGGGGTGCTCTCTGGTCGGGCCAGATGACGTATCTCTAGTAAATGGTCCGGGTGAAACAGGTGCATCAATCAGTGGGGAGTAGATAGGCATGACAGATTACAACGGGGGAGGAAGGTCCGTATTACGTACCCTTTCACTATTTGCAAAGATTTTCCTACGTATATTTGCAAACAGGGAATACCTCCAAAAAGAACCAATTCCCAAACAGTCAATGTTTGGGGAAACAATCAATCAATGAGGAACGAAATAGGCACGACGTGTTAAAGGTTTGCGTTACCTACCCTTCACTATCTGCAAAGGGAGAGAGAATATTCCTATTCTTCCTCGTTTGCAGGCAGAGAAGATTCTTAAGAGAACCAACTTCGAACAATTCAATGCTTGATTCAAACAATCAACAAGGGGTACTGTGAACACAAATGAACGCCGCTTATGTACATACACATTGGTATTATCAACAGGTTGTTCCTAATGTTTCTATTTTAGGGAGGTCAAAAAGAGATCCCATTAGTGGCCTACTGATTTTGCTCGATTCCTTTTGTTTTTTTACACGATTTTTCGCTATCTGCAAAGACTAAACAGAGTATTGCGACTCTGTGCTTGTTTGTAAATAGAGAATGAACCAAAGAGAACAATCAATCAAATGGAGAGAGAAGCAGGCACGACGGATTACAACGGGGGCAAAGGCCTGCGTTAACTACCCTTCACTATCTGCAAAGAGAGAGTACTCCTAATAGAAATGAGGGGTGGGGGGCAGCATTCAAAGCAGATCAGTGTGCATAAACACGAAAATGTTTTTACTTACCACGTACTTGACATTCGACAGCTTATGATATTTGCTATTAAAAAACCATTGAAATTCACTGAAAAAACCATAGGTTATAGACCATATATAGTTAGGAATTAGCATTTACAAAACCTTGAAAATTCACTGAAAAAACCATAGGTTATAGACCATATATAGTTAGGAATTAGCATTTAAAAAACCTTATTTTATTCACACAAAACCATTGAAATTCCATATATAGTTAGTTGCACTAACTATATATCGCGCACCCGCAATCCACTGCTGATCATGTCACATATTACATCATTCATGACATGGTCAGTGACATCACTGATGACATCACTGATGACATCTCAAATGACATCACTGATGACATCACTGATGACGTCTCATTTGACATCATTCTTGTGCTAATACGATAAACCTCTTCAGACTCTAATATAACCTTAGATACACTCAGTGTATACAGACACTCACACACTGCCACTCATCCATGGAGTTACTCACACACCCAGTCAGCCATGCAAAGAAACAATCTCACCTCCATTTCTTCAACTATACAGTTATACACACCTTACTTATTGAAACATATACTAACACATATTTACTCTCTTATACAATCCCTGATACAAGTTCACAATGATCGATACAACCACTCACTCATTCAGTGGCTCTCATGCACAGTTATTTATATATGCCAACTCTCACATGTACTGTGTTTTACATATGTACTTACTATGACATGTAGCATTGAGATATCCATTCACTCATCAATACACTCATGCACACAGTCAACTGCCCATGTAGCTGTTTCCACATGCACTCTTGAACTCATACACCTAGTGAATAAACTGCTCACACATCTATGCACAGAGTCACACACCTTCCAGCCACCCCCACACAAACTCAATCTCCCATAGAAATACTTGGGCAACCAATTAATAACACATATAGCCTCTCGTATAGCTAATGATCAACACATGCAGCAGTTTACGTCACAACAGACATAATGATGCACAAATTAAGACAGTTTAGTCACTAACCCATGCATTCAGTGAGACACATTTAATCACTCACTCATACAGTCAGTCACGCACCTACTAAATCCTTCATCCAGACACTTATACATCCACTCATTCTTCAATATGTACGACATATTTTAACTTTACAGAAACATACAGTCACTGGATGTTGTCATCAGTGATGTCATCAGTGATGTCATTTGAGATGTCATCAGTGATGTCACTGACCATGTCATGAATGATGTAATATGTGACATGATCAGCAGTGGATTGCGGGTGCGCGATATATAGTTAGTGCAACTAACTATATATGGAATTTCAATGGTTTTGTGTGAGTAAAATAAGGTTTTTTAAATGCTAATTCCTATCTATATATGGTCTATAACCTATGGTTTTTTCAGTGAATATATATATACACAAATATATATATAGGAACCTAGTTTCCATAGGAAATCCACAACATTCTATTTGGAATAACTTTGGCGCCGGTTGACGAATCTTCACGAAATTCTCAAAGAAGATGGGGCGCTCCGCTCCTTCCCTGAAAGTTTCGGGGTGATTCATGAAGTGGGGCCCGAGATAAAGGGGGGTCCCAAAACTTGTTTTCCCCATGCAATTTTCCATAGGGATCTTTAAGTGAGGCTACAGCCAGAACTGCTGAACGGAATTACACCAAATTTGGCAAAAAGGTAGAGTTTGGTTCGCAGTTTACTCTTTTTGTTAAATGGTGGTAATCCGTGCAGTAGTTCCTGAGAAAATCAAAAGTAAAATCATAGATATATCTATAGACGAAGTACCGTACGCGTATCCTCCCGAGCACGAGCTTTATGCTAATTGGCTGTCAACACTACAAACCAGGAAGTGTTGGCAGCCATCTTGTGCCTCGGTAGAACCAAGGCACAAGAAAACAGAAAAAGAAACGCGAAAAACAAGAAAAGGGGGCAGGGTAGAAACACCCTGACCCCCTAGGCTGGCTTAGGGGGTCCCACAAGGACCCCCAAGGCCCATACAATATATAGATATTTTTTAAATCGCATGGTGCGCGTAGTGTACGCGTACCCTGCCGATCCCCCCCAAAAAACGAAGCGCAGACTCCCGCGCTTTAATGTTAATTAGCCCCCGGGGGGCCAAATCCCGGGGGCTTTATAAAAATACAGTGTGGGGGGCCCAATCCCCCCCACACTGCCCCGGGGAATGCCACCCCCGGTGCAAAGTATGTATTATAGCGGGGGCACACCTCCACCCCCAGCCACGGGAACCACCATCCCCGGTGCTTTTAAAGTTGGGAGGGGTGCTGTGCGGCCCCTCCTCCTGGAGCCTTGTGGTGGCCCTCGGGACCGCCACCCCCAGAGCCGGCTCCTGCAGTGTCCCAGGGTGCCTACCCCTGGGACACTGTAGTTTCCTACCATAGCAAACTGCTTTGGTTTTTGGAAGGATTGTTTGAAGAATTATACATTTAATGAAAGGACAAAGTACTCCACGCTAAAGGAGAAAAGTCAGCACAATTATGATAGAATAGAAAATAGAATAATATTTTTAAATTCCTTCACAGTCAATAAACTCGTAAGCACAGTAGACAGTTTAAATTAAAAACACCCTACCCCAACTGGGGGCATATTATCAAGGAGGGTTTGAAACGCATTGTAAAATAAAGTGCGTCACAAAATGGGCTACATACATGGTGAGGGTATCGTAACGTCACATAGAAAAAACAAGCCAATCAACAGTAAGATCAGGAAGGTAGAGTTAACCACACAACAGCCAATCAAATGTTTTTCAAAATCTGCGCAAGGAAACGGATTGGTCGGTAATACTTATTCTTCACAACCAATGAAAAAGAGGTGTAGAAAGTTTCTGTTTTTAACATACGAGCAAATCAGATGACCATCCAAGTACACGCAGCGAGAGGCAATTGTTACCCCTACACTAACATGCACTTACCCTACAGATGCACCCCCCCCTGGACTTAGAATAGTAATTGTTACTCCTACACTAACCTGCACTTACCCTACAGATGCACCCTGCTCTCTCTTTCAAAATCCAAACCAGATTTACAACACACTTGCACCACTTTTGCGTCACTTTTCCCATCTTAAAAATAATGCGGGGGCCGGCGAGACCGTGGAGACATTGTGGCTCCCCCCATGATCCCCAACATTTTTTATAAGACACAGGAGATACGGTCCCCGGGAATATTATAAATTACTGATAACGGCTATTTTTACGGAAAAATAAAAGTCGCGCACCAGCGCAGCCCTCAGTGCAGCCCCCTGGTGTGCACGCGCTGGATGCACGACTCCTAATCTGTAGGGTGCACGACTCCAGCGCCTTTGCTGCACAACTTCTACACGTTTGGGAGCCAACCTTACTTTTCCACATGGTGAGCTACTAACATGCAGCTCCCCATGTGGAAAAGCAATCTCATTTACATTTTGAAAGAGAGAACAGATTCCCTTGCTATGGGAGGGCGGGATAGACACCCGGGACACTGCCGGAACCGGCCCTCCCACAATACATAAAGCCCCGGGAAGTGGTGGTCCCTGGGACTTTGGAGACCTTACAGCCCCCTCTAACCATTTTTTTTAAGCCCCAGCATGTAACGGGCCCTCGGGGGTGGTGGTCCCCGCGGCTTTGAGGACCTTCAATCCCTCCCCCCACCATTTTTTTCTTTTTAGCCCCAGGGGGTGACGATCCCCAAGGGTGGGGTGCCCCTCTGGGCCCCACATAAAAGTTAATAATTTTGCCCCCGGTATTTAAATTGCATGGGGAAAACACGCTTTGGGACTCCCCTTTTTTCTCGGCCCCCACTTGACCAATCACCTCGAAACTTTCAGGGTAGGAGCGGACCAGAGCTGGCCAAAAGTTTGGAGAATTTCCTAAAGATTAATCAATCGGCGCCAAAAGTTATTGGAAATAGAATGTAGCGGATTTCCTATTGATAATAGGTCCTAACTATAACTACCTACTGGCAAACGGCATTTGGTAATATATATATATATATATATATATATATATATATATATATATATATATATATATATATATATATCCATCGAAAGAACTCTTCTTCCCTTGGTTTACTGTCGGAACAGAAAGAGCACTGACCCAGGACTCTTCTTCAATACCGGTTTGTTTATTTCAGGATTATATTGCAACAAACAAGTAGATGCCAGCCATAACGCGTTTCATCCCTCCTTGAGGACTTGATCACATTATGTGGTTTTACCAATGGCATTTCTTTTTAAAGGTTACACTTTTTTTTCCACTTTTTTTTGTATCCTTAGTGGTTGGTGAAATACCACGTGACTATTGTGTAAAAGAGTGTTCAGTGCTCACTTGCATATATTGAGATAAGATACACATTATATCATCCATAATTTTGTCTCATTATAGTGTATTCAAGCCGGGATAATTCTCACGGCATGGAAGGTATTTTGTTGATCCCACTTCACATTATTAACTTATTGTGCAAGTATAACTGTATAAATACATCCTATTAGTGACTCAGTAGGGCTATGTTCCTTTCAATGCCAAATGGTTGATTATAGTATTGCTTCATAATTTTGTGTAGGATATATATATATATATATATATATATATATATATATATATATATATATATATATATATATATATATATATCCTACACAAACCAGTTGGACAGTGGCGGATATGGATTTTATCCAGGAGATGGCTGAATTGGATAATGACGGAGGAGGTCAAGGATATCTGTGGAATACAGAACTGGCAGCACAACATGCCGGTATCAACATTCCTGAACCAGCCAAGACACTCTTTAGACCTAAATCAACTTTCTGTCCACTGATGCCAAAAGACAATTTAGACATCTTTTCAGACAAAGTTATTAAAGATTTGAAACAGTTGTCCCTAGAAAGCAGCAATGACTTTCTAAAATCAAGGAGAAATGAGAGAACCGAATACGAAAGTGTGATGAATAAAATCAAGGCGAGAAAGGACATTATGGTACGTATGTCAGATAAGGGCGGGAATGTGGTCCTGTGGCCCCAGGAAATGTACAATAGAGAAGCTTCTCTACATTTGTCTGACAAGGAGTGTTATGTCAGAATTAGTGCCACCAATGTAACAAATATACAGGAAAGATACCATCAATGTTTGTACACTTGGAAGTCTGCAGGATTAATCTCAAAGCAAGAATTTGAGTTTTTGAGAAACAACTATCCGGTGACACCGCACCTATATCTCATTCCCAAAATTCACAAAGATGAACTGTGCCCTCCGGGGAGGCCCATAATATCGGCAATCGGGGGGCTCTTTGAGAATACCAGCAAGTTCAACGACTTTTTCTTACAGCCCTTTGTACGCAATTTGCCCTCGCACATAAAAGACAGTGGGGATTTTCTAACAAAAATCTATGATACTGACTGGTACTCGGACCTTGTTCTGGTAACTTTGGATGTGCAAAGTTTGTACACAAGTATTCGACATCATGATGGACTGCATGCAATAAAACATTATCTTGACACTAGGGACATAACATTACATCAGCACACAGCCATGTTATTACAAATGGTGGAATGGTGCCTCGAAAATAACACTTTTATGTTCAACAGGCTTTTCTATCGTCAGATCCAGGGGACTGCCATGGGTACTTGCTTTGCCCCCAGCTATGCTAATTTGCATATGGGCTGGTGGGAGGAGCAAGTACTCATGGCAGAGCACAGCACAGAAATGACTCATAACGTGTTGAAATATAGTCGTTATATTGATGACATTTTTTTGCTGTGGAAGGGCAGTGAGGAAAGTGCAAGATCATTTGCTGAGAAACTGAATGTGAACTCTCTGAACTTAAAGTTCACGTGTAATACCAGCAAATCTTCTATTGTTTTCTTGGACTTGGAACTATTTGTTTCTGAGAACAAAATTCAGACAAGAACTTATAGAAAACCAACTTCCGGCAATACCATCCTGCACGCCGGAAGTTTTCACCCACATAGCCTGATGCAAGTATCCCCTATGCTGAGTGTCTCAGAATGAAACGTAACTGTAGTACTCAAGAAGATTTTGAATCATCTAAAAATCAGTTATTCAAGAGACTACGTACCAGAGGCTACTCAGAGAAAGTGTTAAAAACAGCAGAAGAAAAAAGCTTGACAAAGAGCAGAGAGACTCTGCTGTTTCAGAACAAATCTATTGTATCATCTATAGAGAAAAATGAGACACCTAGAATCATCACAGGGTACAATGCCTACCACACCCAATGACGTAAAATTCTGTACAGACATTGGCCCATAGTGCGTAGCGATCCCGCATTAGGAACAGTATGTACCAAGTTGCTGCAGATTACATACAGAAGGGCTAAATCGATGAAACAGGAACTGGTATCTAACATCCCGAGCCAATCAAAAAATCCTAACTGGCTGGCCAATAAGAAAGGATTTATCAAGTGCACCAAGTGCAAAGCTTGTCAGTATGGTGTTAATGTCAAAAAGGTGAACCTTCCTTTACGAAAAACACCATTGGAATTGAAAGGAGCCTATAATTGCAAAACAGATTACGCAATTTACGTCCTCCAGTGTACTTGTGGGAAGCGTTATGTGGGGAGCACATTACATCCGGTCCATGTAAGAATATTACAGCATTTGAGAGCAGTGACCAATGACGACCAAAGCTACCCGGTGGCTCGCCACATTAACGCCTTTCACAAAGGGAGAACAGAAGATCTGCAATACTTTGTGATCGATAGCATCAGCAAAAACATCAGAGGAGGGAACAGACTCCTAGCACTAAGGAGATTGGAGTCGAGATATATTATTCTTCTCGACACCAAAACACCCAACGGGTTAAATTCTGACGAAGCTTTGAGTGTTCACCTGTAATATTACATCTCATAGGAAGAATAGCCTGTTTCCTGTTAGCCCACAAGTAAAAGAGTATCTATTTAGCTCCATGCATTCTTCACGTATCCCACTCCTCTGAACTTCATAGTGTGGATACTAACATAATTTTGTAGTATCAGCATACTTCATTTATTAATTATTTTGCACTTTTAATTTCATCATAATTCAGGAGCACATAATGTAGGCGGAATAGGAAATCACCCACAATGAATTCACACACTGTAGTACTGAACTGTTTTGAATTACCTTAAACTATGTTGCATTCATGAAAGCACATAATGCGCCAAACAATAACTCTGCCCACTTGGGCCCAATTGTTTTCCAAACAAACCCATTGGTATCTGGAATTGATTACCAGGAGTGAATATAACTGACATAGTAGCAATGTGTAAGGCATATACTGTTCAAGTACCGAGACATAATCAGATGTGTGGTTGGAATATTTCGCATAAATATATTCAGTCACAGTTGGTGTTTTAATTTTAAGTTTAGCACGTTTACCAATTATCATTTTTGGCTGTAGGTCGCGTACATGCCTGTATATATAGTAGCACATGTATTGGTTGGATAAAGTTTAACATCTTTGGGTTAGGGCAGAGATTATTTAAAAATATGTGATTTGCGTTATATGTGTGCAATGTGCATGAATTATTAATCATGAATAACAATCGCAAACTGCACTGGCAGTAAATTCCACTCTTTAAGTAATGCCCAAACACCACTCAGTGTTGTATTTGAATCATGTGCAAAAAGGTTTCTTTTATGTTTACTAGTTCAGCCGATGTAAACAATGGACGTCATCAGACTGCACCAACCAACGAGTTGTGCAATTGTATATAAACTGTCTTTTGTAAATAGGAAGTTGTTGTGACCAAGGCGGTTTGTCCGCCGAAACGCGTCAAGCCATTTGCACAGGGTAATAAATTTCCCTTTCGTGAAGCCCACGGAGTCAGCGCCTTTTCTTCTATCGTACTGGCAAAGGTCTGGATGTTATATATATATATATATATATATCCTACACAAAATTATGAAGCAATACTATAATCAACCATTTGGCATATATATATATATATATATATATATATATATATATATATATATATATATATATATATATATATATATATATATATATATATATATATATATATATATATATATATATATATATATATATATATTTTTATATATATATATATATATTCCTTGGATTCTCCGCACTACTCCTCACACGGCGAAGTCACGGCACAGCAGACAGGTAAAGTTTACAAAATAATGTTTCTTTTTTATTCACACACCATGTGCAAATATGTGTGCATAGATATGGACGGCCTACGCGTTTCGGCTACTGCTAGCCTTCCACTGGACCATAGAGTCCCTGGTGTCTAGACCATCATTTAAGGTGCTCAGTGCTGATAAAAACCCCTTTTCTCTTTCTCATATTGTCTAGACTGTTTAACCTTGCTTACAAGTTCTGGCGCAATGATGGTCGCCATTTTGGGTGTTAGCAATCTGTGTTGTAATCACTGTAAAGTACTTTTTCACAATCACAAGTATGCTATGCATATATCTAATCACCCTTATATTCACAAACTGTATACATTCCCAGTTGGGGGTAGAGAATTTCTATACCTAAAAAGGAACATTATTTTCCTAATCAGTGCACGTATATTTCATCTACTATGCAACAAGGTAAAGTAAATGTTTCTACAGTTTTTTGAATTTCTCAAAATTTCTGTCCCTGAGATGAAAAATAATTGTCAGTATTAGTGCACTTTTTCTTTTTGCATTATGATTAAGTACCTCTATTTACAATTCTCTATGATGGTTATCCCAATACTCAAAAAACTCAAAAAGAACCCCTCTTGTATTGATATCAACAACAACCACATTATGTTCGTTAAGTACACTATTTACAATTCATTGATCGTCCATACATACTCCCTACATCTGGTATTCATGCAAAACTCTAATTCAATTTCTACAAAATTGTATTTGTTTTTTAGATTTCAGGTTTCCCCAGAGTTTGCAGTGTTCGATTTTAAATCAGTAAAGTACTATTATTCACACGTGGGTTTCTTCAGAAAAGTTCTTGGAATTGTAAATCATAATTTCATTGTCAAATTGTGTTGAGTTGTTATCAAATTCGGTTTTTATAGAGCTTCTCTAGGTCTATATACAGATCATTTGTGGCGATCCTTCTCCTTAGAATTCTCATTTTCTTTACCACTATTTACATCATCCGATTTCTGTGGAGTTCTAGATAAATGATAATTATTCATGTCATTTAAAAGGCCTTATATATATATTTATTGAAAATGCTGTTTTGTGATACAAAAAGCGAAGCTCAAGCCCAAATTCTTATAGCGTGTTATTTATTCATAACAAAAGCGTCAAAAAACACCCGACGCGTTTCGGTGCAGCCGCACCTTGGTCACAGGTAAATCAGTTTCCTGCATGCCTCCATTATCTAGTGCTTTAAACATAAAAATAAAAATAAAAGTAGGACTACCCGTCCCAACACTGTTTTTTCAATTGAACACTGGCAGGCATCTTAGATGGTCTAAACGTTATTGTAAAATACTGTGGTTATTATACACACACATTTTATACATGGATTCACAACTATTGCTTCATAGTATGTTTAACTCATTTAGTAAATGCTCGAGTACCACACATTCTGTCCAGAAATATGTTATATGATTGTGCCCCAGTGGGCTCACATCATTTTAAAGTTTTAAAGTTCACTCAAAAGTTCATCCAGCCCTAGTGGGCATTTCGCCGTATCAGCTCGCAATGTTCGAAACATATATGTGCATGGTTGCGATCTTGCCCAAGTGGGCTCACATCCTATTATATCTCGTGTCACAAAAACCACACTCCTCAATGAAAATCGTTTGATGTATTTCTTAAGGATGTCGTTCAGTTATTCCTTCCCGCAGTGTGCAGACAACTATGTCTCCTACAAAATAAATAAATGTGAAATCACTAAAGTGTTCAGTGCAAATTAAAACCGCTGCTTCACATTATACACAGAATCATGTTACATCATACAGTTTGACATGTATAAGCTACTCATCTCCTGCTAACCCAAATGTACTTCCATCTCCTCATCCTTATTAAGACCCTTGGGCTGTACTGTGTCATACCTGATTATAAATTTTGACTCTAGTTGGCGCAATTGTCGGACTCTGTCTCCCCCTCTTTCTGAGATTGGTACCCTGTCCAAGGCACAAAATTGTAGTAGGCCAATGTCCTTGTTGTGACATTCCTTGAAATGTTTAGCGATGGGATAATTCTTATCTTCATTGACTATCGCTCTTGTATGCTCAAGGACTCTTTTTTTGACCTGGTGTATTGTACTTCCGATGTACACTAATGGGCACGGGCAACACAGAGCATATACACAGAAATCCGACTTGCAAGTCAGATGTTTCTGTATTAAGTACGGTTTCTGGGTGTCAGAAAGACGTAACTCTTTTCTGTTAGTACTATTTTTACATGCTTTACATGCTCGGCATGTATAGAAGGCCCTTATTGCTTTTACATCAATTTTCTCCTTGGGATTGTTGCTACATAACAGATCCTTTAGCGCCGTACATTTTCTAAATGTGATCTGTGGCTGACTACTCACATGGCTCTTGAGTACTGGGTCCAGATTAAGTACTTGCCAGTACTTCTCCTCACCTGCCATGACTGGTTGCTGTAAGCTGTAATGAACCTTATAGGTTCTTTGTCTTCCGGAATTGTCACCTTCGGGTGTAACAGTTCCATCCTGTCAATAGTTCTCACCTTTAAACAGGCTTGTTCAACCACTTTATCGGAATAACCTCTTTCCTTGAAACGTATCTTCAGATTTAACAGTTCATTCTCAAAATCTCTGTCTGTACCACAGTTACGCCTGGCCCGTAATAATTCGCCAAACGGGATGCTCATAATCAGTTTCTGTGGGTGGCAACTTGCCGCGTTTAGCAGGCTGTTGCCTGCAGTCGGCTTACGGAATAACCTACTCCTAAGACTGCCTCCTTCTGCATATACCACTACATCCAGAAATTCTAACAACTTTTTGTCTATATTACATGTGAATTTCAGATTATAGTCGTTCACATTCAAGTCGTCCACAAATTGTATTGCATCCTCTCTACTGCCTCTCCAAATACAGAAAACATCATCTATGTACCGAGCCTAGAGGACCACGTTCTGGGAAAAGGCCAAGATGTTAACGGCCACCTGCTCCTCCCACCAGCCCAGGAATAAACCCGCGTAACTGGGGGCGAAGCAGGTTCCCATCGCGGTCCCCCGGGACTGGCAATAGATGTTGTGGTTAATTAGGAAGTAGTTATTCCTGAGGCAAGTCTGCATCATGCTTAATAACTTGTTAGTGTGGGTTGTATGTTGGCCCTCTCGTTGTTGCAGGAAGTGTTGATTTGAAATAGCTATAATGAGAGCAATCGTAAATATCAAGGTCAGTTGCTAGAGTGGAATTTGATGAAAAATGAAAAAATAACAATAAAGCCTGCGGACAAGGGAGGAAGTGGAGTAATAATGAACACAACGGACTACATCGAAGAGGCCATGAAACAACTGGGAATTGAAGAAAATTATATTCAATTGCGAGCAAGTCCAATCAATGATCTAATGTTGGACTTAGCCAAAAGAATCAGAATTTGGAAACAAGATGGCCTCTTAAATGCCCATGAAGCTCTTTTTCTGCTCAATGAAAGTCCTATTATGCCTACCATCTATTTCCTCCCTAAAGTACATAAAACGCTTATTAATCCACCGGGCAGGCCAATAGTTTCAAGCTGTTTAAAGTTTTAAAGTTCACTCAAAAGTTCTAAAAAAACTTAATGAAAATATCTCCATATATGTTGACAAATACCTGGCACCAATAGTGATCAATCTCAGCTCCTATATTAAAGACACAGGGGATTTTTTTAGAATATTGGCAAACACAGGATGGCAAAAAGGTTTCCAACTTGTAACTATTGATGTTGTATCCCTTTACACATCTATAGATCACAAATTTGGTCTCAAAGCTGTAGAATACTTCCTTTGACAACAGAGTATTCAGGAATTGAAACATACCAAAATGCTGTTAGATATGGTAAATATATGTCTGAAGAACAATATCTTTCTCTTCAACCGCAAAATCTATAACCAGAAACGTGACACCGCCATGGGAATATCGTTCACCCCCAGCTACGCGAACATAACTATGGGCTGGTGGGAAAAATGTATGGCATGGCATGGGAAGAATGAAAGATACACAACCAAAATTGAACTCTGGTTGAGATACATCGACGATCTTTTTATAATTTGGAACGGAAGTCAAAGTGATTTCAAGGAATACTTTGAAATTCTGAATGCAAATGAAGTAGGATTAAAATTCGCCTACATTATAAGTTCCAAACGAATACAATATCTAGACGTTGAAGTATATATAGAAGAAGGACAAATACAAATGAAGATTTACCAGAAACCAACATCAACCAACAGCATTCTCCACGGAACAAGCTTTCATCCATCGAAATTGATCAAGAGCATTCCGTATGGAGAATTCATCAGAATGCGAAGAAACTGTTCAACTGATGAAATGGTAGAAAAAAGCTTTGCAGACAGTAAGAAATGTTTTCTAAAAAGAGGATACAAACACAGTGATGTGGAAGCGGGACTGTCACGTGCAAAAAAAATCCCCAGAGAAGAAACTCTAATCAGTAAAGTAAAACCTACGAATGAAGAGACCACGAGATTGATTCTAACGTATAGCAACGAGAGCTTCAAGATCAAAAAGATTCTTAATAAGTATTGGAATATCTTGGAAAAAGATCTGGATATTGGCAAAATGCTTGAAATTGTCCTCAGATCACATATCGAAAAGGTCCTTCTCTAAAGGACAAACTGGTAAGAAGCCACTTCTCATTATCAAAAGCAACTACATGGCTAACATCCAAACAAATTGGATTCACGCATTGCAGCAAGTGCAAGGCCTGTAAAATTGGCAAATCAGTGTCCAAAATAAAAGATCAGAGAGGAAAACTGTTTGAAATCACAGAAAGAATAACATGTGAAACACCATATGTGGTCTATATGTTAGAATGTACATGCGGAATGCGCTACATTGGAAGCATAATTTGTCCGCTCAAAAAGCGCATATTGGAACATCTAAGAGCGATCCATAATAAAGACATGTCATATGCAATCTCAAAACATCTTCATTTGCAACATAAAGCCAACTGGGAAGATATTCATTATTTTGGTATTGCTACTGTACCTGCCAATGAAAGAGGAAGAAACCGTACTCTAAAATTGAGAAAATTGGAATCGCGTCTCATCATTCGATTCAAAACGAAGACCCGTATGGGTTAAACAGGGACGAAGAAATGCATGTCCATCTATAACTCCAAGTGGCATTAAGTACAACAGACATTATATCTTGAACTGTAAGATCTGGACATTAGTCTTTGGTTTGGACGGATCCGAAGTAACTTGATAAATGACAAATACTGGAGGTACTATACCTCCAATTTATTGAGTAACCATCGATCTGCAAAGTGGTTAATCATTGCACACAAAGCTTAAAGGTACTATACCTAAAGTATTGCATGTGCAATGATTGACACATAGTGTGATACAAATATGTATTTTTCACTAAGAAATACATATATCTATAAGAAGCCATCAACTAACAAGCCGGCAATGCAATATGTCACAAAATGCAACTTATCGATAAAGTTGAATTGAAAATGCAAAGAGCTTAAATACTTTGAAACTATAACTACCAGAATGCATCTCTCTGGTTTTTTATAATTTACACTATAAAAGGGTGAAACTAAAAACAGACTCACAATACCGTGAAAAAGAACATTTCTTGTTCGAAACGTTGGTGGGTGGTGGTGGCGGATTCTACTATGCTTAAATAAATAAGCTTCAAGAAAAAGTTCCTGTGTTCGGCACTGCGATTTTTTTCAAAGTTGCTGGTCAATTAATCACGAGGCTTGGTCTGGCCTCGAAATCGGCACCCGCTAGGCAAGGAGCGCACCGGTTTCAGACTGTTTGTTTGGAGATATATATAAATATATATATATATATATATATATATCAGCAGCCGCTCGCAACAACACCCGCTTAGACGCGGAGTTACGGGCGCAAACCAACTTTAGTTGCCAGCATTAGTTTTTTATTTTCTCACATCAAGTCAAGACGCGTTTCGGCCGTCCAAGCGGCGTTGATCACCTATATATATATATATATATATATCTATATATATATATATACATATACAAAAAGGGAAGCACACTGAATCTGCTCACCTCAAATGTCTGTTTATCTAGCTGAGTTTTTGAGCATATGATTACCACAGTGCCATCTACACCATGCTGGAGAGTGACAAAACCTTTTGCTACTTTTACCGAAAAGTCTTTAAGCATAGGATTAGCAAGTGCCATACATTTTGAGCTGAAAATGCATTTAACCATTCCAGACACAGTGTTAAGCCAACCTGGCCTGAATAAAAGCAGCAACTGACGTATTTCACTCTAGTTATTGCTCATCAGAGAGCTATAAGTTTTTCATTATTGAAACAAGTACAAAGTGAGCACAGAGCTGCACTGGCACTAGACTTGGGGATGAAATTAATTAGGAATTTTGAAATAGTTTTCTCAATCATTCTGAGTAGCATTTGCAGAGAGGCTGCAACCCTGGCAATATATCCTAGAGATTTGTCACCATTCCTGTTTAAGAACGTGAACAGAGCTGAAACAAATGCATCTGTGGGATGTCACACCTTAGGATCACAAGCCATCAAAGCACATCTCAAAGTAAAAGGCGGAATTGAGGGTTCCAGCAAGGAAAAAGCTACACTGGGGACTAAAAAGAAGAGAGTAAAACAGAGAAAAGGACTGGATCTCTGTCACGTCAGGAATCCAGTCGTGGTAATTATAATTTGAGGGACCATGGTGAAATAAAAAATCTGGATCTGTATCAGTATTTTGATAGCATTTTCCTAGAGGAGTAATAGGTGGTCGCACTCCATACAAGATACTTTTCGCTGTATCTATGTATGTGCCCGATCTCGATAACCCTAGAAAGGTGTCAGAAGAGAAAAGGTTTGACCTGGACAATCATTTACATGCACCAAGAAACCTTTTGGTGAACATGCGCTATACAAATTTGGTATAACATCTCCTAATATGTCTTACAGAGTATCTAAGCAGTCAGAGACAAGCTATCTAATCTGAAGCATTCCCACTCTGACACCAGTCAAGTGTTTGTGCCATCATGATGATTTTGTCTAGCAGCCTCCACCCCACCCAATGACTCAAAAGTGCTTTCTGAGTAGAACCTCACTGCCTTTCCCTACTCTGAAGGAACTACCGCTAGAACAGATCAGTCATGTGGAATTCCCGAGTCCCAATCAGGAGACTGCAGAGACTACTGTGTCTCCAGATTTACACCAAGTACCAGATTCCACAAAGGAACCTGATGCTGCATTTAAAAAACCTAACTTTCTCAAATACGGCTGTATTGATTTATGAGTCATCCACTAAGCGAACAAGCATTCAAATATTGCCATATCAAGAAATAAAGCATGATGTGGCTACAGAGCCGTTGTGGCTGGCAGGGTGAGCTGAGCGCTCCGTGCCAAACCCATCAATTATCCTGTAAAAGGGGGTAGGAGAACACTGTCTTCACTTCTCAGCGTTATTACCTCTGGGCATCTTGGTAGATGTAGTGCCTCATTTTCAGTTCAGTACAAAGTTCATAGTAATAATAGGCTAATGCCTTAATTTGTTATCGCGTATCCCTAGACACGTGTTTCTGGATTCCTCCGTCATCAGTAGGGAAAAAGTTGTAGGTTGCTGGACATGCTGCCGCTTAATTTTCACAGGCATAATTCCACTCAGGGCATGCAGGCGCTCCCAAGCTCATCAGTTCAGGCGGCTCAAGGGAGCCAATTTAAACAGTAAAAGGGGGTAGGAGCACTCTGTCTTCACGTCTCAGCGTCATTACCGCTGGGCATCTTGGTAGATGTAGTGCCTCATTTTCAGTTCAGTACAAAGTTCGTAGTAATAATAGGCTAATGTCTTAATTTGTTTTCGCATATCCCTAGACATGTGTTTCTGGATTCATCCGTCATCAGTAGGGAAAAAGTCGTAGGTTGCTGGACATGCTGCCGCTTAATTTTCACAGGCATAATTCCACTCAGGGTATGCAGGAACATCAATTATCCTGTCTGGGGGCTGCTGTTTTTGGCCAAAAAGTCACCTGCTGGCGTGGCACGCGCCCCTGGTGATCCCGGTGTTACTTGCTGGCGGGAGCGACTTCGCCACCGAGGACCGGGCACAAACCTGTGGCGGGACCCTGGTCGCTCAAAATGGCGCCGGGTCCGGACGAAATGAAAGGAGCTGCAGAAAGAGAGGCGGAGGCTTGGTGCGGCGGCAGAGCGGGTGATCGGACCGCCGCTGCTGCCAGTTGAGCGTTGGGGACTTCTGGCGAGGAGTAGGTCTGGTGCAGCAGAGGCGGTGACGGAGCGGCGGCAGCTGTAAAGAGAAGCGGAGCCTTTCTCACTCCCCTCCTTTTCTGACCCTCGCCTCCCTGTGACGTGCGGAGTGCCCGTGGGGGCACCTGAGCGAGAGAGGGTGTCATTGCGGGGGCCCTGACGTGCCGCGGGGACTGTCTGTGGGCTTATTGAACAAGATTTCCCCCACCTGAGACTGCGGGCTGAGCGGGGCACGACTGATTGTGGTCCCTGCGCGGCTGCCATTTTGTGCATCAGGGAAGCGGCGCTGCAGATTGGGTGCCTGCCAGGGTAGTCCTCGCATTTGTTGGCGGTTGGACTGCAGGGGGGAAGACCCCTGCGGCCTTGGCTTCTGAGAAGCAGAGCAGTGCATCGGCGGATCACGCAGGAGCCCACCATTGGTGGATCAGGGCTAGAGGAACTGTCCAGGTCTCTACTGAAGTGGCAGGAGACAGTGGTGAAGTGGCAGGAGTGGACACTCTGAGGTAGGAGGGTTGTCTGGAGCTGGCACTGGTTCTACCTGCCAGTGGTGGCGAGGTGGGAGCGACTTCTACCATTGGAGGCTTAGAGGGATCCGCATCTGGTTGCAGGTCTGTGGGGACCCACTCCCAGTGCGGCGCCAGGACAGGGAATGGAGGCTATTAGCTGCGGGTTCCGGCCAGGGCGCGGAGATTGGGGGTCCTGCACCGCTACATACAACCAGGTGAGGTGGCAGATGTGTTGGATACTCTGCGTCAGGAGAATTGCGCATCCAGCATGGATGGTTGCCTGGAGGTGGGCTCAACAGGAAGACCAGGTGACTGGTTGGGCACCACGCTGGATGGAGTCGAGGCTGGCAGAAGGAACCTGGGAGAGCGGCCTGACAGCATTGGGGGCCATGGGATGTCTGGCTTCTACTGGGAGGTGGGGTCAGGCGCCACACAGTGAGGAACCTTGGGCGCTATCACCTGCGGGAGCTGGAAATTGTTGGAGAGCTGGTGGTGAGACACGGTGGATACTGGATATACTAGATCCAGCAAACAAGGCACTTGGGGCACAGATGGTGGACGTGCATTGTCGCTTACAAACCCTGGAAAAGAGAGCTTAGGAGGCTGAAGGGAGGAGGAACAACATACGAGTGGGTGGACTGCCTGAAGGAGTGGAAGTGAAAGCTATGGCGACATATTTGGAAGCCTGGTTGAAGTCCGAAGTAGCCCCGGAGGGACTGTCCCCTTTCTTCACCTTAGAAAGAGCACATAGGATGCCGGCGTGTCCGCTGAATCCTGGGAGGCCACATAGACCTGTGGTGGCACGCTTGCTTCATTACAAAGACAGAGATCTGCTGTTGAATAGATCGTGCACCGTAGGTCCGTTCAAGGTGGATAAGAGTAACACGACGCTGTTTCACCACTATACCTTTGATGTGCAGCGACAGCGGTCCTCCTTCTTGGAGGTCAAGAAAGCACTTTGCACAGAAGGTTTGCAATACTCCTTGATGTTTCCGGCACGATTTAGTGTGGCCATGGACGATAAAACCTTTTTCTTTAGCACACGTAGGAAACATGGGATTGTCTGGAGTCCTTCAAGGCGGAAGAGGAGAATTTGGTCAAAGCCGGGGGACCACCGAAGGGATGCCGTGCCCCCCTCGACCACGGCATTTGGAGAGACGGCGGCTTCGGTCCCAGAGACCAACGACGTCTCCGACGGAGAAAGAAAGAACGGCGGCGCTCAAGGCAGTGAAGGAGATATCTCAAGAGCAAGATCCAGACTTGAGGGGAGTGACTGACTCTGAGAAGGAGTCAGCTGGGACAGCATCTGAGGAATCGGACTCGGTGAGTGTCGCTCTGCCTCATGTCATGCCAGGAACTGCAGACAAGTTGGTCGATGGGTAGAACAGTAAGACATTCTCCAAGATTGGGCGGCGCTACTGTGTACTGACATTCCTCTTTGGTTTTCTTGATGATGTGGAATGGAGGATGATGGTGGCCGGAGCATGGGTGGGGAGGGGTAGGGGGAAGGGCCTTGGGGTAAGGGCACCCCACCAATTTGGAATATTGCAGCGGGAGCTGTGGTGTAACGGGGAATGGGGTATGGTGTGAGGCGGTAGTATAATTTTGATTCAGAGGCGTCTGGCCCCAGGGCACCCCCCTTTTATTGTAGTTAGAGTTCCCTGGTAGCTACCGAGGAAGTAGTTTAGTGGAAAATTTGGATGGGTGCTGTTTTGTTAGGACTTGTTCTGGGGAGGGGTAGTTGGGGAAACTTGTGTGAGTGGTTTGGGGTTATAGGGGCTACCAGTGTGTCAGTAGTGAAAATGCAGAGGTACCAGGAAGTGGAGGACCACTATGGGGACCCTACTTGATGTTAAGTGCCTGACGTGGAATGTGAGAGGGATGCACACAATGCGGAAGCACCACAAGGTGCATGCCTATCTGGTACGGAGGGGGGTACATATAGCTTTCCTGCAGGAGACCCACATTGATAGAGCAGAGAGAAGTGCGTTAGAGCGAGATGGCGAGGGCAGGTCTATTGTACAACGTACTCAGTGTTTGCTAGGGGTGCTCTTATATGGGTTCGGGGGGGTGCCCTTCCAGATGACTCGCCAGTTTGCTGACCGAGAAGGAAGGTTCGTAGTGGTGGGGGGGCGACTGAATGGCTTAGATGTAACACTATGTAGAATGTACGCCCCTAATGTGGACCAGATGGCCTTTTTACTCTCCTGTCAGGGAAGCTGGCGCCCTATTTGACTGGCCCTGTGATATTGGGAGGAGATTTCAACTCCATAGTTGATGTTGATATAGATAGGTCGCATCCCCCATTCCCGGAGGCCCCGGTACATAGAATATCTAAGGTAAGAAGAGAATGGCAGGATAGATGGGGATTGGTAGATACCTGGCGAATGCAGCATCTTGAGGTTTGTGACTATTCTTTCTTCTCAGCATTGCATGACCTGCATGTGCGCTTGGATGCCATATTGTGTACACCTGATGTACATGCAAAGGTTCTCAGCAGTGAGTACCTGGCTAGAGCAATATCAGATCACAACCACTACTCCTAACGATTATGTGGGTACAGGAGAGGCCTGCAATCCCGATGTGGCGCCTAAGACCGGAGACGCTAGAGGATGCTGTTTTCCGTGAGTATATAGAAACGAGCTTTGCGCAATATTTTGCTGAGAACGAGGGAACAGCATCTGGATTAGCGATAGAATGGGATGCTTTTAAGGTGGTGGGGAGGGGAGTGTGTATAGCCAAACAAGCGGGTGTGAGGAAGACATTGCTCCAGGAGGTGGAAGCGGCGGAAACCCGGTAGCAAGGGGTGGAGAAAGAACGACCTGAGCGCCTGGAGGTGCAGGATTAATTGGTGGGGGCAAGGAAGAGGTGGCGAGTCAAATGGAGAAGCTACGTTGCCATGATTATAGGGCTTATCTGGCACGGGTGCACGCAGAACGTGACAAAGCAAGTGCGCTACTGGCCTGGCTAGCTAATCCGACACCCTGGGGCACACCTATACTGGCGCTGAACTCTCCGCTGGGACTTCCGATCTAAACCCAAAGAGGGTGATGGAGCAAAGATTTGCACGTACAGCGACTTGCTTGAATTCATGAACCTCAAATAACATTTAATTAACTAATCAATATGTTTGTCTTATTAATTTGCCCCTTTTCTGACATTTTGGGTGTCGGTCGGTCATACTCACGTGACGTGACGTACTCGCAGTTCTTGTGGGAACTGTTTGCACTTGCGCATTAGAGCTAAAATGGCTGCTTTGTGTTCTCACATTCGAGAAGCTTGCATTGCTGCTTTTGCTATGCTGTTCGTTCTGCTTAATCACTAAAGCTATAGTTATTATAAAGTAATGGGTATAGAGTAGAGATTCATGGTATACAGTGTATTCATTTTTTTTCTGTGTTCTAAAACTGTTCCTTTTCCATTTCATGGTACATTATGAAACATGGCCTGTTACCCCTTGCTGCACTCCATTTTGCTTGAAACTGAGTCTGCGCGAGATCTGCGAGTCTCCACAGCAGTGACCTTCGAATTACAGCCAGATGGCAGTCCCATCCAAGATGCGCCTGGGAAGAACACCCTCACCTAGTCGAAGAAGTAGAACTGTACCAAACAAAATACATTGTATACAATGCTAAATTCACCATTGTTATGTATAAGGCATATGTCATGAGAACCCGAAATTCGATGGGCGTGTATGAATAATTCTAATGAGGGGCTTGAGAAAACTCAAATCGTGGGTGGTGTGATGACCTGTCCTTTCCTTGTGTCCAATCGAAATTGGGGATCCTTACACTTCCGAGATTTGGGGGGTGGAACACTGACCTGGAAAACAGTATAACTAGCCTAGGTTTAGCTAGAGATTTTGTCCGACTTGTCCTAATAGCTGACCTGTCACTGACCCAACGCACTCAATAGCTGATCGAGAACAGAGGTGCTGCGGAGCACTATGTCAGACAGACTCACAGACCCAATCGGGGTTTTGGGAACCTTAAGTGCTGGCGAAGCACTTTGCTGGGGAATTCGATAGCCCAATCGGGGTTCTGACTCATAGCTGCAGAGAGGGAGTAGCGCAGGCGTTGCAACTGAACTGCGGGTGCTGGTCTCAACTTTGGTGGTCCGGTTCTGATCCAAATTCAGTTTTCCTGTCCTGGTTTCCATTCTGCACCTGCTGGCCTACTGGCAATTGCATTCCTTTGGGTTCTTCTGTCCTTAACTGACCCGTGGCCAGGGTTGGTCTCCACACCGTTCTAGGTAAATAAAAATCTGTGAGGGAAACACACTTGCGCCTATTCCTCTCCTTTCTTAAAATAGTTAAAGTCTTATTTGTCCATTGTTCCTTTTCTTACCCTCCCTGTTCTGACAAATAATAAAGTCTTACAGTTTAGCTGTTTATTAGCATGTTCCATGTTTCCCCATCCTTTAAGTCAATTGCGAAATACTGTTCATGAAGTATAGATGTTCCCTTTCTTTACCCTCCGTTAGTCAAATTAAAGTGGTTGCTCTGAAATATTAGCGTGTTCCATTTCTTACCTTCCCTATAGCTACATGGTTACTTAATTTTTCGTCAGTTACAAAATTAAGTTCCTTTTCCTTATCCACCTTTCTAGTGGTACTCAAACTTGATTTCTAGCATGTTCCTTATTTTTCCCGTCCTTTAGAAACACCATATCAAGTCTAATTTCTGAAGTTTCTTATTAGTATGTTCCCTGTTCTTACCTTCCCTTTAGTCCTCTAAATGGTTGGCATCATATATTTCTTACATGGTTATACACTTTTCATGATTCTTATTATTGATGGTTTGCTCGCTGTAAACCTTATGCTTTCAAACCTTGAAGAAAACTACATAAAGGTTTACAAAACTTCTTGAGTCTGTGGTTATTTTAAAGAGTGCAATTGTTATAAATGTTATTTTAGACTGCTCATCTTTTCAGCTAGCTCCATGATCCATTGTGGTCATAGGTATCAAATAACACGGATTGGTAAGTCTATGGTATAGGAATTAGTTAGGATTAAATTGCTGGTAGTAGAGTGTAGGTTATCCGATTAATAAATATGGTGAATTGAATTTATGGGCCCAAATGTGCATATGGTAAAATTATAGTCGGCTGACCTGCGCGCTCTATCAGTATTTTTCTGGTAGCAGAGCTATGGTTAGGGACTAGTTAAGATAGATAGGTAGGTAAACTGCTGCCAACTGTGAAAATTAAAACTGCTGCTCAATAAGAATCGATCGATTAAATGTTAATTGTTTGAACTGTATTGAAATGTTTTGAAATATTTTTGATATGCTGCTATATTGATTTATGCATTAACAAAACCCGTCTATGATTGTTATATGTTTGTTTGGAATCCCCGGGGGCAGAATAGCGAGTGGTAAGTGGAAGCCACGTCGCAGTGAGGTCAGTAGCTCGAGGAAAATTAGTGCATGGTTGGGCAGAACTGGAAGCACTAATTAGTGTTTTCTGTATAAATGTATGAATAAATGATAGCAAAGAGTTCGCTGGCAAAACTTCTATTGTGATATAACCTAGTAAGGGTCACACAGAAGGAGTAGCAGGTTTGTCTAAGCTTGATTGATAGCAAAGAGGTTCGCTGGTGAAACTTTGGCCTTAGTATATATCCCAGAGTGGATGAGTCCGGAGGAGTAGCAGGTTCTCTAATGCTTGTGTGAAGAGTAGGCAGAAGGGATCTACTCGCAGTATATGAAAAGTAAACGGAAGGGATTTACTTGCAGTGAAACAAATCTTTTCTTTCTAGACACTTGAGTACAGTGGCCAATGTTTTGCGTTGTAAATTAAACAGAGCACTTGCACTTTAAAAGAAGAAATTGAGGTTTTTTTTTACATTACCTTGTGAAGGAGGGAGTCAGTTGCGGAGCTGCGCTGACGTCACTCAGTGCCGCGCTGGTATTGGTCGAGACAGCGGGTGTGTAGCTGAGATAGCATTGTAAAGGAGGGGTGAGCACAGGAGCGTGGGAACTCGTTTTACGAGAAAAGCCGCACATTCATTGGTTGAAATTGGTTGAAACTGCATATTTGGTTGGTTGCAGAAAAATAAAAGACGTGCTAGTATTGGAAGTAAATTTGTAAACAGAGTAAGTGATTTGTGAAAATATATGTGGTACCCAAGTCATCCAGAGATTCGACCTGATCCAAGATATCAAGGTTTTGTGAGAGATCAGTGGAGAACAGGTAGACCCAACATTATGTACGGAAGTAAGAGGAAAATGACACTGGTAGACAGAGTAAATAATTATTTCAAGAAAGACAAGCCCATCAAAACTATAGAAGAAGTTATTATTCCACCACCTAATACTCCCGCATCATTTATGTTATTCGACAGAGGCTACCATGGTTGTGTATGGTTAGAAAATTGGGTGGAATATACTAAAGATGACGGAATTTTAGCATTTCCCTTAGAAGGTACATTTAACGGAAGAATTATGTTCAACCTGAGAACCCGATTGAATGATTTACATCCCAGACCTAGACTGACGCAATATGAGGCATTAGAGGAATGGGAAATAGAGGCTTTTGAGCGAGAAAGACCCAGAATTGACAAAGGGTTAAGTAAATTTTATCCGAAGGTAAAGAAAGAGACCTGAGAAAAAAGTATGAAAGAATGGAGACAGAACATGATGGTAGAAGGACTGTACCCTGTATTAACAGTAGAAGAGCCCATGGGAGGGAAAAGGACAGAGAAAACAAAACATTTAATGACCACTGGTGATTCAGACGATGATTATCTGGAGGATTTGTTAATGAAGAATCCACCACCTTATAATGAGGAACCCAGATCCCTAAATACGAGAAACCCATTCTTGAAACCTAATTATGGTGAGGGACCAAGTATGACAATTCCAAGTGCCCGAGTTATAACCCTTCTTTGATTCTGCAAATAGTACATGAAACCTCCATGGATAAAGTACTTCAGGATAGAGAACGAGAAGCTTTAGTTAAACAAAGAACAGAACTAATCCAGAAAATCTCCCAATTAAATACCAGTCCTGAAGCTCTGACAATTCCAGTAACTATTGTCCCAGTTGTTCCTTTGTACGGGGATAAGCAAGCTAGTCTGAAAACTCCAATTATAACCCCATCTGTAGTAAAGCCGAGAAAAGAGCCCATGACAATAGATGATCAGGCAAGTGAATGTGAATCTGTGATTTCCCTAATGGATTTACCGATAAGGGAACCAGAAGGGAGTTCACAGAGAAAGAACACTCCTTTTAGCTCAAGAGAAGTTCAAATTGAGTCATCTTCCGGTACCAGAAGTGCCACGGTAGTGACTCCTGAAGAAATCCACAGATGGACCCGAGAATTAGAAAAACCAAATCCTCAGCCAAAACCATTAGATATATACAAACTGAGAATAGAATTGGAGGAACTTATGGCTGGGAATGTGGGTTTGGATAGATTGAACACCCTTAGTGAAGAGGAATTATTATTCATTTGCAAAAGTATCACCCGTAATACCAGAGTGTACCATGAGAAATTAATGGACACTGCAGCTAGTATGGGAATAGACATTGGCAGATCTAAAGTGTTGCAAAAACCCTACAGAGCAGAATTCTCAGACAAATATTTGGAAAATATGAACGTGTCGGGGAAAAAGGTACAGATAAGAGAATTACTAAATTTGTTACAAAAATGGGGAGATTTAGAAAAATGGAAAGCCAGATGGGCAAAGAAAAACGAAGAGAGTAGACCAAAACAAATGACATCTGAATATGTTTTAAAGGAAACAGAAAAGGTGGAAAAATTATATCCTATGCGAGAAGTGCCAGGAGGAGGGTATGTACATGTACCATGGTCCCGACAGGATATTGTGTCCTTTACAAATGACTTCCCAAAATTGCGAGAGAAACCTGTAGAATGGTACAGGCAGGTCGAGAGATTTGTGAAAGTTTCAAAATGCCTTCTGAAAGACTTGGAGGGTTTCTTTGACATTGTTGTTCCCGTAGATTTGTGGACAGAATGTAAAATTGCTGTTGATTGGCCTTTTGAAGAGTTCCCTAGAGACCCAAAGACAGGGGCTCCATCAGAGGATGTTATGAGAAAGTACAATCAGGTGATCTTGTATCTGAAAGGAAAGGTACCTGCAAAAGAAACTGATTGGACCCGAATAGATAGAACTAACCAAAATCGAGATGAAACTGTACATTCTTACTATGAACGACTGTTACAGGTGTTCAAGACGTACAGTGTCCTGCATAATATAGAAATGAAGGACATGACCCACTTCATATATCGATTTATGTTAGGGTTAAGGCCTGAGATCTCACAGTGGATCAAAGACCATAAAATATGTTGGCAAGCTAAGCCAATTGACGAAGTCCTTAAATATGCTAAGTACTGCGAAGATGAGCTGGAAAATAAACTAAAAGAATTGAAAGAAAAAGGTCATGTGCGCACAGGTAAAATTGGCAGAGCACCAGGAACAGCAGTTGAGCAAAATGACTAATAATCAGTCAGGGTCCCGGGAGTGGAGGAAAGCCGAGAGTAAAAATGAGCCGAGACGAGGCAAGAAAAAAGTTTCCCTGCCACGGGTGCGGAAAGGTGGGACACTGGAGGGACGAATGTAAGGCTATACAGAATGGTAATGTGCAAATTAATGATTTAAATCCACAGACGCAGAATGAGACACCACGGAAGACCCAGCAGCAGGTAAAACAGAATCAGTTGCCTCGAGCACCTAGGCCAAATTATAGGAGCAAAGCACAACAGGGTGAAGACATCGAAGTTTGGGAAGGAAGGGAGGATAGAAATGCAGCAACTTCACAATTTCTGTTAAATGACACATTCCTCTGTGGCGAACCTTACTGACGGTGCCTGGGGGGGAGGACGAGGAGTGCGTGCTTGGCGCCTCCTTGCCGGTGGACCAGTCAGGGCCATACATTGAAGGAAAGGTTGAAGGAAATGATGTCACCTTTCTGTTGGACACTGGTGCTACCCGTTCTACTGTGAGAATAGCAGACGTTCCAAACCTACCCCTCTCGGGAGAAGCGATCCAAGTAGTGGGCGTTTCTAATAAACTAATTAGTACCCCAGTTACTGAACTGATGGAAATTGAAATAGGGAATTTTAAAGAAATGCATAGATTTGTTGTCTGTGATTCCAGTCCTGTGAACTTATTAGGACGAGATTTGTTGTGCAAAATGAACTGTACCATCTTTTGCACTCCAAATGGTGTTGAAATTCAGACCCCGGAATATACAAATTAATGTTAGCAAGACCAGACTCGGAAATTAAAAGACTGACAATACAAGACTTACCTGAAGAGCTCCAACAGACAGTGAAACCAGAGGTATGGGATTCTACTGGAAAAGATGTAGGATTAGTGGCAAATGTTGACCCAATTAAAATAGCCATAAAGGAAGATGCAGTCTACGCAAATACCCGACAGTATAAAATGAGTGCAGAAGTAAAGGCAGGGGCTGCTATTGAAATCAAACGGTTGCTAGAAGCAGGCATTTTGCAAGAAGTGTTGAGCAGTCCTTGTAACTCACCGATAATAGGCATAAAGAAACCTAGTGGTAAGTACAAGGTCGTACAGGACCTGCGCAAGGTTAATAAAATTGTTGTTCCTTGCTGTCCAGTGATGCCAAACCCTGCAGTGATTCTATACCAGATACCATGGAATGCTGGATGGTTTACCGCCATTGACTTATGTCATGCATTCTTTTCGATTCCATTGCATCCCGATAGCAAATTTGTTTTCTCATTTGAATTCGACAGCCATGTCTACGTCTGGAATCGTGTTCCTCAGGGGTACACAGAAAGCCCTTCGATCTTTAATCAAATTCTGAAAAAATGCCTGGAAACCCTGATATTGCCTGGAAAATCAGTCTTGGTGCAATATATAGATGACCTCTTGGTGGTGTCTAAAAGCAGGAAAGACTGTGTTGTCGACACCATTGCCTTACTGAACCATCTAGGTCACGGGTACTCATAGTACGGCCCGCGGGCCGGTGGTGGCCCGGCAAGCCTTCCGTGGCGGCCCGCGGACCATGAGACATCCTACCAGTGCTTTCAAAGAGTGTCTGCAAACACTCTGCTGCTCTGTGGGGGCCCGCCGATTCAATCAAGCGAGGCCAGAGTGGAGCTGCAGGGGCGCTAAGAGGAGTGAAGTGCTGTGAAGTGCTCGGGTGGGGGTTGTGTGTCTGTGCACGCTGGGGAAGCTGGCTGGGGAAGCTGTCTCAGCCCGTGACAGAGGGAGAGGGAGAGGGAGGGAAAGGGCGACCGAGAAATGGAGACAGAGAAAGGGAGGAGGTCGACCGAGGGAGATGGAGTGAGGGAAGGGTATCCTAACCACGGAGAGGCCTGCTTCCTAGCTGCATTTCTCTCTCCTCCATAATACATAACAGAACATGGGACTGATGCAGTCCTCTGCAGTGCAGCCACAGACTCAGAGGCCTACACCTCAAGACACATTAGAAAAATAAGGATGCCAAATAGAGGTGGATATTTAAAAATATTGCCACACGTACGAGCAAAACCTAAAAGTTATTTCCCCCAAAATATAGTGTATCAACGTATTAGTCCTCTTTCTGCAGAAGGCAGGGTTATTCATTTATTTCTACTGTCATCACCAGTCATGCTCACACACAATCCCCACACTTCATATTTTTTTCATATCGCCTGTTAACATAGTTTTCTCTTTTCTTCCTTGCGTTGTTAATAAAAGGTAATCTATTCGTGGACTTCAGAGCGATGATATTAGGCCCAGTGACCCGTAGTCCACAGTACGTGTTAGCAGGGAGAGCTTAACTCACTGAGCTACACAGCTAAGCAATGACAATGTGGACTGCCTTTCGAATTATTCTCTTCATAACTACCCTAGGGAGAATGAAGGAAAGCAGCAGTAAGAGGTAAAATGTAGTCTCAAAAATGTGACTTAACCGAATCATATAACCAAATCATTATAATGCACAGATAAAGCTATAGAATTAAGTTGAGCAGTTCAGCAATAAAGGGCATTAAAAGAGGGAACACCAAACCCAGTGTGGTATTGCTTTAGAAATGCTGCTTTGATCAGAAAAAACAAAACAGTCACTGATGGTGGTGGGCCTTCAAGACAGGCGCGCAACACCCATTGGGCTCACCGGGCTACAGCCCCCCCCCCCCTCCGTCATGTGTGTCAGCCTGGGCTGACACAGCTTTGCGGCTGGCGTCATCTAATTGCAGCCACAACCGAGCACTTCACAGGTCTGTAAAAGACCATTTAAATGTAAATGAGGCTTTTGTTATGTTTTCACCCCTTCTTACAGCCACTCTGGTTACGACTGGAAGAATTAGCCCCCCCAAAATCTTTTTCAGCCCCCCCCCCCCCGAAATTTGGCTCTAGTTGCCCGCCTGCTTCAAGATGATATGCTCAAACCACGCCATTCAATGTCACCAAAGATCAAGAGGTGGCTATGTTATGTTCATTTAAGCTGTAGGGCACTTGAATCACCCCAGAAGGGGTATCTCAGTGCCAGAGTGAACATGGACAAGGCAGAGTTAGTATGACCTGTGAAGTGCTGTGAAGTGCTCGGGTGGGGGCTGTGTGTCTGTGCGCGCTGGGGAAGGTGGCTGGGGAAGCTGTCTCAGCCCGTGACACACAGGCAGGGTGAGATGACAGAGGGTGACAGAGGGAGGTAGAGGGACAGAGACAGAGGGAGGGAGGGAAAGGGAGGGAAGACAGAGACAGAGGGAGAAGGAGGGAAAGGGAGACAGAGAAATGGAGACAGAGAAAGGGAGGAGGGCGATCGAGGGAGATGGGAGTGAGGGAGATGGAGTGAGGGAAGGGAGTGAGGGAGTGAGGGAAGGGGAGGGAGTGAGGGAAGGGGAGTGAGGGAAGGGGAGGGAGGGAGGGAAGGGGAGTGAGGGAAGGGAGAGAGGGAAGGGAGTGAGGGAAGGGAAGGGAGTGAGGGAAGGGGAGGGAGTGAGGGGAGGGAGTGAGGGAGGGGGTGAGGGATGGGGTGAGGGAAGGGGAGGGAGTGAGGGAGGGAGTGATGGAAGGAGTGAGGGAGGGAGTGAGGGAAGGGGAGTGAGGGAGGGAAGGGAGTGAGGGAAGGGAGTGAGGGGAGGGAGTGAGGGGAGGGAGTGAGGAAGGGGAGTGAGGGAAGGGGTAGGGTGGGAGGGAAGGGGTAGGGTGGGAGGGAAGGGGAGTGAGGGAAGGGGAGGGGAGGGAGTGAGGGAAGGGGAGTGAGGGAAGGGGAGTGAGGGAAGGTTAGGGGAATGAGGGAAGGGAAGGGGAGTGAGGGAAGGGGAGGGAGTGAGGGAAGGGGAGGGAGTGAGCGAAGGGGAGGGAGTGAGGGAAGGAGTGAGGGAAGGGGAGTGAGGGAGGGAAGGGAGTGAGGGAAGGGAGTGAGGGAAGGGAGTAGGGGAGGGAGTAGGGGAGGGGTGAGGAAGGGGAGGGAGGGAAGGGAGGGAAGGGGGTGAGGGAAGGGGAGTGAGGGAAGGGAGTGAGGGGAGGGAGGGAGGGGAGGGAGTGAGGAAGGGGAGTGAGGGAAGGGGAGTGAGGGAAGGGAAGGGAGTGAGGGAAGGGGAGGGAGTGAGGGAAGTAGTGAGGGAAGGGGAGGGAGGGAAGGGAGTGAGGGGAGTGAGTGAGGGGAGGGGGTTTGGGGAGGGGGTGAGAAAGGGGAGTGAGGGAAGGGGAGTGAGGGAAGGGAGGGAGGGAGTGAGGGAAGGAGTGAGGAAGGGGAGTGAGGGAGGGAAGGGAGTGAGGGAAGGGAAGGGAGTGAGGGGAGGGAGGGAGTGAGGAAGGGGAGTGAGGGAAGGGAGGGAAGGGGAGTGAGGGAAGGGAGTGAGGGAAGGGGAGGGAGTGAGGGAAGGGAAGGGAAGGGAGTGAGGGAAGGGGAGTGAGGGAAGGGAGTGAGGGGAGGGAGTGAGGGGAGGGGTGAGGAAGGGGAGTGAGGGAAGGGGAGTGAGGGAAGGGGAGGGAGGGAAGGGGGTGAGGGAAGGGGAGTGAGGGAAGGGAGTGAGGGGAGGGAGTAAGGGGAATGAGGGAAGGGGAGTGAGGGAAGGGAAGGGGAGCGAGTGAGGGAAGGAGTGAGGGGAAGGAGTGAGGGAAGGGGAGTGAGGGAGGGAAGGGAGTGAGGGAAGGGAGTGAGGGAAGGGGAGTGAGGAGAGGGGGTGAGGAAGGGGAGTGAGGGAAGGAGAGTGAGGGAAGGAGAGTGAGGGAAGGGGAGGGAGGGAAGG
The DNA here is from genome assembly GCF_964261635.1 of Lissotriton helveticus. Taxonomy (NCBI): domain Eukaryota; kingdom Metazoa; phylum Chordata; class Amphibia; order Caudata; family Salamandridae; genus Lissotriton; species Lissotriton helveticus. The sequence continues at coordinate 1,376,705,034 of NC_136065.1, read as the reverse complement.
GAAGGGAGGGAAGGGGAGTGAGGGAAGGGGAGTGAGGGAAGGGGAGTGAGGGAAGGGAGTGAGGGGAGGGAGTGAGGGGAGGGGGTGAGAAAGGGGAGGGAGGGAAGGGAGGGAGGGAGTGAGGGAAGGAGTGAGGGAAGGGGAGTGAGGGAAGGGAGGGAGTGAGGGGAGGGGGTGAGGAAGGGGAGTGAGGGAAGGGGAAGGAGGGAAGGGGAGTGAGGGAAGGGGAAGGAGGGAAGGGGAGTGAGGGAAGGGAGTGAGGGAAGGGAGTGAGGGAAGGGAAGGGAGTGAGGGACGGGGAGTGAGGGAAGGGAGTGAGGGGAGGGAGTGAGGGGAGGGGGTGAGGAAGGGGAGGGAGGGAAGGTGAGGGAGGGAAGGGGAGGGAAGGGGAGTGAGGGAAGGGAGTGAGGGAAGGGGATGGAGTGAGGGGAGGGAAGGGGAGTGAGGGAAGGGAGTGAGGGAGGGAAGGGAGTGAGGGAAGGGAGTGAGGGACGCGAAGTGAGGGGAGGGGGTGAGGAAGGGGAGTGAGGGACGGAAGGGAGTGAGGGAAGGGAGTGAGGAAAGGGAGTGAGGGAAGGGGAGAAAGGGGAGGGGGTGAGGAAGGGGAGTGAGGGAAGTAGAGGGAGGGAAGGGGAGGGAGGGAAGGGAAGGGAGGGAAGGGGAGTGAGGGAAGGGGAGTGAGGGAAGGGGAGTGAGGGAAGGGAGTGAGGGGAGGGAGTGAGGGGAGGGGGTGAGAAAGGGGAGTGAGGGAAGGGGAGGGAGGGAAGGGAGGGAGGGATTGAGGGAAGGAGGTAGGGAAGGGGAGTGAGGGAGGGAAGGAAGGGAGTGAGGGGAGGGGGTGAGGAAGGGGAGGGAGGGAAGGGGAGGGAGGGAAGGGGAGTGAGGGAAGGGAGTGAGGGAAGGGAGTGTGGGAAGGGGAGGGAGTGAGGGAAGGGAGTGAGGGAAGGGGAGTGAGGGAAGGGAGTGAGGGGAGGGAGTGAGGGGAGGGGGTGAGGAAGGGGAGGGAGGGGAGGGGAGGGAGGGAAGGGGAGTGAGGGAAGGGAGTGAGGGAAGGGGATGGAGTGAGGGGAGGGAAGGGGAGTGAGGGAAGGGAGTGAGGGAAGAGAAGGGAGTGAGGGAAGGGGAGTGAGTGAGGGAAGAGGAGGGAGTGAGGGAAGGAGAGTGAGGGAGGGAGAGGGGAGAGAGTGAGGGTGAGGGAAGGGGAGTGAGGGAGGGAGAGGGAATAGGGGGAAGGGGAGTGAGAGTGAGGGAGGGAAGGGAGAGGAAGTGAGGGGGAGGGAGGGAGAGGGAGGTAGAGGGAAGGAGAGAGGGAGAGGGAGTGATACAGTCAAAGTGAGTGAGACAGAGGGAGAGAGGGAGATAGAGGGATGGAGGGGGGAGGCAGAGAGAGAGAGAGAGAGAGAGATAGAGGGATGGAGGCAGAGAGAGAGAGAGAGAGAGATAGAGGGATGGAGAGGGAGAGAGAGAGAGAGGTATGTATGCCGGGTCTTGTAGCTCAGTGGACGAAGGCGTCTGCTGCAGGGACCTGTGTTCAACCTCATGGTCAAATTTGTTTTTTGTTGCTCTAGCACCGCCCCTCCCCCACTGACCCCGCCCCCACCAGTGGAGCCCTCGGACACAAACCACACTGTAAATTTGGCCCCCAAGAGAAAGTTTGTGAGTACCCATGATCTAGGTGAAGGAGGACATAAAGTGTCGCCAGAAAAACTGCAGTTTTGTACCTCTTCAGTAAAATATCTGGGGCACCAGATAGAGAGAGGTATCAGGAAATTTACCACAGAAAGAATTAGAATAATTCGAAACATGGAATTGCCCAACACTCAGAAAGAAATCAGAATGTTTCTTGGGGTTGTTGGATACTGCAGGCAGTGAATTGTGGGATTTGCAGTCCTAGCAAGACCATTGATAAAAATGACAAAGAAAGGAGCTAAGAATCCTGTAGAATGGGATGACGAAAGCATGACTGCTTTTGTAAAATTGCGAGAATGTCTGTGTACAGCTCCTGCATTAGGAATGCCTGACTACTCAAAGAAGTTTGCATTATTTTGTGACACACGAGACAATTGTGCACTTTCAGTCCTGACCCAAATTCATGGTTTAACCAGACGTCCAGTGGCATATTTTTCTTCCACATTGGACCCAGTGGCAGCTGGATTACCTGGATGCCTGAAAGCTGTAGCTGCAACATGCATGAGTCTAGAACAGAGTGAGTCCATTGTTATGGGACATCCAGTAACTGTGTATGTTCCACATTCTGTTGTGATTTTGCTGACAAGAACTAAAACTCAGTATCTCACACCAAGTCGGCTGACTAAGTATGAGAGAATCCTTGTAGGTGCAGGAATCATGACCATTGCTAGATGTAATATTCGGAATCCAGCTACCTTACTGCCTAATTCATTCTTAGCAGAAGTGAAAGAAGAAGTGGAACTTGACTGCATTGATTTGACCGAGTTTAGCACAAAACCACGCCCAGACATAAAAGAAGAGCCTTTCACTAATGAAGATTATGAGCTATTTGTAGATGGCTCATGCATGAGACATGAGGAAGGAGGCCTAAGCGCTGCTTACTCAGTGTGTACTTTGGGAGGTCCAGTGGAGGCATCCTATTTACATGGAGTCAAGTCTGCACAAGTAGCTGAATTGGTTGCATTGGCAAGACCCTGTAAATTTGGGAAGAACTCGAAAATAATCATATATACTGATAGCCAGTATGGTTATGGGGTTGTACACGACTTTGGCCAATTATGGATGCAAAGGGAGTTTCTGACTTCTTCAGGCACCCCTATCAGAAATGGAAATTATGTGCAGGATTTACTGGAAGCAATCCAGTTACCAAAAGAATTGGCTGTGGTCAAGTGTGCTGCTCACAAATCTGGCAATGACAAAGTGACAGCAGGTAATCGATATGCTGACCAGTTAGACCAACATTGTGCAAAGTACCGGATGGCTATCAATATAAAGGTTGGGGGAAACGGAAACAGCTGCCAACTTTTGATGCTAGAAAGAATAAATACATGGGAGGAAGTGAGAGACTTACAGGACACAGCAGAGCCACAAGAAAAGGATAATTGGAGAAAATTTGGTTGTCAGAGGATAGTGGAAGATGGTGTCATTGTTTACCTGGATGGTATGCCTGTGTTGTCAGACTGTCCGCTTGCTCCTATGGCTAGGTTGATACATGGAGACACACATTTGGGGAGAGATGCAATGATTCGCATATTCAGACAGGCATGGTTCAACTCGAAATTCAGAAACATAGCAGGGGCACTCTGCCAGAGGTGTCTGATTTGTCAGCAATTTAACCCAGGAAAGAAAACTGTAGTGTTACCAGGAAGGATTGGAAAGGCAGAGGGCCTTTTTATTCGACTACAACTTGACTTTATTCAGTTACCCCCTTGTCGAGGAATGAATTACATACTTGTCATTGTCTGCCTATTCTCAAAGTGGGTAGAAGCCTACCCCACACGCAGGAATGATAGCCTCACTGTAGCCTAGTTGTTACTTAGGGAACTTATACCTCGGTACGGATTTCCAGTCACAATTGAATCAGACAGAGGAAAACATTTTCATAGTGAGGTGATAAAACAGATTTGTGAAGCATTCAAGATCACGCAAAAACTGCACTGTGCATATCGCCCAGAGGCTTCCGGAGAGGTAGAACAGCTGAATGGCACTATCAAATCAAGATTGGGAAAAATGTGTGAATTCACTCAAATGGAATGGCCAGATGCTTTGCCCCTTGTTTTGATGGGACTTAGAAGTATTCCAGACCGGAACACAGGCTTGAGTCCCCATGAGATACTGATGGGAAGAGCAATGCGGCAAGCATGGGTGCCAGGATACAAACTGATAAGCATATCTGATGATTTGGTACTAGAATACTGCAAAGAACTGGCTGACCAAGTGCGTTCTATCTCTCACCAGGTTGGGGAAGACGCTCTCGCCAGACCAACGACTCCAGCACATGACCTGAACCAAGGTGATTGGGTCGTAATAAAGAAACATACTCGGAAAAGTTGCCTTGCACCGAGGTGGGGAAAACCACGACAAGTAATTCTGGTTACCACCACAGCTGTGAAATGTGCAGGAATACCACGGTGGATCCATGCCAGCCATACGAAGAAAGTGACTGAACCTGAAGTAACTGAGGCTGAAGGTTGTGCAGCTAAGGGGTCTCGAGATATCGGTCCTGAAGTAGCTGAAGAAGAACAACCGAGCTCCAGTCAAGATAATTGGATCCCAATAATCGACCTGACTATAGATGCTGTGAGAACAAGAAGACAAACCTATTTAGACAGACAGTGGGATAGTGAGGACGAGACAGGTGTAGAGGAAGATACTCAGATCATCGAAATCAAAATCAAATCTGATTCTGAGGAGGACCAGATAGGGAAAGAACAGGTAATTGACACTCCTCCAAGAACTCCTGAGCCAGAAGAGGGACAGATAGAAATTAGGGCAGAGGTTCAAGCGGAAGAAAATCAAAAGTTCGAAGTGCTTGAACAGGACCAGACAGGAACAGACAATTGTGTTCAGAAAGAAGAAAGCAAAACAGAACAAAGCCAAATCCAGCATACACCTGAACAAGGTCAGTTTAGGGACCAGGCAGAAGAAACTGATATAAGACCTGGATCTAGTCAGTTAGGAAGAAATATAGAAGACGATCTTGAAATAAATGTGCCACAACTGAACGAAAATAAAAGAGTGTTCGAAGAAAGCCAAGACACAGTGCCAGTTAAAAGACTCAGAAAAGGAGACGCAGTACCTAGATTTGTAAAGAGACTGAGACTGCGACTAAAGGCAATAAACGAAGAACCTGAACAGATAAATGAAGTCTCAAGTCAAACTGATCCAGCTGTAATAAAAACAAAGCGAAGGAGTGCTCATATAAAGAGACAGAATAACAAATATCAGAGTCCTGAGTGGACTTACTTTGTATTGGAAGAGTTTGAAAACCTGGAAATAAGTGACGAAAGTGATGAAGAATTGATTATTGACCAGACCGAAGAAGAAGCTAAACCAACCTGAAAAGTTGCCCCGAGTAAGCAAGCTGTACAGAGTTACAAAGAGGGGTTGAAGGTTCTTTTGAGTCAAAATGTCTGATTCCTCTGTGAATGGGAGCCAGAGACGAGGTTGTTTAAAAACATGCTGCAAAGTATGTTTATGTAGTATAGCAATAGTACTGATACTTAGGATAGGACTAACAATAGCTATTCCTTCTATGATGAGTAAAGACTCAAACCTGTACCCTACTAATCAATTGCCAAAAGACACTGAAGAATTGCAGACTAGAAATACACTACAAAGAGTAGATGCACCAGAAAAGGCACTTAGCCTTAAGCAAACAAAATTAGACTTAGAAGCACCAGATGAGGAAGGACTACATTATAATAAAATTAAGAATACAACTCATTTAAACGTTTTCGCAAACCTGTTAGTACATTATGTAGACGCTATGGAAATAGACGACTGTAATGTCTGTATGAAGCTGCCTACTTCAGTAGCTGAAGGTGTGACATATCACCATTTGCTACTAACCTATGGAATTTCCTGTAGTATTCTGACTAGTTTATTCTATAGAAGGGGACCTTTACAGTATTATTATTCAAATTTTGATGTGATATTTTCTGAACTTCCTGTGCGAAGAAACCTGAACCCTGTACATACAACTAGAGATGTAGCCAAATACATGAGTGAATATTTTCTAACTGTAGGTAAAATAAATATAGATGACGCACACAAAGATAACTTGACCTGTTCATTACACGAAAAAGAGAAAATGTTTCTGAATATGGTAGAGAAAAGAAGAGTCAGAAGAAGAGGGTCCCTGTTAGAGTGTGGCAGACTGGGATCGCTGGAGAGAGACTAACTGAGGGGAGGTGAGAAAGTGTATCTTCTATTACGAATGGATATATCACAAAACACTCTCTCTGGCTCTATGAGGTATGCAGTACACTACGGCTCATAATAACTGACAATGATACATGCAATTTATAAAAATACGAAAAGTTTTAATATAAACCTCCCAACTGGGTTACATTCTAAAACAAAATTCAGACATTTTAAAACGGCACTTAGGGTAGCATCAAAATTAAAAAGTTACAGTCCAAAAACTTTAAAAAGGTCGACGCGGCGTTTCGGTGTCACTTAATCTTGGCACCTTCATCAGGACATTAAGTAATTTGACTCCGTATCTATAAGTAAATAACAGTGTTTTAGTATACTTGTGTACTGCATGTTATACATATACTAATTGTTTCCCTAATTATTATCTAGGCTTAACACATTATGCTGACATTGTACTCTCACCTCCCCCGGTTCCCAAACCTAATCTCATTTTTCTATTAGAACGACAGGATGGTACTACTAGTCATGGTTTCATTAGGCTAAGTAGTTACAGACTGATATTTTTGTGGTTGTAAAACAGCTATATCTACCTGTATCTTCGGTTGGAGAAGCTTATTCAATTGCTATCCGTCTTGGAACAAGTTTGATCAATGGTTGTGCCCGGTTCTTTAATTCGTCCGGTTCTTTATTCACACATAAGGTAACTCTATGAGGAATACATGAACCAAAATTGGCCTATGATTTATCTCAGGTGCCCAATTTCCATATCCCACTATCAACTCAGTATTGTTACCTTATTGATGGAACTTGATTTTCTAAATGTGCACGGAGAAACCACCGTTGGGGATTGAAGTGGATTTTTCAACAGCTTTAGTGATCTAAGTATAAAGAAGGGGGATCACATATAATAGGTCGCATCTCTATTATGCCCTATAATAGGACCTAAAGGTCTCTTGGCTTTAGTTAATAACCTATCATTTGCTACTCACCAGCTATCTTGTAGATATCCTTTGTATCTAATCTTTAAATGCGGTTGGGGCGAGAATTTCGAAAATATCCCGCTCTTCAGGATTGTATTCAGCCGTCAGTTAGTCAATAGATGGCTATGGATTTAAATGGGAGAACCTAATTATACTTTCTGAGGTGGTTCACTTTACACAAGATGCTAACAGTTGGCCCACTTCTTTATGTTAATAATAATAGTTAGGCATTATCCATGCATCCAGTCCCCCGTTTTATCAAAAAAGCGAAAATACAGAGTTACTGTCAGAGTTACTAACAGACTCCACAATCACCTATGTTATATGGGGCTGTAGTCTAATAACCACCCATAGACAGAGTCTTAGTTCTAGCTGAAATACTAAAGAACAGACCCTTCGGTTGACATACCTTATCTTCAGTAATCGGCCTCCCTGTTTCTCCGTGCTGTTTCCTTCATGTCGATGCGAAGTGAAACAGACGAGGACGGGGACCGCGTTTTTATTCTGCGGCTTCCTGCCGTGACCCGGAAGTCAATTTAGGTGCGATGTCCGTGAATGAAATGGACTTACTAAATTCCTTATTTTTTATTATTATTATTACGTCCATATCTTCTGGAAGGGCTATATATTCCTGTCTATCCCTATTAGTATAATGGTATATGTACCATCGAGCTCAGGTCGGGCACTTCGTTACGAGGAACCGGAAGTGGTTGTCACTATCCCGGCAGTTCAAAGACGTGAACTTTTAACCTTTAAGTTTATGCGATATTATAAAGAAGTGTGTGCCTGTTATTGGTAACTCACAGTTACTAGGTGTTACTTCCTAATTCTCTGACTTTAGGTGCCCCATTGACTCGGACTCTATGTGCTTTACAAAACATGGCGGCCATCTTAGTTTGGGAAACTAACTCCGTTCGTCATCCACAGAAATCTGAGCATTTTAGTTATAATATTATACTTCATACACTGAATACAATTTATACATGGCATCAAATAGTATTACAAACAGACAAATAGTAAATTGCTAGCATATTAAAAAACATTGTGTTCATTGTTTTGAACGATTGTTTGTTCTAGTCATGATGAACAATTTTATTTTATGTCAATTTCAATCATGAAAACCATATCAATAAGGAAGAGAACAAAAAACCAATCACAAATGCATACAGTAGGCTATATGTCTAATAATCGTATTAATTGCCATCTGGCTATCTACATCGTCTTTTACAAAACGAAATTCATCACTCGATGTAGTTTACCATTTACTGAGGTAAAAACCAACAAGCACAGATACATGCATTAGACTATATGTCTGATTTATAGTAGTAATGGTCAGCAGGCTATCTGCATAGTCTATACAAAATGAAATTCGTCACTGGATATAGTTGTGTTCATACAACTTCTATTCTCATCCTTAATGTGGCCCTATTAGTCTCGGGGAGCAAATGGAGGATCTAAGATACTAATCTCATATAAACAGTCTTTCCCATTCCTCTCTATTGTTAAGACCTGTTCTAAAAGTGTTGAATAAGGACATATAGAACTGCTCCCTTTTCTTTCTTTTGGTGTTGTCATCACCTCCTCTTATACTATGGGTAATGGCTTCTACGCCTCCCCATTGCAGATCCTCAATTCTGTGGTTATGTTTAATCCAGTGTTCCACTAAGGGAGCTGCAAGTTTTTTGGTTCTAATAGCGGATTTATGCTCTGTAATCCTAGTTTTAACTTCTCTTGCTGTTTCACCTATGTACGCCTTATTGCATGGGCATTTGATTATGTAGATCAGATTTTTAGTTTTACAGTTAATAAAACTTTTAATCCTATGATTAACTCCATTGTAGGTGATTGTGTTGCCCTTCAACTGTGATGTGCAATTACAGCACATATTGCATGTAAAATTTCCTGTAGGTAGTGGATTGTTATCGATGGTACCTTGGCTTATACAACTATTTTCTTTAAAGGTATGGACTAGGCAGTTTCTTATTGTTCTGTTCCTGCGGAAGCTGAACATTGGTTTAGGTATATTAACATTCTGTCTGGCGTTTAATAGTGGCCAGTTGCGGTTGATAATGTTTTTGATTTTATTACTCACTGTACTGTAGTTGGTAACAAAAATTAATTTGTCTTTTGTATTGTCCTTTTTCTGTTTTTCTTTATCAAACTTTCTGTCATAATATTTGGCGCGTTTGTATGCCTTTTTAATCAGGTTTTTGGGATAACCCTGGTTCCTTAATTTACCCGATAAGACTTCTGCATGTTTATTGAAGTCCTGCATATTAGAACAATTTCGTCTTATTCTTAAATATTGGCCAAAAGGTATGTTATCCTTTTGGCTTCTTGGATGGTTGCTTTTATAATGTAATAGGGTATTCCTATCAGTAGGTTTGGTATAAAGATCAACCCCTAAGGTTGCATTTTCTACTCGGATTTTGATGTCTAGGAATTCAATAGTTTTATTGTTATAGTTTTTGGTGAATTTAAGATTTTTGTCGCCACAATTTAGCCAAAAAATAAACTCAGTCAATGTCTCAAGGTTACCTGTCCAAATAAAGAAAATATCGTCGATATACCTCGACCAGTGCGATATATTTTCGCTGAATGGCGCCATTTCGTTGAATATGTGCTTGTCTTCGAAAGCCGCTACGTATAAACATGCCAGGCTTGGGGCACAGGTAGCCCCCATGCTGGTCCCCTTTATTTGTTTCAAAAAATCATTTTTAAATAAAAAAATATTGTTTTTTAAAATTATTTTTGCACAATCCAAGATGAAAGTTGCATGATCAGTCAGATCTTCATGTCCTATTTTTAAGAGGCCCTCTAGCATTTTGATGGTATCATCTTGCGGGATGTTAGTATAGAGGGCCTCTATATCAAGGGTAACTAACCACTGGTTGTTTGAATCATATGGAAGGCCCTCAATTTTGTCAATCATGCAAGTAGTGTCTTTAATATATGCTTTTTGGCTCACCACTATAGGTTGGAGAAATTTATCTATTTATTTGCTTAGTGGCTCTGTTATCGAGTTGATGCTCGAGACGATCGGATGCATGGGAGGGTCCGCCAGGTTCTTGTGGACTTTGGGAAGCCCGTATAGTGCTGGAATAATTGGTGCCTCGTTTTTTAAAAATTTATACTCGTCTGGACAAATTATATTATCTTCTCTTGCATAATTGAGTAAGTTGTTCACTTTGAGGATTAGATCGTTCCACTCATGTCTACTCGAACGACAGTAATGCTCCGTGTTCTTTAACCCCTTCGGGGCTAATGACGAGCTGGGCTCGTCATCGCGCTTACCTGTCCTGCGCGGATGACAAGGCCAGCTCGTCATCAGCCCCACCCTCGGGGGAAGCGCTGGCGCTCCCCCCGAGGCTCTCAGATCGTCTTTGTTTTGCTGGGGGCGGCAGTGGAAGAGCTTCCGCTGCCGCCCCCGCCCCCCCCCATGGTAATCCCTGATGACGTCAGCGCGCACAGCGCGCGCTGACATCATCAGGGATTCCCAGCGCTCGGGAAGCCATTTGCTTCCTGCGCGCTTCAGAAGAAGGTAGGTTTTGGGACTCCGGCGGGGGTTTGGGGCAGCGAAGAGGCATCAGGGGAGAGGAAAGAGATTTTCCTTTCCCCTGATGTCTCTTTGCAGGGCATTTCTGCCTCACGATCGCGCACAGCGTCGCGATTGTGCGGCGGAAATGCCCCCACTAGACACCAGGGATATACTTTTAGTTTTTAGGAAGTGACCCCTTGGGCAAGGGTCACTTCCAGGCTGGCTGGCAATATGTTTTCGTTTTTCTGCCCCCCCTGGGGGGAAATCGGCCCGTTTTTTCGGCCGTTTTGCCCCCAGGGGGGGCAGAAATTCCCCACTAGCACCAGGGATATAGATTTGTACAAAGATGGCGGCCATTTATTTTGTTTACGTTTTTCTGTCCCCCCTGGGGGCAAATCGGCCCGTTTTTTTTTGCCGTTTTGCCCCCAGGGGGGACAGAAAATGCCCACTAGACACCAGGGATGTAATTTTAGTTTTTAGGAAGCGACCCCTTGGGCAAGGGTCGCTTCCAGGTGGGGTCTGAGTATGTTTTCGTTTTTCTGCCCCCCCTGGGGGGAAATCGGCCCGTTTTTCGGCCGTTTTGCCCCCAGGGGGGGCAGAAATTACCCACTAGAACCAGGGATTTTTGTTGGGGCAATGTGTTTGTTTTGGGAAGCGACCCCTTGGGTAAGGGTCGCTTCCAGGTGGACATGATTGTGTTTTTGTTTTTCTGTCCACCCTGGGGGCAAATCGGCCTGTTTTTTTTGCCGTTTTGCCCCCAGGGGGGGCGGAAAATGCCCACTAACACAAAGTTTTTAGGAAGCGACCCCTTGGGCATGTTTGCTGGTGGTGTGTGTGGGGAGTGGTACTTGGCTGGATGGTGTGCGTGGAGCGGTGCTTGGCTGGCGGTGTGTGTGGAGTGGTACTTGGCTGTCGGTGTGCGCTGAGTGGTGTTTGGCTGGCGGTGTGCGTGGAGGGGTACTTGGCTATCTATGCACAGAGTGGTGCTTGGCTGGCGGTGTGTGTGGAGTGGCGCTTGGCTGGTGGTGTGTGTAGAGTGGTACTTGGCTGTCTGTGCACGGAGTGGTGCTTGGCTGGCGGTGTGTGTGGAGTGGCGCTTGGCTGGTGGTGTGCGTGGAGTGCTACTTTGCTGTCTGTGCACGGAGTGCTGCTTGGCTGGTGGTGTGTGTGGAGTGGCGCTTGGCTGGTGGTGTGCGTGGAGTGCTACTTTGCTGTCTGTGCACGGAGTGCTGCTTGGCTGGTGGTGTGTGTGGAGTGGCGCTTGGCTGGTGTTGTGCGTGGAGTGCTACTTTGCTGTCTGTGCACGGAGTGCTGCTTGGCTGGCGGTGTGTGTGGAGTGGCGCTTGGCTGGTGGTGTGCGTGGAGTGCTACTTTGCTGTCTGTGCACGGAGTGCTGCTTGGCTGGCGGTGTGTGTGGAGTGGCGCTTGGCTGGTGGTGTGCGTGGAGTGCTACTTTGCTGTCTGTGCATGGAGTGCTGCTTGGCTGGCGGTGTGTGTGGAGTGGCGCTTGGCTGGCGGTGTGTGTGGAGTGGCGCTTGGCTGGATGGTGCTTGGCTGGCGGTGAGTGGTGCTTGGCTGGTGGTGCTTGTGGAGTGGCGCTTGGCAGGTGGTGTGCGTGGAGTGCTACTTTGCTGTCTGTGCACGGAGTGGTGCTTTGCTGGCGGTGTGTGTGGAGTGGCGCTTGGCTGTTAGTGTGCGTGGAGTGCTACTTTGCTGTCTGTGCACGGAGTGCTGCTTGGCTGGCGGTGTGTGTGGAGTGGCGCTTGGCTGGTGGTGTGCGTGGAGTGCTACTTTGCTGTCTGTGCACGGAGTGCTGCTTGGCTGGCGGTGTGTGTGGAGTGGCGCTTGGCTGGTGGTGTGCGTGGAGTGCTACTTTGCTGTCTGTGCACGGAGTGCTGCTTGGCTGGCGGTGTGTGTGGAGTGGCGCTTGGCTGGATGGTGCTTGGCTGGCGGTGAGTGGTGCTTGGCTGGTGGTGCTTGTGGAGTGGCGCCTGGCAGGTGGTGTGCGTGGAGTGCTACTTTGCTGTCTGTGCACGGAGTGGTGCTTGGCTGGCGGTGTGTGTGGAGTGGCGCTTGGCTGTTAGTGTGCGTGGAGTGCTACTTTGCTGTCTGTGCACGGAGTGCTGCTTGGCTGGCGGTGTGTGTGGAGTGGCGCTTGGCTGGTGGTGTGCGTGGAGTGCTACTTTGCTGTCTGTGCACGGAGTGCTGCTTGGCTGGCGGTGTGTGTGGAGTGGCGCTTGGCTGGTGGTGTGCGTGGAGTGCTACTTTGCTGTCTGTGCACGGAGTGCTGCTTGGCTGGCGGTGTGTGTGGAGTGGCGCTTGGCTGGTGGTGTGCGTGGAGTGCTACTTTGCTGTCTGCACGGAGTGCTGCTTGGCTGGCGGTGTGTGTGGAGTGCTGCTTGGCTGGCGGTGTGTGTGGAGTGGCGCTTGGCTGGTGGTGTGCGTGGAGTGCTACTTTGCTGTCTGTGCACGGAGTGCTGCTTGGCTGGCGGTGTGTGTGGAGTGGCGCTTGGCTGGTGGTGTGCGTGGAGTGCTACTTTGCTGTCTGTGCACGGAGTGCTGCTTGGCTGGAGGTGTGTGTTGAGTGGCGCTTGGCTGGTGGTGTGCGTGGAGTGCTGCTTGGCTGGAGGTGTGTGTTGAGTGGCGCTTGGCTGGTGGCGTGCGTGGAGTGCTACTTTGCTGTCTGTGCACGGAGTGCTGCTTGGCTGGCGGTGTGTGTGGAGTGGCGCTTGGCTGGTGGTGTGCGTGGAGTGCTACTTTGCTGTCTGTGCACGGAGTGCTGCTTGGCTGGCGGTGTGTGTGGAGTGGCGCTTGGCTGGTGGTGTGCTGGAGTGCTACTTTGCTGTCTGTGCACGGAGTGCTGCTTGGCTGGCGGTGTGTGTGGAGTGGTGTTTGGCTGGCGGTGTGTGGGGAGTGGTGTTTGGCTGGCGGTGTGTGGGGAGTGGTACTTGGCTGGATGGTGTGCGTGGAGTGGTACTTGGCTGTCGGTGTGCGCTGAGTGGGGTTTGGCTGGCGGTGTGCATGGTCTGGTGCTTGGATGGTGGTGTGGGTGGACTGGAACTCTGCTGGCGGTGTGTGAGTAGTTACTTTCTGTTGGTCACTACACACACTGCTAGTTGAGTGACACTCTACGCAGTCCATCATTTTCTGTAGTTGCTATGTCAGATATGTGGGCGTGTGAAAGTGATGGGCGGCTGGCGGTGTGAATGTTTTGTATGTGTCACACGTACAAAAGGTGTATGAATGTCCTTACTGCCCCTGTGTGATATGGGTACTGGTAGTAGCAAAAGACTGACTGGCACCAAAGTGGTCAGGCACTTTACAAAAATTCAAAAAATTATCCAGTGTCTTGATGTTAAAACTCATCTAATCTCATTTGGTCTAAGCCCTAATTGATGGCCCATCTGGCCGAATTTTAATTTGGGGGGCAAATTTGTGTGTTGTTTTTTTAATTGTTATATTGTTTGTGAAATGTGGTAGTAATTTTTTTTTCTTCTCTATTTTTGTCTTGTTCCAGGCTTTTGCTGTTTGGATTGTTGTAGGTTGCGTGTCTGTTTGCAGCTTGTGTAGTTGCTTGTGCTTGGTAAGTGAATGTATTTTGTACTACTTCTCCTTGATGTTTGTCTTTTTGAAAAAGGTTGTACCTCTAGCAGTTTGTGTGGCTCTGTGTTTTTTTTTTCAGGATTAGTGTTTGATGTGCACTTTGTTTTCTAATGTCATTTCTTTTTTTCTTTCTAGTGGGATTTCATTTCTTTTCGCTGTGTCTCAACAGAGTAGGTGCTGGTGAGTGTAGCTATATTTTGTAAGAGTGAAATTGTTTTGGATTGTATTTATCTTTTAGTGAAAGCCTTACCTTGTTTACTTCTTACTTTGCACAGTGTAGGTTGTTGTTCACTTGTGTGTGCAGTCTTCTTGCTTTGTAAGGATAATGGCTAGTCGCAGGATTACTGCTCAGCAGGTTCTTGGTTTGCTTTTTGAGTCTTCCTCGGACCATGGTTCAGAGTCTGAGTCCGATTCGGACTCCCAGGAAGTGGCAGAAGATTCAGGCAGTGAGTTTTCTCTTCGCATGGAATCATCATCATCGGATGATGACTCTTCTTCTAGTGCTGATGAAGGGCCTATGGTACAGGAGGACATTGTGTTGCCGGTAGTGGGCCAAGAGGCACCTGTGCTGCTGCCTAGGGCCGCAAGGTTTCCTTTCTTTTTACGTCGGCAAGAGGCATGTGGGCTGGAGCCTGCACCCAAAAGGCTTCACATTGCTGTGGTGCGCAAAGGGGCATCTGGTGCTTTTCGTCTTCCTGCTCGTGTAGTGCAGCAAGAGGCATCTGGGGCTGTTAGGCTTCCCATTGGTGTAGAGCGGCAAGAGGCATCTGGGCCTGCTGGGTTTCCCGGTGGTGTAGTGCAGCAAGAAGCATCTCAGGCTGCTGGGCTTCCCGTTGGTGTAGTGCAGGAAGAGCCCTCTGGGGATGCTACGTCTTCTGTTGGTGTTGTGCAGCCAGAAGTATCTGTGGCTGTTAGGCTTCCCGTTGGAGAACAGCAGCAAGATGTTTCGGTGCTGCAGGCTGGGGTGGCTGCTCCCCCCGTTGATAGGGATGGCCTCTGGGTTCCCCCTGGCTTGGTGCAGCCGGCATTGCCAGAGTTCACTGGTGTTCCTGGGTGTAGAGTGAATACAGAGAATTTTCTGCCAATTAATTTTTTTCAGTTGTTTTTTGACGATGTGTTTTTGCAAAAGATTGTTGAGCAAACCAATTTATATGCAGAACAATATTTGAGGGCCAACAGTGCCAGCCTTAAGCCCTATTGTAGAGCAATCCGGTGGACTCCCACCAATGTTGAAGAGATGAAGAAGTTTCTGGGATTAACTTTTTTGATGGGCTTGATAAGGAAGTCATCAATTACTTCATATTGGTCCACTAGTCCCTTGATGGTAACAGCTGTATTTCCAGCAGTCATAAGTCGTGATCGGTATACGCTTCTTCTTCGGATGATGCATTTTGCTGATAATAGTTTAGCGTTGTCACGCGATCACCCTGATTGTGACCGTTTGTTTAAAATTCGGCCTGTCCTTGATCACTTTGTTGATCGTTTTTCTGAGATTTTTGTCCCTGGTAAAGAAATTGCAGTGGATGAGTCTTTGGTGTTGTTCAAGGGCCGCTTGGTTTTTAGGCAATACATTCCTAGTAAGAGGTCACGCTATGGAATCAAACTGTATATGCTGTGTGACAGTGAGACTGGATATGTCTACAATTTCAGGGTGTACACTGGTAAGGAGTCCCGCATTAACCCTCCCGGTTGTCCTTCTACTTTTGGAGTAACTGAGAAAATTGTGTGGGAACTAGGTAGAGGATTATTTAACAAAGGCCATCATTTATATGTAGATAACTTCTACACTGGTGTGCAGTTGTTCAAGGAGTTGGCCAAAGTGGGCACTGTTGCTTGTGGCACAATGCGCAGTAACCGTAAAGGTTTCCCAAAGGAACTTGTTTGCAAAAGGCTTGTGCGGGGACAGTCTACGGCATTGCGATGTGGGGAGCTTTTAGCTGTGAAGTATTCAGACAAGAGAGATGTGTACATGCTGACTACTATCCACGATGAAAGTACTGTACCTGTGCCTGTTTGGGGTCAGGGTGCTGAAGTGCGCAAACCTGTGTGCATTGTAGCTTACAATAAGTTCATGGGTGGTGTTGACAGAGTAGATCAGAGGTTGGAACCTTATGCTGCTCTTCGAAAGGCTTACGTTTGGTACAAGAAGTTGGCTATCCATCTGTTCCACTTGGCATCATTTAATGCTTTCGTTGTGTACCAGAAGTCTTGTCCTGGGACGAAGATGACTTTTCTTAAGTTTCAGGAGTCTATAATAGGCAGCCTTGTACTTGTGCAGCAGGCAAGTGTTCCTAGATTTGGAGTGGTGGAGGAAGTGGCTAGATTGCAAGATCGCCACTTTCCTGAATCTATTCCTTCCACTACTGCTAGAGACTTTCCGACTAGAAGATGCAGAGTCTGTTGGCGAAGAGGCGTGCGGAAGGAGTCTCGTATATACTGTCCTGACTGTCCTTCTAAGCCTGCATTGTGTATGTCAGCTTGTTTTAAATCGTACCACACGCAAAAGAACTATTGGGAGTTTGATTGAGCTGTAAAGTGAATTGCTTGGTCTGCATTCTGTAAAACATTTTTAGTTTGTTTCAAGGATTGGCATTAGTGCAAAGTTTTTATTTTAAGAATTTGTGTTACCTGATTTGTAGGTATTTCCATTTGTTTAGTGTCATTTTCAAAAAAAGAATTCTAAATGTGTTTGTGGTGTGTGCCGGCTGGTGCTTGGCTGGCGGTGTGTGTGGAGTTGCGCTTGGCTGTCTGTGCACGGAGTGGTGCTTTGCTGGCGGTGTGTGTGGAGTGGCGCTTGGCTGGTGGTGTTCGTGGAGTGGTACTTGGCTGTCTGTGCATGGAGTGGTGTTTGGCTGATGGTGTGTGTGGAGTGGTGCTTGGCTGGCGGTGTGTGTGGACTGGTGCTTGGCTGGCGGTGTGTGTGGAGTGGTGCTTGGCTGGCGGTGTGTGTGGAGTGGTGCTTGGCTGGCGGTGTGTGTGGAGTGGTGCTTGGCTGGCGGTGTGTGTGGAGTGGTGCTTGGCTGGCGGTGTGTGTGGAGTGCTGCTTGGCTGGCAGTGTGTGTGGAATGGTGCTTGGCTGGCAGTGTGTGTGGAGTGGCGCTTGGCTGGTGGTGTTTGCGGAGTGGTACTTGGCTGGAGGGTGTGCGTGGAGCGGTGTTTAGCTGTCTGTGCACGGAGTGGTGCTTGGCTGGCGGTGTGCGTGGAGAGGCGCTTGGCTGGTGGTGTGCGCTGAGTGTTTGGCTGGCGGTGTGCATGGTCTGGTGCTTGGCTGGTGGTGTGGGTGGACTGGCGCTCGGCTGGCGGTGTGTGAGTAGTTACTTTCTGTTGGTCACTGCACACACTGCTTGTTGAGTGACACTCCACGCAGTCCATCAATTTGTGTAGTTCCAGTGTCAGAAATGTGGGCGTGTGAAAGTGATGGGCCCTTGAATGGCGCTGTTTGCTGGTGTGAGTGTTGAAATGTGATGGGTCCGCGGCTGGCGGTGTGAATGTTTTGAATGTGTCACACGTACGAAAGGTGTATGAATGGCCTGTAAAGAGGTTGGTGCCTTGACGTGGCTTTACAGCTCACGAGCTGTGAGTCAGTGGTTCAGTTTATCATACTTGCAATTATACACAGTGTATTTCATTTTTGTGAAATTACTTGCGTATACAATTGTATGTACTGAATCATCACTCACCCTCGTGCCAAATCCAACCAGTATGTGTGTGTGCTTGCGGATTAGATGGGTGTGCAGTAATAATTGTTTTTTTTCTCTTTCTGCATTAGGGTGTACCTTGTCCCTTATTGTGATTGTTGTAATGTGTTGCTTTTATTCCAGATGGTGTCAGTGGTCTTGTTTGTATCAGGTATGAAAGGTGCGTGAATGGCCTGTAAAACGGTTGGTGCCTTGTCGTGGCTTTACAGCTCACGAGTTGCGAGTCACTAGTTCGGTTTTTATGCATTTATTTATTGACAGAGCATTTCATTTTTTTGAAATATCTTGTTAATAAAATTTTATATACTGAACCATCACTCGCCCTCGTGCCAAATCCAACCTGTATGTGTGTGTCTTTGAGGAATAGATAGCCGTGCTTGAATGTTTGTCTTTTGAGTAACTCTGTTAAGGTGAGGTACCCTTTTACTCGGGAGAACAAGGGGAACGCTGGGTGGTAGGACATTTTTGCCGGCACGGCGATCCCACGGCAAAATTTTTGTAAAAGTGCTATTTTTACCTAATTAAGGTTTGCAAGGAGTTCTGGGTAGGAAAACATTGGGGGACCCACGCATGCCATACCTCCCTGGACTCCCCCGGGTGTCTACTTTTCAGAAATGTGTGGGTTTGGTAGGTTTCCCTAGATGGCTGTCTCGCACGGGGCCAGAAACCCAGGTAACCCCTCTTGCAAAAGCTGGAGAATTCATGTCCACCAGCTTTTGCAAGAGGGGTTACCCGGGTTTTTGGCCCCGTGCGAGACAGCCATCTAGGGAAACCTACCAAACCCACACATTTCTGAAAAGTAGACACCCGGGGGCTTCCAAGGAGGTATGGCTTGCGTGGATCCTCCAACGTTCCTTTACCCAGAATCCCTTGCAAACCTCATTTTTTGCTTGGAAATAATCATTTTTTTTCACACGTTTTAGTGTGGGAAAGCGTGGCATCACTGGGCTCACACAAATTACCTCCCACCCAGCGTTCCCCAAGGTCTCCCGATAAAAATGGTACCTCACTTGCGTGGGTAGGCATAGCGGCTGCTTTAGGAAAAGGCCCAATTCATACTGTGGAGACAAAAACATTACCTTTAGCCAAATAATCTTATTTTTTGAGGGGGTCACCTGAGCTTTTGGCCCGGGGCTTGGCAGGCATCTTTGGAAACTACCAAACCCAAACAGTTCTGAGAACTAGACACCCGGGGGAGTCCAGGGTGGTATGGCATGCGTGGGTCCCCCAATGTTTTCCTACCCAGAAACCCCTGCAAACCTGAAATTTTGGTCCAAAAACCAACTTTTCCATACTTTTTTGGGTGGGATCTCGCTGCCGGAACAAATGTCCTACCACCCAGCGTTTCCCTTGTTCTCCCGAGTAAAATGATACCTCACTTGTGTGGGTGGGCCAAAGGCAAGTGACTTAGGCTGGGGTGCTTAATTTGTAAAACGTAAATATGAGTAAAAACTACCTTTTTCAAAATTCATTTTTGGGGTGTTCTACTTTGGGGCACCCACACAAGTGAGGTATCCTTTTACTCGGGAGAACAAGGGGAACGCAGGGTGGTACGACTTTTTTGCCGGCACGGCGATCCCACGCCAAAAAGTTTGGAAAAGTGCAATTTTTACCTAATTTTAAGGTTTGCAGAGAGTTCTGGGTACGAAAACATTGGGGGACCCATGCATGCCATACCTCCCTGGACTCCCCCGGGAGTCTAGTTTTCAGAACTGTTTGGGTTTGCTACTTTGCAAAGAATACCACCGAGCCCCGGGCCACAAATTCAGATCCCCCCCCCCCAAAATCAAGGTAGTTTTGCAAGGTGGTAATGTAAATTCACCACCGTATGATTTGAACCGTTTCCTGTTGCAGCCACTATGTCTACCCACGCAAGTGAGGTACCGTTTTTTTCGGGAGACCTGGGGGCACGCTGGGTGGGTGGAAATTTGTTGATCCACGCAGATTCCAGAACTTTCCACCACAGAAATGTGAGGAAAATGTGTTTTTTTGGTCACATTTTTATGTTTTCAAGGAGTTCTGGGTAGGAAAACATTGGGGGACCCACGCATGCCATACCTCCCTGGACTCCCCCGGGTGTCTACTTTTCAGAAATGTGTGGGTTTGGTAGGTTTCCCTAGATGGCTGTCTCGCACGGGGCCAGAAACCCAGGTAACCCCTCTTGCAAAAGCTGGAGAATTCATGTCCACCAGCTTTTGCAAGAGGGGTTACCCGGGTTTTTGGCCCCGTGCGAGACAGCCATCTAGGGAAACCTACCAAACCCACACATTTCTGAAAAGTAGACACCCGGGGGCTTCCAAGGAGGTATGGCTTGCGTGGATCCTCCAACGTTCCTTTACCCAGAATCCCTTGCAAACCTCATTTTTTGCTTGGAAAAAATCTTTTTTTTCACACGTTTTAGTGTGGGAAAGCGTGGCATCACTGGGCTCACACAAATTACCTCCCACCCAGCGTTCCCCAAGGTCTCCCGATAAAAATGGTACCTCACTTGCGTGGGTAGGCATAGCGGCTGCTTTAGGAAAAGGCCCAATTCATACTGTGGAGACGAAAACATTACCTTTAGCCAAATAATCTTATTTTTTGAGGGGGTCACCTGAGCTTTTGGCCCGGGGCTTGGCAGGCATCTTTGGAAACTACCAAACCCAAACAGTTCTGAGAACTAGACACCCGGGGGAGTCCAGGGTGGTATGGCATGCGTGGGTCCCCCAATGTTTTCCTACCCAGAAACCCCTGCAAACCTGAAATTTTGGTCCAAAAACCAACTTTTCCATACTTTTTTGGGTGGGATCTCGCTGCCGGAACAAATGTCCTACCACCCAGCGTTTCCCTTGTTCTCCCGAGTAAAATGATACCTCACTTGTGTGGGTGGGCCAAAGGCAAGTGACTTAGGCTGGGGTGCTTAATTTGTAAAACGTAAATATGAGTAAAAACTACTTTTTTCAAAATTCATTTTTGGGGTGTTCTGCTTTGGGGCACCCACACAAGTGAGGTATCCTTTTACTCGGGAGAACAAGGGGAACGCAGGGTGGTACGACTTTTTTGCCGGCACGGCGATCCCACGCCAAAAAGTTTGGAAAAGTGCAATTTTTACCTAATTTTAAGGTTTGCAGAGAGTTCTGGGTAGGAAAACATTGGGGGACCCATGCATGCCATACCTCCCTGGACTCCCCCGGGTGTCTAGTTTTCAGAACTGTTTAGGTTTGCTACTTTGCAAAGAATACCACCGAGCCCCGGGCCACAAATTCAGATCCCCCCCCCCCAAAATCAAGGTAGTTTTGCAATAAGGTAATGTAAATTCACCACCGTACGATTTGAACCGTTTCCTGTTTCAGCCACTATGTCTACCCACGCAAGTGAGGTACCGTTTTTTTCGGGAGACCTGGGGGCACGCTGGGTGAGTGGAAATTTGTTGATCCACGCAGATTCCAGAACTTTCCACCACAGAAATGTGAGGAAAATGTGTTTTTTTGGACAAATATTTATGTTTTCAAGGGATTCTGGGTAACAAAACCTGGGGGTAGGCAGACGAGTCACCCCATCCTGAATTGCCCTGGGTGTCTAGTTTTCAAAAATGTATAGGTTTGCTAGGTTTCCTTAGGTGCTGGCAGAGCTACGGCGCAAAAACAAAAGGTAGTCTTTTTGTCCGAATCGTGCAAAATTTCACTGGGAAATTGAGGTGCGACCATGCTGCGTTTTGCGCTGTTTCATGTCGCAGCCACTATGCCTACCCACGCAAGTGAGGTACCATTTTTTTCGGGAGACCTGGGGGCACGCTGGGTGGGTGGAAATTTGTTGATCCACGCAGATTCCAGAACTTTCCACCACAGAAATGTGAGGAAAATGTGTTTTTTTGGTCACATTTTTATGTTTGTAAGGGATTCTGGGTAACAAAACCTGGGGGTAGGCAGACGAGTCACCCCATCCTGAATTGCCCTGGGTGTCTAGTTTTCAGAAATGTATAGGTTTGCTAGTTTTCCCTAGGTGCTGGCAGAGCTACGGCGCAAAAACAAAAGGTAGTCTTTTTGTCCGAATCGTGCAAAATTTCACTGGGAAATTGAGGTGCGACCATGCTGCGTTTTGCGCTGTTTCATGTCGCAGCCACTATGCCTACCCACGCAAGTGAGGTACCATTTTTTTCGGGAGACCTGGGGGCACGCTGGGTGGGTGGAAATTTGTTGATCCACGCAGATTCCAGAACTTTCCACCACAGAAATGTGAGGAAAATGTGTTTTTTTGGTCACATTTTTATGTTTGTAAGGGATTCTGGGTAACAAAACCTGGGGGTAGGCAGACGAGTCACCCCATCCTGAATTGCCCTGGGTGTCTAGTTTTCAGAAATGTATAGGTTTGCTAGTTTTCCCTAGGTGCTGGCAGAGCTACGGCGCAAAAACAAAAGGTAGTCTTTTTGTCAGAATCGTGCAAAATTTCACTGGGAAATTGAGGTGCGACCATGCTGCGTTTTGCGCTGTTTCATGTCGCAGCCACTATGCCTACCCACGCAAGTGAGGTACCATTTTTTTCGGGAGACCTGGGGGCACGCTGGGTGGGTGGAAATTTGTTGATCCACGCAGATTCCAGAACTTTCCACCACAGAAATGTGAGGAAAATGTGTTTTTTTGGTCAAATATTTATGTTTTCAAGGGATTCTGGGTAACAAAACCTGGGGGTAGGCAGACGAGTCACCCCATCCTGAATTGCCCTGGGTGTCTAGTTTTCAAAAATGTATAGGTTTGCTAGGTTTCCTTAGGTGCTGGCAGAGCTACGGCGCAAAAACAAAAGGTAGTCTTTTTGTCCGAATAGTGCAAAATTTCACTGGGAAATTGAGGTGCGACCATGCTGCGTTTTGCGCTGTTTCATGTCGCAGCCACTATGCCTACCCACGCAAGTGAGGTACCATTTTTTTCGGGAGACCTGGGGGCACGCTGGGTGGGTGGAAATTTGTTGATCCACGCAGATTCCAGAACTTTCCACCACAGAAATGTGAGGAAAATGTGTTTTTTTGGTCACATTTTTATGTTTGTAAGGGATTCTGGGTAACAAAACCTGGGGGTAGGCAGACGAGTCACCCCATCCTGAATTGCCCTGGGTGTCTAGTTTTCAGAAATGTATAGGTTTGCTAGTTTTCCCTAGGTGCTGGCAGAGCTATGGCGTAAAAACAAAAGGTAGTCTTTTTGTCCGAATCGTGCTAAATTTCACTGGGAAATTGAGGTGCGACCATGCTGCGTTTTGCGCGGTTTCATGTCGCAGCCACTATGCCTACCCACGCAAGTGAGGTACCATTTTTTTCGGGAGACCTGGGGGCACACTGGGTGGATGGAAATTTGTTGATCCACGCAGATTCCAGAACTTTCCACCACAGAAATGTGAGGAAAATGAGTTTTTTTGGTCAAATTGTTTTGTTTGAAAGGGATTCTGGGTAACAAAACCTGGGGGTAGGCAGACGAGTCACCCCATCCTGAATTGCCCTGGGTGTCTAGTTTTCAGAAATATATAGGTTTGCTAGGTTTCCCTAGGTGCTGGCAGAGCTACGGCGTAAAAACAAAAGGTAGTCTTTTTGTCCGAATCGTGCTAAATTTCACTGGGAAATTGAGGTGCGACCATGCTGCGTTTTGCGCTGTTTCATGTCGCAGCCACTATGCCTACCCACGCAAGTGAGGTACCATTTTTTTCGGGAGACCTGGGGGCACGCTGGGTGGGTGGAAATTTGTTGATCCACGCAGATTCCAGAACTTTCCACCACAGAAATGTGAGGAAAATGTGTTTTTTTGGTCAAATATTTATGTTTTCAAGGGATTCTGGGTAACAAAACCTGGGGGTAGGCAGACGAGTCACCCCATCCTGAATTGCCCTGGGTGTCTAGTTTTCAAAAATGTATAGGTTTGCTAGGTTTCCTTAGGTGCTGGCAGAGCTACGGCGCAAAAACAAAAGGTAGTCTTTTTGTCCGAATAGTGCAAAATTTCACTGGGAAATTGAGGTGCGACCATGCTGCGTTTTGCGCTGTTTCATGTCGCAGCCACTATGCCTACCCACGCAAGTGAGGTACCATTTTTTTCGGGAGACCTGGGGGCACGCTGGGTGGGTGGAAATTTGTTGATCCACGCAGATTCCAGAACTTTCCACCACAGAAATGTGAGGAAAATGTGTTTTTTTGGTCACATTTTTATGTTTGTAAGGGATTCTGGGTAACAAAACCTGGGGGTAGGCAGACGAGTCACCCCATCCTGAATTGCCCTGGGTGTCTAGTTTTCAGAAATGTATAGGTTTGCTAGTTTTCCCTAGGTGCTGGCAGAGCTACGGCGCAAAAACAAAAGGTAGTCTTTTTGTCAGAATTGTGCAAAATTTCACTGGGAAATTGAGGTGCGACCATGCTGCGTTTTGCGCTGTTTCATGTCGCAGCCACTATGCCTACCCACGCAAGTGAGGTATCATTTTTTTCGGGAGACCTGGGGGCACGCTGGGTGGGTGGAAATTTGTTGATCCACGCAGATTCCAGAACTTTCCACCACAGAAATGTGAGGAAAATGTGTTTTTTTGGTCAAATTTTTATGTTTGTAAGGGATTCTGGGTAACAAAACCTGGGGGTAGGCAGACGAGTCACCCCATCCTGAATTGCCCTGGGTGTCTAGTTTTCAGAAATGTATAGGTTTGCTAGTTTTCCCTAGGTGCTGGCAGAGCTATGGCGTAAAAACAAAAGGTAGTCTTTTTGTCCGAATCGTGCTAAATTTCACTGGGAAATTGAGGTGCGACCATGCTGCGTTTTGCGCGGTTTCATGTCGCAGCCACTATGCCTACCCACGCAAGTGAGGTACCATTTTTTTCGGGAGACCTGGGGGCACACTGGGTGGATGGAAATTTGTTGATCCACGCAGATTCCAGAACTTTCCACCACAGAAATGTGAGGAAAATGTGTTTTTTTGGTCAAATTTTTTTGTTTGAAAGGGATTCTGGGTAACAAAACCTGGGGGTAGGCAGACGAGTCACCCCATCCTGAATTGCCCTGGGTGTCTAGTTTTCAGAAATATATAGGTTTGCTAGGTTTCCCTAGGTGCTGGCAGAGCTACGGCGTAAAAACAAAAGGTAGTCTTTTTGTCCGAATCGTGCTAAATTTCACTGGGAAATTGAGGTGCGACCATGCTGCGTTTTGCGCTGTTTCATGTCGCAGCCACTATGCCTACCCACGCAAGTGAGGTACCATTTTTTTCGGGAGACCTGGGGGCACACTGGGTGCATGGAAATTTGATGATCCACGCAGATTCCAGAACTTTCCACCACAGAAATGTGAGGAAAATGTGTTTTTTTGGTCAAATGTTTTTGTTTGAAAGGGATTCTGGGTAACAAAACCTGGGGGTAGGCAGACGAGTCACCCCATCCTGAATTGCCCTGGGTGTCTAGTTTTCAGAAATGTATAGGTTTGCTAGGTTTCCCTAGGTGCTGGCAGAGCTACGGCGCAAAAACAAAAGGTAGTCTTTTTGTCCGAATCGTGCAAAATTTCACTGGGAAATTGAGGTGCGACCATGCTGCGTTTTGCGCTGTTTCATGTCGCAGCCACTATGCCTACCCACGCAAGTGAGGTACCATTTTTTTCGGGAGACCTGGGGGCACACTGGGTGGATGGAAATTTGTTGATCCACGCAGATTCCAGAACTTTCCCCCACAGAAATGTGAGGAAAATGTGTTTTTTTGGTCAAATTTTTTTGTTTGAAAGGGATTCTGGGTAACAAAACCTGGGGGTAGGCAGACGAGTCACCCCATCCTGAATTGCCCTGGGTGTCTAGTTTTCAGAAATGTATAGGTTTGCTAGGTTTCCCTAGGTGCTGGCAGAGCTACGGCGCAAAAACAAAAGGTAGTCTTTTTGTCCGAATCGTGCAAAATTTCACTGGGAAATTGAGGTGCGACCATGCTGCGTTTTGCGCTGTTTCATGTCGCAGCCACTATGCCTACCCACGCAAGTGAGGTACCATTTTTTTCGGGAGACCTGGGGGCACACTGGGTGGATGGAAATTTGTTGATCCACGCAGATTCCAGAACTTTCCACCACAGAAATGTGAGGAAAATGTGTTTTTTTGGTTAAATTGTTTTGTTTGAAAGGGATTCTGGGTAACAAAACCTGGGGGTAGGCAGACGAGTCACCCCATCCTGAATTGCCCTGGGTGTCTAGTTTTCAGAAATGTATAGGTTTGCTAGGTTTCCCTAGGTGCTGGCAGAGCTACGGCGCAAAAACAAAAGGTAGTCTTTTTGTCTGAATCGTGCTAAATTTCACTGGGAAATTGAGGTGCGACCATGCTGCGTTTTGCGCTGTTTCATGTCGCAGCCACTATGCCTACCCACGCAAGTGGGGTACCATTTTTTTCGGGAGACCTGGGGGCACGCTGGGTGGGTAGAAATTTGTTGATCCACGCAGATTCCAGAACTTTCCCCCACAGAAATGTGAGGAAAATGTGGTTTTTTGGTCAAATTTTTTTGTTTGAAAGGGATTCTGGGTAACAAAACCTGGGGGTAGGCAGACGAGTCACCCCATCCTGAATTGCCCTGGTTGTCTAGTTTTCAAAAATGTATAGGGTTGCTAGGTTTCCCTAGGTGCTGGCAGAGCTACGGCGCAAAAACAAAAGGTAGTCTTTTTGTCCGAATCGTGCTAAATTTCACTGGGAAATTGAGATGCGACCATGCTGCGTTTTGCGCGGTTTCATGTCGCAGCCACTATGCCTACCCACGCAAGTGAGGTACCATTTTTTTCGGGAGACCTAGGGGCACGCTGGGTGGGTGCAAATTTGTTGATCCACGCAGATTCCAGAACTTTCCACCACAGAAATGTGAGGAAAATGTGTTTTTTTGGTCAAATATTTATGTTTGCAAGGGATTCTGGGTAACAAAACCTGGGGGTAGGCAGACGAGTCACCCCATCCTGAATTGCCCTGGGTGTCTAGTTTTCAAAAATGTATAGGTTTGCTAGGTTTCCCTAGGTGCTGGTTGAGCTACGGCTCAAAAACAAAAGGTAGTCTCTTTGTCCAAAGAGCTTAAGATTTCACTGGGAAATTGAGGAGCGACCACGTTGCATTTTGTGCCGTTTCCCGTGGTAGGCACAAGGCCGACCCACACAAGTGAGGTACCATTTTTTTCGGGAGACCTGGGGGCACGCTGGGTGGGTGGAAATTTGTTGATCCACGCAGATTCCAGAACTTTCCACCACAGAAATGTGAGGAAAATGTGTTTTTTTTTTCAAAATCTGAGCTTTGCAAGGGATTCTGGGTAACAAAACCTGGTGGTAGGCAGTCGAGTCATCCCATCCTGAATTCCCCTGGGTGTCTACTTTTCAAAAATGTATAGGTTTGCTAGGTTTCCCTAGGTGCCGGAAGAACTAGGGTGCAAAAACTACAGGTAGGCACTTTGCCAAAAAAGGGTCAATTTGTAACTGCAAAATTTAGGTGTGACCACGTTGCATTTTGCGCCGTTTCCTGTCGCAGGCACAAGGCCGACCCACACAAGTGAGGTACCGTTTTTATCGGGACACTTGGGGTAATTCAGATTTGTAAATCAACTGTTATTACCAATTGAGCTTTCTTGCATTTCTCCCTTTGAATGAAAGATATTGTGTAGAAAAAAAAACTTTATGAAAAATGACCAATAATTCTCATGCTAGTATGAGTATTCCCAACTTTGAAAATGTGCAATTATATACTGTTCCTGAACTCTATAATTTGTACCCAATTCATACATACATAGGTGTCTTTCATGCAGATTATTCCATGTGTACATTTTCCAAGACAAAGTGCACTATACCCAGCAAATGAAAAAATACCATTGCAAGTTGCTGCTCAGTTTTTGGATCTGGGTTCGTCGGGTTCTTGGTGAAACTACAAGTCCCATATATCCCCACAACCAGGAAGGTCTAACGGATGTAACGGTATATTGCTTTCCAAGAGCTGTCAAAATTAGAGAAAGTTATAGGTGAAAACGTTGAGACAAAAGGCCGTTGTTTTCAACAAATTTTCAAATATTCCAATATCTAACTGTTAGTTTCTATAACGAACCCTTCATGGATTTAGACAAATGACCCCTTTCTGAATTCAGAATTTTGTCTATTTTTCGGAAATGTAAAGCTTTCCAGGATCCATTATTGCTTTCAAACTCATTTCTACCATTAACTGGAAGGAGGTGGAAAGCTCTAAAAATAGCAAAAATAGGCTATGTCCCAGAAAAATGCCAAAACTGAGTGAAAAATTTCGGTTCTCTGACAAAACACTGTCATTCCCTAAAAGCTGAGAAAATGGAGAATTCAGCCCCACAAACCCTTTTTTGATACCATATTCAGGGAAAAAGCCAGAGGCTTTCATTTGCAGCCCGTTTTTCCCATTTTTCTGAAAAAAACAAAAAAAACACTATATTTTGGTTAATTTCTGGGACCCCTCCAAGGGAATCCACAAACCCTGGGCGCCTTTAGAATCCCCATGATGTTGGAAGAAAAGGACGCAAATTTGGCGCGGATCCCTTATGTGGTCAAAAAGTTACAAGGGCCTAAGCGCGCACTACCCCAAAACACCAAAAAAAGCCTTAGCACAGGAGGGGGAAAAGGCCTAGCAGCGAAGGGGTTAAAAGGAGCATCATCCTATTGTCATAGTCATCAGTTTTCATGAGGACAATACTGCCACCCTTATCTCCGGGTTTGATCGTTAAATTGTTATTATTTTCTAAATTTTTGAGTGCTACTCTTTCTTCTTTAGTCATATTATTGCCACCTGAGATCGGGTGTGTTAATAGATCTGTGATATTACTTTCAACCACCTTTTCAAAAAGGTCCACTTGCTTATGTACCAAATTTATATTGGGAGTCCACTCGGATTTAGGTTTTAAACCAGATTTGTTATTGGGGCCAGTTCTTGGAGGTTTTTCTCTAAAATAATCCTGCAGCCTGATTTTTCTAAAAAACCCTTTGAGGTCTCTTTCCAAATTATACTTATCTATTTTGGTGCTTAAGGCAAAACCCAAACCCTTTTCAAGGACATCTTTTTCGGTTTGGGTTAAAGTAATGTCAGAAAGGTTTATGATTGCTGCCTTATGATTTAATCCCATTTGGGTTGGCTCCTCGTATAATATCTTCTCTGTTGTTGAGGTTGAGGGTAAAACTTCCCTCTCCCATTGCCTCTTGGTTGGTTCTGGTGGGTCTGATGGTTCCCACGTCCCCTTTGGCCTAAAAAAGATAATGATTCTCTATTAGGGGTTGAGGTAGATTCCCCTGTTTTATTTTTGTCACTTGTGTTTTCGTTTTCAGAATCCGTGCTTGTATAAGACGAATCTGTGAACGTCACTCTTTTTTTAGGATATGTCCGCCGTGGTTGTTGCCATTGGTTTCTATTCTGCAAATTTTCTCTCGGGCGATCAAAAAAGTCTAACTGGGTATAAGGATAAACTATCTTCGTATTATAGTTGGCCACATCTTTATTAAATTTATTGCTCTTTTTTCCAAACAGATAGTCCCTATAACCCGAGACATCCTTCTCGATTTCCTCGAGTTTCCTCTTAGCCTCTTCAAGAGCTGTAGTGTCTAATTTCGCTTCTAACTCATCTATCTCTTTCTTTTCTATTATTAGAATGGCATTTGCAGTCTCTATTATTAACAGCATCCAGTCCCTGCTGCATCTATTAGCAATCAGGGTCCAGTTCTCTATAAATTTCTCGTGTCGTATGAACACACCAGGTTCATTTTTAATCTGTAACCCCCTAGGGATTATGCCTTTCTTTAAATAATCGATTAAGAAGTCCGCGTGTAATTCTGTGCGGACTAATTTCTTTTTCTTATTCCATAATTCTCTCCATTTATCTTCGTCATTATTTATGTTTGTTATTGATGTATAATTTTTTGAGGTACCATTTACAATTTTATTAAATTCCTCTTCAGAAAACCCGTAGGTTTTTAGAGCGTCCATATTCAATTTGGAACGCCCAATGGGTTTAGTGACCCGAACGGATTTGTTCAAAAAGTATACCTCCCAGCTAACAAGCTGTGCAATTAACCATCAAAGTAAAGGGAGGTTCCCCAAAGAAATATATATCAGGGAGGGGGAAATTCAGTCAGAAGAAGAGGGTCCCTGTTAGAGTGTGGCAGACTGGGATCGCTGGAGAGAGACTAACTGAGGGGAGGTGAGAAAGTGTATCTTCTATTACGAATGGATATATCACAAAACACTCTCTCTGGCTCTATGAGGTATGCAGTACACTACGGCTCATAATAACTGACAATGATACATGCAATTTATAAAAATACGAAAAGTTTTAATATAAACCTCCCAACTGGGTTACATTCTAAAACAAAATTCAGACATTTTAAAACGGCACTTAGGGTAGCATCAAAATTAAAAAGTTACAGTCCAAAAACTTTAAAAAGGTCGACGCGGCGTTTCGGTGTCACTTAATCTTGGCACCTTCATCAGGACATTAAGTAATTTGACTCCGTATCTATAAGTAAATAACAGTGTTTTAGTATACTTGTGTACTGCATGTTATACATATACTAATTGTTTCCCTAATTATTATCTAGGCTTAACACATTATGCTGACATTGTACTCTCACCTCCCCCGGTTCCCAAGCCTAATCTAATTTTTCTATTAGAACGACAGGATGGTACTACTAGTCATGGTTTCATTAGGCTAAGTAGTTACAGACTGATATTTTTGTGGTTGTAAAACAGCTATATCTACCTGTATCTTCGGTTGGGGAAGCTTATTCAATTGCTATCCGCCTTGGAACAAGTTTGATCAATGGTTGTGCCCGGTTCTTTTATTCGTCCGGTTCTTTATTCACACATAAGGTAACTCTATGAGGAATACATGAACCAAAATTGGCCTATGATTTATCTCAGGTGCCCAATTTCCGTATCCCACTATCAACTCAGTATTGTTACCTTATTGATGGAACTTGATTTTCTAAATGTGCACGGAGAAACCACCGTTGGGGATTGAAGTGGATTTTTCAACAGCTTTAGTGATCTAAGTATAAAGAAGGGGGATCACATATAATAGGTCGCATCTCTATTATGCCCTATAATAGGACCTAAAGGTCTCTTGGCTTTAGTTAATAACCTATCATTTGCTACTCACCAGCTATCTTGTAGATATCCTTTGTATCTAATCTTTAAATGTGGTTGGGGCGAGAATTTCGAAAATATCCCGCTCTTCAGGATTGTATTCAGCCGTCAGTTAGTCAATAGATGGCTATGGATTTAAATGGGAGAACCTAATTATACTTTCTGAGGTGGTTCACTTTACACAAGATGCTAACAGTTGGCCCACTTCTTTATGTTAATAATAATAGTTAGGCATTATCCATGCATCCAGTCCCCCGTTTTATCAAAAAAGCGAAAATACAGAGTTACTAACAGACTCCACAATCACCTATGTTATATGGGGCTGTAGTCTAATAACCACCCATAGACAGAGTCTTAGTTCTAGCTGAAATACTAAAGAACAGACCCTTCGGTTGACATACCTTATCTTCAGTAATCGGCCTCCCTGTTTCTCCGTGCTGTTTCCTTCATGTCGATGCGAAGTGAAACAGACGAGGACGGGGACCGCGTTTTTATTCTGCCGCTTCCTGCCGTGACCCGGAAGTCAATTTAGGTTCGATGTCCGTGAATGAAATGGACTTACTAAATTCCTTATTTTTTATTATTATTATTACGTCCATATCTTCTGGAAGGGCTATATATTCCTGTCTATCCCTATTAGTATATTGGTATATGTACCATCGAGCTCCGGTCGGGCACTTCATTACGAGGAACCGGAAGTGGTTGTCACTATCCCGGCAGTTCAAAGACGTGAACTTTTAACCTTTAAGTTTATGCAATATTATAAAGAAGTGTGTGCCTGTTATTGGTAACTCACAGTTACTAGGTGTTACTTCCTAATTCTCTGACTTTAGGTGCCCCATTGACTCGGACTCTATATGCTTTACAAAACATGGCGGCCATCTTAGTTTGGGAAACTAACTCCGTTCGTCATCCACAGAAATCTGAGCATTTTAGTTATAATATTATACTTCTCACACTGAATACAATTTATACATGGCATCAAATAGTATTACAAACAGACAAATAGTAAATTGCTAGCATGTTAAAAAACATTGTGTTCATTGTTTTGAACGATTGTTTGTTCTAGTCATGATGAACAATTTTATTTTATGTCAATTTCAATCATGAAAACCATATCAATAAGGAAGAGAACAAAAAACCAATCACAAATGCATACAGTAGGCTATATGTCTAATAATCGTAATAATTGCCATCTGGCTATCTACATCGTCTTTTACAAAACGAAATTCATCACTCGATGTAGTTTACCATTTACTGAGGTAAAAACCAACAAGCACAGATACATGCATTAGACTATATGTCTGATTTATAGTAGTAATGGTCAGCAGGCTATCTGCATAGTCTATACAAAATGAAATTCGTCACTGGATATAGTTGTGTTCATACAACTTCTATTCTCATCCTTAATGTGGCCCTATTAGTCTCGGGGAGCAAATGGAGGATCTAAGATACTAATCTCATATAAACAGTCTTTCCCATTCCTCTCTATTGTTAAGACCTGTTCTAAAAGTGTTGAATAAGGACATATAGAACTGCTCCCTTTTCTTTCTTTTGGTGTTGTCATCACCTCCTCTTATACTATGGGTAATGGCTTCTACGCCTCCCCATTGCAGATCCTCAATTCTGTGGTTATGTTCAATCCAGTGTTCCACTAAGGGAGCTGCAAGTTTTTTGGTTCTAATAGCGGATTTATGCTCTGTAATCCTAGTTTTAACTTCTCTTGCTGTTTCACCTATGTACGCCTTATTACATGGGCATTTGATTATGTAGATCAGATTTTTAGTTTTACAGTTAATAAAACTTTTAATCCTATGATTAACTCCATTGTAGGTGATTGTGTTGCCCTTCAACTGTGATGTGCAATTACAGCACATATTGCATGTAAAATTTCCTGTAGGTAGTGGATTGTTATCGATGGTACCTTGGCTTATACAACTATTTTCTTTAAAGGTATGGACTAGGCAGTTTCTTATTGTTCTGTTCCTGCGGAAGCTGAACATTGGTTTAGGTATATTAACATTCTGTCTGGCGTTTAATAGTGGCCAGTTGCGGTTGATAATGTTTTTGATTTTATTACTCACTGTACTGTAGTTGGTAACAAAAATTAATTTGTCTTTTGTATTGTCCTTTTTCTGTTTTTCTTTATCAAACAGCGCGTTTCTGTCATAATATTTGGCGCGTTTGTATGCCTTTTTAATCAGGTTTTTGGGATAACCCCGGTTCCTTAATTTACCCGATAAGACTTCTGCATGTTTATTGAAGTCCTGCATATTAGAACAATTTCGTCTTATTCTTAAATATTGGCCAAAAGGTATGTTATCCTTTTGGCTTCTTGGATGGTTGCTTTTATAATGTAATAGGGTATTCCTATCAGTAGGTTTGGTATAAAGATCAACCCCTAAGGTTGCATTTTCTACTCGGATTTTGATGTCTAGGAATTCAATAGTTTTATTGTTATAGTTTTTGGTGAATTTAAGATTTTTGTCGCCACAATTTAGCCAAAAAATAAACTCAGTCAATGTCTCAAGGTTACCTGTCCAAATAAAGAAAATATCGTCGATATACCTCGACCAGTGCGATATATTTTCGCTGAATGGCGCCATTTCGTTGAATATGTGCTTGTCTTCGAAAGCCGCTACGTATAAACATGCCAGGCTTGGGGCACAGGTAGCCCCCATGCTGGTCCCCTTTATTTGTTTAAAAAAATCATTTTTAAATAAAAAAATATTGTTTTTTAAAATTATTTTTGCACAATCCAAGATGAAAGTTGCATGATCAGTCAGATCTTCATGTCCTATTTTTAAGAGGCCCTCTAACATTTTGATGGTATCATCTTGCGGGATGTTTGGGGAACCTCCCTTTACTTTGATGGTTAATTGCACAGCTTGTTAGCTGGGAGGTATACTTTTTGAACAAATCCGTTCGGGTCACTAAACCCATTGGGCGTTCCAAATTGAATATGGACGCTCTAAAAACCTACGGGTTTTCTGAAGAGGAATTTAATAAAATTGTAAATGGTACCTCAAAAAATTATACATCAATAACAAACATAAATAATGACGAAGATAAATGGAGAGAATTATGGAATAAGAAAAAGAAATTAGTCCGCACAGAATTACACGCGGACTCCTTAATCGATTATTTAAAGAAAGGCATAATCCTTAGGGGGTTACAGATTAAAAATGAACCTGGTGTGTTCATACGACACGAGAAATTTATAGAGAACTGGACCCTGATTGCTAATAGATGCAGCAGGGACTGGATGCTGTTAATAATAGAGACTGCAAATGCCATTCTAATAATAGAAAAGAAAGAGATAGATGAGTTAGAAGCGCAATTAGACACTACAGCTCTTGAAGAGGCTAAGAGGAAACTCGAGGAAATCGAGAAGGATGTCTCGGGTTATAGGGACTATCTGTTTGGAAAAAAGAGCAATAAATTTAATAAAGATGTGGCCAACTATAATACGGAGATAGTTTATCCTTATACCCAGTTAGACTTTTTTGATCGCCCGAGAGAAAATTTCCAGAATAGAAACCAATGGCAACAACCACGGCGGACATATCCTAAAAAAAGAGTGACGTTCACAGATTCGTCTTATACAAGCACGGATTCTGAAAACGAAAACACAAGTGACAAAAATAAAACAGGGGAATCTACCTCAACCCCTAATAGAGAATCATTATCTTTTTTAGGCCAAAGGGGACGTGGGAACCATCAGACCCACCAGAACCAACCAAGAGGCAATGGGAGAGGGAAGTTTTACCCTCAACCTCAACAACAGAGAAGAAATTATACGAGGAGCCAACCCAAATGGGATTAAATCATAAGGCAGCAATAATAAACCTTTCTGACATTACTTTAACCCAAACCGAAAAAGATGTCCTTGAAAAGGGTTTGGGTTTTGCCTTAAGCACCAAAATAGATAAGTATAATTTGGAAAGAGACCTCAAAGGGTTTTTTAGAAAAATCAGGCTGCAGGATTATTTTAGAGAAAAACCTCCAAGAACTGGCCCCAATAACAAATCTGGTTTAAAACCTAAATCCGAGTGGACTCCCAATATAAATTTGGTACATAAGCAAGTGGACCTTTTTGAAAAGGTGGTTGAAAGTAATATCACAGATCTATTAACACACCCGATCTCAGGTGGCAATAATATGACTAAAGAAGAAAGAGTAGCACTCAAAAATTTTGAAAATAATAACAATTTAACGATCAAACCCGGAGATAAGGGGGGCAGTATTGTCCTCATGAAAACTGATGACTATGACAATAGGATGATGCTCCTTTTAAAGAACACGGAGCATTACTGTCGTTCGAGTAGACATGAGTGGAACGATCTAATCCTCAAAGTGAACAACTTACTCAATTATGCAAGAGAAGATAATATAATTTGTCCAGACGAGTATAAATTTTTAAAAAACGAGGCACCAATTATTCCAGCACTATACGGGCTTCCCAAAGTCCACAAGAACCTGGCGGACCCTCCCATGCGTCCGATCGTCTCGAGCATCAACTCGATAACAGAGCCACTAAGCAAATACATAGATACATTTCTCCAACCTATAGTGATGAGCCAAAAAGCATATATTAAAGACACTACTTGCATGATTGACAAAATTGAGGGCCTTCCATATGATTCAAACAACCAGTGGTTAGTTACCCTTGATATAGAGGCCCTCTATACTAACATCCCGCAAGATGATACCATCAAAATGTTAGAGGGCCTCTTAAAAATAGGACATGAAGATCTGACTGATCATGCAACTTTCATCTTGGATTGTGCAAAAATAATTTTAAAAAACAATATTTTTTTATTTAAAAATGATTTTTTGAAACAAATAAAGGGGACCAGCATGGGGGCTACCTGTGCCCCAAGCCTGGCATGTTTATACGTAGCGGCTTTCGAAGACAAGCACATATTCAACGAAATGGCGCCATTCAGCGAAAATATATCGCACTGGTCGAGGTATATCGACGATATTTTCTTTATTTGGACAGGTAACCTTGAGACATTGACTGAGTTTATTTTTTGGCTAAATTGTGGCGACAAAAATCTTAAATTCACCAAAAACTATAACAATAAAACTATTGAATTCCTAGACATCAAAATCCGAGTAGAAAATGCAACCTTAGGGGTTGATCTTTATACCAAACCTACTGATAGGAATACCCTATTACATTATAAAAGCAACCATCCAAGAAGCCAAAAGGATAACATACCTTTTGGCCAATATTTAAGAATAAGACGAAATTGTTCTAATATGCAGGACTTCAATAAACATGCAGAAGTCTTATCGGGTAAATTAAGGAACCGGGGTTATCCCAAAAACCTGATTAAAAAGGCATACAAACGCGCCAAATATTATGACAGAAACGCGCTGTTTGATAAAGAAAAACAGAAAAAGGACAATACAAAAGACAAATTAATTTTTGTTACCAACTACAGTACAGTGAGTAATAAAATCAAAAACATTATCAACCGCAACTGGCCACTATTAAACGCCAGACAGAATGTTAATATACCTAAACCAATGTTCAGCTTCCTCAGGAACAGAACAATAAGAAACTGCCTAGTCCATACCTTTAAAGAAAATAGTTGTATAAGCCAAGGTACCATTGATAACAATCCACTACCTACAGGAAATTTTACATGCAATATGTGCTGTAATTGCACATCACAGTTGAAGGGCAACACAATCACCTACAATGGAGTTAATCATAGGATTAAAAGTTTTATTAACTGTAAAACTAAAAATCTGATCTACATAATCAAATGCCCATGTAATAAGGCGTACATAGGTGAAACAGCAAGAGAAGTTAAAACTAGGATTACAGAGCATAAATCCGCTATTAGAACCAAAAAACTTGCAGCTCCCTTAGTGGAACACTGGATTAAACATAACCACAGAATTGAGGATCTGCAATGGGGAGGCGTAGAAGCCATTACCCATAGTATAAGAGGAGGTGATGACAACACCAAAAGAAAGAAAAGGGAGCAGTTCTATATGTCCTTATTCAACACTTTTAGAACAGGTCTTAACAATAGAGAGGAATGGGAAAGACTGTTTATATGAGATTAGTATCTTAGATCCTCCATTTGCTCCCCGAGACTAATAGGGCCACATTAAGGATGAGAATAGAAGTTGTATGAACACAACTATATCCAGTGACGAATTTCATTTTGTATAGACTATGCAGATAGCCTGCTGACCATTACTACTATAAATCAGACATATAGTCTAATGCATGTATCTGTGCTTGTTGGTTTTTACCTCAGTAAATGGTAAACTACAACGAGTGATGAATTTCGTTTTGTAAAAGACGATGTAGATAGCCAGATGGCAATTATTACGATTATTAGACATATAGCCTACTGTATGCATTTGTGATTGGTTTTTTGTTCTCTTCCTTATTGATATGGTTTTCATGATTGAAATTGACATAAAATAAAATTGTTCATCATGACTAGAACAAACAATCGTTCAAAACAATGAACACAATGTTTTTTAACATGCTAGCAATTTACTATTTGTCTGTTTGTAATACTATTTGATGCCATGTATAAATTGTATTCAGTGTGAGAAGTATAATATTATAACTAAAATGCTCAGATTTCTGTGGATGACGAACGGAGTTAGTTTCCCAATCTAAGATGGCCGCCATGTTTTGTAAAGCACATAGAGTCCGAGTCAATGGGGCACCTAAAGTCAGAGAATTAGGAAGTAACACCTAGTAACTGTGAGTTACCAATAACAGGCACACACTTCTTTATAATATCGCATAAACTTAAAGGTTAAAAGTTCACGTCTTTGAACTGCCGGGATAGTGACAACCACTTCCGGTTCCTCGTAATGAAGTGCCCGACCGGAGCTCGATGGTACATATACCATTATACTAATAGGGATAG
Source organism: Lissotriton helveticus (assembly GCF_964261635.1). NCBI lineage: Eukaryota > Metazoa > Chordata > Amphibia > Caudata > Salamandridae > Lissotriton > Lissotriton helveticus. The sequence goes on along the minus strand of NC_136065.1, from coordinate 1,376,667,372 downwards.
ACAGGAATATATAGCCCTTCCAGAAGATATGGACGTAATAATAATAATAAAAAATAAGGAATTTAGTAAGTCCATTTCATTCACGGACATCGAACCTAAATTGACTTCCGGGTCACGGCAGGAAGCGGCAGAATAAAAACGCGGTCCCCGTCCTCGTCTGTTTCACTTCGCATCGACATGAAGGAAACAGCACGGAGAAACAGGGAGGCCGATTACTGAAGATAAGGTATGTCAACCGAAGGGTCTGTTCTTTAGTATTTCAGTTAGAACTAAGACTCTGTCTATGGGTGGTTATTAGACTACAGCCCCATATAACATAGGTGATTGTGGAGTCTGTTAGTAACTCTGACAGTAACTCTGTATTTTCGCTTTTTTGATAAAACGGGGGACTGGATGCATGGATAATGCCTAACTATTATTATTAACATAAAGAAGTGGGCCAACTGTTAGCATCTTGTGTAAAGTGAACCACCTCAGAAAGTATAATTAGGTTCTCCCATTTAAATCCATAGCCATCTATTGACTAACTGACGGCTGAATACAATCCTGAAGAGCGGGATATTTTCGAAATTCTCGCCCCAACCGCATTTAAAGATTAGATACAAAGGATATCTACAAGATAGCTGGTGAGTAGCAAATGATAGGTTATTAACTAAAGCCAAGAGACCTTTAGGTCCTATTATAGGGCATAATAGAGATGCGACCTATTATATGTGATCCCCCTTCTTTATACTTAGATCACTAAAGCTGTTGAAAAATCCACTTCAATCCCCAACGGTGGTTTCTCCGTGCACATTTAGAAAATCAAGTTCCATCAATAAGGTAACAATACTGAGTTGATAGTGGGATACGGAAATTGGGCACCTGAGATAAATCATAGGCCAATTTTGGTTCATGTATTCCTCATAGAGTTACCTTATGTGTGAATAAAGAACCGGACGAATAAAAGAACCGGGCACAACCATTGATCAAACTTGTTCCAAGGCGGATAGCAATTGAATAAGCTTCCCCAACCGAAGATACAGGTAGATATAGCTGTTTTACAACCACAAAAATATCAGTCTGTAACTACTTAGCCTAATGAAACCATGACTAGTAGTACCATCCTGTCGTTCTAATAGAAAAATGAGATTAGGCTTGGGTACCGGGGGAGGTGAGAGTACAATGTCAGCATAATGTGTTAAGCCTAGATAATAATTAGGGAAACAATTAGTATATGTATAACATGCAGTACACAAGTATACTAAAACACTGTTATTTACTTATAGATACGGAGTCAAATTACTTAATGTCCTGATGAAGGTGCCAAGATTAAGTGACACCGAAACGCCGCGTCGACCTTTTTAAAGTTTTTGGACTGTAACTTTTTAATTTTGATGCTACCCTAAGTGCCGTTTTAAAATGTCTGAATTTTGTTTTAGAATGTAACCCAGTTGGGAGGTTTATATTAAAACTTTTCGTATTTTTATAAATTGCATGTATCATTGTCAATTATTATGAGCCGTAGTGTACTGCATACCTCATAGAGCCAGAGAGAGTGTTTTGTGATATATCCATTCGTAATAGAAGATACACTTTCTCACCTCCCCTCAGTTAGTCTCTCTCCAGCGATCCCAGTCTGCCACACTCTAACAGGGACCCTCTTCTTCTGACTGAATTTCCCCCTCCCTGATATATATTTCTTTGGGGAACCTCCCTTTACTTTGATAGAGAAAAGAAGAGAACATTTCCAAAAGAAAGCAAAAGACATGAATCAGAAAACCCCTAAATGGGCTGAAAGTATAGGGAGCACCTCAAATGGTGGGGCTAATGCTGCTTTGTTGCTGGATTTCGAAAAGAAGGGGAAACTTTGTCTTCAAAGAGAAAGAACCAGTTACTATAACAATATATTCATTGGTTCCAGTGAATGCGAACACAATTACAAGGTAATTAGGGGTTGGGGTTTCAAAGATGGGTCAGAGCCTGTATTTCCTGGAATTTATTATATATGTGGGAACAAGGCTTATTTCAAATTACCCGACCATTGGTACGGGAGCTGTTACTTTGGTATTGTCTTCCCAAAGATATACCATGTGGGGAAAATCACTGGAAGCACTGAAAGAACTAATGAATTAGTACGTAGTAAAAGAGAAAGTGTTGGTGAAATAGTAGGTGATATTTTGAGTGCATTGATACCTACAGTAGGAGTGGCTCTGAATACACACAGAATTTGCAAATTGTCAACAGTAATAGATCGGTTATCAACTGACACTGCTGGAGGTTTCCTGATGGTCAATACCGAATTGGTTGCGATCAGATCAATGGTTTTACAAAATCGACTTGCCCGTGACACGTTATTGGCAAAAGAGGGCGGAGTCTGCAGAATGTTGAAAGCGCAACATTGTTGCACTTACATACCCGACAAAAGTGTGGAAATTAAAGGGTGTGTGAGAAACATTAAAAATTTGGAAAAAGAGCTTAAACCACTTGAGGTTGACAGTGCATGGAAGAGACTTACTGATGGCCTCCCCGCTCTAGATAGTTGGCTTTCTAATTTAGGTAAGAGTCTTGTGAGTAAAATACTGATGCCAATGGCGGGAATAGGTCTATTAGTGTTCATAATAATAATTTGCTGTAAGTGTCGAAAACACAAAAACAAATATTCTGTGAATAAGCGAGGAGTGAAAAGAAATCTCGAAGAACTTGAATTAGAAGAATTGAATAATCAGATTTACAAGAGAGTAAAAAATTCTCATCCTAATAAAGTTAATGAGAAAAGACAAAATAAAAAGTTTGAAGAAATTGAACTGGGTGAGATGTGAGAAGTTGGCATCTGGTTACATTAATTGTGATGATATAAAATATCATCAAAGATGGGATTGATGGAGCAAGGATTCGCACGTACAGCGACTTGCTTGAATTCATGAACCTCAAATAACATTTAATTAACTAATCGATATGTTTGTCTTATTAATTTGCCCCTTTTCTGACATTTTGGGTGTCCGAGAGAAGCTTGCCTATGTGTTTACTAATCCTAATACGCTTGCAACCTAAGATGGCTGCTGCTACGCGGGAATTTCTACTGCGCATGCGTCATCATACTCACGTGACGTGACGTACTCGCAGTTCTGGTGGGAACTGTTTGCACTTGCGCATTAGAGCTAAAATGGCTGCTTTGTGTTCTCACATGCGAGAAGCTTGCATTGCTGCTTTTGCTATGCTGTTCGTTCTGCTTAATCACTAAAGCTATAGTTATTATAAAGTAATGGGTATAGAGTAGAGATTCATGGTATATAGTGTATTCATTTTTTTCTGTGTTCTAAAACTGTTCCTTTTTCATTTCATGGTACATTACGAAACATGGCCTGTTACCCCTTGCTGCACTCCATTTTGCTTGAAACTGAGTCTGCGCGAGATCTGCGAGTCTCTACAGCAGTGACCTTCGAATTACAGCCAGATGGCTTTCCCAGCCAAGATGCGCCTGGGAAGAACACCCTCACCTAGTCAAAGAAGCAGAACTGTACCAAACAAAATACATTGTATACAATGCTAAATTCACCATTGTTATGTATAAGGCATATGTCATGAGAACGCAAAATTCGATGGGCGTGTATGAAAAATTCTAATGAGGGGCTTGAGAAAGCTCAAATCGTAGGTGCTGTGATGACCTGTCCTTTCCTTGTGTCCAATCGAAATTGGGGATCCTTACACTTGCAACATTTGGGGGGTGGAACACTGACCTGGAAAACAGTATAACTAGCCTAGGTTTAGCTAGAGATTTTGTCCGACTTGTCCGAATAGCTGACCTGTCACTGACCCAACGCACTCAATAGCTGATCGAGAACAGAGGTGCTGCGGAGCACTCTGTCAGACAGACTCACAGACCCAATCGGGGTTTTGGGAACCTTAAGTGCTGGCGAAGCACTTTGCTGGGGAATTCGATAGCCCAATCGGGGTTCTGACCGAAAGCTGCAGAGAGGGAGAAGCGCAGGCGTTGCAACTGAACTGCGGGTGCTGGTCTCAACTTTGGTGGTCCGGTTCTTATCCAAATCTGGTTTTCCTGTCCTGGTTTCCATTCTGCCCCTGCTGACCTACTGGCAACTGCATTCCTTGGGGTTCTTCTGTCCATAACTGGCCCGTGGCCAGGGTTGGTCTCCACACCGTTCTAGGTAAATATAAATCTGTGAGGGAAACACACTTGCGTCCTTTCCTCTCCTTTCTTGAAATAGTTAAAGTCTTATTTGTCCATTGTTCCTTTTCTTACCCTCCCTGTTCTGACAAATAATAAAGTCTTACAGTTTAGCTGTTTATTAGCATGTTCCATTTTTCCCCATCCTTTAAGTCAATTGCGAAATACTGTTCATGAAATATAGATGTTCCCTTTCTTTACCCTCCGTTAGTCAAATTAAAGTGGTTGCTCTGAATTATTAGCGTGTTCCATTTCTAACCATCCCTATAGCTACATGGTTACTTAATTTTTCGTCAGTTACAAAATTAAGTTCCTTTTCCTCATCCACCTTTCTAGTGGTACTCAAACTTTGATTTCTAGCATGTTCCTTATTTTTCCCGTCCTTTAGAAACACCATATCAAGTCTAATTTCTGAAGTTTCTTATTAGCATGTTCCCTGTTCTTACCTTCCCTTTAGTCCTCTAAATGGTTGGCATCATATATTTCTTACATGGTTATACGCTTTTCATGATTCTTATTATTGATGGTTTGCTCGCTGTAAACATTATGCTTTCAAACCTTGAAGAAAACTAGATAAAGGTTTTCAAAACTTCTTGAGTCTGTGGTTATTTTAAAGAGTGCAATTGTTATAAATGTTATTTTAGACTGCTCATCTTTTCAGCTAGCTCCATGATCCATTGTGGTCATAGGTATCAAATAACACAGATTGGTAAGTCTATGGTATAGGAATTAGTTAGGATTAAATTGCTGGTAGTAGAGTGTAGGTTATCCGATTAATAAATATGGTGAATTTAATTTATTGGCCCAAATGTGCATATGGTAAAATTATAATTGGCTGACCTGCGCGCTCTATCAGTATTTTTCTGGTAGCAGAGCTATGGTTAGGGACTAGTTAAGATAGGTAGGTAGGTAAACTGCTGCCAACTGTGAAAATTAAAATTGCTGCTAAATAAGAATCGATTGATTAAATGTTAATTGTTTGAAATGTATTGAAATGTTTTGAAATATTTTTGATATGCTGCTATATTGATTTATGCATTAACAAAACCCGTCTGTGATTGTTATATGTTTGTTTGGAATCCCCGGGGGCAGAATAGCGAGTGGTAAGTGGAGTGAGGTCAGTAGCTTGAGGAACATTAGTGCATGGTTGGGCAGAACTGGAAGCACTAATTAGTGTTTTCTGTATAAATGTATGAATAAATGATAGCAAAGAGTTCGCTGGCAAAACTTCTATTGTGATATAACCTAGTAAGGGTCACACAGAAGGAGTAGCAGGTTCGTCTAAGCTTGATTGATAGCAAAGGGGTTCGCTGGTGACACTTTGGCCTTAGTATATATATCCCAGAGTGGATGAGTCCGGAGCAGTAGCAGGTTCTCTAATGCTTGTGTGAAGAGTAGGCAGAAGGGATCTACTCGCAGTATATGAAAAGTAAACGGAAGGGATTTACTTGAAGTGAAACAAATCTTTTCTTTCTAGACACTCGAGTACAGTGGCGAATGTTTTGCTTTGTAAATTAAACAGAGCACTTGCACTTTAAAAGAAGAAATTTAGTTTTTTTTTTACATTACCTTGTGAAGGAGGGAGTCAGTTGCGGAGCTGCACTGACGTCACTCAGTGCCGCGCTGGTATTGGTCGAGACAGCGGGTGTGTAGCTGAGATAGCATTGTAAAGGAGGGGTGAGCACAGGAGCGTGGGAACTCGTTTTACGAGAAAGCCGCGCATTCATTGGTTGAAATTGTTTGAAACTGCATATTTGGTTGGTTGCAGAAAAATAAAAGACGTGCTAGTATTGAAAGTGAATTTGTAAACAGAGTAAGTGATTTGTGAAAATATATGTGGTACTCAAGTCATCCAGAGATTCAACCTGATCCAAGATATCAAGGTTTTGTGAGAAATCAGTGGAGAACAGGTAGACCCAACATTATGTACGGAAGTAAGAGGAAAATGACACTGGTGGACAGAGTAAAGAATTATTTCAAGAAAGACAAGCCCATCAAAACTAGAGAAGGAGTTATTATTCCACCACCTAATACTCCCGCATCATTTATGTTATTCGACAGAGGCTACCATGGTTGTGTATGGTTAGAAAATTGGGTGGAATATACTAAAGATGACGGAATTTTAGCATTTCCCTTAGAAGGTACATTTAACGGAAGAATTATGTTCAACCTGAGAACCCGAATGAATGATTTACATCCCAGACCTAGACTGACGCAATATGAGGCATTAGAGGAATGGGAAATAGAGGCTTTTGAGCGAGACAGACACAGAATTGACAAAGGGTTAAGTAAATTTTATCCGAAGGTAAAGAAAGAGACCCGAGAAAAAAGAATGAAAGAATGGAGACAGAACATGATGGTAGAAGGACTGTACCCTGTATTAACAGTAGAAGAGCCCATGGGTGGGAAAAGGACAGAGAAAACAAAACATTTAATGACCACTGGTGATTCAGACAATGATTATCTGGAGGATTTGTTAATGAAGAATCCACCACCTTATAATGAGGAACCCAGATCCCTAAATACGAGAAACCCATTCTTGAAACCTAATTATGGTGAGGGACCAAGTATGACAATTCCAAGTGCCCCGAGTTATAACCCTTCTTTGATTCCGCAAATAGTACATGAAACCTCCATGGATAAGGTACTTCAGGATAAAGAACGAGAAGCTTTAGTTAAACAAAGAACAGAACTAATCCAGAAAATCTCCCAATTAAATACCAGTCCTGAAGCTCTGACAATTCCAGTAACTATTGTCCCAGTTGTTCCTTTGTACGGGGATAAGCAAGCTAGTCTGAAAACTCCAATTATAACCCCATCTGTAGTACAGCCGAGAAAAGAGCCCATGACAATAGATGGTCAGGCAAGTGAATGTGAATCTGTGATTTCCCTAATGGATTTACCAATAAGGGAACCAGAAGGGAGTTCACAGAGAAAGAACATTCCTTTTAGCTCAAGAGAAGTTCAAATTGAGTCATCTTCCGGTACCAGAAGTGCTACGGTAGTGACTCCTGAAGAAATCCACAGATGGACCCGAGAATTAGAAAAACCAAATCCTCAGCCAAAACCATTAGATATATACAAACTGAGAATAGATTTGGAGGAACTTATGGCTAGGAATGTGGGTTTGGATAGATTGAACACCCTTAGTGAAGAGGAATTATTATTCATTTGCAAAAGTATCACCCGTAATACCAGAGTGTACCATGAGAAATTAATGGACACTGCAGCTAGTATGGGAATAGACATTGGCAGATCTAAAGTGTTGCAAAAACCCTACAGAGCAGAATTCTCAAACAAAGATTTGGAAAATATGAACGTGTCTGGGGAAAAGGTACAGATAAGAGAATTACTAAATTTGTTACAAAACTGGGGAGATTTAGAAAAGTGGAAAGCCAGATGGGAAAAGAAAAACAAAGAGAGTAGATCAAAACAAACGACATCTGAATATGTTTTAAAGGAAACAGAAAAGGTGGAAAAATTATATCCTATGCGAGAAGTGCCAGGAGGAGGGTATGTACATGTTCCATGGTCCCGACAGGATATTGTGTCCTTTACAAATGACTTCCCAAAATTGCGAGAGAAACCTGTAGAATGGTACAGGCAGGTCGAGAGATTTGTGAAAGTTTCAAAATGCCTTCTGAAAGACTTGGATGGTTTCTTTGACATTGTAGTTCCCGTAGATTTGTGGACAGAATGTAAAATTGCTGTTGATTGGCCTTTTGAAGAGTTCCCTAGAGACCCAAAGACAGGGGCTCCATCAGAGGATGTTATGAGAAAGTACAATCAGGTGATGTTGTATCTGAAAGGAAAGGTACCTGCAAAAGAAACTGATTGGACCCGAATAGATAGAACTACCCAAAATCGAGATGAAACTGTACATTCTTACTATGAACGACTGTTACAGGAGTTCAGGACGTACAGTGGCCTGCATAATATAGAAATGAAGGACATGACCCACTTCATATATCGATTTATGTTAGGGTTAAGGCCTGAGATCTCACAGTGGATCAAAGACAATAAAATCTGTTGGCAAGCTAAGCCAATTGACGAAGTCCTTAAATATGCTAAGTACTGCGAAGATGGCCTGATAAATAAACTAAAAGAATTGAAAGAAAAGGTCATGTGCACACAGGTAAAATTGGCAGAGCACCAGGAACAGCAGTTGAGCAAAATGACTAATAATCAGTCAGGGTCCCCGGAGTGGATGAAAGCCGAGAGTAAAAATGAGCCGAGAAGAGGCAAGAAAAAAGTTTCCCTGCCACGAGTGCGGAAAGGTGGGACACTTGAGGGACGAATGTAAGGCTATACAGAATGGTAATGTGCAAATTAATTATTTAAATCCACAGACGCAGAATGAGACACCACGGAAGACCCAGCAGCAGGTAAAACAGAATCAGTTGCCTCAAGCACCTAGGCCAAATTATAGGAGCAAAGCACAACAGGGTGAAGACATCGAAGTTTGGGAAGGAAGGGAGGATAGAAATGCAGCAACTTCACAATTTCTGTTAAATGACACATTCCTCTGTGGCGAACCTTACTGACGGTGCCTGAGGGGGGAGAACGAGGAGTGCGTGCTTGGCGCCTCCTTGCCGGTGGACCAGTCAGGGCCATACATTCAAGGAAAGGTTGAAGGAAATGATGTCACCTTTCTGTTGGACACTGGTGCTACCCGTTCTACTGTGAGAACAGCAGACGTTCCAAACCTACCCCTCTCGGGAGAAGCGATCCAAGTAGTGGGCGTTTCTAATAAACTAATTAGTACCCCAGTTACCGAACCAATGGAAATTAAAATAGGGAATTTTAAAGAGATGCATAGATTTGTTGTCTGTGATTCCAGTCCTGTGAACTTATTAGGACGAGATTTGTTGTGCAAAATGAACTGTACCATCTTTTGCACTCCAAATGGTGTTGAAATTCAGACCCCAGATGAAGACGGAATATACAAATTAATGTTAGCTAGACCAGACTCAGAAATTAGAAGACTGACAATACAAGACTTACCTGAAGAGCTCCAACAGACAGTGAAACCAGAGGTATGGGATTTTACTGGAATAGATGTAGGATTAATGGCAAATGTTGACCCAATTAAAATAGCCATAAAGGAAGATGCAGTCTATCCAAATACTCAACAGTATAAAATGAGTGCAGAAGTAAAGGCAGGGGTTGCTATTGAAATCAAACGGTTGCTAGAAGCAGGCATTTTGCAAGAAGTGTTGAGCAGTCCTTGTAACTAACCGATAATAGGCATAAAGAAACCTAGTGGTAAGTACAAGGTTGTACAGGACCTGCGCAAGGTTAATACAATTGTTGTTCCTTGCTGTCCAGTCATGCCAAACCCTGCAGTGATTCTATACCAGATACCATGGAATGCTGGATGGTTTACCGTCATTGACTTATGTCATGCATTCTTTTCGATTCCATTGCATCCGGATAGCAAATTTGTTTTCTCATTTGAATTCGACAGCCATGTCTACGTCTGGAATCGTGTTCCTCAGGGGTACACAGAAAGCCCTTCGATCTTTAATCAAATTCCGAAAAAATGCCTGGAAACCCTGATGTTGTGTTGCATTTTCTATTTATACTTATCTGTATCATTTCTCTTTTAAGGTTATCTAAAGTGTATTTCCCTTTTTAGATTATATTCTTCAGTTCTGTGCACATGCAAGTGACTGAAGATTCCTTTTAGAATTGTTTATCTGTGAATGTATTTGTACTGGCAGATTTCTGCTGGGACTTGAAGAAAAGAGTACTGTGCTGTTTCTATTAAACCAGTACCAACTATTCCTGGATTATTTGACTTATTTACAACAAAAATTGGCGACGAGGGTGACCAGTACCTATCTACTCTACTTGCAGCACAGGAGAGGTACATTTTTGGAAATTTTCACAAATTTTTGAACATTTGAACTCTTGTTGGACAAGAAGAATTGGATTGAGCATTAGCATTGAAGTTATTTTACTTGTTAAACTACTACAAATATTGCCATTGTTACACGGAAAGTTGCCTTGTAGATACGAAAGTTTCACGCATTTTGAAGGTTTTCCGGCTGGTGTGAGGAGATTTACGTCCTACATTGCTGCCATCTGTACTACATCGAGTACAAGTGCCTGGAGAATATTCGTATCGAAATAAGGATTTTCTGTCATGAACTTTCACCGTGTTGTGATTTTTAAACAGTTTCTGGAATTTTCAAACCTGTTAGCGTTGAGCCCTCGTGACGTTTCTTAAGCTTGCGCGTCCATGCTGTCTACTTCTGGAACTCCGACTTCTGATGGACTACGAAGCACCCGTAACATCGCGTGACGGATCGCATCATCACGCGACGACGTTGTAACGCGTTTGCATCATCACGCCACGACGTTCCGCATCTCTGGCAGCCATCTTAGGTTACCATAACAACGCGGCAACACTACACGGAAGCCAGTTTCACAACGATTAGATCGACGCGGAAACTTCACTTGGGAAGGCGATTTCGCTTCAATTTCACTTGAGAACAATTTTAGGAACGAATAGATTATCTTTAATATGCAAGATTCGGTGAATTGAGGATCGTTGTATTAGTGACCTTACTTTTAAATGTTTCAATATTACTTAACCCTATCTGGTTAGATAGCATTATTATCGTTTTTCTTTAAAAGTGATACATTTAGGTACACAGTTTTGGTTGATATATTTGTGTAGTTTATACCTCAAATATTCTATACATCCATTGTTTTAATTAGTTATTTATTTATTTAATTTTTAGAACATGATATATTAATTTACACAGTTTAGGTTACTATACATTTAATATCTGTATTTTTCATATATTCATCAATATGCAATTCGACCCTCCCTCGAAATTTCTCCAAAGCAAAGGGGATCCTCCTATACCTTGGAACAGGTGGAAGGAGAATTTGTAATGTATCTTAAAGCTATAGATGGGGAAAGGATGGGTAATGAATGAAAAAAAAATATTTTTCTTCATTGTTTAGGGTCTGAAGGACAAGCCATTTTTAGAACCCTTCCTCCAGTACCTGGTGATTTAGGTAATTTTGATGAAGCTATGTTACGCGTTGAAACAAGATTTAAGCCCACTACTAGCATTGCCCTAAATCGTTATAAATTCTATACTAGAGCGCAAAAAGATTCTGAAACTTTTGATGATTTTTTAACTGCTTTAAGGTCATTAGTTATTTCATGTAATTTTGGAGAAATTACTGATGAAATGATCAGGGACCAAATTATTGTGAATGTCAAATGTAAAAAAACACAAGAGCAGCTATGGATTTTGAGGAATCCTACATTAAAAGAAAGTATATCTACGGCTAAGGCGTTTGAACAATCCAATAAATGGATGAAAACTATTGAAGAGAACACTAAAGGTGGAAAAAATGACAAGTCTAGTGATGATGTGTGTGCCATAAGCAATGTGAAAAACAATGTTCAACCCAATAAGAACTTTGGAAAAAATCAAATTGTATGTTACAGATGTGGTAGTAATAGTCATGTTGCCTCTTTTAAGTTCTGTCCTGCAATTGACAAAGAATGTAGCAAATGTGGGAGAATTGGTCATTTCTCTAAAGCGTGCAGGGACGAAAGAAGAAGGAATAGTGATCGTAATGTTGGTAATTTCAAGAAAAATGAAGTTTCTTGTGTAAGGTCCAATCCTTCTTGTGACGTTTCGTGTATTCAATGTGAACATTCAAAAGTTGGAAAAATGTTAAGAGAAGGTGGAATGGTAGTTTCTTTAATAAATATTGGTGTGGTTGATGGTGAAGTACTTAATTCACCCAAATGTATTGTAAACTTTATGGAGGTAGATCTCAAATTGATGGCAGACTCTGGTTCTCCCTTGACCATCATTACTAGGGATTGTTTCGCTGAAAAGTATGGTTCAAAATTATCTGAAAAAGATCTTTCCTCGCCTGATATTAATGCTTTGTGTTTTAATGGTTCGAATATTGAATTTTTGGGTTATTTACAGTCTACCATTCATTTTAAAGGGAGATCTGCAGTTATTAAGTTGTATGTAGCAAAAAAGGGAGTTGATGTACTTTGATGGAGAGATCAGTGGAAGTTGGGAATTATGTTAAATCCACGGAGTAGAGAGCCTGTCATAATAGCTAGTGATATGTTTCCACAAGAGGATTCTATTGTCACCATAGAAGATGACAGAAAATGGGAAAATTTAGCTAAAGAATATCCTGGTGTATTTTCAGAAAGTTTAGGCAAATTAAAGGGTTTTGCACACGCTATCAAGCTCAAACAAGGAGCTGTTCCTCTAGTACAAAAGCTCAGGAATGTACCACTCAATGTCAGAGAGGAATTAGGAAAAGCACTTAAGGAAATGTTAGACAATGGAGTGATAGAGGAGATTGAGTCATCTGAATGGGTTTCTCCAGTAGTTCTTGCTCGTAAGCCTGATAAAAATGTGAGACTTTGTATTGATTTAAGAGCTTTAAATGCAAATATAGTTGTTGATTGCCATCTCCTACCCAACATAAATGAGGTTGTGAGCATGCTTGGGGGTGCTACAGTATTTTCAACTCTCGATCTTCGATCGGCATATCATCAAATTGAATTGACAACAGAATCTAGACATCTAACGGCTTTTATTACCCCTTAAGGTTTGTACCAGTTTAAGCGGATGCCGTTTGGGTTAGCTTCCGCGGCGTCCGTTTTTTAAAGGTCAATGTTTCATCTTTTCAGGGAAATGAGAAATTACGTTAAATGCTTTCAAGATGACATTCTCATTTTTTCAAAGAACAATGAAATCCATTATGAACATTTAAGAAGTGTATGTAAAGTGTTAAGTGACTCTGGTTTGACAATTAAGAGCAAAAAATGCAAATTGTTTCAAAAGACTGTAGAATACTTAGGGCACACAATTTCAAAAGATGGTGTATCTCCAAAGAAATCATTAGTTGATGCTATTTTAAAAGCACCTGCACCAGATAGTAAGGATAAACTACTGTCCTTTTCAGGTCTTTGTGATTACTACAGCAAGTTCATTAAAGACTTCGCTTCTAAGATGGAACCCATTAGAGAACTTGCTAGGAAGAATGTGGAATTGGTATGGGGCAGTAGACAACAAGGTGCTTTTGAGAGTATAAAAGCTGATATGGTGGCTTCGCCTACCCTCAGACCTTTCTGTTTAGATAAATTATGTTTATTGACAGTAGATGCTAGTCTTTACGGTTTAGGTTGTGGTTTGTCACAACGTTCAGGAAAGGAGGAATGGAATGTAGCATTTGCTTCCCGCACTCTCACTGCCACTGAGAGAGGATATGCTGTCATCGCATCGAGAAGGAACTGTTAGGTTGTGTATGGGCAGTGGAACATTTTCTGAATTATATTTGGGGTGCAAGGTTCATGTTAAGAACTGACCATAAACCTTTGGTGAATATTCTGTCGCCAGGTGGAGGAGTTAGAGCTACTGCTCGCATAGCCAGACTTATGTCACGTCTTCAGGAGTATAATTTTGACATTGAGTATGTTCCAGGAAAATTGAATGTAACTGCAGACTGTTTATCCAGATTGCCATGTAACGGAGTTGATGAACCAGGGGATGAAGAGGTCGTAGTTAGTATTACTGAGTCTGTTTCTGAAAATTTTAAATCGATATCTGAAGAGGTGTGGAGGAGAAGTATGAGTGAGGACACTTTACTATGTCAAGTGAGGGATTATGTCAAGAAGGGTTGGCCTCCCAAGTGTGAGGTATCTACTGATCTCATACCATTTTTAAATATTAAAGAAGAGATAGTTTCTGAGGGTGATTTGGTTTTTAGATCTGGGAAGTGTATTCCACCTTTTGGGATCCGTGATTTTATTTTGAAACTCAGTCATGAGTGTCACATGGGCATGTCGTCCATGAAGAGATTGATTAGATCAAATTTTTGGTGGCCGGGAGTAGATAGGTTTGTTGATAGGTTTGTGAGAGAATGACTAGATTGTATAGAAAGTGACAAGGCTTGTAAATGTAGTCCAGCCCCTTTGATACCTGTCAAGTGGCCGGAGTATCCATGGCAAAAGTTGGGTATTGACATTTCTGGTCCTTTCAATTTTTTACCAGCGGAGTGCAGGTTTGCTGTTGTGATAGTTGACTACCATTCTAAATGGCCAGAAGTCAAGCTCATTTCTCATCCCAATTCAGGAAATGTGATTTTGTTTTTGAAAGAGCTGTTTGCTAGAGAAGGTTATCCTGAAGTGACGATTTCTGATAATGGTGTACAGTTTAAATCTTCTGAAATGTTGGAATTTTTTTAAGATTGTGGTATCAAACATATCACCACGGCTTTGTATGAACCACAAGGGAACGGACAAGTTGAGAGGTACAACAGGGTTCTCAAACAAGATATTCTATGGGCTCGAACTTTTGGTAGCTTGTGGAGAGAAAGGTTAAGGGAGAGACTTTGGTTATATCGGATAACACCTCATTCGACTACTGAGATTTCTCCTTTCCGGTTGTTAAGGGGTAGAGATCCCACATCTAAATTATGTCCCTGGTGGTTTAGAAAGAGTACTATTCCACATGATGTTATACTTGATGTTACTAATGTAGCTCGTAAAGTTGAAATGAAACAAGACAAGATCAAAAGTGATTATGATGTTAGGATGAAAACAAAGGTACCTATGTTTAAGAGTGGTGAATGGATGAGAATTTGCAAACCTGGTTTTGTCTCTAAAGGTGAAATCAAATTTGGTAAACCAATTAAAATTGTGAAAGTAAATCTTAACAGTGTTGTTACGCAGGATGGTAAGGTCTGGAATGTCAGACGTGTTTCTAAATGTAATTCTTTATACCATTGAATTTCTTAAGAAGGAAAATGTGTTGCATTTTCTATTTATACTTATCTGTATCATTTCTCTTTTAAGGTTATCTAAAGTGTATTTCCCTTTTAAGATTATATTCTTCAGTTCTGTGCACATGCAAGTGACTGAAGATTCCTTTGAGAATTGTTTATCTGTGAATGTATTTGTACTGGCAGATTTCTGCTGGGACTTGAAGAAAAGAGTACTGTGCTGTTTCTATTAAACCAGTACCAACTATTCCTGGATTATTTGACTTATTTACAACATATTGCCTGGAAAATCAGTCTTGGTGCAATATATAGACGACCTCTTGGTGGTGTCTAAAAGCAGGAAAGACTGTGTTGTCGACACCATTGCCTTAATGAACCATCTAGGTCACGGGTACTCATAGTACGGCCCGCGGGCCGGTGGTGGCCCGGCAAGCCTTCCGTGGCGGCCCGCGGACCATGAGACATCCTACCCTTGTTTTCAAAGAGTGTCTGCAAACACTTTGCTGCTCTGTGGGGGCCCGCCGATTCAATCGAGCGAGGCCAGAGTGGAGCTGCAGGGGCACTAAGAGGAGGAGAATGCACATGCAAATGGTCTTTTTAAAGACCTGTGAAGTGCTGTGAAGTGCTCGGGTGGGGGTTGTGTGTCTGTGCGCGCTGGGGAAGCTGGCTGGGGAAGCTGTCTCAGCCCGTGACAGAGGGAGAGGGAGAGGGAGGGAAAGGGAGACCGAGAAATGGAGACAGAGAAAGGGAGGAGGTCGACCGAGGGAGATGGAGTGAGGGAAGGGTATCCTAACCACGGAGAGGCCTGCGTCCTAGCTGCATTTCTCTCTCCTCCATAATACATAACAGAACATGCGACTGATGCAGTCCTCTGCAGTGCAGCCACAGACTCAGAGGCCTACACCTCAAGACACATTAGAAAAATAAGGATGCCAAATAGAGGTGGATATTTAAAAATAATGCCACACGTACGAGCAAAACCTAAAAGTTATTTCTCCCAAAATATAGTGTATCAACGTATTAGTCCTCTTTCTGCAGAAGGCAGGGTTATTCATTTATTTCTACTGTCATCACCAGTCATGCTCACACACAATCCCCACACTTCATATTTTTTTCATATCGCCTGTTAACACAGTTTTCTCTTTTCTTCCTTGAGTTGTTAATAAAAGGTTATCTATTCGTGGACTTCAGAGCGATGATATTAGGCCCAGTGACCCGTAGTCCACAGTACGTGTTAGCAGGGAGAGCTTAACTCACTGAGCTACACAGCTAAGCAATGACAATGTGGACTGCCTTTCGAATTATTCTCTTCATAACTACCCTAGGGCGAATGAAGGAAAGCAGCAGTAAGAGGTAAAATGTAGTCTCAACAACGTGACATAACCGAATCATATAACCAAATCATTATAATGCACAGATAAAGCTATAGAATTAAGTTGAGCAGTCCAGCAATAAAGGACATTAACAGAGGGAACACCAAACCCAGTGTGTTATTGCTTTAGAAATGCTGCTTTGATCAGAAAAACAAAACAATCACTGATGGTGGTGGGCCTTCAAGACAGGCGCGCAACACCCATTGGGCTCACCGGGCTTCAGCCCCCCCCCCCATCCGTCATGTGTGTCAGCCTGGGCTGACACAGCTTCGCGGCTGGCGACATCTAATTGCAGCCGCACCCTAGTACTTCACAGGTCTGTAAAAGACCATTTAAATGTAAATGAGGCTTTTGTTATGTTTTTACCCCTTCTCACAGCGACTCTGGTTACGGCTCGAAGAATTAGCCCCCCCAAAATCTTTTTCAGCCCCCCCCCCGAAATTTGGCTCTAGTTCCCACCTGCTTCAAGATGATATGCTCATACCACGCCATTCAATGTCACCAAAGATCAAGAGGTGGCTATGTTATGTTCATTTAAGCTGTAGGGCACTTGAATCACCCCAGCAGGGGTATCTCAGTGCCAGAGTGAACATGGACAAGGCAGAGTTAGTATGACCTGTGAAGTGCTGTGAAGTGCTCGGGTGGGGGCTGTGTGTCTGTGCGCGCTGGGGAAGGTGGCTGGGAAAGCTGTCTCAGCCCGTGACACACAGGCAGGGTGAGATGACAGAGGGTGACAGAGGGAGGTAGAGGGACAGAGACAGAGGGAGGGAGGAAAAGGGAGGGAAGACAGAGACAGAGGGAGAGGGAGGGAAAGGGAGACCGAGAAATGGAGACAGAGAAAGGGAGGAGGGCGATCGAGGGAGATGGGAGTGAGGGAGATGGAGTGAGGGGAGGGAGTGAGGGAAGGGGACGGGAGTGAGGGAAGGGGAGTGAGGGAAGGGGAGGGAGGGAGGGAGGGAAGGGGAGTGAGGGAAGGGAGAGAGGGAAGGGAGTGAGGGAAGGGAAGGGAGTGAGGGGGAGGGAGTGAGGGGAGGGAGTGAGGGAGGGGTGAGGGAGGGGGTGAGGGAAGGGGAGGGAGTGAGAGAGGGAGTGATGGAAGGAGTGAGGGAGGGAGTGAGGGAAGGGGAGTGAGGGAGGGAAGGGAGTGAGGGAAGGGAGTGAGGGAAGGGAGTGAGGGGAGGGAGTGAGGGGAGGGAGTGAGGAAGGGGAGTGAGGGAAGGGGTGGGGTGGGAGGGAAGGGGAGTGAGGGAAGGGGAGGGGAGGGAGTGAGGGAAGGGGAGTGAGGGAAGGGGAGTGAGGGAAGGGAAGGGGAATGAGGGAAGGGAAGGGGAGGGAGTGAGGGAAGGGGAGGGAGTGAGCGAAGGGGAGGGAGTGAGGGAAGGAGTGAGGGAAGGGGGAGTGAGGAAGGGAAGGGATTGAGGGAAGGGAGTGAGGGAAGGGAGTGAGGGAAGGGGAGTGTGGGAAGGGGAGGGAGGGAAGGGAGGGAAGGGGGTGAGGGAAGGGGAGTGAGGAAAGGGAGTGAGGGGAGGGAGTGAGGGGAGGGGGTGAGGAAGGGGAGTGAGGGAAGGGGAGTGAGGGAAGGGAAGGGAGTGAGGGAAGGGGAGGGAGTGAGGGAAGGAGTGAGGGAAGGGGAGTGAGGGAGGGAGTGAGGGGAGGGGGTGAGGAAGGGGAGGGAGGGAAAGGGAGTGAGGGAAGGGGAGGGAGGGAAGGGAAGGAGGGAAGGGGAGTGAGGCAAGGGAGTGAGGGAAGGGAGTGAGGGGAGTGAGTGAGGGGAGGGGTGAGAAAGGGGAGTGAGGGAAGGGGAGTGAGGGAAGGGGAGGGGAGGGAGGGAAGGGAGGGAGGGAGTGAGGGAAGGAGTGAGGGAAGGGGAGTGAGGGAGGGAAGGGAGTGAGGGAAGGGAAGGGAGTGAGGGGAGGGAGTGAGGGGAGGGAGTGAGGAAGGGGTGTGAGGGAGGGGAGGGAGGGAAGGGGAGTGAGGGAAGGGAGTGAGGGAAGGGGAGGGAGTGAGGGGAAGGGAGGAGGGGGAGTGAGGGAAGGGAGTGAGGGAGTGAGGGGAGGGAGTGAGGGGAGGGGTGAGGAAGGGGAGTACGGGAAGGGGAGTGAGGGAAGGGGAGGGAGGGAAGGGGGTGAGGGAAGGGGAGTGAGGGAAGGGAAGGGAGTGAGGGAAGGGGAGGGAGTGAGGGAAGGGGAGCGAGTGAGGGAAGGGAGTGAGGGGAGGAAAGAGTGAGGGAAGGGGAGGGAAGGGAGTGAGGGAAGAGAGTGAGGGAAGGGAGTGAGGGAAGGGGAGTGAGGGGAGTGGGTGAGGAAGGGGAGTGAGGGAAGGAGAGTGAGGGAAGGGGAGGGAGGGAAGGGAAGGGAAGGGAGGGAAGGGAGTGAGGGAAGGAGAGTGAGGGAAGGGGAGTGAGAGAAGGGAGTGAGGGGAGGGAGTGAGGGGAGGGGGTGAGAAAGGGGAGTGAGGGAAGGGGAGGGAGGGAAGGGAGTGAGTGAGGGAAGGAGTGAGGGAAGGGGAGTGAGGGAGGGAAGGGAGGGAGTGAGGGGAGGGGGTGAGGAAGGGGAGTGAGGGAAGGGGAGTGAGGGAAGGGAGTGAGGGAAGGGAGTGAGGGAAGGGGAGGGAGTGAGGGAAGGGAAGGGAGTGAGGGAAGGGGAGTGAGGGAAGGGAGTGAGGGGAGGGAGTGAGGGGAGGGGTGAGGAAGGGGAGGGAGGGAAGGGGAGGGAGGGAAGGGGAGGGAAGGTGAGTGAGAGAAGGGAGTGAGGGAAGGGGATGGAGTGAGGGGAGGGAAGGGGGTGAGGGAAGGGAGTGAGGGAAGGGAAGGGAGTGAGGGAAGGTGAGGGAGTGAGGGAAGGGGAGGGAGGAAAGGGGAGGGAGGGAGGGAAGGGGAGTGAGGGAGGGAGAGGGGAGAGAGTGAGGGTGAGGGAAGGGGAGTGAGGGGAGGGAGAGGGAATAGGGGGAGGGGAGTGAGGGAGGGGAGGGAGGGGAAGTGAGAGGGAGGGATGGAGAGGGAGGTAGAGGGAAGGAGAGAGGGAGAGGGAGCGATACAGTCAAAGTGAGTGAGACAGAGGTAGAGAGGGAGATAGAGGGATGGAGGGAGGGAGGCAGAGAGAGAGAGAGAGATAGAGGGATGGAGGGAGGGAGGCAGAGAGAGAGAGAGAGAGATAGAGGGATGGAGAGGGAGAGAGAGAGAGAGAGAGGTGTGTATGCCGGGTCTTGTAGCTCAGTGGACGAAGGCGTCTGCTGCAGGGACCTGTGTTCAACCTCATGGTCACATTTTTTTGGGTGCCCTAGCCCCGCCCATCCCCCACTGACCCCGCCCCCACCGGTGGAGCCCTCGGACACAAACCACACTGTAAATTTGGCCCCCAAGAGAAAGTTTGTGAGTACCCATGATCTATGTGAAGGAGGACATAAAGTGTCACCAGAAAAACTGCAGTTTTGTACCTCTTCAGTAAAATATCTGGGGCACCAGATAGAGAGAGGTATCAGGAAAGTTACCACAGAAAGAATTAGAATCATTTGAAACATGGAATTGCCCAACACTCAGAAAGAAATCAGAATGTTTCTTGGGGTTGTTGGATACTGCAGGCAGTGGATTGTGGGATTTGCAGTCCTAGCAAGACCATTGATAAAAATGACAAAGAAAGGAGCTAAGGATCCTGTAGAATGGGATGACGAAAGCATGACTGCTTTTGTAAAATTGCTAGAATGTCTGTGTACAGCTCCTGCATTAGTAATGCCTGACTACTCAAAGAAGTTTGCATTATTTTGTGACACACGAGACAATTGTGCACTTTCAGTCCTGACCCAAATTCATGGTTTAACCAGACGTCCAGCAGCATATTTTTCTTCCACATTGGACCCAGTGGCAGCTGGATTACCTGGATGCCTGAAAGCTGTAGCTGCAACATGCATGAGTCTAGAACAGAGTGAGTCCATTGTTATGGGACATCCAGTAACTGTGTATGTTCCACATTCTGTTGTGATTTTGCTGACAAGAACTAAAACTCAGTATCTCACACCAAGTCGGCTGACTAAGTATGAGAGAATCCGTGTAGGTGCAGGAAACATGACCATTGCTAGATGTAATATTCTGAATCCAGCTACCTTACTGCCTAATTCATTCTTAGCAGACGTGAAAGAAGAAGTGGAACTTGACTGCATTGATTTGACCGAGTTTAGTACAAAACCACGCCCAGACATAAAAGAAGAGCCTTTGACTAATGAAGATAATGAGCTATTTGTAGATGGCTCATGCATGAGACATGAGGAAGGAGGCCTAAGCGCTGCTTACTCAGTGTGTACTTTGGGAGGTCCAGTGGAGGCATCCTATTTACATGGAGTCAAGTCTGCACAAGTAGCTGAATTGGTTGCATTGGCAAGAGCCTGTAAATTTGTGAAGAACTCGAAAATAATCATATATACTGATAGCCAGTATGGTTATGGGGTTGTGCACGACTTTGGCCAATTATGGATGCAAAGGGAGTTCCTGACTTCTTCAGGCACCCCTATCAGAAATGGAAATTATGTGCAGGATTTACTGGAAGCAATCCAGTTACCAAAAGAATTGGCTGTGGTCAAGTGTGCTGCTCACAAATCTGGCAATGACAAAGTGACAGCAGGTAATCGATATGCTGACCAGTTAGCCCAACATTGTGCAAAGTACCGGATAGCTATCAATATAAAGGTTGGGGGAAACGGAAACAGCTGCCAACTTTTGATGCTAGAAGGAATAAATACATGGGAGGAAGTGAGAGACTTACAGGGCACAGCAGAGCCTCAAGAAAAGGAAAATTGGTGAAAATTTGGTTGTCAGAGGAGGGTGGAAGATGGTGTCATTGTTTACCTGGATGGTATGCCTGTGTTGCCAGACTGTCTGCTTGCTCCTATGGCTAGATTGATACATGGAGACACACATTTGGGGAGAGATGCAATGATTCGCATATTCAGACAGGCATGGTTCAACTCGAAATTCAGAAACATAGCAGAGGCACTCTGCCAGAGGTGTCTGATTTGTCAGCAATTTAACCCAGGAAAGAAAACTGTAGTGTTACCAGGAAGGATTGGAAAGGCAGAGGGCCCTTTTATTCGACTACAACTTGACTTTATTCAGTTACCCCCTTGTCGAGGAATGAAATACATACTTGTCATTGTCTGCCTATTCTCAAAGTGGGTAGAAGCCTACCCCACACGCAGGAATGATAGCCTCACTGTAGCCAAGTTGTTACTTAGGGAACTTATACCTCGGTACGGATTTCCAGTCACAATTGAATCAGACAGAGGAAAACATTTCCATAGTGAGGTGATAAAACAGATTTGTGAAGCATTCAAGATCACGCAAAAACTGCACTGTGCATATCGCCCAGAGGCTTCCTGAGTGGTAGAAAAGCTGAATGGCACTATCAAATCAAGATTGGGAAAAATGTGTGAATTCACTCAAATGGAATGGCCAGATGCTTTGTCCCTTGTTTTGATGGGACTTAGAAGTATTCCAGACCGGAACACAGGCTTGAGTCCCCATGAGATACTGATGGGAAGAGCAATGCGGCAAGCATGGGTGCCAGGATACAAACTGATAAGCATATCTGATGATTTGGTACTAGAATACTGTAAAGAACTGGCTGACCAAGTAGGTTCTATCTCTCACCAGATTGGGGAAGACGCTGTCACTAGACCAACGACTCCAGCACATGACCTGAACCAAGGTGATTGGGTCGTAATAAAGAAACATACTCGGAAAAGTTGCCTTGCACCGAGGTGGGGAAAACCACGACAAGTAATTCTGGTTACCACCACAGCTGTGAAATGTGCAGGAATACCACGGTGGATCCATGCCAGCCATACGAAGAAAGTGACTGAACCTGAAGAAACTGAGGCTGAAGGTTGTGCAGCTAAGGGGTCTCAAGATATCGGTCCTGAAGTAGCTGAAGAAGAACAACCGAGCTCCAGTCAAGATGATTGGATCCCAATAATCGACCTGACTATAGATCCTGTGAGAACAAGAAGACAAACCTATTTAGACAGACAGTGGGATAGGGAGGACGAGACAGGTGTAGAGGAAGATACTCAGATCATCGAAATCCAAATCAAATCTGATTCTGAGGAGGACCAGATAGGGAAAGAACAGGTAATTGACACTCCTCCAAGAACTCCTGAGCCAGAAGAGGGACAGATAGAAATTAGGGCAGAGGTTCAAGCGGAAGAAAATCAAAAGTTCGAAGTGCTTGAACAGGACCAGACAGTAATAGACAATTGTGTTCAGAAAGAAGAAAGCGAAACAGAACAAAGCCAAATCCAGCATACACCTGAACAAGGTAAGTTTAGGGACCAGGCAGAAGAAACTGATATAAGACCTGGACCTAGTCAGTTAGGAAGAAATATAGAAGACGATCTTGAAATAAATGTGCCACAACTGAACGCAAATAAAAGAGTGTTCGAAGAAAGCCAAGACACAGTGATAGTTAAAAGACTCAGAAAAGAAGACGCAGTACCTAGATTTGTAAAGAGACTGAGACTGCGATAAAGACAATAAACGAAGAACCTGAACAGATAAATGAAGTCTCAAGTCAAACTGATCCAGCTGTAATAAAAACAAAGTGAAGGAGATCTCATATAAAGAGACAGAATAACAAATATCAGAGTCCTGAGTGGACTTACTTGATATTGGAAGAGTTTGAAAACCTGGAAATAAGTGACGAAAGTGATGAAGAATTGATTATTGACCAGACCGAAGAAGAAGCTAAACCAACCTGAAAAGTTACCCCGAGTAAGCAAGCTGTACAGAGTTACAAAGAGGGGTTGAAGCTTCTTTTGAGTCAAAATGTCTGATTCCTCTGTGAATGGGAGACCGAGACGAGGTTGTTTAAAAACATGCTGCAAAGTATGTTTATGTAGTATAGCAATAGTACTGATACTTAGGATAGGACTAACAATAGCTATTCCTTCTATGATGAGTAAAGACTCAAACCTGTACCCTACTAATCAATTGCCAAAAGACACTGAAGAATTGCAGACTAGAAATACACTACAAAGAGTAGATGCACCAGAAAAGGCACTTAGCCGTAAGCAAACAAAATTAGACTTAGAAGCACCAGATGAGGAAGGACTACATTATAATAAAATTAAGAATAAAACTCATTTAACGTTTTCGCAAACCTGTTAGTACATTATGTAGAAGCTATGGAAATAGACGACTGTTATGTCTGTATGAAGCTACCTACTTCAGTAGCTGAAGGTGTGACATACCACCATTTGCCACTAACCTATGGAATTTCCTGTAGTATTCTAACTAGTTTATTCTATAGCAGGGGACCTTTACAGTATTATTATTCAAACTTTGATGTGATATTTTCTGAACTTCCTGTGCGAAGAAACCTGAACCCTGTACATACAACTAGAGATGTAGCCAAATACATGAGTGAATGTTTTCTAACTGTAGGTAAAATAAATATAGATGACGCACACAAAGATAACTTGACCTGTTCATTACACGAAAAAGAGAAAATGTTTCTGAATATGGTAGAGAAAAGAAGAGAAAATTTCCAAAAGAAAGCAAAAGACAAGAATCAGAAAACCCCTAAATGGGCTGAAAGTATAGGGAGCACCTGAAATGGTGGGGCTAATGCTGCTATGTTGCTGGATTTCGAAAAGAAGGGGAAACTTTGTCTTTAAAGAGAAAGAACCAGTTACTATAACAATATATTCATTGGTTCCAGTGAGTGCGAACACAATTACAAGGTAATTAGGGGTTGGGGTTTCAAAGATGGGTCAGAGCCTGTGTTTCCTGGAATTTATTATATATGTGGGAACAAGGCTTATTTCAAATTACCCGACCATTGGTACGGGAGCTGTTACTTTGGTATTGTCTTCCCAAAGATATACCATGTGGGGAAAATCACTGGAAGCACTGAAAGAACTAATGAATTAGTACGTAGTAAAAGAGAAAGTGTTGGTGAAATAGTCGGTGATATTTTTAGTGCATTGATACCTACAGTAGGAGTGGCTCTGAATACACACAGAATTTGCAAATTATCAACAGTAGTAGATCGGTTATCAACTGACACTGCTGGAGGTTTCCTGATGGTCAATACCGAATTGGTTGCGATCAGATAAATGCTTTTACAAAATCGACTTGCCCGTGACACGTTATTGGCAAAAGAGGGCGGAGTCTGCAGAATGTTGAAAGCGCAACATTGTTGCACTTACATACCCGACAAAAGTGTGGAAATTAAAGGGTATGTGAGAAACATTACAAATTTGGAAAAAGAGCTTAAACCACTTGAGGTTGACAGTGCATGGAAGAGACTTACTGATGGTCTCTCCGCTCTAGATAGTTGGCTTTCTAATTTAGGTAAGAGTCTTGTGAGTAAAATACTGATGCCAATGGCGGGAATAGGTCTATTAGTGTTCATAATAATAATTTACTGTAAGTGTCGAAAACACAAAAACAAATATTCTGTGAATAAGCGAGGAGTGAAAAGAAATCTCGAAGAACTTGAATTAGAAGAATTGAATAATCAGATTTACAAGAGAGTAAAAAATTCCCATCCTAATAAAGTTAATGAGAAAAGACAAAATAAAAAGTTTGAAGAAATTGAACTGGGTGAGATGTGAGAAGTTGGCATCTGGTTCCATTAATTGTGATGATATAAAATATCATCAAAGAGGGGATTGATGGAGCAAGGATTCGCACGTACAGCGACTTGCTTGAATTCATGAACCTCAAATAACATTTAATTAACTAATCAATATGTTTGTCTTATTAATTTGCCCCTTTTCTGACATTTTGGGTGTCCGAGAGAAGCTTGCCTATGTGTTTACTAATCCTAATACGCTTGCAACCTAAGATGGCTGCTGCTACGCGGGAATTTCTACTGCGCATGCGTCATCATACTCACGTGACATGATGTACTCTCAGTTCTGGTGGGAAATGTTTGCACTTGCGCATTAGAGCTAAAATGGCTGCTTTGTGTTCTCACATGCGAGAAGCTTGCATTGCTGCTTTTGCTATGCTGTTCGTTCTGCTTAATCACTAAAGCTATAGTTATTATAAAGTAATGGGTATAGAGTAGAGATTCATGCTATACAGTGTATTCATTTTTTTCTGTGTTCTAAAACTGTTCCTTTTTCATTTCATGGTACATTATGTCTGCGCGAGGTCTGCGAGTCTCTACAGCAGTGACCTTCGAATTACAGCCAGATGGCTTTCCCAGCCAAGATGCGCCTGGGAACAACACCCTCACCTAGTCGAAGAAGCAGAACTGTACCAAACAAAATACATTGTATACAATGCTAAATTCACCATTTTTATGTATAAGGCATATGTCATGAGAACCCAAAATTCGATGGGCGTGTATGAAAAATTCTAATGAGGGGCTTGAGAAAGCTCAAATCGTAGGTGGTGTGATGACCTGTCCTTTCCTTGTGTCCAATCGAAATTGGGGATCCTTACACTTGCAACATTTGGGGGGTGGAACACTGACCTGGAAAACAGTATAACTAGCCTAGGTTTAGCTAGAGATTTTGTCCGACTTGTCCGAATAGCTGACCTGTCACTGACCCAACGCACTCAATAGCTGATCGAGAACAGAGGTGCTGCAGAGCACTCTGTCAGACAGACTCACAGACCCAATCAGGGGTTTTGGGAACCTTAAGTGCTGGCGAAGCACTTTGCTGGGGAATTTGATAGCCCAATCGGGGTTCTGACTGATAGCTGCAGAGAGGGAGAAGCGCAGGCGTTGCAACTGAACTGTGGGTGCTGGTCTCAACTTTGGTGGTTCGGTTCTGATCCAAATCTGGTTTTCCTGTCCTGGTTTCCATTCTGCACCTGCTGGCCTACTGGCAACTGCATTCCTTGGGGTTCTTCTGTCCTTAACTGACCCGTAGCCAGGGTTGGTCTCCACACCGTTCTAGGTAAATATAAATCTGTGAGGGAAACACCCTTGCGTCCTTTCCTCTCCTTTCTTGAAATAGTTAAAGTCTTATTTGTCCATTGTTTCTTTTCCTACCCTCCCTGTTCTGACAAATAATAAAGTCTTACAGTTTAGCTGTTTATTAGCATGTTCCATTTTTCCCCATCCTTTAAGTCAATTGCGAAATACTGTTCATGAAATATAGATGTTCCCTTTCTTTACCCTCCGTTAGTCAAATTAAAGTGGTTGCTCTGAATTATTAGCGTGTTCCATTTCTAACCTTCCCTACAGCTACATGGTTACTTCATTTTTCGTCAGTTACAAAATTAAGTTCCTTTTCCTTATCCACCTTTCTAGTGGTACTCAAACTTTGATTTCTAGCATGTTCCTTATTTTTCCCGTCCTTTAGAAACACCATATCAAGTCTAATTTCTGAAGTTTCTTATTAGCATGTTCCCTGTTCTTACCTTCCCTTTAGTCCTCTAAATGGTTGGCATCATATATTTCTTACATGGTTATACGCTTTTCATGATTCTTATTATTGATAGTTTGCTCGCTGTAAACCTTATGCTTTCAAACCTTGAAGAAAACTAGATAAAGGTTTTCAAAACTTCTTGAGTCTGTGGTTATTTTAAAGAGTGCAATTGTTATAAATGTTATTTTAGACTGCTTATCTTTTCAGCTAGCTCACTGATCCATTGTGGTCATAGGTATCAAATAACACGGATTGATAAGTCTATGGTATAGGAATTAGTTAGGATTAAATTGCTGGTAGTAGAGTGTAGGTTACCCGATTAATAAATATGGTGAATTGAATTTATGGGCCCAAATGTGCATATGGTAAAATTATAGTCGGGTGACCTGCGCGCTCTATCAAGGGATTTATGACCTGTTCCTAGAATATTATGATGGATTGCATAGGAGTCGCACGGGGGCCCAGATGATGCACTGGACGAGTTTTTGGCGGGTATACAACTGCCCCGGCTAGAGGAGGAACAAGCGGAGCTGCGAGGGCAGGACATCACTCTGGGAGAAGTGCGGAGTGCCAATAAGACACCGGGTTCGGATGGCCTCCCAATTGACTTTTATTTAACCTATATTGACATACTAGCTCCAAAATTGGTGAGGAGTTATAAAGAGGCCCGGATGGTGGGGAGGCTCCCAACTTCTATGAGGGAGGCTGCCTTTGTCCTACTTCCAAAACCGGGAAGGGATGCAATGGATAGGTTGGCGTACCGCCTGTTATCCATGCTGAGGTCCGACTACAAGATATTAAGCAGAATTCTGGCTACTCAGCTCATGCCCCATATGGTACACTTAGTTCATAGGGATCAGGCGGGTTTTATTCCAACCCCCAACACAGCCGTTACAATATGGCGCCTCCTTCGCATGTTGGATGCGGATCATGGTGACACTCCCAGTGCCGCAGTACTCTCTGTGGATGTAGAAAAGGCCTTTGATAGCCTGGAATGGCCGTATCTGTACCGCGCTATGTGCGCATTTGGCCTTGGGGAGGACTTTGTGGGGTGGACGGGACTATTGTATCGAGATGTGACAGCTAGGGTGCGGACAGGGTTGACTGTATCCTCCCCCTGTGCAGTAGGTCGAGGAACACAACAGAGCTGCCCGCTGTCACTGCTGTTGTTAGCGTTGGCTATTGAACCGTTGGCTATACAGGCTAGGCTGGCGCGCCATTATCTGGGCCTGACCCTTCGCGGTATGGAACAATATATTTCCCTGTATGCTGATGATCAACTAATTTTCTTGGCCAACACGGGAGTGGCACTGGAAGGAGCGACACAACTACTGCAGGTGTTCGGAGAAATGTCAGGACTGGGGGTTAACTGGGAGAAGACTTGTCTCTTCCCAGTAGTTCCAATAGCGGGAGGCCCTGATCGAGTAGCGGGAATTCGGTGGGAACCAACATGTCTACCCTATCTTGGGGCCAATATTTATCATACATCTGCGGATCTGCTGGAAGGAAACGTGGGAAGGGCCCTACGTGGACTGCAAGGGAACCTGACTTGCTCTGCTGCTCTCGGTTGCTGGGAGGGTGGCATGCCTGGAGATGGTGGCTCTCCCCGCCTGCTGTATTATTTTCGGGCATTGCCGATTTGGATACCAGGGGCAATCTTTAGGCAGCTTAGGTCAATGGTTAGCGGCTTCTTATGGGGAAGTGGCAGGAAACGGGTGGCATTGTCTTCCATGATGAGGCCCAGATTGGATGGGGGACTAGCGGTACCGGATGCCGACACAAGCGGTGGCTGGGGAATTTCGGGGCCAAGAGGGCCAAGAAGGTCGGTGGATCCTACGGCATGTACTTTCATTTACAGTGTTACAACAACCCTTGCACCTTGGGTCGCTCACTGTTGAAGAGCGGACATTAAGACAATGTTGGACTCTGAGCCATTGTAGAGTCAACGTTAGTCGCCCATATGCACCGGAGATTCCCCTGGGCATGTGCACTGCCCTCCCACACGGGGGGGGGGATTGGTCGGCACTAGCAGACTGGGAAACGGTGGGGCTCCAGGACATGGGGGATTTATATGAAGATGGGGTGCTACTACCTTTTCAGACGCTACAGGAAAGGTATGTTTTGCCACGAGGGGACTATTTGCTGCATGCAGCCCTGTTTGCGGCCATACAGCACCACTGGAAGGTAGGGCTCTCAGAGCCCCAAACTTCTATGACGTGTCAATACGTGGTGAAGGCTGCTGGGATGTTTAAGGCGAGTACATGTCTCTACAGGCGCTTGAGCACGGAAGGCCTGCGTCCGTTGACGGTATTACGAGGAAAATGGGAGGAGGATTTTGGGAAGGAAATACGGGAAGCGACGTGGGCTCAATTGATTTGAAGGGCATGGAAGAGAACACGGAATGCTAGGTATCAATTAATACACTTCTTTATATTGCATAGGGCTTATCTAACCTCAGCCAGAATCAACCGATACTTCCGGATGGATACCGCCCAGTGCCCTCGCTGCGGCCTAGAGGGGGCAGAGTTACCTCGTATGCTGTGGACTTGTGGACAATTGGGAACATATTGGAATGAAGTAGTCAAACTGCTCTGTGACATTACAGAGCGCCGTATAGACATTGACATGGGCACCTGTATATTACATTGGTTTCCACACACCCCTAAGACAAAGATCACGAGCAAATATCTGGACCTCGGCTTACTGCTGGCTAAGAGAGAGATTACAGCCCAATGGAAGTCACGACGGGGGCCAACGATAGGGAAGTGGAAATCAGAGTTACTCAAATGGGTAAAAAGTGAGCGTACAGTTAGATTGCAGCAGGCTATATGTACTAATAATGAGAAGACGCTGGAGGCAGCAGAGCGTGGGAAGCATTAGTGATAGCGCTTCAGATACCTGACACTGATTTGGAGGTGGGCCCTGCTGAGGAGACTCCAGAGGGTTCCCCTTGATTGGACCCGTAGTAGGGAATGTGGTAGGGGCCTGGTCAGGTGGTGAGTGCATGTGATAAGGTGAAACGCATGGTGATGGGCAGGTATGGTCCCCAAAATATCCAGAAACGAGATTTGACATACCTGATGTTCATATTGGATTCTGAGATTGAAAGACTGGGCACACCAGAAGCAGAGGGAGGGAATGGGAGATTGATTGGGTTAGCCTAGTGTTCATGTTCTGACTTGCATTGTCGAAAAGTAGACTTAACAATATAGAAAATGTGCTCCTATTAAAATAGGTATATGTGCGATTGGATTATTATTGAGAATTGCCTTATTTAGTAACAGCCTTTTAAAGGAGACATGATTCATCCTGTGAACTTATGGGAGCACAGACATTGATGTTATGATGTAAGGTATAATGTTACTCATTGCTATATGATTGATATGTATGACATTATAAAACAATAAAAACAGATTTAAAAAAAGAATAAAAGCATTATGAAAATGATTCTGACTTTGAGATATATATAACATATTATTACACCCCACAGTTGCTCAACATTATCAAAGGATTGCTGTTTGCCACTGGTTTCATGACATGTTTCTCACACCACCAGGGTCGTACTTTTGCTTTGCTACTGAAGTGTTTTTCCTGTTAATGTAGATCATCATGCTGATTACAGTTTCAGAATAAATAAACATTACGTTCCTAAGAAACTGTGTTGTTCCCTGTGGTTTAGGAATTGAAACTGAATTCCTTTTCTCACAGAGCAGTTGGGGGTCATCATTCTGTGAACATCACAGCATAGCCTGTGCTAGGGGATACAGTTTGGTGAAAGTTTCCCTATCAGATCATGGGACCTACTGAACTTTTAAAGCTCACTTATGTTTTAAAGATTTCACTAGATGATATATTATTACTTGGCTCCTTTTTAGATAAATTAATTCTTAAAACTGATAAAAAATGATAAAAGATTTACAAGCCCATACCTGACAATGAGGACCATTATTTACTTGCTTACAATCATATATACATTTATTATTTTCACCACTCTGGCCAAGACTGCATTCACAGAACCAGTACTCCCTCAGAAATATATAATTATAGACAGCTGGAGTATTACAGGGTTCCACCCACAAATAGTCATCCAAATGTTCAAAAGAAATTACCTTATTTCAACTATGCTGACAGATCAGATCGGTCAGCCTTCTATTATACACAAAAAGCAGAAACACCTCAAAATAACCTGATCAGTAATCGCAAACTGATACATTCCTGTAAATTTGAACTCTTACTCTACAAGATTATGAATATTGGAAAGAAAACACTAATGAAAACGTGTTTGGGGAACAAACTTTGACACATCCAGGGTAAAAAATGGCTTATTTAATTCATGAATAATCTACATAATTTACTTATCTGAAAAAGACATCCAACAGACAACTTGTCTGGGATTTGGAACCACTAGAGATTTAAAGACACCCTCAATTCCACAATTCAAAACAATTTCCAAAGTGGCAAAGGAAAGAAAATATGGCAGATGTTAAATTAAATGGCATGATCCAGAATGGTGCTTATAATTTAACTGTGTTACAACCCCGAAGGAATAGCCCTATAGCCAATTGATACTGATGTATGGAGGCACAGATTTCTTTCCAAGACTCATGGTCCCTTAGCTAATCACCCAGACCCCAGTTATAATAAATAGACACCTGGAACATTTACCATATACAATGTAGGTAAGATATGCCAACATTGGCTAGCACATTCTAGCCTTGCGGCTGTGAAGGTACACCCGTCTACAATTAATGAAAATATGCATTTTAATGATTTGCACATGGGTCCTCACCTGGCTAAAGTTGTTACATGATTTACATTTACAGCAGGTTATGCTATTCATAGTGAAATTCAGAAATATTCAGAAAAAGAAGCTGCTAAAAGAATTAGAGAGGCTGGCAGACAATGGAATGCAAACACTCTCTAAACGAGACTACGTGATAAGCATTGTAGTGTCATCAGCTTATGACGTTCTAAAAGAAGACTTAAGTCTTTTACAACATGGATAGGCTATGTTGCAGGCAATTACACCGCTAAATTGGACACTGCAGAGACTTGAATCTAATAAAGTGCTTTGGCAGCTCATAAACCAGAATGCCATATTTGAACCTCACAATTTGACACCCACACAAAAACATGGCTAAGAAAGAAGCCACCTACACTTTATTAAAAAATGAAGAAATAGAAAATGGCCACTTTCCTTAGCAGAAGAGACATATCACATGGTTCCTACATGGAGTATTTTCCCTGCCTGTCACACCCTGTCACTTTCATAGGTGTCAGAAGTATAAGTCCTTGGGTTGGTATGAAAGAACGCACAAAACCTTGCTCCATCACGAATGACAGTCACTATTTAAATGTTACTGTTATACCCAAGACAGTCCCGCATCCATAAATTCAGCTGGATGTTCCAGTCTTCTACCTCACACTCCTCTGCGGTTCCGTTACTCTGCACGGAACTTGTAACCCTTTCAAGCTAGGTTTAAGATGTAGTGTATTAGCTGCACCTGTCTAACTTATTCCAGTGTATACCACACACTCCTGAATAATGGTTCCTATTGAATAATCATAAATAAAACATGCTGTGGAACAGCCAAGGGCCAACCATATTTGTTCACTTTCTCAAAATCCCTAAAATGTGCTATAAACCCGCATCCACCTGCCCCCCTCACTCCCCCCCCCCCCCCCCACTGCACACGCGAAGGGTTCTGGAAAATGTTAATTGGCCCAATTTAGATATAGCTAATACGCACATTGATATGTTAAACTTGTTCAGTCAATCATCAAATTTGTAGAGCGCTTAACTTGCTGCAAGAGGTCCTCTTAAATTCAGTGGCAGAAAGGTTTGACTTCTAAACAGCCCGCTCTGCATCAGATATTCAAAAACTACTGCAAAAACAGTATCCTAATCCTTTTGTAGATTTTGTGCACACCACTGTCCATTCATCAAACACAACAGGCATAATGCCCTTCTTGAAATGCATTGGATCTGGCATATTGACCGAGTTTAAAAATGTTTTTGTACTTCTGCCTTCGTTCTTCCATTTACTGTTTTCTCGGTGCATTTCCAACAATTGTTCTGTTCATTGGCGGTGGCATTGTTATCTTTCTTCTAGTTATTAAATAAAAGCTAGATTCAACTACCAACATGAATTTCAATTATCTAACTGAAATCCACAGCAATTGTAAAGCCGAAGACAAATGGTTGACGCCTTGAGCATTCCTATGCCAGTTCAAGTGCCACAAATAGATATGTAGACCATATGATGCCATCACTGATTGGGAAGGCATGAACAAAAAGGTCAAATCCCTTTCCAGCTCAAAAGGGAAAGGATGGTCCCTGATTTTCTGAAATAAGGTGAGGAGTGTGCCAAAAAGATAGTTTATGCCCTTTTTTTAAAAAATGTTTTTCTTTTTGTATCCAGCCACATTATTAAGAAATAAAATGCTTTGCCTGGTTTGCCATTTAGATTATCTATGCATATATAATAACAATATAAGTTTTCTTTTTAGACAAGACTCAGTATTTTTACATATTAATTAAATTCAATGTGAGGTATAATGGTGTGTTGTGGCGTGAGAAGCAGTGAGGTGGAGGCGGAGCGGCGCATGTAAGTGAAGAGAGGCAGTGCAGGCATGCAGTGTCTGCTGAATATGAGAAGAGTAGGCATCCTTGGCGTGTCACAGCTCCTTCCTGGAGCGGGAGCAGGTAAGTAGAGGCTCACAGGCGATAGGCCCTGTGACAAAGGGTAGAGGACCTGGGGCAGCGCGGAAGCGGCCAGCTTGTGTCTGGTGCGGCTTTTGATTATGGAGGAGTTCCCCCAGCACCTGAAACAGGCTGTTACACGGCCTTTTACAGCTGCTTTGGTGTCTGCTTTGGTGTTGCGTACTGAGAGCTTCTTGTCAACTTCAGGTATGGTCCTATTTGCCTGTGCTCTTGCCATACCTTCACCCTACCATCCTTCACTCCTTCATCGTCTCATAACAGTGGCATCCAGGGAGATTTAAGGCGAGTCTGGATTGCGATGGCAACCTGGTCCAATAAAATTTCTAGGCCTGGAATTCGCAAACGACCTCATCTCCACTCTAGAGGTGAACGAAACCACCACTTTAAAACAAATCACAGATCTTTTAGAAGGGTGGTCTCCAAAATTCTTATTGTGGGCGGGTAGAGTCGGAACGATTAAAATGATGATCACACCTCTCATAAACATCTCGTTAGTATGTTGCCCATGATGCTATTGAATAACTTTATAAATAAGGTAGATAAGGCTATTGGTAACTTCCTATGGCAAGGAAAAAAAGTGAGGATCTCCACAAGTAAATTAAGGCTCGGGAAAACATGGGAGAGTTGGCCTTCCTAATTTTAGAAATTATCAAATAGCATACCTTTGCAAACAGGGAGCTGCATGGTTCATGAACAACTCTAATTACAAACCACAATTGGTAGATGTGGACATCATAACAAATACGAAAAAAGCCCTAAAACGGCTGGAGACTCTCTCCACAACAAAAATAGGTGCCTCAGATTTACAGGCGATCGGGAACAACCCTGTGATAAACATAAATAAAGAAAAAAATATTCTGGAAAGATTAGTCACCCAAAGGGATCAACTTCCTCAAAGACCTATATAATGAGACTAGTCCTATTCAATTCTCCACACTTAAAAAAGATAAGGGTTTAACCGAGTTAGATTTCTATGACTTTCTGAAATTGAAAGTCCAGATCTCGAAACTTAACTCTAATTTTACCCCCCCCCCCCCCCCTCACCCCACTCAAGACTCATGACTCACCCAATTATTAAGTGCAGGCCACACAGTCTCAAGGATTTACAAACTACTGTGCCGCGAACCGTGCAAACAACATTTGAATAATGTGGCAAAATGGGAGGCAGAACCAAACAGCAAAACAATTACACTGGAGTGGAAGCAATACATACAATGCCTTTCAAACACAAAATCTCCCCTACTCTCTCTCAAACAAAATTTATGATCATAAACAGGTCATACTGGACCCCCGCAAGACTGTTTAGATTAAATCTACCCCAGTCCCCACTATGCTGGAATTGTAACGCTCACACAGGTGACTTATCTCACATGTTCCTACTATGCCCGATGCTAGAAAGGTTTTGGAATCAAATGTAGATTTTACACAGCCTTGGTGTGCTGAAAATCTGGATTTTTTTAAGGACATGGAGGCAAATATTATGCAATAATTCCTTATTGCTCAGCAGCAAGAAGTAAACATCATGTTCTTAGAATAAAGAATATAGAATCTCTAAGAACATTCCAAACTCAACAAAAGTCCATAACATCATATGCTCCTCCTTCTGCCATTGCCTGCTAAAAGAGAAAATGTAAAACGTTTTATATTTTGAGTCTTTAATCTGAAAACAATCCATCAAAGCGAAAATCTTCTTTCGTCCTCAAACGTAGAGATGAGACGTATCCAAAACCCGACCCATTCAATTTGGATTACGAGTGTGAGCGTGAGAGGAGTAAGTGTCCTGAGGCGGAAGCCGGGACTGCGTTGATTTTAAATACATTGCGATTGCTGCTCTGTTTTTTAATCTGTGATTTACGTTTTTAAACGTCACCTGTGTCTGTGTGCTACTTATTTTAGAAAAACGGCCACTGTTGTGCACTTTACTCGAACCTATCACCGGAGGCAACTTGCTCCCGTGGGTTCCGCCATTTTGGGTCGGGAGCCGGCCGAGCAGTGCAGTGCTCCGCCCCTCCCGCCCTTTCCTCATTAAAAGTCAGACTCTCCACACGCCACACGGATTACGAGTGTGAGCGTGAGAGGAGTAAGTGTCCTGAGGCAGAAGCCGGGACTGCGTTGATTTTAAATACATTGCGATTGCTGCTCTGTTTTTTAATCTGTGATTTACGTTTTTAAATGTCACCTGTGTCTGTGTGCTACTTATTTTAGAAAAACGGCCACTGTTGTGCACTTTACTCGAACCTATCACCGGAGGCAACTTGCTCCCGTGGGTTCCGCCATTTTGGGTCGAGAGCCGGCCGAGCAGTGCAGTGCTCCGCCCCTCCCGCCCTTTCCTCATTAAAAGTCAGACTCTCCACACGCCACACGGATTACGAGTGTGAGCGTGAGAGGAGTAAGTGTCCTGAGGCGGAAGCCGGGACTGCGTTGATTTTAAATACATTGCGATTGCTGCTCTGTTTTTTAATCTGTGATTTACGTTTTTAAACGTCACCTGTGTCTGTGAGCTACTTATTTTAGAAAAACGGCCACTGTTGTGCACTTTACTCGAACCTATCACCGGAGGCAACTTGCTCCCGTGGGTTCCGCCATTTTGGGTCGGGAGCCGGCCGAGCAGTGCAGTGCTCCGCCCCTCCCGCCCTTTCCTCATTAAATGGCTCCCCTCACTAGGAAGCGCAGCGGACGAGTGCAGCGGGCGCGCCGGCGGCGCGCCAAAGGCGAGCCCGTCTGCGCCCGTCTGCGCCCGTCCGCGCCGGACCCGCGCCTAGGGTCATACCCCCTGCATCTCTCGATCTAAGTCCTACATTCAAACAGACCTACAATAGAGAGACGCTCTGGGCCCTAAACAATAAATCCTCCAGCAAGGGTTGTAAAGTATGGGAACCCGGGACGAAGGCACCATTTGCATCCTCCCATTGTGCCAACTGCTCTCAAATGTTGCCTAATCTGCTCTGGCTACCTATTACACCCCAAGGAAACCAAAACAAGTTCTCTACTAGAAAAAAAGACTCTCTGGTGAAGTGCCTCCTTCTTAACACGAGGTCGCTAGTTAAACACAGCTTGGAAATAGCAGAGCTAATCCAAGATGAGGACATAAAAATAGCATTCATTACGGAATCATGGACTGATGCAGCATCAGGTCCGGATATAGTCAAAGCCACCCCCCAGGATTTTGTCTGCCACACCCAAAACAGGGACAAGAGGAGAGGGGGTGGTCTAGCCATCATCCACCATAAAAACATCAGAGGCTCCTTTCAACCCGGTCCCACTGGCCTTGATGATTCTCTGCTTTTCAACTTTACTTTCGCAAACCACTTGTCCTTCACAGGCTGCCTTGTTTACAGACCCCCACGGGAGAAAGCCCGATTTCTAGCAGCATTGAGTACTCTACTAGAAGCGGCAATATGTACCCAAAGGTTCACTCTACTGGGTGATTTTAACTTTCATCTGGAATGCAATGCAGACTCAGACACTCGAGAGCTAATTGAACTTCTGCAGGGGATTGATATGATGCAACTGGTATTGGATCCCACACACAGAGCAGGACATACCCTAGACGGGATTTTCTCGAATTATCCCAGTCTAAAAGTTAGCTTGGTTTTACCAGTCTCCTGGTCAGATCACTCAGCGATTCACTTTGCCATTCCCCTCACCACTCCTGATAAACCACCTAGCACCAGAAACGTCCCGAGACAAGTTAGAAAATGGAAAAACATTAAAGGGGACAATCTGGACGACATATTAAAAAACTCCCTGACCCCCCTTCCTAACAACGTGGAGGAAGCAGCTAGGACTTATACGGCCTGGTTGGACCAGGCTTGTTTACTCTTGGCCCCCCCCAAAACCACCCACTCCACTCGGGTAAATCCCACTGCTCCGTGGTTCACTGAACAAATTAGGGAACATAAAACACGATGTAAAAAGCTCAAAAAGATCTGGCGAATGAATTATAGCGATTCGGATAAACAAACTCTTAATGCTGAGCAAAGACGTTACAAAGATAGAATCCTACAAGCAAAAAAGGCTTTTCTCACGAAACAGTTAGAAGATGCCAGCAATACCCCCAAAGAACTATTCCAAACGGTCTCTTTCCTAGCAAACCCAAAAACCACAGATATTCCCTCTAGCCTTTCACTCTGTGAAAGCCTGGCCACCTTTTTTCGTGAAAAGGTAGAGAACATCTTTTTTTCCCTAGACAGTCAGGTGAAGACCTCTTCCTCGAGGGAGGACCCGGATCCCCTCGGTCCTGTGGAAACACTTCAACACTTTCAGTCCATCACGGAAAAGGAAGTGGTGAGACGTATACTTAAAATCAAATCAGGCTCCCCTCATGATCCCTGTCCCACCGCTGTGGCCAAACTAGCCCCAGAGGCCATTGCCAGAGGACTCACCCCCTTTTTAATCAGATGCTAGAGAAAGGGGAATATCCCGCCAGATGGAAGCGAGCCTCCATTCTACCCCTGCTAAAAAAAACGAATTTAGACATCACTGAGATGAACAACTATCGCCCGATTGCCCGACTCCCCCTCCCGGCCAAAATAATGGA
The DNA here is from genome assembly GCF_964261635.1 of Lissotriton helveticus. NCBI lineage: Eukaryota > Metazoa > Chordata > Amphibia > Caudata > Salamandridae > Lissotriton > Lissotriton helveticus. The sequence continues at coordinate 1,376,629,402 of NC_136065.1, read as the reverse complement.
AGGCAGCCTGAATGCGCAACTCAGCGCTTTTTTAAGAACAGGGGACCATCTTGACTCTTCCCAACACGGTTTTCGTGCGGAACACAGCACGGAATCCGCTCTGATCAAATCCATGGAAGACATTAGGCAGGTGATGGATGCAGGAGGCAGAGCGGCCCTGATTTCTTTAGATCTTTCCGCGGCCTTCGACACGGTCCACCACAACTTGCTGGTGGACCGGTTGAGGGCCTGTGGAATCCAGGGAAAGGCTCTAAAAATCCTACAAGCTTTCCTGTCCGATAGAACTCAGACAGTGGCGCTAGGAGGCCATGAATCACATACATTTGTATTACCCTGCGGAGTCCCCCAGGGATCTTCGCTTAGCCCCACCCTTTTTAATGTTTATGTGTCGACCCTTGCACCGGTGATTCGATCGTTCAGTTTTCAACTCACGGCTTATGCCGACGACACACAGATTGTGGTGTCCCTCTTACCCGGCAACACTGATAATACAGCAGACAGATTCAAAAACTGTATGCACGAAGTGGGTTGCTGGATGGCACAAAGCTGCCTCAAACTGAACTCCTCGAAGACAGAGGTCCTGCTCTTTGGAGCAAGGGAGAACTTCTGGTCCCCTAGATGGTGGCCAGACGAAATAGGACCACTCCCCGTGCCGGTTGACAAAGTAAAAAACCTGGGCATACTGGTGGACAGCTCTCTGTCCTTTAAACCCCAGATTAATGCACTCTCTTCTTCTCTGCATTATACCCTCAAAACCATTAGGAAAATTCTCCCGTATTTGGAGAAGAAACACAAGAAAACTATAGTTACAGGCCTAGTGCTTTCACGCTTGGACTATTGTAACAGCCTGATGCTAAACGCCCAGCAGAGTGTACTTAATAAACTCCAACTATTGCAAAATGCAGCCGCCCGCCTGATCACCGATACTCCCAAATTCGCATTGGTAACTGAGGACTTGGTGGCACTACACTGGCTGCCAATTCGTAAGAGAATTGTATTCAAGGCACTATGCATGGTCTTCAAAACCCTTCATGACATGGGCCCTAGACACATGAAACTGCTTTTTCGCTGGCACAAACCGGCACGAACCCTGAGGTCAGGAGAACTGGCTCTGGTCACGGTCCCCAGAATTAAAAGAGCTCGCTGGGGAGGTAGGAGCTTCTCCCTTAGGGCGGCAGAGGCCTGGAACAAACTCCCACTGGTGCTCAGACAAACTCAGGACCTGATGGTCTTTAGAAGAGGACTCAAGACTTGGCTCTTCACTCAGTAAGCCTGCTCACCCACGCCAACTCTATCATACCAGCGCCAGGACACCTCCGGGTAACAGAGCGCTCTACAAATGTGCTAAATAAATAAAATAAAATAAATAAATAAAATAAATAAATAAATAAAATAAATAAATAAATATTCTGACCTGCATAAATACAACACATAATCATCAGGGCCTGGGTTATAAAATGGGAGGGATAATATTTGCCTCCGTGTCCTTAATAAAATCCAGATTTTCAGCCCACCAAGGCTGTGGAAAATCTACATTTTATGGCACAACATGGAGGCCAACATTATGCAAATTCAAAGCATATCAATGATACATTGAGCCGCACTCTCAATAGGTTTAAAATTTAATTTTCTAAATACAGAATCTGTTGACCAATCTGCACTCTTTAAAATATCCTGTAGACTGCCTCCTAAAATTTTAGCTTTTGATGCAGCTGCCCCTCTTACTGAATGTGCACCAAATGTATTTATATCTATGCCTGCTTTACACATTAATGTTTTCACCCATCTTCCCAAAGTGGCAGATGAAACCGCTTTATATGGATACTTCAAAGAAATGAGTAATTGATCCACCCCAACAGGTCTAAAAGGCCTTGTTCTACATTCGTATTCCTTCCCACAACGTGCCACACAAAGTTTTTCCTTCTCTAAAAGATATGGATAAAAAACAGAAGTAGAATTTGTTTTCGGTCTTTGTTTAATATAAAAACAAATTCCTTCAGGAGTAAAACATCTACTTGTTATATCTAGTGCCCGAACATCTGAAACTCTTCTAAAAGAAAGAAGGCACAATAACATAATAAGTTTAAAAGATACATTTTTTAAATCCAAAAATCTATTATCATCCCAAGACTCAATTAAACGCAAAATAACAGACACATCCCAAAAAGAGGTATACCTAGGACCAGAAGGATTAGCCAACCTGATACTTCTCAATAGTCTTTTAACCATAATATCTTGACCAACAGTCAATCCATTTACCAAAACATGACCTGCTGAAATAGCAGACCTATGTAAATTCACTGACCTATATGCCAAACCTTTTTTATACAAATCTGTCAAATAATTCAAAACTTGAACTACATCTGCTGATATGGGATCCAAATTCCTTTCCACACACCAACCATCCCATTTATTCCATGCCGATTTATATACCCTTCTTGTTCCCTGAGTCCATGATTCCTCAATGAGTTTCGATGCCTCAGATGAAAGTCCTGGCTTACTCCAGACTCTCCTGAAAGTTTCCAAGCTAACAGATGCAGTTGACCTGAATCCACCAAACTGTGAGTCTCCCCCATTGGGCCCCGCAAAATCCCTCGAAACATGGGAAGAAGAATTGGATAATCCACACTCATCTCGAACAAGCTTGAGAACTCCAAAACTGAGTTATCAACACCACAATTTCCTTCCATTTCCTGTCACTCTGCTTATCATTGAAAAAGGTGGAAAAGCATAAGGACGTAGGCCCCTCCAATCCTGCAGAAAAGCATCTATTCCCATCGCCTCCGGATCTGGATGCCAACTGAAAACCTCTCCAACTGAGTGTTTACCCTGTTCGCAAAAAGATCTATCTGAACAACCCCAAAAATGTGTTCAATTTCATAAAAATCATCCTATCTAACATCTAATCGCTGGAATCGTAAAAGTTCCTTGAACACCAATCTGCTACAGAATTGGAATTCCCTGGTATATGTTCTGCCTGAACATAAATATTCCTTTCCAAACAGTATTTCCTAGAATACTTTCGCTATATCTGCTAATCCTTTTGACCGAGGACCTCCCATCCTGTTGACATAACGCACTGCAGACACATTGTCCATCCTCAAGATAACTGAACATCTTGCAGTTTTTTCTCCAAAACATTTTATCGCAGAAGGTCCTGCTAATAATTCTAAACAATGTATATGTAAGTTCCTTTCCTGACTCGTCCAACGACCTCCAGTACTTAGCCAACCACATCTTGCACCCCATCCTTCCAGACTTGCATCTGATTCTACAATTAGATCTGCATTCTCTCCAAATATTGCTCTGCCATTCCATGCCTCCATATTCCTCATCCACCAATTTAATTCCTGTCTCGCTTCCTGCGAGAGACATACACTCTCTGAATATTTCAAACCATTTCTTAAATGGAAAGCCTTCAACCTCTGCAAAGCCCTGTAATGTAAAGGACCTGGAAAAATCGCCTGGAAAGGAGTCCTACTATGCGAGCCAACATTCTCAAAGAGATGCTGTTCATTTTCAAAACATTTTTTAATTCCTTCCTTATTCTTTTTAGTTTTTCCTTTGAAAGCTTCAATACTGCTTCCTCTGTATCTATCACAAAATCTAAGAATTGTGTTTGCTGACTGGGTAGACATTGTGATTTCTTCCTGTTGACTACAAAACCTAGAGACTCTAGCAACTCTATCACAAACATTGTCTGAGAGAGTAGAGTATCCTTGTCCTGATTCATTATCAGAATATCGTCTAAATATATTATCATTCGAACACCCCTCTCTCTCAGAAAAGCCGCTACCGGACGAAGTACCTTCGTGAAACACCGCGGTGCGGATGACAGGCCGAAAGGTAGACACACAGACTTCCACATCTGATCTTTTCATACGAACCCCAAAAATCTTTGATGTTCTCTCCAAATTGGTATCGTAAGATAAGCATCCTTTAGATCCAATCTTGTCATCCAATCCCCCTTCAATAACACATCCTTCAATAGATGAATTCCCTCCATTGTGAAATGGTAATATACCACCCAATTGTTCAATTGTCGTAGGTTTATTACAGGGCGCATGACCCCTTTGTCTTTCTTCTCTACTAGAAAGATATTGCTTATAACCCCTTTCACATTGTCTCTCTCTCTCACGATCGCTCCTTTTCTTAATAATTCCTGAACCTCCAAATCTATGAGTTTCATTTGATCTTTCCTGAAAAGTAAACAATTTGGTACCCTTTCCTGTACAGGATCAGCAATGAATTCTATCCTGAAACCTTTTACAGTTTCTAACACCCCAAGGGTCCATTGTTATTGACCTCCAAATCTCTGTAAATTGGGAAAGTCTGCAGCTCAATTTTACTTGGATAACAGAAAGGTCTTGACTTACCACTTGATCCTCTGCCTCGTCTCTCTCCTCTATTATATCTTCCTCTTCCTCGTTGACGTTGTGGAAAAAATCCACCTCAAAAGTATTGTTGACCCTGGTAGCCTCTTCCGCTTGTAAAAGAGCCTCTAGTGATACCTTGTCCTCGGCCGGGAAACCGGCTCCTCGTTCTCCCAGCCAAGCCAAAAACACGCTCACTAAAAACTTTCTTTATCTCTCTTTGAGACTTCTGTAGGCTGTTAAATGCCCCTACATACCTTGATAAATCTTTTATAAATTAATCTCCAAAAAGATGACCCTTAGCCAAGGGTCCTTCCTCTTTTACCGCAAGGTCTACCAACTTTGGGTCAATTTTAAGTAATAAACTCTTTCTCCTCTCAATGGATAAAGCAGTATTTGTGTTGCCCAATAAACATACGACCCTTTGAATCCACTCTCGAAGTTCTTGTACATCAATATTACTTTTTCCAACATAGGCCTCCTCCGCCATGTCAAATATTTTCGAAACTGGGCCAACTATATCCAAAACCCTATCCTGACAAGATTTTAACCCCCTATCAATTCCTTTCCTTGGATCACGGCCCCCTTTTGCAATAAATGCAATCAATTTCGAATCAAGTTCTGGTGTCATTAACACCTTATTATCCACACTGGGTCATGGGCATTCAGATCTTAGTCTAACTCTAACTTCTTTTGGAATTTCCCTTCTGATCCAATATTCCAAATATTTAACCACATGATCAGAAGGTGTCCATTCCGGAGAAAAAGGATGCTTTATTAATAATGGGTCAAACATATTATCACCCAACGGATCTTTAATACTCTCAGATCCTGTATTATCATCCTTTTTAATTATTTTAACTTGTATTTCCTCATCCGTTTCAAAATCTGAACTACAACTCAACTCCACCTTTGCACTCTCAGAGGAATCCTCACATACAACATACTTATGCTTGCGCATAGCTCTGCTGGATTCTTCATGTGGGCCTCTTACTTGTCCCTCTTTAAATCCCGAGGCTTCCACTACTTGCCTGTCTGAACAGCATATGTGTTCTACCATCGTAGATCTTGATTTCTTTCCATGTTCTTCTTTTGAAGAAACATGTTTCCTTTTTCTTGAAGCCTTTTTACTGATTCTTTGCGCTGAATCATTCTCATGAGCTGAATACAAATTTTCTTCCTCATGACTTCCTGATTTAGAAGTAGCCATCAATTCTAACTTATTTTCCATTCTTATAGATACTTCAGTTGTTATTTTCCCAATAGCTTTATTCATTTTTTCCTCAAGAGAACCCTCTCCTTGTTCCATTTTAATTATAATATCTTTTAAACCTAATAAAATTCTACCTTATAATATTCACAACCTAAATTTAATTCCTATTTCTGAAGAATATATCACAACAAAACTATTTTAACAAAGACTTCTACAATTCAAATCCTAAAACTTTTACTGCACATCAATTTTTCCCCTCAAAGCGTCTGAAATAGTCTTCCCTCGTACTGGAATAATTCCGTCTCGTCTAGCTGACTAGAAAATATTCTCCATGAGGCTTAGTGACGACGTTGCTAAGCAACCGATGTCCCTACCGGAGCTGACTCGAGTCAAAAAGCTTCTTTCCTCACACGCAATAATCCATGCGCGTCTTCCTTCGTTGCAAACTATCAAACGTCACTATCGAGGCTAAAGGGTTCCTTCCTTGTAAGCGCGTGACTCGCCCCCGAAGCCGATTGAAGTAAAACGGCTCCACGTCACGGTAAGCACGCGAATAAAGCTCTCGCTTACATTTCTAAATGCGCTCGAGGCTTAAGTGTTCCTTCCTTTTATGCGCGTGACTCACTCTCGAAGCTGATTGAAGTAAAACGGCTCCTCGTCACGGAAAGCACGCGAACAAAGCTCGCGCTTAAATTTTTAAAAGCGCTCGCGACCAATGCGCAAAACAGCCCCTTTATAACAAACCATTTCTACTTTCATGAATACCGTTTTAAACAGTTTAAATCATGAAATTAAACATGCCGAAACTCTAAACAAAAATATAAATATTTTAACAACTAACACATTTTCCTTACTATGCGATGAAGTCATGTAAAGCCTCTACTAAAATACTTACCTCAAATACTACAAATAGGGGCTATTATCGCTTCTCACCATAAATATAAATATGATTCTTTTAGTTATACTCACAACTAATTCGATCTTTATCCCAATTCAAAACTTTAAACATTTAAAATTAAATAGTCACCCTCGATACTTCCTCATATTTATATCATACTTAAACAAAACTCTAAAATTCATTTACCAAGCCTTTTACATCATATAATCTGTAATTAAACATTCAACAGAAAAATAGAACTTATCTCTTTGAGCAGCAGCAACAAAAGAAGGAGGAGCATATGATGTTATGGACTTTTGTTGAGTTTGGAATGTTCTTAGAGATTCTATATTCTTTATTCTAAGAACATGATGTTTACTTCTTGCTGCTGAGTGGTAGCAATAAAGGAATTATTGCATAATGTTGGCCTCCGTGTCGTGCCATAAAATCTTCAAATACATTTCACAGACACTCAACATCTCCCCGGTTAAATAACTATCTTACATATTGGCAGGCTTTTTGGACCCTGATCTGTCTGGGTAGGATGACCGCTTTCTGCATGACTTAATGTTAACTCTTGCGTGTAAAATAGTCCTGTGTAATTGGAAGAGCTTTGGGAAAATCACATTCAAGAAATGGCAAGAATGGTTAATTTTTTGGGATCACTGACATAATATCGACGTCACAAATATCGAGATACACAAATATCGAGTGAAAAATATCGAGTGCCAAAATATCGACTCCCTATCTACAAACAGGTAAGTACCAAAATATCAACTCCAAAATATCGACTTACAAAAATATAGACTGTCAAAATATCGATTTTTTTTAATGTCTTAAAATTAAGTTAAAACTAATATAGTAATAAATATATTTAATATAAACTTAGAAATAATTATTTTAAAATTTTAATTTTAATAAATAATTTCTATAATTAAAAAAATTATATCACCAAAAATAATACATATATATATATATATATATATATATATATATATATAAACATATTATTAAATAAACATATATAACATTTTTAGCGTAGCATAGAAAATGGTTAAAATTTATTGTAACAACTATAGTGAGTTCAACATTAGCAAAAGTGTTGGATAGCGTAGAGGTAAAATTTACTATTCCCACTCCAGTGGGTGCAACAGTATGGAAAGCGCTGGATAGCGTAGGGGTTAAAATTACTATTCCCACTCCAGGGATGTATGACGTTACAACGCATACTTTTACAACACCTACCATTACATCAAAACTTTTACAACACAAAAACTTTTACAACTCATACATTTACAACGCAAGACTTTACAACGCATATACCTTTACAACGCATACCATTACAACGTAAGTATTGGTAAGTATATAATATTTGTTTAATATAAATTAATTTAAAATATTATAATATAATTTAATTTTATTTAATTGTATTTAATTAATGTAATTTAAATGTAATTTTACTTTATTTTTACAAAGTACCCCTGTACCCCAAAAACCCTAAACTGACCCTGAACCCTAAAAATTCCCCTTTACCCAAAAACTGAAAACTGACCCTCAACCCTAAAAATACCCCTTTACCCAAAAACTGAAAACTGACCCTGAACCCTAAAAATACCCCTTTACCCCAGAAACTGAAAACTGACCCTGAACCCTAAAAATACCCCTTTACCCAAAAACTGAAAACTGACCCTGAACCCTAAATATACCCCTTTACCCCAAAAACTGAAAACTGACCCTGAACCCTAAAAATACCCCTTTACCCAAAAACTGAAAACTGACCCTGAACCCTACAAATACCCCTTTACCCAAAAACTGAAAACTGACCCTGAACCCTAAAAATACCCCTTTACCCCAGAAACTGAAAACTGACCCTGAACCCTAAAAATACCCCTTAACCCAAAAACTGAAAACTGACCCTGAACCCTAAAAATACCCCTTTACCCACAAACTGAAAACTGACCCTGAACCCTAAAAATACCCCTTTACCCCAGAAACTGAAAACTGACCCTGAACCCTAAAAATACCCCTTTACCCCAAAACTGAAAACTGACCATGAACTCTAAAAATACCCCTTTACCCAAAAACTGAAAACTGACCCTGAACCCTAAAAATACCCCTTTACCCAAAAACTGAAAACTGACCCTGAACCCTAAAAATACCCCTTTACCCAAAAACCCAAACATATAACATTTTAAAAATAATTATATACTTAGCAATACTTACGTTGTAATGGTATGCGTTGTAAAGGTATCTGCGTTGTAAAAACATGCTTTGTAAATGTATGCGTTGTAAAAGTTTTTGCGTTGTAAAAGTTTCGTTGTAATGGTAGTGCATAGTAAAAGTTGGGTTGTAAACGTTGCATACCCACTCCAGTGGGTGCAACAGTAGGGAAAGTGTTGTATAGCGTAGGGGTTAAAATTACTATTCCAACTTCAGAGAGTGCAATAATAGGGAAAGTAAATACTTCACAAATAGATATAAATAACATAAATAGTAATACCAATTACAAATAAATAAAATATTTTACTTGTGTATAAAAAATATTAAATATTTATTTATAAATACAAAATAAAATTATTTAATTATAAAAATTGCCTACTCATACTAATTAATTACCTATTAACAATAAATTATTTTACAATTTCAAAATTAATAAATTTATTTTAATTACCAATTATATTTTAATTAATTACCTATTAAAAATTAATTAACAATTAATTCAAAATAAATACCAATAATTTAAATGACATATTTAATTAATGAGAATTAAATTATTTCCCACCCTATTCCCCTATAAACCCACAACCCGCTACAGAAAATAAATGAATGCAATTAACATATTTATCAATTAATCAATTACAATTATTTACCAATCATATTTTTATTAATTACCAATTATTATTTAATTAACAATGTATTCCAAATAATTAAGAATAAATAAATTAACATATTTAATTAATTATAATTAAATTACTTCCCACCCTATTCCCCTATAAACCCACAACCCGCTACAGAAAATAAATTACTAAAATTAAAATATTTATCAATTAATCAATTATAATTAATTACCAATTATATTTTAATTAATTACCAATTAATAAATTAATTCACAATTAATTATAAATAAATATTAATAAATAATTTAAAAAATGTAATTAATTATAATTAAATTACTTCCCACCCTATTCCCCTATAAACCCACAACCCGCTACAGAAAATAAATTACTAAAATTAAAATATTTATCAATTAATCAATTATAATTAATTACCAATTATATTTTAATTAATTACCAATTAATAATTAATTACCAATTAATTCTAAATAAATATCAATAAATAAATTAACATATTTAATTAATTATAATTAAATTACTTCCCACCCTATTCCCCTATAAACCCACAACCCGCTACAGAAAATAAATTACTAAAATTAAAATATTTATCAATTAATCAATTATAATTAATTACCAATTATATTTTAATTAATTACCAATTAATAAGTAATTGACAATTAATTCTAAATAAATATCAATAAATAAATTAACATATTTAATTAATTAGAATTAAATTACTTCCCACCCTATTCCCCTATAAACCCACAACCCGCTACAGACTTATATTACACAAAAAATAAAAATTATTATTAACTTACCTTAAATTCGATATTTTTGTTGGCTATATTATGTCTAGTCGATATTATGTCCATTCTATATTTTTGATTCGATATTATGTCCATTCTATTCGATATTAATTTCCTCTAGTCGATATTTTTGTTGTCTATATTATGTCTAGTCGATATTATGTCCATTCTATATTTTTTACTCGATATTCTGTCCAGTCGAAATAAAAGACTCGATATTATGACTGCACACCAATTTTTTTAAGAGGAGCAGACAACATTGTCTTAAATACCTCCCCTTGGAAACCCAGGCACAGGAAACGATGGAAGGCGCTTGACGCTAGTCCTAAGAATTGTAAACCCCCCTGAGTTGCTAGGCCCAGATGATCCCGCACCATACCACCCCATGGCCCTTACTGCTTATGGAGACCTCCCACTGGAATTAAATGAAGGATCTCCTTTTGATTTAATTTTAATACACCACCTCTAGTTCTACCCCTTTGGCGCCGAGCTCTAGCCTTTCTCTTCACACCCTTATTCCTTATGTACCTCTTTCTCTCTCTGCTTTCCTATCCTCATCTGTAGCCTTTTCTGCGGGCCTTGTACTTTTCATAACTCGTCCAATGCTATAAATAGGATTATCAGCAACTTCTAGGATAATATGCTGTTCATGACGACCGATTTCAATCAGTTTGTTCCTCACGGACCATTGCGGAGGAATGCACAACTCAAGCATATTGACCTGACACGTGTCTGCCAAGTACAACTTATGTGTATGCTGTCTCCTCGAGGACTTGGTCATTTGGACCTACTACTTTCCAAGGCTGCACACTCACTAACTCGTGTCCCTTTGCGTTGATCCGATTGTAATGTACCGTTTATCCACCGCTTGCTGTCTTCTAGTATTGGTGACATGGTTGACGTGATGCACACACAATACTTTGCCCTGTCTTTCATGTATTTTGTGTTTGTAAGGAAAATCAATAACATTTCTTTGAATTAAAAAAAAAGAAAGTGTGAAGTTTTTAAACACATGCATAATTGTTGTCATCATGTCTGCTAACTATCTAGGTGACATATTTTATTGTTTTCAGTTATGGACGCTGCCATAAGATCATGAACGTTCACTGTATTAGTTTACAAATTTTTATTGTTAATAGTTTTAGGACTGTATAATCTATATGTGAATTGTGATGACACATGTATTTCTGTGTTTAGTCTTGTTGAGGCTTTAGTGTTTGCAAGTGCCGTTTTCGTGTCTGCAAGTGCTGTTTTGTTTTATAAGCATAAGATAAGATCGGTAATCAGATACTATACAATCCCAGGTATATGATCATAGGTTAGAGGGACTTAACTTGTAGGACAATCAAGTCAAGGGCCACACCATTTTACAGCACCCACCAGCTGTAGTCAGAGTTGACGGCCGGGAGCAGTGCAGAGAATTGGCCTTCAGCCCTAGCAATCCCATTCAAAGCTGTGATAGAGAAGAGGTGAGTGCTATTTTTCTAACATAACAGATATGCTGCGCGATCCACCTTAAGACTTGTGAACAACAGGCTTCTTTTTTACTGCTTTAGCTCAAATTTAACACAGTACCTAGAAGTGCTTTTTAGGTGTTAGGATGTTAAGAACTGGCTCACCATATTAGAAATGTTCTTGCTGTTTTATGTGAACATGGCATGCGTCACTGCATTTCTTTTTGCATTGTGTGTGGCTATTGTTCATATTTTATGCACTAGTCTAGGATTTTAAAATAAACATTTAAAGTTGCCTTCCTGCTTCTTGGTGCTATTTCAAGTGTATTATTCAATAACAAAAGAGGGTTTGGTGTTCCACTGTGTCCCTGAGCTAATTTTGTGGGACTGATCATTACGAGGAAAACGTCGTGCACAGTATTGCTCAGCAGGTTGTGTATAGATTGCAATCCAATTGGATTTCTAATTCATATTGGTGCATTGACTGAGTCCTTGCTCCAGGGATTCGAAATCCTACCCCTGCTGCTTTAGGATTGGGGGAGGCCCTAGATCATATCAGTATGATCAACAAAAATATATTTTGGTAAGAGTTGTCAGGTTAGTAGCCTTGCTTGCAGACACCATGTTTGGGAAGCTAACTCTGTCATGCACTGTACAGCATGCAAGTGGGAGCCATCTTGAATGCACTGCTCTTCAGGAATTGACAACTAGCAACCCCATGTTCAAGGAGCTAGCGCGTTGCTCTGCATGATACATTGTGCATGTAGCGGCCATCCTGAAACCAACATTTACTTTGAAACAACTTTTTACCACCACTTACTAGCAGTTTTCATCTTTTGTGCATACTGAGAAATTTGGTAAACAATATTAAGGCAATTCAGAAAGTTGAAAAAATAACCCATTATTTATTTTAATAATAGTATTTCTTACATTTTTCTAGTGCTCTGATGTACTGTTCACATTCTGTCCACTTATAATTATCTACTGAGGCTATTGTGTGTTCTCTGTTAAAAAAATTATACCATGGCCAGTATTGCCACTATACCATTTTATTCTACAGACATGCAATGAATCCCCTGTAAAATAGGATTGCTGGTACGCCATATTTTTAGCATATGTTTCACCTCAAAAAAGATGCTATCCCTGCTTAGGCACTATCTGGGTGGAGCGGATAAAATAAAACTCTGACAATATTGATCTGTTTGAATAAGCAGTTATTCAATTGAACACACAGTATGGTAAAAAGTCAACACAGTAATGGAAAGGTATACATTTTATTCACTTGCCCAAAGGGAGGATGAAAGAGTTGAACAATATGGGGCCGATTCCGATCCGGTAAAATCCCCGTCCGTACGAATCGTATCCGGAGCCGTTTCCGTACGACTCGTACGGACGCCGTACGACCGGACGATTCCGATCCCGATCGGCCGACCAGGACGCGATTCGTACGGTACACGTCGATTCGTACGGAAAAGCGCACGATCACCTACACACCGTACGGCGCGTACCCCCCATGATCACAGGGGTACGCGCCGTACCCCTGTGATCATGCGGGGTACGTGCCGTACACCCAGCGTACATGGGGTACGTGCCGTACACCCACCGTACATGGGGTACGATGCGTACCCCATGTACGCTGGGTGTACGGCACGTACCCCGCATGATCACAGGGGTACGGCGCGTACCCCTGCGATCATGGGGGGTACGTGCCGTACCCGGGGGGGGCGTTCTGTACCTTTTTCAGCACGAACTCTGCGTTTACGACTGTTTTCAGCTCCCGTAGGAAAAGGGTCGTACGGTGCGTACCCGACACGAATCGTACTTGCTGGGTCGTAAAAACCAGCCGCGAACCATAGTGATGTCGCGTACAGCGGGTTCCGAGTGAGACTCGTACGGAGATTTGATTCGTACGGAGTCCTGTACGACTCGTACGGAGTTCGGCTCCTGGTACGGATCGTACTTCGTCGTACGTACGGGACGTTTACGGGTACGATTCGTACGGGGAAAAAACGCTCCGTACGACGATTCGGAGCGCATTTTACCGGATCGGAATCGGCCCCCATGTGTCTGCCCAGAGAACTTTAGCAGTTACACATTAAATTGAGACCATCACCTATCAACAGGTTTTAAGAGATCATGGTAAACATGCATCAAAATAGCCAATAGCGAATCCTTAATTGTGATTTTTAAGGAATTGCAATTAAAGATTCGCTATTGGCTATGCATGTAGGCATCGCAAATAAATTTGCGATTCCTACAAATTCCTTAATTGCGACTCTCAAATTGCAAGTTGCAATTAAGGTATTGCTTCCCATTCATTCCCATGGGCCTAAAGGCCCATAGAAATGAATGGGAATTGCATGCTCAATTTGCGAGTACCCAATAGGTAATCGCAAATTGCGCATGCAATTTCAAGGGTGCTAGGGTGCCAAGATGGCACCCTGTAGCACCCCTGAAATTGCTAAGTGAACACATGTTGCGCGCACACATGCCCCAAGGGCATGTGTGTGTGTAACCTGGAACTTTTAAAAATGCACTTTAGTGCATTTTTCAAAGTTATCGCTAATTACCATCAAGTTTAATTTGCCGGTAATTAACATCCCCTACTTGCGTAATCGCTATTTTAAATATCATCATGCATTGCATTTGAGGCATCACAATTTGTAATTCCTTAAATGCAATTGCAATTTAAGTAAATGCAAATTTGCGATTACTTAAATTGCGATTTTTGCATTTGGGATGATGCATCCCAAATGCAAAACTACTGGTCGCAAAGGGGCAGATTCTTCGAATCTGCCCGTTTGCGACCAGTTTTTAAGTTGATGCATGGGGCCCCAATTCAGTATGAAAACCAAGAATAAAAAATTCAGGAGAGATAATGAATAAGCACAGAAATGACTCTCCACGCACTTATAAACATTGCTAAATGTGACGAACAGTCTGTAAGATTTGTTCAGGAAATGTGTGTAATGATGGAAAGTGCCTTTAAGTTTAATGTAGACAGAAGCCTAGTAAACTTCAAAGGCAAAGGAGAAGGTACAAAGGAGATGGAAAAGAGGGCATCCTCGGCATGCTATAGATGTGAGAGTTTTTTCATTTGGGAAATATTTAGGGATATACTACTGTGGACAAGACTTGCAATTGATGTGAAAAACCTGGCCATTTTTGGAGGGTATGCAAAGCTGGAACTAAGTTAATTGTGATGAAAATGTGACTGTGATGATTATTCTAGCTGTTGGCCCCAGCCCTTTTTGCAGGGTCTCCTTTAGATTTATGCCTTCTGTTGTTGAACCAATTGTTGTTAACATTAGGGCTTTGTGCATTTTTTCCCTGCTAACCAGTAGTAAAGTGCTTGTGCGCTTTCCCTAAAACATGTTACAATTGGCATATACTTGATTGATACATTTAATTTACTTGTAGGTCCCTACTAAGTGATACTACATGTACCCAGGGCCAGTATATGTAATGCAACTAGTGGGCCTGCAGCACTGGGTGAACAACCTTTATAACGCAACTTTTAGCACGCAGTGCTATTACAACGCAGACTTTAAAACGAAAACCATTACAACGCATTACACTGGGGGGCGCTCTAGGATAGGGAATAGTTTTAATTTACTATCCAACACCTTCCCTAGTGTCCACGGGGACTGGTGTTGGAATAGTAAATTGAACTATTCACTATCCAGCACCCCCCAGTGTAATGCGTTGTAATGGAATGCGTTTTAAAACTTGCGTTGTTACAGCATGCGTGGTAAAAGCATGCGTTGTAACAACGTACATCCGCAGCACTGATGTGCCACCTACTAAATTAACCTTTAAACCATGTCTTAGATCTGCCACTGCAGCCTGTAGTGCTGTTTTAAACTGCTCTACTGACCTTGCAAAATCAATCCTATTTAATACTTATAAGTCACGCCTGCGGTAGGTCCTAGGGTCTCATGGAGCAGGGTGCATTGTATTTTAAAAAGTAGGCTATGTTTACTTGAGTTATCAATGTCCTGGTAGTGAAAAACTCCTAAAGTTATTTTTCACTGTGGGAAAGTCTTATCTCTCCCAACGACTAACTCTGGGTTATCTTATTACATTTAATAAATGATAACTTTGGATTGGGAGCTGATAGAGACATGCTGTTTACACTCAAATCAATTGTAATTAAACATTCTCTGTAATGGTAAAGTCGGATTTTAAATCACAGTTGTGAAAATACCACTTTCAAAAAGTTAGCATTTTCTTGTCCTAACCATTTGTGTCTTCTGCCAGTGTCCTGTAGCTGGCTCTTCAACACCTGGATCACCTCTTGTGCAGATTCCCTAGTTCCTCTCTAAACCGCCCCCACCTCCTTTCTCAATTTACAAGCCAGCTGGTCCACAGAAGACCTCTGACTCTCCAAGTGCCACTGCAAACAGCTGGAACACTGATGACACCACACCCACAATGGTTGTGACAGAGACACCTATAAATGAGCCCTCCACATTTACCACCAGCAACTCCGAGCCACCAAGCGCTCAGCTCTCACAGAACAGATTGAAAACAGCCATACTACCTTCAGACATTTTAGCCAAAGTAAAGGTATTCATGTCCCTTGCTTTCAGCTCCGCAACTATCAGTCCATCAGAGGAACACTGTACTGCACTCTCCACTCAAAAACATGGCACTCCAACCAGACCTCTCCACCTTCCCCATCCTCCACTCCAACAGCAAAAAGACTCTGGATACCCCGACCTACAGGCTACCCAACACCCTATCAGTAACACCATGCACTCCATCTACTCCATGCCCCGTGCTGCACCTTTCTTTGCTAATTTTTTAGCTGAGGATTAGACTACATCTGTTTAGCCCTCCTACCCATCCTCAACGACTCCCTCCCCACTGCCACTTTCCTAATATCCAGAAACACACCATCATCCTATTGCTCATGAAGAAACCTCTAGCAGACCAGAAAACGCTGACCAACTATAGGCTCATGTCCCTCCTCCACTTCCTGGCCAAAGAACTTGAAAAATGTATCAACAACTAACGTAGCAACTAACTCGATGTCAGCCATCTTCTGGGCGCTTTCCAATCCGGATTCAAACCCAACGACAGCACCCAGGCTGCTTTCATTGCTGCCAATGTGTAACTTTCACCTGTATTTTCCGCAGGAGTGATATGAAGAACAGGATGCTAGATCCCAACATCCCCACAACACCAGAACACTCAACTTTGTCAAAGTATGTTGTGGTAAGAGGGGGGAAGAGGGGAAGAAAGGGGCAACAAGAATCAACAAGAAACAACATCTATACCACAAAGCACTTCAAATATGTAGGTAGGGTCTCAAGTAACTTCTATGTGTTACCTGTGTGTATAGAAACAGAACAGTATCAGTAATAGTATGACATGATGGATGGACTAAACAGTCAACTATACTCATTGCTTGTATTTATTTATTTATTTATTTTATTTGAACAGTTTTATATAAAGTGAACGTGACCCTTGTGGGTATCAGAGCGCTTTAGAAGTAAATGGGGCAATGACATACAAATCTTTAAGCATAGTAAAAGTACATACGGGATAGGAGAACAATAAGCTCAAGAAGCAGAATTCTGACGATCTACACAGAAATTTGTTCATTAATAGGAGTTTTACTTTTTCTTGAAGTAGGTAATGGAGGGAGGCTGTCTTATTTTAGGGGAGAGAGAGTTCCAGATTCTAGGAGCGATGCCAGAGAAAGCTCTGTTATTGGTTTTCTTCCTGATGAAACATGGCTTTAGCAGTAAGCTGCTGGAGCTTCTAGAGGGTCTAGAGCCTCCAGACAGCTCACACTTATTGGTAAGATAACTTGGGGTGTTGAAATATTGCACAGACATAATATTGACTTGTTTTTTTCGACCTACAGAAATATTGAGTTTTAAATATCGGAGTGACAGAATATCGACATCAAGAATATCAGTGAGCAGAATATCGACCTGAAGGTAAGAAATATCGTTTTTGTTAATATCAAAGTTAGTAATATCGTTTTCAAAAAGTATTCTTGTTAATAATATCGATGTTTATATTAGTGTTATGTATTTCAGTATGTATTTTATGTATATGTGCTCCACATTTTTTGTTATGTTTTGTATGTTTTTTTTAGAGTCAATCATTTTTATTATGCGGGAATGTGGTATGGTACGCAGCCCAGCTGCCTACATCGACTTGCCGGCAGGGCGTAAACTCTGTGCACCGACACAGCGTCTGGGCCTACATCCCGGAGGACGACCCCGCGTACTACTATGAACTGGAGAAGCAGCCCCACCTGTGCTATGACCTCCGTCTTATTTCAAGTAACGAACAAGAAAGAAAAGGTTAGAACCCCCCCAATCTTCCTCCCCCCCAAAACAGCCCCCCTCCCATTCCCACCCTGCCCCGCATCAGCTTCTATCTGTGCTGCTTACGTCCAGGGATCCACCAGCTCTACAAGGGAAACTTCAGTCTACAGGCTTAACCCCCTCTGACTCTAAAGGAATGAGTTGTAGGATCTGTAAATACTTCGGCAAGTTACTTCTCGAAGGTCTTTGGATAAGAGCTGTAAGAATGGGCCCCAAAGTTTAGCATATTCTGAACCCTTCCCATCCATTCCCATTGAGAGTCTTTCCATCGCTAGAACGTGCCAGAGTCTTTGAAACCAATCTCGGGGGTCAGGTACAGTCGGGGAGCCCCAGTGCGCCAGGATCACCTGCCTCGCAGCTAACAGCGCCAGCGCAATCTGCCTTCCGTTCAGCGAGCGCAGGGGAAAGAACTTAGGATGGGGAAGCCCCAACAGAGTATTCTCTGGCAGCCGAAGGATTTAATCTGAAACGCATCATCCAACTCATCCAAGATCGTGGTCCAATACCTCCACAACTTCGGGCAGTGCCATAACAAATGCGCCAGTGTCCCTGACAGCCCACAACCCGCCAGCAGAGGCCCGACTTGGTGGCATCCCATGCTCTAACACGCACCGGGGTGTAGTGCCAATATGCCGCTACTTTGTAGGCCGATTCGGTGCCCACAGTATTAGAGGCCGTGTGCTGTGCGTGGTAAAAAACTTGCTCCCACTCCTTTTTCGTCAACGGATGTCCCAGCTCCGTTTCCCATCGGACCTGCGCAGGTGTACGCTGTTTTCTGGGTTGACCCAAAATCATCGCATATAGCTCCGAGATGAGTCTCCGGTCGTCCTTCTAGCAGACCAACCATTTTTCAAACGCCGTCAATGGCCGGGACATGGAGGCAACGTTGGCTGGTTGGGTGACCCAATGTGCCACCTGTGAGTAGTGAAAAACATCCGCCATCGGCAACTGGAAGAACTCCATGCGTAGCCAGGGGAATGGGATCAAGCCCTCTAAGTCAAAGAGGGAACCCACCCTCTTACAGCCTTCCTCTCTACAGCGTGGGAAGACCGGGGACACGCGGCCCGGTGGGAAGTCCGGGTTATCGACGATAGGGGTCATCGGGGAGGAGAACGTAGTCCACCCTTTGCATTGCGCCAGCTGTTCCCATGCCTGAAGAGTCGGGGACGTCACCGGGTAAGAGTAGAGGCCCCAGGCTCTGTGCTTGCGCGGCAACCACAATTCTCGCCAGATATTGCAACCACAGTCTGGTCCATAAAGTTCCAATGTTTACTAGACATGGGCCTCTTCCATTCGACAATATACCTCAGGCTTGATGCCTGAAAGTAGGCTGTCAACAGAGGGAAGCCCAGTCCCCCAGCTGCCTTCGGGGTGACCGCCATGGACAATGCCTGCCGCGGCCGTTTATCGTCCCATAAGAACCTATTGAGGAGCCCCTGCAGCTTCCGTAGGGTGCCCTGCGGAGGAGTCAACGGCAGCATTTGAAAAAGGTACAGTATGCGGGGGAATACAGTCATTTTCAGAGCCGCTAGTCTCCCGTACCAGACCAACTTAAGACGGGACCAATCCAAGAGAGCTTTGGTAACCTGATCAACCAGCATTTTATAGTTCAGGGACACCGTTTTAGCAATAGAAGAAGCCAATCGGACACCCAAATATGGGATGTCGGATTGTGCCCACTGGAACTCAAAGTCCTGCCTCAGGTCCAGGACGTCTGCCTCAGGGACGGAAAGGATAAGAATTTGTGATTTGGAGAAGTTAACCTTAAAACCCGCCACTTTCTGAAACTTCAACAGCTCCTTCAAGAGGTTCCGCAAAGAGGAGTGAGGGTGGGTGAGTGCCAGAATAACATCATCCGCATATTGACTAATCTTATGCGTATCAGCCCCAAATTTGATCCTGGTGATGTCCACGTTAGCCTGAACGTGCTGAGCAAAGGGCTCCATATAGAGCGCAAAACGCAGCGGGGTTAGGGGGCACCCCATATGCATTCCCCTCGTGATGGGGAAAAGAGCAGATCTGCAGCCATTTACATGCACAGCCGCTTTGGGGGCTGCATAGAGGCACCAAATCCAACGAATGAAATTGTCCCCTACCCCAAACGCACTCAACACAGCGAACAAGTAGTCCCAATCTACACAGTCGAAGGCTTTCTCCGCATCTATGGAGAGCAGGAAAGCCTGCGTCCGAGAGCGATGGACTAGGTCCATGAGGTGGAGCAGCCATTTAGTGTTGTCTCCCCCTTTCCGTGTAGGAATAAATCCCGCTTGATCGGGCTCGATGATCCTGTCCATCAAGGGGCTAAGTCTAGCCGCCAGCACACCCGCAAATAACTTGGCGTCAATGTTAAGCAGCGAAATCGGCCTATATGATCCGCACTCTTTAGGGTCTTTCCCGGGTTTGAGAATGACCGTGATGGCCGCCTACTCCATGGACGGAGCCACTGCTCCCGTGTCAAGAAAATAATTAAAAAGGCGGGTCAAGAGTGGAGCCAGCTCCCTACAGAAGGTTTTTGTAAAAGATAGCAGAAAAGCCATCTGGCCCAGGTGATTTCGCCACCTTTAGTAAGTCCTCAATGCGGATCGCCGAATCTGGGGCCTCTGCCGATTCCCGAATGAGGGGCGTAACTCTGCACGATTCGAGATAGTCCGCCACTCCCTTAGAGGACACTCCCTCTTTCTGATATAGGGTCTGATAAAATTGGCGAAAAGTCTCTAAAATGGCAGCATCTGTGCTATGCTCCGTCGCTTGCGGGCACCTAACGGAGTGTATAGTGGTCAACAGAGTGCGCGCCCGCAGCCTGTGTGCAACCATTCACCCCGCTTTATCTCCACAGAGATAGAACGTGTGCCGTAGGCGTAGTAAGGCATGCATAGCTCTATCCATGTCTAGGTGTTTCAACATGCGCCGCTTCACCGCCAACTCCCGCCAAACCCTCGGCGCCCCAGTCCTCTTATGAATTGCCTCCAGGCCACTAACCTTCCCCTCTAACTCCGCTCGTTTCTACTTGCGCAAACGGGAGTATGTCGCTGCAATTGCTATACATTTGCCCCTTACTACCAATTTCAGGGCCTCCCAGACCGATATGAGAGGCGTTTTCCCCACCTCATTTTCAGCAAGGTAATGAACGATGGTCTCTCGGATCTTCGCCATCACCGAGTGGAGCAGGGAGTCGCGAAGGGGCCAGTCTGCTGACGGCGGCCTAGCACCGCTATACGTAAGGACTACAGAAATAAGCGCATGGTCTGATAAGGAACGCGGGACAATGTCTGCTGCTGACAAATGAGGCATAAGGGAGGACGTGGCCTGGAAGTGATCTAGGCGTGCATAAGTCTTATGGGCTGCTGAGTAGTAGGTGTAGTCACGCTCCTGGGGATGCTGAGCGCGCCATACATCATGCAACCCTCCCTCCAACAGCCACTGCTTTCTCCCCTGTGACATTGCCCCTGTCTGGTGGGACCGCTGCTCCGACCTGTCAACCCCTGCCTCCATTACAATGTTCAAATCACCACCCACCAGAATTAGGGCGTCCGGTGACGCCAGTACCTGCGATAGCGCTGCTTGCAAGAAGGACTCCTGGTTAGCATTTGGAGCATAAATGGAACCAACAGTGAACTGTGTCTCACCCCATTGCACTCGTACAGCCAGAAATCTACCTTTAATGTCCACCACTTGGGAGATAATTTTGCAATGTACTCGCGCGCTAAAAAGAATTGCCACCCCGTTCTTTTTATTAGGCCCCGAAGACCACAGCTGGAGCGGGAAGCGCTTATCTGCCATGCGCCGTGTATCTTTAGAGAGGAGATGGGTCTCCTGCAGCAGGCACACACTACCCTCCGCACTTTCCAGTAGAGATAAAATAGCCGCGCGTTTCACTGGGCTATTGAGGCCTCGGACATTGAGGCTCACTACCTTCAGCTCCCTACCCAGCATGTCGATAAGTGGGACAGATCATCTATGCACATTCCTATTCTGAAGCTCCTATGGGACCACATTGCCCCGACTGACCCATGGACCCTCGCCTAATTCCCCCCAAAGCTGATGCGGAGCTCCCAAAACAACCCCAAATCCCCCAACTCCCTTTCCCCACCCCCTCCTCCCACACAAGTAAACCCCAAAAATACAAGATTCAACATTTTTTTTAAACATATTTTTATTGCAGAGTTAGAAACCACAGGAGACAAACAATCAACCAGTGCCCTCGTGACACCCCACCGTCCAATAATAAATTCAAACTGTACACAGCCATTCAGCCCGCATCCCAGGGGCCGGGCGGCATGTTGTTCCAAGCAGTAGGAGAAAAGCACAGTGCCAGTCCCACAGGGACCATGGTCGAAAAGTCATTGTACGTATCTGCTTTTACCCCCCCCCCCACAACAAAATCTCCGGCAGCCATCCCAAAACTAATACAGTGACATCCCGCGCTTCGGGGCCACCCCTAAGCGCCCCCGTCCCAACCCGCCTAGACGCTCCCCCAGCCCTCCCCTACTTCCACCTCACGCAGCCTCCCTAATAGAGCCTAGGCACCCAGGCGAGCCACCCCCTAATGGCTTCCGTCCCACCCCAAGTCCCATAAACCAGTCCCCCCCAAATCCCCCCCCCCCTGGCAACTGCAAGGAGTACCCCTCGCCCTGTCGAATTAGATGGATCCACCACAGCGCGGAAATTAACTCTCCCGTGTGTGCCCCGTGGTGTCCACCGGCTCAGTTCTCCCCATCCCCGTCATCCACCATCGAGTCACGCAAGGCCTGCACCACCTGCTCCCATGCACGCGCCGCGTCCAAAACCCTCTCATTCCCCAACTTAACAGCCTGTTTCATCCGGAGCACACTCTCGCAGGCAGACCACCGCAGCAGTTCATTCTTCCACCTACGCAGCGAGGGCCCCCCCCTAGACTTCCAGTGCCACGATATCTCCCTCTGCGCCAGTATCAAACCCAGGTCAATAAATTTGCTCGTCACCTTGGTGCGTTTGGTGTGCGGGAACCAGAGCAACAGGCACGCCGCCATATCGAAGTCCACCTCCCTGGCAGACACTTCATTCAGGAGTTCCCCTACCTCTGCCCAGTAGGTCCCCAATTGCGGGCAACCCCAAAACAGATGATCCATGTCCGCACCCAAAGACGAACACCGTGGGCAGCGGGCATCCGGCACCCGGAAGTACCTTTGTAATTTCTCCGGGGTTAAATAGGCCCTATGAAGCACATAGAAATGTACTTGTTGAAAGCGCGCATTTCTCGTGCCCTTCCACGTACGCCGCAGGATGTGTCCCCATGCCGTATCCGGTATGGGGCGGCCCACGCTCTCCTCCCATTTAGTCTTGAGCCCTATGAGTGGCTCCAAACCCTCATGCAACATCCTATTATGGAGGCACGTCACAGCTTTAACCGTACCAGCTGCCATCACCACATATTGGCACGCCATAGTCGTCGTTGGTTCTACGAGCCCCCCTTTCCAGTGCTTCTGCACGGCAGCCACCACCGCCGCGTGTAGGAGGAACCCCCCGTCAGACAGCCCAAACTGATCCCGGAGTACCTCAAACGGTGCTAACGCCCCATCTATGTACAAATCGCCAACCACCTGCAATCCCATCTCTTCCCAGGCCAGCAACGGGGACCAATCACCCCCGTGCGGCAAGGCCGTCAGCATGCCGATCGGAATCTCCGGTGCATAAGGCCGCGAAGCTCTCGCTCTCCGAAGGCTCCTCTGCCAACACAAGCGGAGCGTCCTTTCCTCCACGGTGAGGGCCCGCAACTCAAGCCTCTGCTGCATGATAATATAGGATAACACATGGCGTCGTATCCCCCGATCCCGGTCCACCTCCGGACCCCTGAACACCCTAGCCACATTCTGTGTAAGAACCTGCAGCTGTGCCGCTAGATAATACAGCTCGAAGTCAGGCACAGCCATACCTCCTTCCATCTTAGGGCGGAGGAGCGTGTTCAGGGCCACTCTGCGGCGACCATGCCCCCACAGAAAGCCAATAATCATCGACCTCAGATCTCTGAAGATCCCCTGGGGAATCCATATGGGCAGCGTCCGGAAATAATAGAGAAAGCGGGGGAGTGCTACCATCTTCAAAAGGGCAATCCTGCCCAGAACCGTCAGCGGGAGGGTCGACCAGAAAGACAAGCTGCCCCGCAGTGCCCGGATACAGCGACCAATGTTACCCTCCAATAGGTCCGCGGTAGCATGATAAATGCGAACACCCAAATAGGTGAAACAAGATGGTTCCCACATCACGGCCAAGTCGCCGTCAGGAGCAGGTGATCCCGCTCGCAGCGGGAACACGCAAGTCTTCGCCCAATTGACCTTAAGACCCGACAGCCGGCCGAACTCCGACAGCAGCTCCATAGCACCGGCCAACGCCCGGGAGGTGTCAGCCAGGTACAGGAGTAAGTCATCCGCATAAAGCGATATATAATGCCACTGCTCGCCCCTGGCTATCCCCTCGTACTCGACACCCGACCTCGCATGGACCGCTAGAGGTTCCATTGCCAGAGCAAACAACAGGGGAGACAGAGAGCACCCCTGCCGCGTGCCCCTGCCCACCGGGTACGCCGCAGACACCAGGCCGCCCAAACGTACTCTCGCCGTCGCCGATGCATACAAGACCCTTGTCCATCTGCGGAACCCCTCGCCCATTCCAAACCTCTCCAAAACTCCGTCTAGGAACGGCCATTCCAAACTATCAAAGGCTTTCTCGATATCCACAGACAGGACCGCCGGGGCACCCTCCCCGTCCAAGATGGCGTCCATTATCCCCACCAGTCGGCGAACATTCAGCGCCGTGCTCCTCGTGGGTATGAACCCGGCCTGGTCCCTATGTACCAGGCCCGTCATATACGGGGCCAGCCTGGTGGCCAGTATCCGGCTCAGAATCTTATAATCCACCGTCAGCATGGACAGTGGGCGGTAAGACCGCACGTCTGCTGCATCCCGGCCAGGCTTCAGGAGCGGCACAATCAAGGCCTCCTGCATGGATCCGGGCAGTGCTCCAGCCTCGAAAGCTTCAGCATACACCGTCAGCAACCTGGGTGTCAAACTATCCGCATACAGCTGATAAAATTCAATCGGTAGGCCGTCCACCCCGGGCGTTTTGTTGCGGGCCATATGCTTTATGGCCGCCCGTATTTCCGTGAGCGTTACCGGACCGCCCAGTTCCTCCGCGTCCTCCTCAGCAAGGACCGGAATCTGCCTCTCCCCCAAGTATTCCGCAATGGCCTGGACCCCCACCTCCAGCTGACTCCGATACAGTTCCTCATAGTACCCCCTAAAGCACTCCAATATCGCTGCCTGGGTGTACACCATCTCTCCCTGTGCAGTGCGAATGCCGAGGATCGGGGAGCCCCCAAGTACCGGGTTGGCCAGTCTGGCCAAGAGGGTACCCACCTTATCCCTTTCCGCATGCGCCCTGATGATATACTGCTTGTAGTCATAGCATCGCAAACGTTCCGTCTCAGTGGCGACCACCTCCTTCGCTTCTAATAGCTGGGCTTGTAGGTCCGGTCTAGCCGGCCTGCGGCGCTCCAAGTCCCTCAACCTATCTTCCGCTGTCACAAGGTCATTCAACACAGCCGTGCGAGCATTCGAGAACCTGCCCAGACACACTCCTCCCACCACCACTTTCATTGCATCCCATTCAATGGACCTACTCGTGGCCGAGTCCGCATTCATTCCGAAATAGCTATCAATGCCTTGCCGAACCACGTCTTGGAAGACGGGATCCTCAAGTGTCTCCGGCCGAAGCCGCCACGTTGGAATAACTGAGCGCTCCCTCTGCCACTGAATGTGCACCAATAGGGGATTATGATCTGAGATAGTCCTAGCCAAGTACTCCGCATGGGAGACCAACGGAGCTAGGGATCCACCGCAGAGCACCGAGTCAATCCTGACATGCAGGTCATGAAGTGCAGAGTAAAAGGAGTAATCCCTGGCCTCCCTGTGCCGCTCCCTCCAGACATCCAGCAGCCCCCACCTATCCTGCCAGTCCTTCCTGTGCGCGGTCAGCCTGCGCACCGGGGAGTCCACCAGAGGGGGATGGGACCTGTCCAGAGCCACATCCGTGATCGAGTTAAAGTCCCCCCCTAGCACTATCGGGCCCGCCAGGAAGGAGGCTAACGCCCCTGAGAGGCTATCAAGGTATCGAGCCTGATCAGTGTTTGGTGCATACACAGAGCAGAAAACCACATCCCGTCCATACAACCTCCCCTCCACCGCCACAAACCGGCCACCCGGATCCACGACTTGATTCAGCAATTGAAAGGGTATCCCCGCCCTCACCCAGATCAGCACCCCCCTGGCATACGCTGAGTAGGCGGTGCCAAACACCTGGCCCCGCCACCTTTTCTGCAAGGCAGTACATTCCTTCTTAGTGAGATGAGTCTCCTGAAGCATAGCAATCTGAACCCCCCTGCGTACAAGATATGCGTGGACTTTATGACGTTTCACCATAGTTCGCAGCCCCCGGACATTCCACGTTAGGCATTTCAGATTAGGTAATGTCCCCATTCCAACTTCGTACAGTCCGAATCAAATAACGAATGTTTATACCCCCCCCAGTGCAGTTGCCCCTCCCCGAACACCCCCAAAACAGAAAAACTTCCCAAACCCCTCTCCCCAGGACAGAGCACACGAACCCAATGTCCGCCCCCATCCAAACCTTGAAACAACTCCTCACACTCTTACCCTGTGGTCTCCACCACAGGCGGCCTTAAGGGCCCAAGGGGGGTGAGTCACCGCCGACCCCAGCGAGCGGAGCCCACGCCCCGCGCCTCCATCCCTCCTGAAGCACAGAACTCCCCCTCCCGGCATCCCGGCCCCTATCAACAGGATACCACCCCACCATGAAGTCCCGATCTAGCGAAAACCAATCCAATGTCAGCCACAAAAGATACCATCCGAGGTCTGTGGGGTCACCTCCGGCCCCTTCGAACTGTCCGCTTCCGAGAGTTCCTCTCCCGACCTGCCGCCGTCACCTCCCGAGTCAGTCTCCGCACGTTCACTGTTCTGTTGCGACCCTGTAATGGCCGCCGTCGCTGCGAGTGCATCCCTCTTTTCCGCCGCCATTTGAGCTTCCCGCCTCTCCCGCTGGCGCCTGTTGCGGGATCGGATGCGTTGCGATTGTCTCACCCGGGGCTGCTTGGGTACATCTCGCCTGCTTTTATGCGATCTATCCGTACCCGCTCTGTACAACTCCAGCCAGTGCCAAACCTCGTCCGGAGTCTGGAAAAAGTGCGTAGTCCCATCCAACATGATCCGCAACTTAGCCGGGTAGAGCAAGGAGTACTGAATGCTTTCCTCCCTGAGCTCCTTTTTCACTGCCAGGAACGATGCCCGGTTTTTCTGGACCGCTTGGGTGTAGTCCGGGAAGATCGTAACCCTACTATTCTCCACGTCATAGGGGCCCGACATCCTGGCCCGCTGAATGAGAAGATCCCGGTCCTTGTGATGGAGGAGTCTCACCACCATCGGGCGGGGGGGGCGACCAAGCCCCGGCGGGCGAGCAGGTACCCGGTGGGCCCTCTCCAGCGTAAAGAAAGGAGTGAGCCCCTCCGGCGCCACCACAGTGCGGAACCAGTTCTCCATATAGGCCACTGCATCCTCCCCCTCAATCCGTTCCGGAAGGCCTACGACCCGCACGTTGTTCCGCCTATTGCGGCCTTCCGCATCCTCTGCCCTCCGTTCCAACGAGTCCAACCGGGCCAACATATCAGTGATCTTATGTTCCGCGGCCACCACCGATGGTTTCAGGTCCAGCAATAGTTGGTCATGGTCCTTAACCTTGTCCGCTAGCTTCGCATGATCTGCGCGCAGCAGCCCCAGGCCCACGGCCACTTGGGCGATGTCTTGGTGCAACACGTCCTTAGTCGAGGCGATCGCATCAAGTATGGCATCTAGTCGCTGGTTCAGCCGTAGGTCTCGATCGAGCTCCGGGGAGGGACTCTCGCCCAGCCGGGTGGAAATCGCCGAGTCCCCCTCAGTGCATCCCTCGGCCATCGACCCACTCGTCGCCGCCATTCCAGAGTGCTGCGTCACAAGTCCAAGAGCTCGGTTATCATCAGCGCCCGTGGGCAGCGCCGGTCGCCGGCAATGCAATGTCTCCACCGACACTCACAGGCACAAAAGCCACGGCCTGCGACGCACACTCCACTCTGCCGCTCCCCTCGGGAGCCTGAGGGGGAAGGGAGAAGTCCCAGGGCGGTGCCCAGCTAGGGTCCCCAAGCTCCGGACGAGCCAAGGTTGCGTACCGTGGCCGCAGAGCACAGCCCCGCCGACCCTAGCGCCCCAGTCAGCGGAATGCAGGATCTCCCGGCAGGATCCCTCGCCAGTCGGCGACAACTCGGCTCAGGGTTGAAGTCCGGGGCCTTCCAATCTCCCCGCCGCCATTTTCTTCGCACCCTCGGCAACACCTCAGCCGTTGCTTCGACACGGTCTTCTCGGGGGCGGCAGTCCCCCAGCAGTTCACCAAGTGCACCCCGCTGTCCCCTCGCACTTCAGAGGGCAGGAGGATCGTCTCCGGGTCGCCTAGGGTTCCGAAAACAGGAGAAATAGCGGGATCCTGCGCGGAGCTACGAGCTCACGCCGCCATCCCGATCGGCGTCCAAGCCACGCCCCCCTACAAGATTCAACATTCACAGCAGAATAGAGCAAACAACAGTTCATTAAACAGGCCCCAATAGCAGGGGAACATGGCGCCAACCTCCCACTCACCCAATTCCTGATACAGGACTCTTCTCCATCCAAGGACATAAGAGTGTCAACAATCTCTACCAAGTAAACCGTCTCCCCGACGCCAGCTACTGGCCCAGTTAGTGCCTAGCTAAGTCCCCACACCTCAGGGGCCCCCAGCTGTGTCTATTACCAGAGCCACCGAAGTGACCACAGCTCCTCTCTCAAGCAGGCTCATTGATAGGTCAGGCTTTGCGGCGGACGCAGGCTTACCGACCCGTTGCCACTCTGCGGAGCGCCTGCGCTGTCTGCTGGAAGACTTAACTTCTCCAGACGAGGGAGCGGTCCGTTCCAGTCCCAAGATGCCGAGGGCCGACACCAGGGAGCGGACCTGGATCAGCTTGCCATTAAATTTAAAAATAAGCCTGAACGGGTGCCCCATGAATAGGGAATACCCTGCTCCCTCAGATAGTTAGTGACGGGTTTGAATTCCCTACGTTTGACAAGCGTGGAGGCCGCTAGGTCTTGAAAAAGAGCAGGGTGGTGATCGCGGAATTGGAGGGGGTTGAGATCACGTGCTTTCTGCAGAATCCGTTCTTTGAGCTGAAAGTCATGCACGCACACCAATATGTCAGGGGGAGGGGCTTTGGGCCCCCGTGGCAGACCTACCCGGCGGATCCGGTCCATTTGAATATCTTGCAGGTCCTCCTCGTCCAGGATCTGACGAAAAAGGGCTCCCACGTACTCGTGGAGAACCGCCTCCTCGCCTTTCCACGGAACAGCCTGGATCCAGATATTATTTCTTTGAGATCTGTTCTCTAAGTCCTCAGGCGAATCACTTCTTGCTGGAGTTGATGTATATCCTCCGCCGTCCCCAGATTATGTTCCTCCAGCGTCGCCACCCGCTCCCTCACTGCATCCACATCGCGCCTCACCTCCCTCAGATCCGATACGAGCTGGGAGCGCAACTCTGAGATATCTTCCTTGATGGCAGAAAACAACTCCATCATGAAGGCCTTGTTGGCCGGTGCATCATTATCATCAGGCCGCGGGGACTTATCAGCAGCCGGCGAGGCGGGCCGTCCAGCTATTTTCTGGGGCACGCCTCAACCCACCAGCCCGCTTTGCTCGTCATGGACCGCTGTGTAATGACTTACTTCTCTGTATGTTTTGGTGCTTCTGTCAGTCACCAGGTCATTACTTACCACATCCTTTCTCAGGTTACAGAAAGACACCACATTTCACAATACTTACCCAAGAAAGGAATAAACACTGACAACATATAAGACCATTGCTGAGGAGCTCGCAAATAACAACAAGTCACAATACCTCCCAATCCAAGAGGGTACGCAGAAATTCACAACACCTCCTAATCTAAGAGGGTACACAACGCATGCTCCTCCTAGCAATGTAATTTAGACATCCCTGATGGGAGCCTATTTCCCTCCTGTATCAACAATTACCCATTAGAGGGGAATCGCCCATCCCTCTGTAAGTACTTGGTAAAAAAAAAAGGGTCCCGACCTTCCCTCACAAGGAATGCAAACAAATGATATGCTCTAGGGTTTCTTTATTACATGATAATAGGATGACAAAAGAAAGAAAGTGAACATTTATAGCAATCACCAACACATACATATACATAGAGCCTGAAAATAAAAGCATAGTTAGATAAAGTTAGATATACATCGAACACCTCACCATAATCTTAGGCGTCTTGTCATCTGAAGAAGGGTCCATCTCTCTTTCCCTCACTGGTTGGTTCCGGACTCTCTGTTGCACAAACACGTCTGCACGTCTGCACCGTGATGTATCATCAGACCGCCAAAACACCAGACCAGCATCTCAGCATCTCTCCAGCATCTCAGAATCTCAGAATCTCTCTGCCTCTCTCGGACCCCCTTTCTCTAATATAGAATGCAGCTCTCCATCGAAGTTTCTAGCTAACTCCGCCCACAGTTCTCACTGGATTCCTGTACCACCTTGTACCAAGAGCACAACAAGCAGCTGGCCAAGCGTTTTGCTCTGACTCGGCCCGAAGAGAGCACATTCCACCCGATAAGAACCGGTCCTGTCTGGTTCACTACTGGTGGACAACACATGTAATCTAAAATATAACCTCTCACCTACAGAGGCTCAGAAGATGGCTGCAGTTTAGAATATGGAGTTGCTCAAGCATAGGCCTCTACTACTTGGAAAGCAGAATGCTATTATACCATGTCAAAGCCAATAGGCTAAAGTCATAATTCGCCTAACTCAAATAACACTATGCACTTAATCCCTCAGTATCCACTATGGAGCACATGTGTGCACCATCACCAACAACTCTGCACCTCGACATCCCATACCTTCTATTCTTTGGCAAGATTATTGTAATGCAAGACCATCCTACATTAAGGCTAAAGTAACATAGCACACTAAAATCAGGACACAATGGTGGTGATCGAGGGTCATCAAAGATCATCAGACCACTAAAGTGGCTCATTCACTACATTGCACCCCTTGACCCTTGAACATCACCATTCACATATATCAAAAAATAAAATCACTGAACTAAAGGCACAGCTATGACTACATCTGTGAACTGCACAATTGGCATTATTGCAAAGTCACTAGCAACTGAATAGCATCTAACTGAAGATCTGATTGTCATTGAAACATTGCATGTCTCATTTAAAGGCAAAACCTTAAAAACTAAATTGTCAGAGTGAAACATTCAAGACTGTAGGCCATATTTGAAAGAGTAAAAACTGCACCACAGAATCAAAAACATAAGCAATAACTCTTGTGTTAAAGTGACTACTCAAAAACATTGAATTCAAAGCAGATCATAATTAACTGTTTTTCTCTTTTTGTACTTTTTAAACTTCATAACTCAGGTGAAATATCTCAAAATAATTCAGCTTGTGTCATTTGAACCTCTAATAATGAAACTGCAAATTCTACTGCCAAGGCAGCCAACTATAGCTCAGAAAATATCTACTCCAAGTGCAGCACAAAGTCTCTATGGGAAAAAAGTGTTCTTTTCTGTGAAAAAAGCAAAACAAAAAACACCACTGTCTCTTGTCAGGGTG
Source organism: Lissotriton helveticus (assembly GCF_964261635.1). Classification (NCBI taxonomy): domain Eukaryota; kingdom Metazoa; phylum Chordata; class Amphibia; order Caudata; family Salamandridae; genus Lissotriton; species Lissotriton helveticus. The sequence continues at coordinate 1,376,597,754 of NC_136065.1, read as the reverse complement.
CACCCGCAGTTCTCCTGTGCAAAAGACACACAGCTCTCATTCTCTTAAAGTCAGCCTCACTCGAAGGGGACAGTTCCAATTTCAGAACACTCTGCTGATCCCTTCTTCGCTTAGAAAGAAGCAGTCCATCTATGTAGATGACAGCTCTCTGGCATCCAACTTCCTCAGTATCCCCTCGGCAAGGAAGAACCCCATCTGATCTGGTTCTCCATAGATCATCAGCTCCCCTCTGCCATCAGCCACAGGAAATCACCGTCCACTCTGGTCTGGCTCCAGGCTTGGGAGAGTTCCACTTTAAAAAAAAAATAAACTAAAATAACAAAATAAAAATGACAAAAAAACAAACAGGGCGAAAAAACAAAATTGATAAAAAATAGATCATCAGCTCCCCTCTGCCATCAGCCACAGGAAATCACCGTCCGCTCCGGTCTGGCTCCAGGCTTGGGAGAGTTCCACTTTAAAAAAAAAATAAACTAAAATAACAAAATACAAATGACAAAAAAACAAACAGGGCGGGGCGGGGCAAGGTATCACTCGCACCCCCAGCAGCACATCCCAGCAACCTGAAACGATAAATACGTATCACTCATCTTACAAAAAAAAAACTCAATTCAAAAGCACATAATTTTCTGTTTACATCTCTCAAAGTCCAATATTTTAATTTCTGTCTGCAAAGCTCTCCTCTAGATCTGGGGAATAGCTTAATAATGCTACCTGCATTATATTCTCTAAGTTTATTTGGGCAAAGTCTAATTTTTCCTTACACAGCCAGAAGGGCTGGGGCAGTCAACTGTACGCTCTTCTCCTTGCTAACCTACCCTCCCTTCCAGAGATGTCCGCGTCCCAGAGCTGGCTCAGTTTCAACCATAACAGAGACAGACTGCTCTGCCTCGCAAACCCTCCTTTCGAAGAGCTCACATTCCAAGAGCGAAGCGCCTGCCAACTTCTGTCTGCCCTGTCTCTCTCCTCATAAGGAGGTAGCACCTCTGCAAGCCTCCATACGCTTCTAATTGAGGGAAGCTTTCTAACCAGAGGAGTGGAATTACCCCACCCTCACACAGATTCTCCGCGAAAAGAATTTGGGTGCTCGCCAAACATAACAAGCAGCGAGGAGACTGCTCCTTTGATCTCCCCCTCCCTTACAAAGAGCCCGGGGAAGAGGAGGCTATGTGGAATGCATGTTATCTCCTCAAGGTCAAAGCATGTTAGTTCCCAGCCGTTCACAATCCCAAAAGCTGTGAAATTTTCAATTCGTAAATGGAATACACTAAACTAAAACCACATTGAACAGCCCACCTTTGAATGCATGCACCTTCATATATATATATTTTCTTTAAACTATCATTTGTCTATAGGACTATTGGTAACTAAAAGACAAAACATTGGCAAACTTAAAAAGTCACATAACAACATCACATTACATTTCTGTAATATCTGGGGTAGCATCAGTCAAAGAAGGTCTATGTTTGTTTAATTTGTAACAGTCAACTGTCATGGGCAAAGAATTATCACATTTGCGCTCCAGCTACAGAAAATCATTTTACACATTAGTTGTTGGGGTCACCAACCCTGCTTCTGTGAAATCCTACCCAACTGCTATTCTGTCTATAAGGGCCATTTTACCACTAGTGCGACCTCCCATAAGCAAATCACCTTTTCCCTCACGCTGTTCTGTCCAGTATCTTTTAGTGTGCCAAAGCACATAGTCATGGGCATTTGTTCAGCATCTGAATTGCTAAAATGGGCACTTTGCTTTTGGGTAAAACCACAAAATACATTTTTAAAACCTGGAAGTAGCCAGTCATACACAATTCGCTGTTGTACACTTTCAAAAACATATGGTTGCATTTGTCTTTCAAAGCAAAATGTATCGGGCACGGATAGGTCTGATTTATCTCCACAACCAGTGATCGTTAATTCTAAAACACGAGTCTTCTTATCTTTCCTCTCTTCGGACGAATTAATTAAAACAGCCTGTGCAATTGGCAACCTGACTAGATTTTCTGTAACATTTTTCACATGTAAATCATGCACGTTTAAGTCTGTTGTCAAAGGAATATTTTCACACTGGGCATCAATTAACATTTCCTTCAGCTCTTTTGGCAAATGCTCAAATTTTGGCTGCACATTAAACAACACATTAAAAATAACCCCACTATCTCTGTCTGAAACATCATCCCACCTTTCAGGGTAATATTCTGAGATGTTACATTGACGTTGCAGCTGCGCACATTTTAAATGCATTTCTTTTTACTGAACACTGTAAAGGGATCCCGCCCTTTCTGCTTAAAGTAAAAAAGCTATTCACAAGCCCTTTATACAAAACACATTTAAACACACAGCAATTCTCGTTCAACCAAACACAATTAGCTCACTCATGAGCCAGAACACCATATGGGCTACCCCCATGCAAATAAATCAACTGATATCTGAGAGTCTGCTTTCAATTGCAAAAAAAACTATTTCCCCTTTTAAATCAACGTTCATATCCTGCCGACTACGCCAATTTGTAATGACTTACTTCTCTGTATGTTTTGGTGCTTCTGTCAGTCACCAGGTCATTACTTACCACATCCTTTCTCAGGTTACAGAAAGACACCACATTTCACAATACTTACCCAAGAAAGGAATAAACACTGACAACATATAAGACCATTGCTGAGGAGCTCGCAAATAACAACAAGTCACAACACCTCCCAATCCAAGAGGGTATGCAGAAATTCACAACACCTCCTAACCTAAGAGGGTACACAGCGCATGCTCCTCCTAGCAATGTAATTTAGACATCCCTGATGGGAGCCGATTTCCCTTCTGTATCAACAATTACCCATTAGAGGGGAATCGCCCATCCCTCTGTAAGTACTTGGTAAAAAAAAAGGGTCCCGACCTTACCTCACAAGGAATGCAAACAAATGATATGCTCTAGGGTTTCTTTATTACATGATAATAGGATGACAAAAGAAAGAAAGTGAACATTTATAGCAATCACCAACACATACATATACATAGAGCCTGAAAATAAAAGCATAGTTAGATAAAGTTAGATATACATCGAACACCTCACCATAATCCTAGGTGTCTTGTCATCTGAAGAAGGGTCCGTCTCTCTTTCCCTCACTGGTTGGTTCCGGACTCTCTGTTGCACAAACACGACTGCACGTCTGCACCGTGATGTATCATCAGACCGTCAAAACACCAGACCAGCATCTCAGCATCTCTCCAGCATCTCAGAATCTCAGAATCTTTCTGCCTCTCTTGGACCCCCTTTCTCTAATATAGAATGCAGCTCTCCATCGAAGTTTCTAGATAACTCCGCCCACAGTTCTCGCTGGATTCCTGTACCACCTCGTACCAAGAGCACAACAAGCAGCTGGTCAAGCGTTTTGCTCTGACTCGGCAAGAAGAGAGCACATTCCACCCGATAAGAACCGGTCCTGTCTGGTTCACTACTGGTGGACAACACATGTAATCTAAAATATAACCTCTCACCTACAGAGGCTCAGAAGATGGCTGCAGTTTAGAATATGGAGTTGCTCAAGCATAGGCCTCTACTACTTGGAAAGCAGAATGCTATTATACCACGTCAAAGCCAATAGGCTAAAGTCATAATTCACCTAACTCAAATAACACTATGCACTTAATCCCTCAGTATCCACTATGGAGCACATGTGTGCACCATCACCAACAACTCTGCACCTCGACATCCCATACCTTCTATTCTTTGGCAAGATTATTGTAATGCAAGACCATCCTACATTAAGGCTAAAGTAACATAGCACACTAAAATCAGTACACAATGGTGGTGATCAAGGGCCATCAAAGATCATCAGACCACTAAAGTGGCTCATTCACTACACGCTGCCACCAGGAGAGGGCCAGCACAGTCAAGGGCAGATCAAAACCAAACCTCCTGCCCAGAGGCAGGAGCTGGGCGAAAAGAAGGTCTGGGTCCTGTCTCTGAACTGGCTTGGACCACTCCAATATACTAAACAGAACAAATAGCCAGACAGATTTACTTTTTGAACTTTGAATCACACCTAGCCTATCAGTTCTGGGGGATCAAGAAAGACATTCTTTCATTTGGTTTTTGTATGTCGTCAAAAGATACAGTCATCAAACAATAAAGAATACATACAAACAGAACAATGTGCAATAAATATACAAGTGTTCAAAATATACACAATCAATACTATACATTTTAGAAATTTATTTAGAAAAACACCAAAAGCAATTTCATAAGATGCCTAACAATTGTTTAGCGCTAGGAACTAGTCCTTTGTATTAAGTACAAGAAGCCAGGCGGACAACACAGTTCATGGATACTGCCTGCCTGTCTTACTAAGCCAGGGATTAGACAATAAGTTCTAGGGTTGCACTCCTAGGGATGGGAAGTATGGTAATATTTTGATGGCCCTAGTGGCACCCTTCTTCTTTATCCCGGGCTTGGAGTCAACGCGTTTCGAACCACAGTGTAGTTATGGGTTCTCCTCAGGACACGGACTGGAAGGAGCCGATACTGTAAATAATAATAATGGCGGAAGTTGGTGTAAGTATTGTGTGAAAATTTTTAATAAAATCTCAGACTCTATAGGTGGTGTAAATCCATACCTGTACTTGGCACTTGTGAGCCACTCGTGTGTCACTTCAGGTAGACAATTGCCTCGCAAATATAAGAATTCTGTAACCAGACAGAAATAGGGGTGAGGGCCTCTTATTATAGCTTTTCCTACAGCGTGCTTGGATGACAGCTATGAGTGCCAGCTAGCATACCTTCAACTTGGGCGGCGGCGCATATAGAGTCAGAGAGGGCCGGCCATTCATAGGTCCGGGGTTCTTGAGACTGGCCTTTCAGTTCGTCGGTTCAGTTCGAATCAAACCTGGCCGGAAATAACGGAGATTGTGTTTAAGTCTCCTGTCTCTCCGGTTACAAATATTGGTAAATGTAAGCTGACATGAACGTTTGTACTCACTTGTTCGCTAAGCGACCTGCTCCGCTTGCTCGCGTACGGCTTCTGGCGTTAGCACGCCACAAGCAAGATCGAAGGCATTAAAGGAGCCGCATGTTAGACTCACGGCAGGGGAAGATGGTACTCGTAGTCCGACGTAAAAGTACGTACGGTCGTCAAGGAAACCAATCACACACGCTGGCATTAGAACTGCATAGTTAGTAAAGAGAACTGACACTTACACTGGCACGAACCCTGCCAATTTAAATCGCAATCAAATACAAACACGATGCTGAGCGTCTCACAGATTACTTACTTCAGACAGTTCGTTCAGTCCGGAGTTAGCTGTATCAAATTTCAGTATAAGGTATGCTTCCTTCTGGGACAGACGTATTTCTGGGTCACCGCCCCCGCCGACTTTGATCACTGACAGCACGGTCCATTTCAAATCATTCACCATGTGGTTGTGGTGAAGAAAATGAGCCACCAGTGGTGCTGTATGAGTTTTATTGTTAATTCTGGATTGATGTTGAATGATCCTTTGTCGCACCTCCTGTGTTGTTTTTCCGATGTACACCTTTTTGCATGGACATTGGATCGCATACACTACATACTTAGTCTTGCAGTTCGTATGTTCCTCGTGCCGCCAGAATTTCTTTCCATCCGTGAACAACGAACCTTCCATTGTCAGGTTGCACACGGAACAAGTGCCACATTTCCGGTGTCCCTTGACTGGATTCATTCCAAAGATGGTACTCTGGGTATCTCGTTTTTTTGGAGGTTGTGTAGATGTGATCTGCTGCCCTATACTCCTGTCTTTTTTTAGGGCAAACAGGGGTAATCCGACGTCAGGCATATCTTCTTCCACAAGATGCCAACAGTTTCGAATAATTTTCTGCAGGGGGTGTGTGTGGGATCCAAACGTTGATACACACACCATCCGCTGCGTAGGTGACCTTTGTCTCTTCTCAAGTAGATGCTCCCTTGGCGTCCATCTGGCCCTCTTCATAGAATGTTTCAGGAGCTTCCGTGGATAGCCTCTTTCCTGAAGTTTCTTAACCAGTGCTTGACCATGGATGTCAAAATCTTGAAGTCTGGAACAGTTTCGTCTTACCCTGAGGAACTGTCCATAGGGAAGATTGTTCTTATGACTCCGGGGATGATAGCTTTTGAAGTGAAGGGCGTTATTTTTATCCGTCTTTTTTTAAACAAAGAGCATGTCAACCCGTCAGATGTTGCCTTGACTTCCACATCTAAGAATGATAGTGCTTTGGCGTCGAAGGTGAGACTGAACTTGATGTCTGGACTGCGGTTATTGAGCCATACATGGAATTCTTCCAACGTTTGTGGTGTCCCGTTCCAGATACACCACACGTCATCTATGTATTTTAGCCACTGCTGGATGTGTGCCTGGTACGGATTGTTGTTATATACAAATTTTTCTTCGTATTGCCCCATAAGCAAAATCGCCATTTCGGGGGCAAAAGGACAGCCCATCGCTGAGCCTTTAACCTGCAGGAACAACTCGTCATCAAATGTGAAGAAGTTTCTTTTTAACGCCAATGACGCAAAGGCAACAAATAGCTCAGTTGGAACTCGATGGGGACGAGGCCTTTTTTCCAGATAGATTTCAAGGACATCCAGTCCATCTTGTTGTGGAATTTGCGTATATAGCGACGCTACATCCATCGTGACCATCAGCTGTTTTTTAGGATCGAACTGCAGCCTTTCCACTTTGTTAATGAAGTCCATTGTGTCACGGAGGTACGATGGTACTTGGACTACTAGCGGTTCGAGAAAAACATCTACGAACTGAGAGACTGGCTCAAGAACGGAATCACACCCAGAAACAATGGGCCGACCGGGAGGGGTTGTGGCATCCTTATGGACTTTTGGTAGAAAATATAAGTGAGGTACTCGGGGGTATTTCTTAACAAGATACTCAGGTTCTTTTGGGCCAAGTATTCCTTTTTCTTTTGCGTCATTCACCAATGCCACGACCTCCTGTGTTATCTGGCTTGTAGGGTCCTGTGTGATTTGACGGTACCATTCCTTGTTATACACATGGCTTCTACCTTCTGTTCTATAGAGCTCCTTGGACCATAGGACCACCGCACCTCCCTTGTCTGCTGGTCTAATGATGGCATCCTGCTGGTTCTTCAGTTCACGAATTGCTTCCTTTTGGTCTTTAGTCAGATTGGTAGGTACATAGGGACGTTTTTTCTCAAGAGCATTTAATGATGACATCACGGCTCGCTCAAAGGTGATAATATTCTTGGAAGTATTGTGATTGGAAGGGAAAAAGAACGATTTATTCCTTAGTCCTGATGCCTCAGTCTGAAATTGATTCGGAGAATCCCTGAAGAACCATCTTAGACATACCTTTCTAAAAAATTGTCTTTCAGGGGCTTGTCTTTCCTATTTCTTTCTTTCCTGGAATCTGCAACCAAACAGGTAGAACTATGCAGGAAGCGCTGCCCCCGGGCCGGGCCCCAGCCGGGATTCAGCTCCCCCGCTCGCAAATAGAAGTCCGGCTCCGCCGGAACGTCAAAGCCTAGGCGGCGGGTGAGGGCCGGCCTACTTTGCGCTCGAAGGAATGGGCGGTGTCGCCTCAACCCAGCAGCCCGCTTTGCTCGTCACGGACCGCTGCCACCAGGAGAGGGCCAGCACAGTCAAGGGCAGATCAAAACCAAACCTCCTGCCCAGAGGCAGAAGCTGGCAGCAGACTTTTGCCCCCCCCCCTTCCTGCGGATGTAGCTCCTTGGACTGTGCTGTTGTTTAGAGATGGGCTGCGTGGGGGAAGCTTGCTGTGCTGGGGTCCAGAGGTGGGCTGCGCATGGGAAGCGTGCTGTGTCAGAGTCTAGAGGCGGACCGCGTGTGGGAAGCCTGCTGTGCTGGAGTCTAGGGGTGGGCTGAGTGTGGGAAAACCGGCTGTGCTGAAGTCTAGAGGGCTAGGGCCTCTCCTCTGCGGGCTCTTTCAATCACTGCCGCCCCTCTGACCATGCTGTTGGGGCCTCCAGGATTCCCACTAACCCACGCAGCAAGGCGGCCTTTCCCTCCGTTACCGCCCTGCCAGGCCTCCCCGCCGATATGCGGGCCGAGCGGTAAAGAACCAAATCGCTGCACCCAGGCTGCCCGTAGATGTACTTGCCTAGGTGCCCAGAGGGAAGGGACCAGTAACTCGCCGCCACCGGCCGGGTCTGTTTGCAGTGCTCGAGAACAGGTAACATCCCAGCGACCCAATCGCCGCAATGCGCCGCCGCAGGGAAAGGGCCTGCACAGTAAAGTCAGTCCAGAGGTATATGCTAGCGGCCCCCAGCCCCCAGGGTCATATCACTGCAAAGTTAAAGCAGGAGCTAAGGCACACTCCCACCGGGGCCCGCTCACAGGGAGACTCCAACCCCACTGTTCAACAATCGCCAACTCTAATGGGCTAAGGCCTGCCCTTCTCGTTCTCCTGCAGCCACTGCCGCACCACGCGGCAAGCTGTTGGGGACCTCCAAAATGTCCGCTCCCTCAGCCACCACACTCCCAGCGGGCAAAGTCTCTCCCGCCGACATGCGGGTCGATAGGCGGCCAATCCCTCCTGGGCAAGACTTCACCCCGCCGGGTGATCAACAGTGTCTGTGCAAGTGCTAGAGGGGGGAAGGACCAGACAGCAAGCTCCAGGCCCCCTCCGCTCCCCCTATATATCTGGCCCTCCTTAGCCAGCCAAATCTCCAGTCTAGGGGTCAGAGTGCCCGCCTGGGAAGATACTCGTGGCTGCGGAGCCTGACCAACGCCGGGGACTCTGCTCAGCTCCCCTGTGTCGGCCTACGCCGTCCGCCGGTATGCGGACCGAGCTGTGGGAGTCCCGGTAAGCCTCCCCCTCTCTCCTCACCTCCGATGATGGATGCTGGGGCGGCGGTAGCAAGAAGCAGCCCTGTTCAGCGCCAGTCAGCGCGGGAGCACCCACCCGCCCCGCGGGGTTCTCGACCGCTGCTTCCGCCGCAGGCACCCGACGGGCACCCAGGCCTCTCCGTCCGCCGCTGCTCCAGTCGGCTCAGCCACCGCTCCGCCGTGCCTCCGTGCCTAGCTCCCCTCACCGGCTCGGGGATGTACGCCCTCCTCCTTCAGCTTCTCAGCCCCCGCTCCGCAGGCCACTTCCCCAACGGAGCCGGTAGCACGTATCCACCAAGGCGCCGCCCCAGGAAATACAGGCCCTCGCTCACTGCCAGCCACGAGGCCCGCCGGGTCCGATGTCGGCCAGGACCTCACTACACGGCTCCGCCTCGCTGTTGCTCAAGTCCGGGAAATAGGGCCACCATCAACTTCAGGGCAGTTCAGGGCCACCGGGCACCGCTGTGGCCAGCACAGATGGGGGCGATATACAAAGCTGAAGATCTGGCTGCGCTGGAGGGACAGTAAGGCATGTCCTACTCCGCCGCCATCTTGGCCACCTGTATGTTTTTTTAAAATATATGTATTAAATTTTTAGAAGTTAGTAATTTTGCGTTTTAGTAGTGTAGCAGGTTGTGGGTTCACAGGGGAATAGGGTGGGAAGTAATTTAATTATAGTAATTTAAATAATAATTTTTAGAAATTATTAATTATTTTAAATTCAATTTTGCTATTTAGTTCCGTAGCGGGTTGTAGGTTTATAGGGGAATAGGGTGGGAAGTAATTTAATTATAGTAAATTAAATAATAATTTTTAGAAATGTAGTAATTATTTTTAATTCAATTTTGCGTTTAGTTCCGTAGGGGGTTGTGGGTTTAGAGGGGAATAGTTTGGGAAGTAATGTAATTATAGTAAATTTAATAATAACTTTCAGAAATTATTAATTATTTTTAATTACATTTTGCGTTTTAGTTCCGTAGCAGGTTGTGGGTTTATAGGGGAATAGGGTGGGAAGTAATTTAATTATTAAAAAAAGTCATTATTAATTTTTTATTTTTGATATTGATAATTAATGTATTGCTAATTAATTGTTAATTAATTTTTATTAATTGATTAATTGATCATTATATTAGTAATGTTAATTTAGTTTAGGAGCTGGTTGTGGGTTTATAGGGGAATAGGGAGGGAAGTAATTTATTATAACTAAGTAATTATACATTTTTATTTATTGGTATTAATAATTATTTATTGTTAATTATAAATTTGTAATTAATTTGTATTAATTCATTAATTGATAAATATATTAATTGTGTTAATTTTTGGGGGGAGCGGGTTGTGGGTTTATAGGGGAATAGAGTGGGAAGTAAATTATTTATAATGAATTAATTATTAATTTTGATTTGTTGGTATTACCACTTAGGTTATTGTTTATTAATTATTTAGTAATTAATTTTTATTAATTGATAAATATATTGTGTTAATTTAGTTTCGGAGCGGGTTGTGTGTTTATAGGGGAATAGGGTGTAAAGTAGGGTGTAAAGTAATTTATTATAATTAATTATAATTAAGTTTTTTTTATTCATTGGTATTCATGATTAATGTATTGTTAATTAATAACTGATAATTAATTGTTATTAATTGGTTAATTGGTTATTATATTAATTGTGTTAATTTATTTTAGAAGTGAGTTGTGGGTTTATAGGGGAATAGGGTAGAAAGTAATTTAATGTTAACAAAGTAATTATTAATTTTAATTTATTGGTATTCATAATTAATTTTGTGTTAATTATAAATTCATCACTTAGTTAAAAAAAATGATAAGGATGTTCATTTTAACCCTGTGCTATCCAACACTTTCCCTATAGTTATACTCTCTGGAGTGGGAATAGTAATGTTTACTCCTACGCTATCCAACACTTTCCCTACTGTTGAACTCACTGAAGTGGGAATTGTAATTTTTACCGCTATGCTATCCAATACATTCCCTACTGTTGCACTGAATGTAGTGGGAATAGTAATTTTCACCCCTACGCTATCCAACTCTTTCCCTACTGTTGCACTCTTTGGATTTGGAATAGTAATTTTATTCCCCCCGCTATCCAATAATTTCTCTAGTAAATCAAGTAATTAATCGTGCTTTACCGAATCAAAGGCCGAATAAAGTTCCAAGAGGATTAGTAGGCGTGATTTGTTTTGGTCCAACATTTTTAGAGTATCGTCCAATACATGAGTCGGGGCCGCTTCAGTGTTGTGCCCAGAGCGAATACCAGATTGATGCCATGCAAAGAGACTGAATTGGTTGATATGGTTACATAATTGGGAAAAATTGTTAAGGTTGGTTGGATAGGCCATTGTTTTTTATAAAATGGGGATGACCTGTCTGTCTTTTAGGCAGTGCTGTATTTTACCATGACGTAGTGAAGTATTTACAATCCAAGTCCAAAGTGGGAGTATAGATATTTTGATGTCATTGAAGATATTGGAGGGTAGAGGATCACTGAGAATTGTTTTTCTCAGTTGTTTCGAACAAACTCCAGGAGGCATTATTTTTTCAAATGCGTTCCGGAAGGTGCATGGTTCACTTATAACCGTAGGGGAGATTCTGGTGTCTCGTGATTGATAACATTGATGTTGTGAAATCTGAAGGTCAGCTTTCTAGTTAATTGTCTTTTCAAGGAAGAAGGAGGCAAATTCTTCACTATGGGGTAGTGGACTGAATCAATTTGGGGAGAGATTGGGTAGGCGAAAACCTCGGGTCTAGATAGAAAAGTAAGGCTACAGAAGACAACAACAAAAACTAAAAAGGCATCCCTTTACAGAAAGATTTCCCCCACCCACCGAAGGTGGCATGCTTCATCATTGCAGAACCCCTTCGCACCATGAAGCATAGTCATGGTGTAGGCTACAACCCTCTCACTGAGAGGGAGGAGCTCAGGGGCGTTTTAATTGCTAGGAGGGTATCTACTAAGTACCCAATGTGAACTGAAAGGCGTGGTGAGAGGTGCAGTGCAGCAAGTGAGTGAGTATAAAACTAGCTACAGGGTTCACCACACATCTTTACTCAGGCGACTCTGTGCTAGGATTAAAAACAAAGACAGACAAGCACAGCGGGGACTATTAAACCCGTTTGTGTTGCTTAGAGATCAACATGCTTCGGCCCGTGACCCAATTGGTGTCATGGCCTTCATCAGGTTCTAATTAACGCTACTTTAAAGGAGAATGAAGTGTGAACCAGAAGGTGTAAAGAACATTTCTTGAAAAAAGTTATATATACAAAACCAGTAATCCAATATTTTCGGAGTTGTGGATTCACTGGTAGTACCCGTCGCAATGTATGTTAATGTTAATGTTAATGATATTTATAAGGCGCGCTGCTACCCAAGGGCGTCCCGGCGCTATGTAAGATGTCCACCTAAGACCTGCTCACAGAGTTACTTTGAGCATTATGAGTTGAACAACCAGGTTTTCAGGTCCTTCCTAAAAACAATCAGCTCTGTTATGCCTCTGAGAGAGAGAGGAAGGGAATTCCATGCTTTGGCGGCGCCTACAAAAAAACTCCTGCCACCTCAATTGGCTTTTTTTGCCAATGGAATGTGGATGAGTTTGGCTTCTGAAGAGCGCAAGGATCTTGTAGGAACATACCAGTTGATATTTTGGATCAGATGGTTTGGACCCATGGAATGGAGTGATTTATGAGTAACGCATAGGGCCTTAAACAAAACTCGCTTCTTAACAGGCAGCCAATGTAGCTTTCTGATTTCTGCCGAAATAGATTCATATTTTGGAGTGCCTGACTGCAGTCTAGCTGCTGCATTCTGTACGAGTTGTAGTTTCCTTAAGAGACCTTCCTGCACATTAACATATAGGCCATTGTAGTAGTCCAACCTGGACATATCTAAGGCCGTGACAACTGTCTTATGACTTTCTGTAGGAACATAGGCCAATTTTTTTTGCATGATTTTAAAATGTAAGAGGTGGTTGAAACGACTGAGTTTACTTGGTCTTTGTGGGACAACTTGTTATCAATTATGAACCCTAAGTTTTTCACTTTCCTGACTGGTGTTGGAAGAGGGCTAAGAGAGTCTGGCCACCATGCTGGGGTCCAAAATTGTGGGTGTTTCCAAACAGTATCACCTCTGTTTCGGTAGAGTTGAGCTTCAAACAATTCCGGGCCATCCAGCCACCCACAGCTGTCATACAGTCGTGGAAACGACTTGCTGGCTCCTGAGTTTCATTTGGAAGCATAGAGACAACAATCTGAGTGTCATCAGCGTATGAGGTCAACTTGAACCCAAAGGATCCAATGAGGGGGTCAAACTGGGAGACATGAACATTAAAAAGAGTGGGGCTCATAGATGACCCCTGAGGGACTCCACAGGGGAGGGAAAATGACTGCAGAGAAGTTGCCAAGCGTAACTGTCTGTACTCTATCTGCTAAAAATTATTTGATCAGTTTCCATGCCCTGCCTGTGACACCAATCTCATGCAGCCGGTCCATCAACAAATTGTGATGGACCGTGTCAAACGCCGTAGAGAGGTCCAGCATGATCAAGGCTCCATTCCATCCTTGATCTAGAGTGGCCCTTATTTCTTCAGTAGATTTGATGAGAGCCGACTCAGTGCTATGGCTCCCTCTAAAACCATATTGCGTGGGATCAAGTATATGTCCATCCTCTAAAAATCGACTGAGTTGGGTATTCATTAATTTTTCAGTGATTTTTGCAGGGAACGGTAATCTAGAGATTGGTCTAAAATTATTTGAGTCCATAGGGTCCAACTTGGACTTTTTTAGCAAGGGAAGAATCAATGCTGTCTTCCAGGCTTTCGTAAAATAGCCCTCCGAAAAAATCTTATTGATAATCACTGTCAAGATTGATATGATTGGTTCGGGTACCAACTTCAATATGGAGAGAGGAAAGGGGTCCGTTGGGGATCCTGATTTAACTTTTACCAGGATAGTGTGGACATCAGCTGCTGTAGTAGGTGTGAAGTTACAAAGCTGAGGCATAGTGTTCCCAACTTCTTCCCCACTGGCCTTCTTTAATTGAAGGGTGTGATTTGTATCTCCTGTAAATGTGACATAGATATCCTCAACTTTCTTAAAGAAGAAGTTGCCTATCTTATCGCACAGCTCTTGACTGGCTACAATGGGATTTGAAGGGGGTAGGCTAGGGCTGTAACTGTTTTAAATAGTTCTTTGGTGGAGTTTTTGCAGACCGTATTTTCTTTACAAAAAAATCTTGTTTTGTTTTATGCAGTAGTTTCTTATAGTCTTATAAGCAAAGTTTATATTTGTTTTTGTCCTTGGCATTGTACTACCTCCTCCATACCCTTTCTTGATGTTTACAGAGAAGTTTACTTTCTCTTAGGTCCTGGGAGTACCACTGAGACCATGGCCGTTCCCTATTGTTATGGGTGGTTTTCATTGGGGCTGGCTTGTTTGTTGCTGCTTCTAATCAGGTAGTGTAGGCCGACGTGGCCTCGTCTAAATCTCCTGGTAACAGAGGGGCAGTAGATACTAGTTGATCTCGCAGTTCATTGACATTTATTCGACTCCATGCTCTGGCGGTTGTTTGTTTCAGCCCTAGTTTCAGAATATCTTAAACTGATGATGTCACCTCAAAAAACACTATCCTGTGGTCTGACCAGATCACCGGGAGCGTGTTTGTGAACCTCAGATGGCTGTTATTGGAAAAGATGCCATCAAGTGTGTGTCCAGCTATGTGTGTGGCCTCAGCGACCAGTTGATATAAGTCTAACGAATTCATTAGATCTATCAGATTGAATGTGTCTCCGTCGTTATCCATTTCTAGGTGGAAATTAAAATCCCCTAAGATGGTGTATGAGCTAGCGCTTATCCCTTTTTGTAGCCAGGTGCCTGCTTGTGTTATAAACCGATTCCTGGGTCCAGGCGGTCTATAAATCAATGTGCCTTTGAATGTGGAGTGGTGAGACAACGAGAAGCTGAAGTCTATTGCCTCGCATTCCAAGTTAGGACATGGGATCAAAATTTGCCTTCAGCGTTTGTATATATATCACTGCTTGACCCCCTCCCTTTTTAATCAGCCTATTTAATGTGGGGCAGGTGTAACCCGGCGGTGCAGCTTTTATCAGGTCTGGTCCTGACCCATCGTCTGTCCATGACTCAGTAATGAAAGCAATCATAATATCTTCCTCCTGGATTAGGTCTGCTACCTCGATACTATGTTTGACTAGGGATCTTGCGTTCAATAGGGCGCATTTAAACTGTTTTCCTACCTTGTTTCCTAGTTTACCCATGGTTGTTTGTTTTGTTGGCCTCTCCTGTTGGCTCATGGATATCCGGACAGTATTTTTGCAACCTGGGCAACTTACCAGATCCATTAGGGTAATCTGTTGAGGCATAAATGTAATGCATGCGGAGTTAAGTTTCGTAGTGTTTAGGCTGTGAAGAAGTCTGCTAGAGTAGATATATGAGCTTGGGGCTTCTTTGGTCAGACGGGCAGCATGGCTGACGCTGTCCGTCGGTCGTGCGCGGACGGGCGCAGACGGGCTTGCCTTTGGCGCGCCTGCAGCACGCCCGCTGCGCACCAGCTTCCTGTTTTGTAGGCAGGGGGTGGTCAAAAACTAGCCCGGTAACCCTCTTCCCTCCCAAGATGGCGGTCGCGGGTGGCCATCGCCAATCCTTGGTTCCGGGAGAGGTTCCGAGTGGGAAGTGCAAAGTGCAAAGCTACTAAAATCACAGCTAAATTATACCAAGTTTACAAAAGGTTTAAAAATATTAAAATCACCATAGAGATTTTGTCGGTCCACCCGGCTCAAGCCTCAGGGGACATCTATGTGCGCGCTCGCGCCAGCTCCCTGTTTTGTAGTCAGGGAGTGGTCAAAAACTGGCCCGGTAACCCTCTTGCCTCCCAAGATGGCGGTCGCGTGCGGCCATCGCCAATCCTTGGTTCCGGGAGAGGTTCTGAGTGGTAAGTGCAAAGTGCAAAGCTACTAAAATCACAGCTAAATTACACCAAGTTTACAAAAGGTTTAAAAATATTAAAATCGCCACAGAGATTTCGTTGGTCCACCCGGCTCAAGCCTCAGGTATCATACTTCAGCTGTCCTAGGCATGGGTGCTCAGAGGGCAGTCCGATATACAATCAAATTCTGAACCGGCAGTCGGCTGTCCACACCTAGAGCAGGAGTCGTGGCTCCTGTTCCTCGGTTTGGACAGCCGACTGCCAGTACTACCGGTGAATCTGCCACTCCAAAACGATTGAATCACTGGTTTTGTTTATTTAACTTGTTTCAAGAAATTGTCTTGCAACACAATTTGCCGTGCTTGTCTGACTTTTTTTTAATTCTAGCACGGAGTTGCCTGAATAAAGATGTGTGGTGAACCCTGTAGCTAGTTTTATACTCACTCACTTGCTGCACTGCACCTCTCACCACGCCTTTCAGTTCACATTGGGTACTTAGTAGATACTCTCCTCGCAATTAAAACATCCCTTAGCTCCTCCCTCTCAGCGAGGGGAGGGTCATAGCCGGCACCATGACTAGGCTTCATGGTGCAAGGAGGTTCCCCAATGATGAAGAATGCCACCTTTGGTAGGTGAGGGAAACCGTCCTTTAAAGGGATGCCTCTTTAGGTTTTATTGCTGTCTCCTGTAGTCTTACCTTTCTATCTACACCAGAGGGCTCTTGTGTTTTGAATAATTAAGTAAGGGGAGTATACCCTCACTGGTCTCCAAATCTCCTCTAGCCCTCATATTTTTTGTTTCTTTTGAGAGATTGGGTAGGCCCTTGGATTGCTGCTTGACCAGATCAAATAGTTTTTGGGGCAGTTTTTGGCTTGGTTCAGTTGGTTTCTGAAGAAATGCGCTTTGGCATTTATGATGCTTTTGTGATGGGTATTACTGAGAGATCCTAGCTGTTTGAGGTGTTCAATAATTGGATAAGATCTCCAATTTTGCTCGGCTAATCTATGTAACCTGTAACTCTGGGCGGATACCAAAACTGTTTGTACTTACCTCGGTGGGTAAGCAACCTTCACCAGCTGACCAGACAAGCAACTGACAAGTTTCGAATCTATAATGAAAACACGCTAGAATACACACAGCTATTCTAGAAGGATTAAGGAAGGAGAACACAGAGAACGGCTTAACATAAAAAGAATGCAATGCTAAAGTAACTAATAATGTACAACACATTTTCCTCCTTTACATAAACAAAACAACATAATAAAAACTTTTGGAAATCAAAAAAAAACAAATTGGGAAAGATGGACAGAAAAGGAAATTCAACAACAGTAATAATTTAAATAGGTAGGTGATCAGCGACATCTTAACCTTATGGTCCCAAGAGACCTGTGTGTGTCTTGTGAACTATTACCATTTCCGCTGGCATCACCACCACCCACTCCCTTCGACTGCCGACCAACGGATCAAGAACAGAATTATCATCTTCAGTCAGCATGTAGCCACTATTCCTCTGCTTGTCGTCCATATTTGAGTCGGCAAAATCAAGAGAATGTGTGACCTTGACTTTTTGATAAAAAGCCATACGGCGAACATTCCATTTTCACCATTAGTCAAAACCCCAAAATGTGGAAAAACATCTTTAACCGTAAATGGTCTTCTGAATTTAGTAAGACCATTGCTAAACCTTCCTGGTTTAACCTTGACCAGATCACTTTTAGAAATGTAAGCCTTTCTGCCTTGAGATACACCAACAGGTACAGAACCCAAAACACCACCACTTGCAAACCACTCCTTAATCCAAGCAGGGGTCAGTTCGTTCCAGAAAGCCTACCACGCAGGAGTTCAAAAAGAGACTTATCGCCCTGCTTAAGCTTTGTAGTACAATAAGCCCAAACCCTTTCTTGCACCATATCTTGAGCAAACCTTCCACTCACACATGCCATCTGGATAATGCCCTTAACAACCTGATTAGCTCTCTCATACAAACCATTGCCCTGCGGGTTGTACAAAGAGGTACGATGAGCACACTACATTCAGCAAGAATTGTTCTTAACAATATCTCGTGAACATAACCTTTAAGTTCTCTTTATTCATTCCTAAAACAGTACTAACCTCTTGAAGTATGTCATCTACAGTTTCATCATCGACAACCATGACTTGTGATGGGGGTCTCGGATTTACAACAATATGAAGATCATATTGGTGAATCCACCCTAAAATGGGGGGCCCATCGACTGCAACATACATTTCTCCTTTGGTGGACCTGTTTGAGAATACAATTTGAGCTTCGAAGAATCCTAATCAATCTTTAGACTCCCCCAGATATCCTGCAGGTGAAAGATCACTGGGCTGCAAAGATTTTCCAAACCACTCTTGTTCAAACATTGTTTTGAGAATTATGGTGTACCTAGACCCCGTATCGACCATAACAGATACTTGTTGCCCATCGATTAAAAATAGAGCTTTGGACCTGTTCTCTCGCCTTTGATTTTCAGAACAAATATCTCCATCAACAACTACAAAAAGTCTATCCTTCTCATTTTCCTTCCACTTGGAACTATCTTGAATCACTGCTACTTTGGGACGTGTTTTTGTTTTACACATTTTAGAGAAATGTCCCAAGCGCCACACTTTAGACATTCTTTGTTAGAAGCTAAACAAAATTTTGATTCAGATGTGTGATGATTGGTACCACATTTTGAGCAAAATGTTCCTGGTACCCTTTTGAACGTAGTTTTCTTGTTAGGAAATCTATTTTCATTTCTTAGTAATGATACAGAATCATCCTCACAATGGTCACTTCCTTCACACACATTTTTTTCTGAAACTTCAGACACTTCTTGGCTGGTGTTGTGTTTCTGTAACTCTTTCATGCAACACTCAGATTGCTCTATAACTGTTTCCTAATCAATAGCTACTTTCAACGTGGGATTCTTAGCTGACCACAGTCTTTCTTGAATGTTTCTATTGTTACATTGTACATTTAACTGGTCCCTTATTAATTCATCAGTCTAGCTCCAAAATAGCTTTTAACAGAAAGCTCACTCAGTCTCGCAACAAATTCGTCAATAAACTCTTCACTACGTTGTCAGTGAGTATACAATTTATACAGATTTATCACTAGATTTTCCTCCTTTGCATATCTAACTTCAAGTCTACATATTGCCTCCTTATATTCATCTGCATTTGGTTGTCCATTGGCTTGTAAAGCTTGTAGTAAAAACCTAAATACACGTTGACCTTCTTTGCCCAGCGAGCTCAATATCAATGCTTTTGTTCTTTTAGCTGAAAATTCTTGCCCATCCAAAGCATCTAAATAATTGTCATAAATAACAATCCAAACTTCCCAAGATATAGAGGGGGTGCCAGGTTCACCTAAAAATTGAGGAGGCAGAGAAACAGCTATTTGCTGGGTAGACATGACTGCAAGTGTTAAAAAACAGAAGAAATACATCAACTTTGTAAAAAAAAAAAAAAAGAATTGTGATAAACGTTCAAAAATGTGTTATACTGAGCAAAGTGCAACAAAAGGGTTAAATCATTTTGTAGATGTGCACATCACTGTGTAAGATGTGTTTAACGAAGAGACCCTCTGCAATGTTACAGGAGTGTGTTTCAGGGTGACAGGCATCCATGTTACAGCAAACGGCCGATCCAAGATGCCACAGCCGCTCACCTCTCCGGCCAAGGTTGCCTCTCCATGCGGCGATCCAGGAGCGCAATCAAAGCTGCCTGGCACTCACGGGGATGGCCCCGGCCGCCACTCTAGGATGCCAAATTCTCCCCCCACACAGCTAACAATGCTGGACGAGGTCAAGGATTGTTTGTCCCTGGAAACAGTTGTGCAACTGCTTGCATCTGGGAATGGAGGGGATACCCTCCGATGTGCCTACTTCATTGCCTCTGTTCTGGATCATGCAGTTGAGAATGGAAAGAGAGTCAGGACAACTCAGAGCCTCCTGGTGCTGACGTCCTGCGGGAGTAAGCCACTTGTTAGGAGCGATCAACGAAGCTCAGGCCGAATGGGAACAGCTGCGGTATCAGACCAGGTGATTGGAGACTGCAACATCAGGCTGTAAGTATGATAAAGGTACAAAGTTGTAGAGAGCTATTGTTCCGTAGTGGATACTTGTTGCAAAGGTGCGTTTTTCAGGGGTGTATGGCAGGGTACAATTGGGATATTTAAGCAATAATAATCCCAACCCTGGGAGCTTCCTTACGGAGCTACTTGGTCGGTGGCCATCTTCTTTTTTTGGTGTATTGAGTTGTGTAATCCTCCCAGGAGGCTCTGCACTTTTTTCACAGATTAAGGTGACTGCCAACGGGTTATGGCTGATACTTACTGTGGGTACATGCTCACCCCTTCAGAGGATAATACGATTCCCAAAAAGGTGACTGTAGATGTGTGGAACTCAATTTTATCTAGTTTTGCCTACAGAATATTGTCTCTGTTTGTCAAGAACAACCCCTACATGCTTTGTATGTACTCCCACAGAAGAAGAATCAATCAAAATGTCATCGATTATAAACGATAGTGCACACATCCAACAGATCTCTCAATGCTGCATTAATGAAAATTGAAAAGCCCCAGGAGTGTTACATAAACCAAAAGGCATAACTAAATATTCTTGTAGCCCAAATTTTGTGCAAAATTAAGTCTTCCACTCATCGCCGTCTTGAACGCTCACTAAATGATATGTTCCGCAAAGATCGAGATTAGTGAAGATCTTCCCATCTTTGACCTGGCCTAGCAAATATTGGATTACGGGTAATGAATAATGGTTTGTTTATGGTAATTTCATTGGGTGCTCGATAGTCTATACAGCATCTTAGACAGCCCTCTCGTTTAGGGATTAAAAAAAGGGAAGTGGAGGCAGCAGACCGAGAAAGTCGAATAAACTCAATTCTCAACATTTCATCCAAATATTCCCTTAAATAAAGATTCTCTTTCTCAGTCAGTGAATATATTCTACTGCAGGGAACTTGTGCTCCAGCAATCAAATCAATACGACAGTCATACCGGCCTATGAGGCGGAAGAGAAGGCGCATTTTCTTTATCAAAAACTTTTGCTAAATCCTGATAATAAGAGGGCAGGACCGGCACCATAGATTCTGTAAGTACTGCTACTTCTTTTTTGTTTTTGTTTCTCCTAAAGCAATGGGTGTTACAAAAAACAGAACAAAAAGACAAGCAGTGTCAACTCCAATCAATATCAGGGTTATGTTTAACTAACCACGGAACTCCCAAAATGGCTTGAAATTGTAGTGATTGTATTAAATCAAAACTCACTGTTTATTCATGGGAGTCATGTATGGCAATGATCAGGTCTCCAGTAGCATGTGGTATGGGACCAGAGTTTATATCTCTGCCATCAATGGTTTTCACTTTGTCTATATAGTTCTTTGTCAAAAACTGAATGTTCATCTGATTGGCCCAATGGATGTCCATGAAATTCCCTGTAGATCCAGAGTCTATCATAATCTGGACAACTGTTGACCGCTCACCCCACATAAGGCCACAAAAAAATGGTGATGAGTAAGCAAAGGGTTGTCCTGTGTCGCGATTTGTGAGACCATTAACCCAGAACTACCCAAATTCCTTGTCCCAACAGGCTCCGGGCTTAGTCGTTCCCCATCTCCTTTCATCTTTGGAGTTTCACAGGACACTCACACAAAAAATGTCCTTGCTACCCACAATATAAGCACAACCTTTTGTCTCTGCCTCCCTTCTTCACTTATATGACCGCTTATGCTGCCTATCTGCATAGGCTCTGGTTCCTCAATTTTCAATATCTGCTTTTTTCTCTTTATGGAACAAATCTTTTTATTACTATCATAAAGAGTCACAATAAAAAGAACACAGCTTCATGCCTACATCACAGTCCGGCAAAGATTACGTCTTGCATAATTACACAGCTGTAAGCCTACAACCCTAGGGCCGGCAGCGTCTAAATAGGTGTGTCAGGTCGTAACAAGCTTAGACTCCTTATTTCTAATAATAAAAATTAAAGATAAAAGAAGGACACTTACGGAGAAAAAAAATCCCACCCACAATCCGCACCAGTATACCCTTATCACTCATCCCCCAGCCGCAGAGTCATGAAGCGTCTTGGGTTACTACCCATAATGACAGTTATAGCAGTACTTAAGGGGTGTCTTGTGGCAGCAGTTAAAGAATTTGGAGGTATTTAGGGCATGTGATCTCACGTAGTTCCTTAGATAGTAAATGTAGAAAAGGGGCCCATACATCAGCATAGGACTCCCCTTTATGCTCCGCCACCAGTGACATTCGTTCCATAGCTAGGACTATCCAGAGCCTATGTAGCCATGCATTGAATTCCGGGATAGTCAATGTTGCTCAATGGGCTAAAAATTGCTGCTTATAGGGTTAACGCGATTTGTCTGCCTTTCAAGGAGCGAAGAGGAAAGGTTAGGGGATTCGATAGCCCTAGAATAGTTTGTGCCGGTAATCTGGGTATAGAAGTGTCTAAAGCCTCATCAATGTTATCTAGGACCCCCGTCCAATAACGCTGCAATTTGGGACAATGCCACAGCAAATGCACTAAGGAACCTGTCATTACGCATCTCCTCCAGCATAATTCGGGTTTGCTTTTATCCTGGCTGTGGATTCGTGCTAGTGTGTAATACCAGTATGAAAAAACCTTAAAGGCGGATTCCGCCCCTGCCGTGTTGTGTGCTGTGTGGTGTATGCGATAAATTATATTAGCCCATTCTTTAGCAGAGAGTGACCTCCCCAGCTCCATTTCCCATCGGATTTGAGCTCTTGTGCATTGACATGTGTGATTTATAGTAAGCATGGAGTATAGCTCAGAGATAAGGTGCCGGTCATCTTTTTTACACACCAGACATTTTTCGAATGTCGTGAGTGGTCGGGACACCCCACTATGGTAGGAGGACGATGTAACCCAGTAATGAAGTTGGTGGTATGCAAACTCATCAGACACTTAAGAGGCCATAATCGCTTTTCAGCTGGTCAAATGGGATCAACCCTTTCGTGTCAAAAAGAGATCCAAGTCTCTTGCATCCTTCTTCTCTCCATCTTTGTAACACTGCTGAGTCCCGACCCAGTGGAAAGTCCGGGTTGTCCACTATCGGGGTCATCGGAGAAGGAAAAGTGGTCCAGCCACTTTTGCTAGCTAACGCATCCCATACCCTCCTCGTTAGTTACGTAACTGGAGAGGAGTACAGCTCCCAGGCCTTGTGTTTAAGGTGCAACCAGATCTCACGCCAGATGTTAATCCCAGACACAGCTTGGTGCATAAAGTTCCATTGCTTACCAGACAGTGGCCTGTTCCACTCTACGATATATCGGAGGCACGATGCCTGGTAGTAACTGCAAATCAAAGGAAGCCCCACTCCTCCATCTTTTCTTCTGGAGTGCAATTTGTGATAACGATAGGTGAGGCTTCTTCCCTCCCCAACCAAATGTATTGATAAAGGACTGTAGTTGGCCTAATGCTTTCGGTGGTGGTGCCATGGGGATTGTTTGGAATAGATAAAGAATGCGGGGAGGACTGTCATTTTAACTGCCGCAATTCTCCCAAACCAGGCCAACCATAGCCGCGCCCAAGCTATCCAATGCCTTAGCAGTGTGCTCAAGCAAGGATGCACAATTTAGGGCCACAGTATGTGATATGGTCGGGGCGAGCCGAATACCCAAGTATGATATGTTTTGCTGGGTCCATTGAAATGGGAACTGGTGCCGGAGACTGTCCACTACAGCCTGAGGGATTCAGGATATGCGATTTAGTCAAATTGACTTCAAGCCCTGCCGCATCACCAAATGTATTTAGTTCTAAGAGTAGAGCAGGCAGGGTGGTTTGAGGATTGGTGAGCGATAGGATCATATCGGCAGCAAATAGGCTGACCATGTGAATATCCTTCCCAAACTTCAGGCCTTCAATTTGTGGGTTGTCCCTTAGGTGTTGTGCCAAAGGCTACATATACAGAGTGAATAAAAGGGGGGACAGATGGCATCCTTGCCTTGTCCCCCGTGAGATCGGAAATGTAGCGAACTTTATCCCATTTACTCGTACGAAAGCCCTGGGTGCCCTATAGATGCAGTTGATCCATTTGATGAAGTCGTCACCAAAACCAAAACATCGTAGAGTGTCGAACAGGTAGGTCCAGCTCACTCTATCGAAGGCCTTTTCAGCATCGATGGATAGAAATAGCGCATGCCTGCGTGATATGTGCACACTATCCATTAGGTGAAAAGGGTGCTTCGTATTGTCTCCCCCCTGTCTGGTAGGAATAAAACCTGCTTGGTCTGGATCGATTAGGTCTGCCATTAGGGGATTTAGGCGCTCTGCTAAGACACTGAGGAATATTTTCGCATCAATATTTAGTAAAGAAATGGGTCTGTATGAGCATCATTCCATAGGATCTTTAGAGGGCTTTAAAATAACAGAGATAGCCGCCTCTGACATGGAGTCTGTCACCGCTCCCGACTCCAGGAATGAGTTGAATAATTTAGTCAAGAAGGGAGCCAGCTCCTGACAGAAGGACTTATAGAACAGGGATGAAAAGCCATCTGGGCCCGATGACTTTCCCAGTTTTAAGAGGGATATTGCTGAGATTACCTCTTCTATGTGTATGTGCCGATCGAGCTATTCCGCCATAGATTCCGGCAAGGGTGATATTGCACAGTTCTCTTAGTAAGAGAGAGGGTCTAGCACTGGCGGGTCCTGTCCTGTATAGAGAGTATGGTAAAAGGATCTAAAGGCATCCACTATTTGCGAATCCGCACTGATCTCCTCCCCAGCCGGCCCCTTGATTGCCTGAAGCTGGGTCTGGTGGCTCAGTGGACTAATGCGTCTATTGCAGGGGACTGTGTTCAACCTCAGGGTCACAGGTTCAAATCCCGGCAGGTCCACTCAGCCTTTCATCCATCTGAGGTCAATACATTGAGTACCATTGAGTTGGGTAACAACAAACATCTGTTATTCAGCGCCAAGATACCCTTAGTGGTGAACGTGCGCTTTACAAATACACGTTATGTTATGAATCATTGATGTCTGTTTTTTAGCCAGCAGTTGTTGTGCCAGAAGCTTGCCACATTTGTCACTGCTAAGATAGAATTTATGGCGTAGTCTGAGAAGCACGTCCTCTGCCCTGTCGAGGTCTAAGCACTTCAATAGAAACCTTTTCTTCTCCAGTTCGCTATATACTCTCGGTGCCCCTGTTCTTTTATGTATTGACTCCATCTCTGCTCCTCCTTGCTTTAGCTCTTGTCCTTGTTGCTTTTCTTTCCGGACCTTATTCTCCGCCACCGAGATTGTGATAAATTCTCCTCGTATTACCAATTTTAAGGCTTCCCAGACAGCCGACAGGGACGCAGACCCCACATCATTAATCTGTAGATAATCAACAAATTTTCTTTTGATTGCAGCCACAGTCTCTGGCGAGTGCAGGTGACCCTTCCTCAAGCACCATCTGGGGGGGAGGGGGGGGGGGGTTGTCTGGGTGTGTTGTCTGGACAAATTGTGCGTGGATGCAAACCATAATTACTGCATGGTCAGATAAAGACTGAGGCTCAATAGTAGTGTCTATTAACCGGCGTGCCCATGAGGTGGAGGCAAGAAAGTGGTCTATCTGCGCATACGATTTATGGACCACAGAATAGTAGGTATAGTCTTTCACTCCCCAATCCCCGGGAGGAGAAGGCCCTAGCCTGGACCGACCTTTGCCCCGACCGGTCCATGTCTGTGTCCATCACCAAATGAACCCCCCCCCCCTCCCGCCAATACAGCTGCATCAGGGGAGTACCTCTGTTAAGGTTTTGATAATAAACGGTTCTTATTGAGTGTTAGGCATATAGAAAGAGGCCAGTGTGATGTATGTGCCTTCCCATTGTATCCAAATTGCTAATAGGCACCCCCTTATTTCTGTGTAAGTAGCTACAACCTTGCCAGGAAAGTGTGCTCTGATTAAGATTGCCACCCTGTTTTTCTTGAATGGGCCAGAGGACCAGAATTGCTGCAGGAAGCATCGTGAGCGCATGCGTATAGTATCCCTAGAGAGGAGGTGAGTGTCCTGCAGAAGACAAATATCACCACCAAAATTTTCTAGCAAAGAGATGATGGCCGATCTCTTCACCGGGTTATTAAACCCTTGAACATTAAAGCTTTAGATTCTTACCCATAATGGAAGAATGAGGACGCTACGGAATGTAACACACTTTTCTTTCTTTCTGGTCTCCCAGGACTCCGTGAGCAGTTGTTATCCTGTAGGGATAGGTCGGAAACTCTATAGTGACTGGTGCGGAAACCCCAAAAAAGAAAAACAGCAACATTCAAGGCCAACTAGAACCCCCCAGTACCCCAAACATGTGAAATATAGAGAGACAAAAGTGTGTCTGCAAAGGAAAACCCGTGGGGGGGTCATGGCACAGCTGATGAGTCATGTGAAGAAATACCTGTTCATCACCGATCATCAAGATTACATCTTCCAGCGGGGATCGGGGATCCTCCTCACATGTCCCCCCAGCACCACTTCAAGTAACCCATTCCGAAGCATCTTAACCATCTAAGTCATGGGGAGATCGGGCGCTCCAAGAGCTGGAACAGTGAAGTGAGAACCGCCACTCTATCTTTGGCCATCGTCTCTGGGTCCGGTAATAGCTTAAAGGCAGGTCTACCGACCTACTGCCAGCGTGAGGGCTTCAGCGCAGAGAGCTCCTGGGGCCCATCTTCATGTTCTGCCACCGAAGAACTCTCCAACCCCAGCACTTAAAGCGCATCTTTGAGAGAACAAAGCTGCCTCAGTCGCCCTTGGTTCTTAAGGATGATGGGAAAGGGATGGCCCCAGGAGTACGGAATTCCTTTTTCACTTAGGTGGGAGGTAAGAACCCTACATTCTCGCTGCTTGATCAAGGTAGACTCCGCTAGGTTCTGAAAGAGTGTGGGAGTATGGCCTCGGAATTGTATGGCCTGAGACTCTCGGGCTTTGCGAATTAAATGCTTCCTTAGCTGAAAATCATTGACACATACAAGGATATCCGATGGCGGGCCTTATCCCCTCTGGGCAGGCCCACCCTGTGTACCCGGTCCATCTGTACGTCTTTAGTGTCATCACCGCCCAGGACATGTCAAACGAGGCCTAAGACGTAGGACCTGAGATCGTCTTGCTCCGCCCTACAAAGGAACTCCACAAATCCTTACATTGTTTTTCCAAGAGCGATTCTCGAGGTCTTCAGCGTGTGCCTGCACGTCCAAGTGCTGCTCCTGCAGGCAGATTAGGTCGTGTGCATCGTGTGGATTTCCTCTTCCATACTCATGTCGTGCGCCTCTAGAGTGCCCACTTGTTCGCCCACCTCCTCTATGTCGCATCTATTCTCTGTCAGATCAGCGGAAAGCTGGCCCTTCAAGTCTTGGATGTCTTCTTTGAGGGAGGAGCACAGCTCCGTCATAAAGGCCCTGGTGGCAGGTCCACCACCACCCTCAACCGCCTCTTAAGGGCCCTCATCGGCGTGTGTGGTGCTCGTTGAGCTAGAAGCCCCAGTTTGCTTTAGCAAATACAACAATTGATAGATGGAATGTTGCACAATGGCAAAACATTCACCCCCAGTCACAGATCTGGGTTTAATCCATTGGTATTTTGCTCACCACACCACCCCAGTTCAGAAATGGCCATATGCAAATCAGTCTTGACCCTGTGCCTCATGGGAACAGTCCAGCCCGAACTGCCAAGCCATGTCTTCCTTGGACCGGAATCAAGCATCCTAGGACCGGTTTCTGGCTATCTGCCGTCATCAGCCAGGATAGCTTGATTCCAGTGGCATGGAGAGTACGGGACTCACGTCTGAGCATACCCGTTCCACTCGGGGTGACAAATGCAAAAACAACAATTGATGGACGGAATGTTGCACAATGGCAAAACATTCACCCCCAGTCACAGATCTGGGTTTAATCCATCGTTATTTTGCTCACCACACCACCCCAGTTCAGACATGGCCATATGCAAATCCGTCTTGACCCTGTGCCTCCTGGGAACAGTCCAGCCCGAACTGCCAAGCCAAGTCTTCCTTGGACCGGAATCAAGCATCCTAGGACCGGTTTCTGGCTATCAGCCGTCATCAGCCAGGATAGCTTGATTCCAGTGGCATGGAGAGTACGGGACTCACGTCTGAGCATACCCGTCCCACTCGGTGTGACAAATGCAAAAACAACAATTGATGGACGGAATATTGCACAATGGCAAAACATTCACCCCCAGTCACAGATCTGGGTTTAATCCATTGGTATTTTGCTCACCACACCACCCCAGTTCAGAAATGGCCATATGCAAATCAGTCTTGACCCTGTGCCTCATGGGAACAGTCCAGCCCGAACTGCCAAGCCATGTCTTCCCTGGACCAGAATCAAGCATCCTAGGAACGGTTTCTGGCTATCAGCCGTCATCAGCCAGGATAGCTTGACTCCAGTGGCATGGAGAGCACGGGACTCACGTCTGAGCATACTCGTCCCACTCTGGGTGACAAATGCAAAAACAACAATTGATGGACGGAATGTTGCACAATGGCAAAACATTCACCCCCAGTCACAGATCTGGGTTTAATCCATCGTTATTTTGCTCACCACACCACCCCAGTTCAGACATGGCCATATGCAAATCAGTCTTGACCCTGTGCATCATGGGAACAGTCCAGCCCGAACTGCCAAGCCATGTCTTCCCTGGACCGGAATCAAGCATCCTAGGACCAGTTTCCGACTATCAGCCGTCATCAGCCAGGATAGCTTGATTCCAGCGGCATGGAGAGCACGGGACTCACGTCTGAGCATACCCGTCCCACTCGGGGTGACAAATGCAAAAACAACAATTGATGGACGGAATGTTGCACAATGGCAAAACATTCACCCCCCAGTCACAGATCTGGGTTTAATCCATCGTTATTTTGCTCTCCACACCACCCCAGTTCAGACATGGCCATATGCAAATCAGTTTGCTTTAGCAGCATGTCTTTCAGAGTCCTGTTCTTCTTCGTGCAGGCTGCAGCCATTATGCCGACTAAGACCTATGAATGCTCCCTGGATGACCGGTCAGTTGTCAGGTCCTGTGGCAGTCCTAACTTTGTCTCGCACGCCGCCCTTGAACTCCTCTCCAGAACATTCCGGGAGGATAATTGGTGCTCCTGTCGCCCCCCGTGCACTCCTACGCTGCGGCCTGACACAAAACTCCAGAGGTGCCTATGCTCCAATTATGGGTTGCCCTGCTGAACTGAGGCTTCTCCTCACAATAGCACGGGTAAGGTGCGTACTTCGTCGATGCCCCATGTATGGTACCACCTAATCGTATGGCACCTTTGAGTGGGTTTCCACTACCTGTACTACGGCTTCAAAGACTTCTTGACCCACAGAAAGGAGATGTCAGGCGCAGTACAAGCCCCTTGCAAGTACTTGAAGGAGTATGTTGATGACTCAAGGCCCCTCCACAGGTCGCCTGCAGGCCTTTAAAGCTCTCGGCCCATACCGTTGTAAGCCGCTGATTGGGTCGGTGACAAGTCAGCATTCACTTGTTTCAGGGCAGCTGTAGGCAGTACTCTCCCTGTGCACCACCAGTGAGTGACCCCCAGGCCATGGGTCCCCTCGTTCTCTGCCTTTGGGATCCTACCACTCGCAGATGGCCGCTGTGGAGAAGAACCTGTATGTTTCAATTGTGGTTGCAGTCTTAGGACACACCTGTGGGGCTCAATAAATAGTAGTCTTAAGGGCCGATTGCCAGTCCACCCATCACCTGGGGATCCCTCCGTGCCAAAGGCTCCACCGTCCGCCCTCACGTTGCGATGAATCTGCTGATAGTTATTGCGCCAAGCCACCAGGCCTTTCGGCCATAATCACAGATGTCAGATGGTTCCCGCAGTTCGTATACCCCATTCCAGCTCCCAGGGCTTCTTCAGCTCCCCTATTCAGTGGCACCTGGGCTTGCAGTGCGCAGTGGGCAGCCTGTGCTCACGTCGCCTGGTGTTCTCCACTCCTCCGAAGCTCCTGCTAGGCCCGGAGCCACGCCTGCCGTCTGCAGGTATAAGATGGCCGCCTACCACCTCCGTGTCGTATTGCAGGTCTCGGCACCCCAGTCGCCGTCCTCACAGAGTCAGCTCAGCCGCTGTCGCTCCGATCGTATGCTGAGTTTGTCAGCTTTCTGGGGCTGGACTTCCGGAGCAAAGGGGAGATACCGTGCCTCGCTGTGACGGGTGCCGTAGCAGCGCTGCTGGCAACCAAAAAGGTGGCCGCTGGGCCGTCTCCATCCGAATTGGCATCCGTGAGCCCAGATTACCTCCCCGGAGGATAGTCGCCAGCCAAGTGAGTTACACTGAGGACCCAGCTATCCTTTGGCCGCCGAATCTCAGTGGGGGCATACCGCTCAGCTGTATCAGACTCCGCCGATATACATGCCTCCATCTGCAGCGCGTTCGGCCTGGTCTCTTTCTCCGCTGTCTTGTGGACCGGGCTAGCAGGATCGGTAGAGCCACCAAATGGGCTCGACCCTTGCACTCCTCTGCTCCTCACCGGCCCCCGGATCTCCGCTCATGCACTTGAGGACAGGGAATGTGCCGCAATACAAAGCTAGAGAATGTCAATGCTGGAGGAACACGATTGTGCGTCCTATCCAGCGACCATCTTGGCCATGCTCCCTCTGCTTTTTTCTCTTTAAACTTCAATATCCTGTTTTCTGAGCATCCTCTTTCTCTGTGTCTTTCATTTACCTATGATCCAATTTGACTACTAGATCAATCAGGGCTTCACAAGACTCCGGAGTGTCAACTACGTGAGATAGCATGTCTTTTAATTCATCCCCGAGTCCCCTATAAAAGAGGGTACTATGTTTGTCTTCAAGTCACCCTTCTTCTGCCACCAGTCTGTTAAAACTAGATATGTACGTCATTAGATTCTCAGAACGATGTTTGAGATTTAGGAGTTCTGTATCAATAGACAGCATGAAGGAATGTTGATCGAATAATCTTCATAACTCATCCTTAAAAGCAGTATAATCCTAAAGCAGTGGGTCGTTGCGTTCGACCAAAGGTATTAATAATGTGGCAGCAGTACCACCCAAATAGGATAACACAAAAGCTACCTTGGCCTGTTCTGTGGGAAAGCATGCCGCCTGTTACATAAAATGCAACTGACACTGATTTATAAAAGAGGCAAACTTCATAAGAATCCCTGTAAATTGTTCAGGAGGGGCCAAAGGTATAACAGGAGGAGTAGTGACTTAAATCACTGGAGGACCTCCCCCAGAAGTGGAGTCCATAGAGAATAGACTTCCTGTGGTGCCATTGCTCCTAGTAGTAGTAGGTATATTGCAAAGTGCCTACCCTAAGAGTAAGGGATTGCAGCTATTTTTGTAGGTTCCCTATCTTATGTGCTATGTCATCAAGGTTTATTTGATTTTCTTCCAAATTGCTCAAGCAGGAAGTAAATGTGGGCTTCGCGTTCTGTAACTCTCACCTGTCTTTCCGCAGGAGCGACATAAAGAACACAATGCTAGATCCCAACTTCCCCACAACACCACAAACACACTACTTTGTCAATGTTTGTCATGGTTAGAGGGGGACAGATGAGAGAAAAAGGGAAGAAGAAACAACACCTGTCCCACAAAGCACTTCAGATAGATAGGTAGGTAGGTCGGTAGGTAGGGTCTCAGGTAACTTCTATGAGTTCCCTGTGTGTATAGAAACTGAACAGTATCAGTAATAGTATGACATACTATTGATGGACTAAATAGTAAATTATAATCATGTATTGAGTTGTGTAATCCTTAACTACCTTGATCACTCCCCTCTTCCAAAATAAAGAAAATAACTGCATACACGGGATTTGCATACAATCTAAGGGGACAACAACAAAAGAGGGCATCTATACTAGATATTCAACAGGTCAATAACATGTCTTATAAGTGCTAACATAATGTTGTACACCACATACCTAAAAGCATTCTGCATCATGCTTTAGTAAGCCTCATATGTAAATACTGATTATTCAGGAATGGAACTAAGTCACTAAACATAAGGAATGACAAAGAAAAAAAGAGCACAAAAATAGGTGCAGGGCTAACAAGCCTAACTATCAAGGCTTCACATGAATCATCAATATACAAATACGTGTGTTTTGAATAATAGGTAACAACCAAGGCTAGCAGAAAGAGAAACTGAGGACTCCACAATAAGGAGAACAGAAGTCAGATAAGTATTTCTGAGCAACAACAACAAGAGAGCAAATGTGCATTACCACCTCAGAGGATAAATGATTCTTATTCTCCTTTCCTTGTTTTGCATGTAGGAGGATTTTGGTGGACGACAGAACACCATCGAACCAAGAGCATCCGCCACCAAAACACCGCCAAACAAGACACTGACTCGACGAACGCGGAGCGCCGTGACCCAGAGGGAAAAGGTGAGTGTCAGCAGGACAGAAGGCACCCACGCGGATACTAGAATGAGAAGCGCCCTTCCGCTTGCATTGCCTGAGTTTATTCTGCCACTGCTCCGCCCCATAGACACACAATTGATGGATGGAATGCAGAACAAATCAAAACATTCACCTCCAGTCAAGATATCTGTCTTAAATCCATCATTCTTTTACTCACCATGCCACCCCAGTTTAGACCGGGTCATATGCAAATCAGTCTTGACCCTGTGCCTCATGGGAACAGTCCAGCCCGAACTGCCAAGTCAGGTCCTCCCTGGACCGGAAACAAGCATCCTAGGACTAGTTTCGGGGTTTCACCCCTCGTCAGCCAAGATAGCTTGATTCCAGTGGCACTGCTCCACCCCATAGCATACGCGGATGGGCACAGAGCACGCCCAACACACTGATGACTTTTACCTCATCATTCACAAGGGATGCACAGAGGCACTCATCTTTCTCGATCTCTTGGCTGCGTTTCACTCGGTCTCTCACTCCATCCAAGGCCTCCACAAGACCCAAATTCAGGGACCAGAATTCAGATAGATTTGCTCTTTTCTCTCAGGATACACCATGGCAGTCGGCTTAGCCTCATATTCATCCACTGGCTCCAACCTGTTCTGTGGCGTCCCTCAAGGCTCCACCCATAGCCCAACGCTTTTCAACATCTATGTGACCCCTCTCACTAACATCATCTGCACACACGGGCTCAGTGTCATCTCTTATACCAACGACGCCAGCTCATCATTTACTCTAAGAGGACACCCTTATCACCAAAGCATACTTCATCAGCTGCATGTCCGAGGTCGTGCACTGGATGAATACCAACTGACTAAAACTCAACACTGACAAAACAGATGTGATTCTATTCTGAAAGGACACTCTCTCTGGTCTTCGGCCTGATTGCCCACAGCCCAGCCAGGAACCTAGGAATCCTGATTGACAATCTAATCTCGGATCTGGGGATCCTGATCAACATTCAAATCGCAATGATCTGTCACAGCCACCTGCTTTGATAGCCTCAAGCTCCTCAAGAAGGTCTTCAGTTAGCTACCATTGGGCACCCAAAGATCCATCATGCAAGCCCTTATCACGAGCAATCTTGACTATCACAACACCCACCAAGTCGGCATCTTCACTGAACTTACCTTGAGGCTCCAAGTCATACAGAATGCAGCGGCTGGACTCACAATCAAACTTCCACCCCACACACACTCATCCAAACACCTCAAGGAACTCCATTAGGTCCCTGTTCAAAAACCTGCAGTCTTCAATATCCTCAGGCACAGACGGCCTCCGGCTGCTTGTGCTCCATCAAGCTTAGACCGCGCTCTTTCTGCCCGAGGCGATCTAATCCGATGACGCCCGGACCCTTACAGACCCACCACGGACTTGCATACCAGGAACCTTCCAGACAGCCCTCATCTTGGGATTCTCTTTAATACTCAACACTGCATATCGACATTTCTGCAGTGGGCCTCAATTATTTAATGGAAGATAGGTTACATTCTCTTATGAGTTCTGTGAATTACTCAGCCCTCCATTAACCGGGTGGATATTCTTCTTTTTGAGGATATTTGATCTTATCTGCTGTGGCTTTTCCTGAAGAAGGCACTGCTGTGCCGAAACACGCATAGGATACCATCCGGGTTGCAGCCACTTAGTGACACAGACACCAGTTTTAAACCTATCCATCAGCCTGAATCTACGGCCTTTGACCAAATTATAAATCATCAAAAAGACGATATGACTCCAAATATGAAAAACTTATAGATATCTGTCCTCCCCATTATCTGTCTTTGATTTATATATTATGATTGTCTGGAATGAATAGTGTGCAACAAGAGTGAATGATGACATGGTTGTGGTGTGCCTATGGATTGTTTTACATTTGTTTTGTACATATATTTATTGTCTATTCTCCAATAAAAAAAACAATTTTGCATTTTGCAATAGACACAGCTTGTTTTTGTCCCTCCTTATGCCAGAGAATGATTATAGTTATATTGTATATTATGTTTGAGTTGCCCTAGGAATTTGTATTGTGTCTTCACTCTCCTCACACACACCTACAAGGCATTTCACAGGCAAAGCCCAGCATACCTCGTCAGCTGCATCCAATTCAACACTGGACCAGACACCTGCTATTAGCAATCCTCTCTGTATCCACCTAGCAATAGCTGGACACTGCATTTTCCTGCCTAGACTCCACAGCCTGGAACAACCTCCCCCTCCACATATGAGCCGCCAAGAACATCTAAGCATTTTTTTCCGATAGGCTGCTGATGAGGCTGAGTCACCCCTTTTTTAGGTGCTAGGATACTCTCCCTGGTGATATGTGCGCTGTACAAATCAGCATATCATATCATAAGATAACATGAAGGGAAGGACAAGGAGGAGGAAGAGGATGAGAAGGCCGGTAGGACAATGAGGACACCCTGGACAAGTAAGTGTAGGACCAGGAGGAGAGGCGGAGACAGGGGATGGAACGGAAGATGGTCAGGATGACTAACATCAGGACCAGAAGGAACATCCTTCATTCTTTTTGCTGCATTACAGCTTATACGAGTCCAAAGTAAACGGTTCCAAATCCGAGCTTCGCTGGGGTTCTTGTGTTCCCATGGGATGACACGTGATCTAAAGAACAAAAGAGTGGAATGCGAACAGGATACGTCAGATTTTCATTATATAAATGTTGTGCTTTCTAAAAGAGCCACCCATTCATGATACCTTTCTTGCTTAAAGACATTTGATGGACGGAATGCAGAACAATGTCATACATTCACCCCAGTACAGAGATCTGGGCCTAAATCCATCACTTTTTTGCTCACCATGCCATTCCAGTTTGGACCCAGCCATATGCAAATCAGTCTTGACCCTGCGCCCAATAGGAACAGTCCTGCCCGAACTGCCAGGCCAGGTCCTCCCTGGACTGGAAACAAGCATCCTAGGACCGGTTTCGGGCTTTCAGCCCTCGTCAGCCAGGATAGCTTGACTCCTGTGGCATGGAGAGCATGGGACCCACGTCTGGGCAAACCCGTCCTACTCGCGGTGACAAATGCAAAAAAGACAATTGGTGGTCAGAATGCAGAACAATGTCATACATTCACCCCAGTACAGAGATCTGGGCCTAAATCCATCATTTTTTTGCTCACCATGGCATTCCAGTTTGGACCCAGCCATATGCAAATCAGTCTTAACCCTGCGCCCAATGGCAACAGTCCAGCCCGAACTGCCAGGTCAGGTCCTTCCTGGACTGGAAACAAGCATCCCAGGACCGGTTTCGGACTTTCAGCCCTCATCAGCCAGGATGGCTTGAGTCCAGTGGCATGGAGAGCATGGGACCCACGTCTGGGCATACCCGTCCCACTCGGGGTGACAAATGCAGAAAGACAATTGATGGACAGAATGCAGAACAATGTCATACATTCACCCCAGTACAGAGATCTGGGCCTAAGTCCATCATTTTTTGGGTCACCATGCCATTCCAGTTTAGAGCCAGCCATATGCAAATCAGTCTTGACCATGCGCCCAATGGGAAC
This sequence comes from Lissotriton helveticus, assembly GCF_964261635.1. Classification (NCBI taxonomy): domain Eukaryota; kingdom Metazoa; phylum Chordata; class Amphibia; order Caudata; family Salamandridae; genus Lissotriton; species Lissotriton helveticus. The sequence continues at coordinate 1,376,562,013 of NC_136065.1, read as the reverse complement.
AGTCCAGCCCAAACTGCCAGGCGAGGTCCTCACTGGACTGGAAACAAGCAACCTAGGGCCGGATTCGGGCTTTCAGCCCTCATCAGCAAGGATAGCTTGAGTCGAGTGGCATGGAGAGCACGGGACCCACGTCTGGGCATACCCGTCCCACTCGGGGTGACAAATGCAAAAAGACAATTGATAGAAGGAATGCAGAACAATGTCATACATTCACCTCAGTACAGAGATCTGGGCCTAAATCCATAATTGTTTTGCTCACCATGGCATTCCAGTTTGGACCCAGCCATATGCAAATCAGTCTTAACCCTGCGCCCAATGGCAACAGTCCAGCCCGAACTGCCAGGTCAGGTCCTTCCTGGACTGGAAACAAGCATCCCAGGACCGGTTTCGGACTTTCAGCCCTCATCAGCCAGGATGGCTTAAGTCCAGTGGCATGGAGAGCATGGGACCCACGTCTGGGCATACCCGTCCCACTCGGGGTGACAAATGCAGAAAGACAATTGATGGACAGAATGCAGAACAATGTCATACATTCACCCCAGTACAGAGATCTGGGCCTAAGTCCATCATTTTTTGGGTCACCATGCCATTCCAGTTTAGAGCCAGCCATATGCAAATCAGTCTTGACCCTGCGCCCAATGGGAACAGTCCAGCCCAAACTGCCAGGCGAGGTCCTCACTGGACTGGAAACAAGCAACCTAGGGCCGGATTCGGGCTTTCAGCCCTCATCAGCAAGGATAGCTTGAGTCGAGTGGCATGGAGAGCACGGGACCCACTTCTGGGCATACCCGTCCCACTCGGGGTGACAAATGCAAAAAGACAATTGATAGAAGGAATGCAGAACAATGTCATACATTCAACCCAGTACAGAGATCTGGGCCTAAATCCATAATTGTTTTGCTCACCATGCCATTCCAGTTTGGATCCAGCCATATGCAAATCAGTCTTGACCCTGCGCTCAATGGGAACAGTCCAGCCCGAACTGCCAGGCCAGGTCCTCCCTGGACTAGAAACAAGCATCCTAGGGCCGGTTTCAGCCTTTCAGCGCTCATCAGCCAGGATAGCTTGACTCCAGTGGCATGGAGAGCAAGGGACCCACGTCTGGGCATACCCGTCCCACTCGGGGGTGACAAATGCAAAAAGACAATTGATGGACGGAATGCAGAACAATGTCATACATTCATCCCAGTACAGAGATCTGGGCCTAAATCCATCTTTTTTTTGCTCACCATGCCATTCCAGTTTGGACCCAGTCATATGCAAATCAGTCTTGACCCTGCGCTCAATGGGAACAGTCCAGCCCGAACTGCCAGGCCAGGTCCTCCCTGGACTAGAAACAAGCATCCTAGGGCCGGTTTCGGCCTTTCAGCCCTCATCAGCCAGGATAGCTTGACTCCAGTGGCATGGAGAGCACGGGACCCACGTCTGGGCATACCTGTCCCACTCGGGGTGACAAATGCAACGAGACAATTGATGGACGGAATGCAGAATAAATGTCATACATTCACCCCAGTACAGAGATCTGGGCCTAAATCCCTAATTTTTTTGATCACCATGCCATTCCAGTTTGGACCCAGCCATATGCAAATCAGTCTTGATCCTGGGCCCAATAGGAACAGTCTAGCCCGAACTGCCAGGCCAGGTCCTCCCTGGACTGGAAACAAGCATCCTAGGGCCGGTTTCACTCGGGTGGCAAATGCAAAAAGACAATTGATGGACAGAATGCAGAACAATGTCATACATTCACCCCAGTACAGAGATCTGGGCCTAAATCCATATTTTTTTTGCTCACAATGCCATTACAGTTTGGACCCAGCTATATGCAAATCAGTCTTGACCCTGTGCCTAATGGGAACAGTCCAGCCGGAACTGTCAGGCCAGGTCCTCCCTCGACTGGAAACAAGAATCCTAGGACCGGTTTCTGGCTTTCAGCCCTCATCAGCCATGATAGCTTGACTCCAGTGGCAGGGAGAGCACGGGACCCACGTCTGGGCATTCCCATCCCACTCGGTGTGACAAATGCAAAAAGACAATTGATGGACGGAACGCAGAACAATGTCATACATTCACCCCAGTACAGAGATCTGGGCCTAAATCCATCCATTTTTTGCTCACCATGCCATTCCAGTTTGGACCCAGCCATATGCAAATCAGTCTTGACTCTGCACCCAATGGGAACAGTCCAACCTGAAGTGCCAGGACATGTCCTCCCTGGACTGGAAACAAGCATCCTAGGACCAGTTTCTGGCTTTCAGCCCTCATCAGCCATGATAGCTTGACTCCAGTGGCAGGGAGAGCAAGGGACCCACGTCTGGGCATTCACATCCCACTCGGTGTGACAAATGCAAAAAGACAATTGATGGACAGAATGCAGATCAATGTCATACATTCACCCCAGTACAGAGATCTGGGCCTAAATCCATAAATGTTTTGCTCACAATGCCATTCCAGTTTGGACCCAGCCATATGCAAATCAGTCTTGACTCTGCACCCAATGGGAACAGTCCAACCCGAACTGCCAGGACTTGTCCTCCCTGGACTGGAAACAAGCATCCTAGGACCAGTTTCGGACTTTCAGCCCTCATCAGCCAGGATAGCTTGACTCCAGTGGCATGGAGAGCACGGGACCCACGTCTGGGCATACCTGTCTCACACGGGGTGACAAATGCAAAAATGCAATTGATGGATGGAATGCAGAACAATGTCATACATTCACCCCAGTACAGAGATTTGGGCCTAAAGCTTAAGCTGCAGGTCGCTGATAAGAAACCCAACAAAGTTGAAACATGTTGCTTCTGCTTCCATTCAGATGGGATGTTGGCAGATGTGTTGCCTATACACGGTAATATTATTGGCATTCAAAACAATAAACAAAAGAGAGAACTAAAGTCTTTAGAAAGTAATGTTAAAAGGAAGCTGATAGAATTACTGGAGGGTTTAAAAGGGGTGGGAGATAACCCTAGCTAAAATTACAATGAACGGAAAGAAATAAGGAGAAAAGTGGGACAGACTAAAGGAATGAGAAAAAAAATGGAATACAGGTAAGATGGGAGAGGGAGTGTGCAGGAAAGATATGGAATGGACCATTGGCCGGAAAGAAAGAAAGAAAGGGAGGGAAGAAAAATCTTTGGGCGGTAGAGGAGAGATAGACGGGAACTAAGAAAGGAAGAAACATAGCAGGGAAGTGGGAGGGAATGCATACAATTACTTTCTACCATGATGACCGCCCGAATGTCGGATGACACCTGGGAGTAGTAGTTAGACGGGGATAGTGTCCAAATAGGGGCGATGGGTTCGAGGCGGGCTCCCGGTTGAAGGAGGGGCCTGGCTGGGCCGGCCAGTTAGATGGTGGCGAGAGGAAGGGGGCCGGTCAGGGCGGGGCCGGTGGGGTATGGGATGGTCGGGGGCAGGGCCAGTCTGAGGGAGAGGGAGTGTGAGAGGGGCGTCCCGGGGCGGGAGGGCCGATCGTCGGTGAGATGAGTGGGAGGGCCGGATCGAAGGGGAGGGCCGGCGGCATGGGGGCGGTGTGGTTGCATGGGGGTGGAGCCATGCCAACACGTCTCTCCTCCCACCGGTGAGGCCGCAAAAAACTTTCCTGAGTTCGGACCGAGGACCCGGAGCGGCCATCCAGTACCACCCCTAAGGACCCTCCCCGCCCCCGGGACCCGCCGCGAGCCCCCACCAGAGACCTCCTAAGGACGGAGCCGCACTCAGCCCGCACAGCCGCCCCCCGAGCCCGCGCAGACTGGGGGGAGGAGCGGGGGCCGGAGCAGGTAGGACAGAGAATGAAGGGGTGAGGTGGGGGGGGGGGAGCAGGGGCCGCTGACCCCTCAATGTGTCTGCGCCCAGCAAACATAGCGCCTCCTAGTACTAACGCCCCGTACAACCGGAGCGCCGAGTCCCCTTTATTTCCACCTACACTTCTACCAAAACAACGTTTCCTCTTAGAACAAACACCTTCTCCCCAATCGGAGCCCCCTTCAGCCCTGTAACCCTTCACGCAGTGACCCGCCCTCTTCCTATACCACAGCGCCCCCCCCCCCCCCGACCTGCAGTAAGCCCGCAGAACCCAGCCAAGACACTCCTATATAAACTATACACAGTAGACTACTGGTGTGCCTTGCCGGACAGGTATTGTCAAAGTTAATACATGGGGTGCAGGAAGCACCCTTTTTGCTGCAGACAGCAGCCCTGCCCGCCCCTGGCAGCAGTCTCTTGCAGACAGCGACTGTCCATAGATAGACCGTCCCACAGCACAGACACCACCACCAGGACCCCAAACAAACAGCAGCCTCCGCTCTCAGACAACAAATCCCTTCCAAAGATATCAGCACTCAGCAGCAGCCATGTACCAGCACGGGTAGTGTCCCAACTGACAGCTGCCGCACCGCAGACATGTCCCCGAACACCTTCGCAGACTGCAAATCACTCCAGTCTCACCAAAGATACCCTTGCACCCAGACGCATCCCTCCCCACTGAGGCATCATTCCTGCCACACCGGACCCCATCCCTCACTACAGGCCTCACCTCACACGTGTACCCTCGCCGACATCCCTGCTCACAGAGAGATGGCACCTGCTCACAGACAGAGCCCCTTCCACAGCCGGCAACCACCCTCTGACAGATAGCCCTCCACCCCACAGACCTGTCCAAGAGACTGACAACACCAACCTTAGTGAACCTTACCCATAGTTAGTGGTTATCTCAAAGACATAACATTCCTAGCAGCTTCCAGCTGCACCCCGTTTACCTGCGTTGTTGCTTCCACTTCTCACTTTACAGTTTGGGTCTGCCCTTCCATTACATTCAAATGTTAGTCCTCATCCCCCACAGACTCGTACTGTGTCACCCTACTCTAGGAGTTAGGCGTCATCTGCCGTGTGTTGGTTGCACACTCTTTTCTTCCAGTGTGTATGTTTTTTATTTTTATTTTTAAGTTTGATTTATTGAAGAAAATAAAGAGGGAGGAGAGGAGGATGGGAGAAAAAGGAAGAGTTACAATGAATAGATATATAAAATAAGCAATACATTAATGATTTTCATGTAAGGTAAGCATAACAAGCATGAGGAATTATGAACAATAGCTCGTAAGCATAAACAAAAGGTAAAATACAGTACATTGAAACTTAATAATTACAGCAATCGAATAATAAGAGTCATGGGGGTTTACGTACTTCAACTGTGTTGGGGGTCAAGAGAGGGATGTACAGGAGCAGCGGAAGAAAGGTATGTTACCAAAGGAAGCCAGATCAGGTCTCGTTTAATGGCCAGGGAAATGGGGGATACATAATTGGTATCCAGACGGTGATGAAAACAGACCGCGTTCCACCAAGATTGATAGGAAATATTCGCAGCTTGTTTCCAATTTGAAGTGATGGTGTGGAAAGCAACAGCTATGAAAAGGTCGAGTAAAAGATAGTGGCTGGGGGGAAGAGGAAGATCCGGTGAGAGGGAACCTAGAAAAACTTGTATAGGGGAAAAGGGAATTCGGGATTGGAAGATTTTTTTGTATTTGATTCCAAACTAGTTGCCAGAACTGAGAAGTGGGAGGGCAGTCAAACAGCATATGTTTGAGGTCTGCAGAGGGGCAAGGACATGACCAACAAGTAGATGGAGTATCTGGTGAGAAACGGGATAAAGCCAGTGGAGTGAATAAAGTTCTGTTGTAAATGAAATATAAAGTTTGGGTAGTATTAGCAGCTCTAGAGGTTTTATGAAGTTTAGTCCATATTTTATCCCAAAAAAGTACAGGCCAATTCTGAGAAAAATCTGATTCCCAGGCATTTTCGATGCGAGATTTAAGTCTATCGTTAGTAAAACGGAAAGAATTATACAAAGCACAGTGTGTATGTTTTGAATGGCCTCCTGGCAGGTTTAATTTCACATGTGGGTAACTATTTGATGCGCCAAAACAGTTCTCCAAGTGGCTTCCTCTGAGAGCTTGTCTCGGGCTCAAATTATAGAAGATGCAAACATGTAAACACATCCCTATGGATGGTGTAGACCTTCAGAAGTAAACGGATGTTGGACTTGCTTCGACTTGCTGTATTTGTACTGTCTCCACAGTGTATCTATTTTATGTAGGGTCCATAATGCAAACCTTATCCTTAGTGGTCACTGTGCTGAAGTCAGTGCTGCAGTCCAAACGTACAGAACTGACCGCCGTGCCCCATGCCAGGCCTGCAGACCTCGAGAACAAGCCCTTCCCCACAACCCATTTCCCAGATCTGGACACAGGGCTTCAAAGGAAGGCCCACGCAGAGACTAAATTATCTTGTTGGAAAAGGAAATCATAGAATTGGTTGACTGTGGCAGTCATTCCACTATTTTTTTCTTGTTGTAGAAGTTGAATGCTTAAAATATTGGAAGCAAAATGATTTCCCTAAAATAATGAGTCTGTAGCTGGATGGGGAGCCAATCGTGATCTTACTGGCTCATAAGTTTCAGTTTTGGGAGCACAACAGAAGTAGTTCATGGAGTTTGGAAAAGCATTATTCTAGTCAGGTGGAATGGAATGAGGGTCTAAGAGAGTCGTTAAGGAAATCATCCGGTTTATATTACTTATAGGGTTCCAAAGTTGGAAGACCTATTTTAAACACAATGCTGTTATTGATAGCTTTCTGCATTTCTGGGCCCAAAAAACTTCCAAAGAGGCTTAAACTGTTGCACTGAATCCACCACTGTTCTCCCTTTCACCTATTTGAACCCCCTCCATGTGCACCACAAATACACCTGCGAATCACTGACCCCTGTAGATGAATATTTAGGTCTTGCTCTAAAGTGTTCCTTGAAATTGGTTTTGGAGAACTGTAATTCAGTTGTTCTAGTAAAGGGATTGTATTTTAGTCCAGGCCGGTACCAGATTACGACCGTCCAATATTTACAAGCGGTTCGGGCTAAGTTAGAATTCCTACACTTGGAGGTTATTTTCAACCAGGAAGTTACACATAAAGTAAAACAATTGAGGGTTAATTTTATGTCGCCAGGAGTATGCTTTCCACTCTCTTAGTTCGAGCGAGTGATAGACCTGGTTTGGGTGGCCGGTGACCTATCACAATAGGGTTGAATATCAACTCTTGCATTGACTGTGCAAACTGCCTTTGTCTGTGGATGGACAAGAAGTAGTCTGCAAAACTTCAGAGTGCAGACCCAAGGCGTATGAGCAGCAGCATATCTCATGTAGAGACCATGTCTGTGACTCCTGGCGAAAAGTGTCATGGCTACCTATGGGTGTCAGAATGAAAGTTTCTTTTTAGCTCCACTTGAATTACATTTCTAATTGCTACAGCTCATTTTCTACCTACTCTGAGTCTGCTTCCAGAATTGTCCGAAATATAGCATTGAGAACCCTTAATCCTATATATATATATATATATATATATATATATATATATATATATATATATATATATATATATATATGTGTATATATACGTTCTTCTAAAACGTAAATAACTGTATGCATTTAAAACCTCATACTTTTAATTCATTTCGGTTTTTTAGTTAGTTTAATTTGTTGTACTATCGTGTGTGAGGTTTCTTTCTAAGGTGCTCCGATGATCTTTTACATCTGGTTTGTGCCACATACAATTCGCAAACAATTTCAATGCATATATCTGATTTTCCGATGCTGGGCAATTCAAGCCTGGTGTTTAGAGACCAAATCATTTGCTTAATTTTCATGGAGTCAAAACTCTTCTGACCTTAATTCAAAATCTTTCTCTAAGAGCGGTACCAAGGCAGTGGTGCCATCTCCAGAGCTGACTCTTAGAGCACCATGTCTGAATTTATAGATACTTAAGTCCCATCTGTTTTCATTCAGCAGTTGCCCCTTGAATTCCATGCTGGCAGTTGGCTGCAGTACAACACCGAGAGTAGCAAGTAGATGGTCGAGCAGAGCTACATTGTCTACATTTTAGAACTTGTTTTTGTATTACACAGGCCTTTGGTGCATAGATATGAATGTATGTGCTGTACAGTAATGCTTGGATTAATATCACTGTACTTTTCCACTTTTAGGGATTCGATCCTCCAAATTCACTTACATCCTGAGGACATGTTTACAAGAGGCATGTGGAAATAAATGTGATTCAATATGATAGGCCATCTAGCAAAATCTTTCTTCTTACCGAGCTCATTCTGGGCCAACAGCATGGCAGCTTTGGCAGCCAACAATGATGTACAATTACTTTTATCAAGGTAGGTTGAGGGCTCAATCGCTTCGCTTCTTAAAGGGCTCTCATATTGAACGATTTTGCAGCAAGTCCCAAAGTACATTGGGATATCCTCCACTAAACCAATATGGGACACTTCTTGGGGGTCCCTTTAAGAGGGAGAAACATCACAAACATACCCTACCCCCACCCCCACGGAAAACCAAACCCCTAGTTTAATTTTCTTTATTGTGAAACATCCATGGGCCCGCGCTGAAGTATATGCATACAGCTGCACAGGAAGCCCGAAGGTGTTCGTCAGAATTTGTTAACAGGACAAAAAAGAGCATTACAGTTCAGAAGTCATTCAGACTAATGGTTGCAGTGGGCCACTTTATTCGAGGGGCATTCCCCCCCCGTACTTGAGGCGTGGTTTAGTAAGGCAGAGATGTGGGTTGCTGGGCGTATTCTTCCCTCCAAGAGCAGACCAGTCACTTGACCTTTTATTCAGATAATACCAGCCTTCCTGGCTGACATGGAAAATTACCCCCCTCACCTTTGTATAAGAGACCATGCAATCAATGTGCCTTTCAATTGGATTCTGTGTAATGGTAGTCTGTGTATTTCAATATTCCAAGTCATTGATTATGATAATGTTGGAGCTGTTTCTGTACCGCCCATTCCTCAAAATAAAGCACAGGTGTCGCACTGTGATGACATCATTTAGTGTTTACCTCTGGTGGTTTCAGGGCCTCTGTCAGAAGTGTCATCAGCAGCGCGTCCGGTATTTCTGACTGGATTGTGCCGGGTGTGGAGTAACAGGTTTATTCGCGAACAGTAAAACATCTGGTGAAGACATTTTACAGCGGGGGCGGAAAGGAGTGTCTCGGGAGCTTTATAATCAGACACTCAGAGGTTTAATTCCTGGATGGAGCGGGGGCGGGAGGTGTCACTTTCTTGTTAAAAATGACAGAATGACGTTGACATAGGACAGCAGTTGGACAGGTGCGGGTGACGTCTCTTCCGTGCAAGTATAGATTAGCAGGACGAGGGCAGCAGGTCCTGTCCTGGGCCTGGAATCTGCTGTAAAGGCCAGGCCTACGGGTGATAGTTGCTCTGCTTTCTCATATAGTGCGCTTCAGACACTGCTGTGGCCTCGAGCACTGTGGGTATCGCTGGTTGTGTTGGGGGAGGAGGTCGCATTGGAGTAGTTTGACGTCCATGGTCCACGCGTTTGATTGATTGCAGCTGTGCAGGCTGCTGTGAGCTAGCTGTGCTTCAAGTGCAGGTGACCGTGATCTGGCGCACGCCGCGAGCTAGTGCACGTGACGTGCAGGTGGCTGGTTGCAGGAGCGCTTCAGAAGGCGACTGTGTCCTGGAGCTTCTCACGCGTGGGTCTCTGTCAGCAGGAGCGCTTCGTGTGCAGGTGATTGGGCTGGTGCAGGTGGCTGATAGCAGGAGCACTTTACGTGCGCGTGAGCTGGTTTGTTTCACCTGCAGCCGGCTATTGGCAGGAGAGCTTGAGCTGGTGTGAGCTGGAGCACTTTATGTGCAGGTGGCTGGTTGCAGGACGCCTCACGTGCAGGCGGCTTGAAGCTGGTGCATTTTATGCAGCGGACTGGTGGCACTTGTTATTGTGCATTTGTGACTGCGCATTTGTGACTGCGCAGTGACTAGTAGAAACAAGACGCAGCAGAAGTTCCCTCTGGAACTGTGCGAGTGTTTTCTGCGCTTGCATGCTCCCGCGCGGCGCAGGTGAGCAGTGGGAGCTGTACGGTGTGCTCACCGGTGGTAACCTACGCAGTTGCGTATTCTAGGACTGTGCAACGATTACTAGGCCTTCGTAGTGTGGGAACCGGAAGCAGTTCCTCAAGCTGTGTCTGTGCACATTGCATGGATTACTGGTAGTTGCCTCAATTTGTACTCTGAAAGCGGCACGTCGTGCCCGTGACTGATAGTTGCAGTTTTGGACCGTGCAGGTGACTGCCATCTGTACTCGTTCCCGGCTTGTAAAGGTGAGTGGGGCAGTTGCACCTCTGTGCTTCGAAGGAAGGTGGTGGCAGGTGTCCTTCCTAGGCCTGTGTGCGGACATGCGCAGTTGTGGCTGCCGGCCTGTGCTGCAGACTGGCAGCAGTTGCTTTCTCGGCCTGTGAATGGTGGCTGTGCAGTCTGGGCCTCTGCACGTGGCAGCAGTGCTTCGTTCTTGGCCTCATTGGGTGTTTAGTGGCAGTTGTCAAGTAACGATTATTATGGTTTTCATTGGCGACTTAATGTAACTACCAAGCCTCCATTCTCTTCAAAAATAAAAACAGAGTACAGTTCCTTTGTTTTTTTTATTTGACCAGTTTCTGCGGCGACTGCAGGTGCTACTTTTTTTCCGTGGCGTGTGTACTGTTGGCTGTGTCTAATCACAAACCAAACTATGTATGATTTAGGTTCGTGGACATTCGTCATTACTTTCAAACAAAGAGAACTAATTGCTTCTCGCAACCCTTTTCATTTGTTTGTAACCGTGCATAATAATGAAGTCACGATTATATTGTATCTTTACCTAAACCTTGGAGGGGAAGTTGTTTCCCCGCCTGTAGTAGTTTGCAGCAACTCAAAGGTACAAACAAAACATAACCTCAGGTGACCACATCTAACGCCACACAAGGCAAAAAGTGAAACTTTCTGATGGGCGGGTCTTGAGCGAACGATAGGAGGTGAGCCAGTTGCCCGATAACGCGCATTTAAAGATTTTTTTTTTTAGGTGGAGGAAATTAAATTATCGTGACCGTTTGGGTATAAAAGTTTTTGTTTTAATACATTGTAGACTCGACGTATTTGGTGGCTGAAAATAGGCCGTTATTTTAGATGCTTGCTTCTGTCGGGGTACTCTCTCCTGTCAAGCATGCCAGATTTGAAAATGTGACCAGATCTGCGTGGTCCCCCTATAAAGTGTTCTTATTTGTTATAATTTTTCTAAACATTTTGTATGACCATATTACAGTTAAAGACGTTTTCTAGTACAGGTTAGCAGTAGCTGACGTTTTGCATATAAGATTGCAAATATGGTGTGCAGTTCCTCGGGAAGGAAATCTACAGTTAAAGGTTTCAGGGAAAGGAATATGCTTCAATAGGAGCACAGGCCCTCACACACCCAAATGGGTGTCATGCTTCGTCATTGGGCTAGCTCCTCGTCGGGCTGGGCTGCTATGCCCACGGGCCAGTGGTGCAATGCCCGATGGGCACCCACCCACAATGGGGCTCTTTGCGAGAGATGTTTTGGTTCTCAAGCAAAACAAAACCTTGTGGGTGGGTGCTCGTTGAGCATTGCAGCGCCGGCCTGACGAGGAGCTAGCCCAATGATGAAGCATGACACCCATTTGGGTGTGTGAGGGCCCGTGCTCCTATTGAAGCATATTCCTTTCCCTGGAACTTTTGACTCTAGGTTTCCTTCACCAGGAACTGCACACCATATTTACAATTTGATTGAAGTAAGGAGCACGTGTGCTGGACTGTTATCACCGCTTGGTATCCTTCTTTATAGACTTTGTAAACAAGAACATGTTTTAAAATGACACTTGGAATTAGTAGTGTTCAGAAGGATTTTGCTGGTGGTTATTTTGTTTCACATTTGTTTGTGCTTTTGTGAGGGCAGAGACCCAAAGTGCGTTATCCATCTTTTTTTTTTTTTTTTTTTTTTGATGTCTTGTGTCAGTGGTGAAACTTTGATTTCTGGTTACATGTTTTTTCGAGCTAGGAGGTTAAGGTGTGAGGTTTTATTTGCTTCTGGAGTGCATCTGTCCTCCCAGAATTATGAGTGTTTGTGCCAAGTATTCAGGAGTGGTGAGCAGTGTATGGCTTTATAGGTAACGCATGCTGTTTTCGGGATACTTCAGTTTTCAATTGGCAGCCAGCCAGCCTGGTAACCACAGGTTGGGAGTGATGTGAAGATATTTCTAGGTATTTGTGATAAAACTTCATGTTATGGTTAGGGCTTCTTTCAATGGCACTCGGTTAGTTTTGGTGAGCCTATTCCTTAGTCCACCGTTGATAGGAATAGAAAACGTTTTGGTGGCGTCTTCTGCTGGCATTTGATGTGTTTGAGTGTGCATAATTGTTCACTGGCTTTTTTCGGTCTGGCCCAGAGGCAGCATTAGCTGACATCTGCCTTGTGTTTTCAAAATAATGAATGAACAAAAAGGTATATGTATAAGCAGCCATATAGGGACGTTAGGTTATCCCTCTTCATCTGTTGGTCTGTTAAGTTGTCATACACATTTCACATGGAACCCACCATTTCTGCATTTCTGGTGTAAAGGGTTAGCTCACTTCAACTATTAGCTCTCTTGCTCTACTGGTGACAGCATTTTGCCCCAATCACGTTTGCTTATGAATAAAAAGTAGTGCTCTTAGTACCAGGGTTGGTTGCGCCTATCTCTTTTTTTCCTTTTCTTTTTTTATTTATTTTTAATTTAATCTTTTAATTTCTTTTATACTTGCTTGCAAAAAAATAAATCGATGCATGTTTCAAGAGGCTAGACCCACAGGCTTTGGTAATGCTTGCCTTTTTAACCTATATATGTATGGTGTGTGAGATTATGTGCCAGCCCTAGCTTTTGACCTCACAACGTTTATCTTTGTGGTACTTTTTAGTTCTCGTCTTTTCTAGTGAAACTGCGGTTACCAGAATACACAGCGACACCAGTTAAAAAGCATGGAATGGGCAAACATTTCATAACTGACATGGGTGGATACGTTGTGATCCCTGTCTTGACTTTGAATGACATCCTAATGTGTTGAGCAGGTCAAGGGGTTTCTTCGGTTTGCAATTTGCAGTATGATGTGTTTTTTTTGGTCCTCCAGACAGGTGTAGCTCACCTAAAATGCTCAAGAATCCTTACACTGAAAACGCCGGACACTTTGCAGGGGGCAGTAACCAGAAACTAGAGAAATACTACAGAAGATGTAAACGTCCAGTATTTTGTCCAAAGCACTGAGGTTCTACATCTACTCAAGTTTTGCAACTGAGTCACATGCAGAAAGTGGTTTGCTCAAGGTCCTACAATTTGGTTACTTGGAAAAAACTGTACTACAATTGAAGTGTTCTGATTTACATAGGCATTTACGTCTGTAAACCTACTTTTAATACACATAAATGGAGCCATATGTGTGTAAGAATTCACTAAAGGGAAGATTGTGGAAGCAAATGGTTTCACTACCACTTGTCACAACTGTGTACAATTATTTCGTAGAAAACGCCACATCACGTTTTGGCTTGTGTTGCATCTTTGTGAACATCCTCAAACTCTTGAGGTGGTTTACTTTCAAACACTCCTCTCTGACCCTTTCCTACATTGGATGTGGTCGGATATTTACTTCAGTAATGGGCTGAAGTAGCTCCTTTTCCATGGTGGAAAGAAAAGCAAACTGTGATTGGTGCAACTTTCCAGGTCGACTACAGGGAATGTTGGTGAATCCTCAAAAGCTGTACATTTGCAACATTGCGGAAGAGAGTGTCTATGTGTGTAATGTGTCATTTTTGGGTCTCGGCTAGAAGCGCGCGAAGCGTGTTCTCGCCCGAGAACCATAGTCGTCCGCTCAGCTGCCAAGGAGTGGAGACAAGAGCTGGCCACGCGCGCAGCATTGTCTGTCAGAGGCTGATTCCGACGCGCGCCTTGGGATTGGGTCGCGCGCGTGAGCTTGTAACGTAGACCGCTCACGGGCGCGACCCAATCCCAAGGCGCGCGTCGGAATGTCGGGCAGGCACGGAGCTCACAGGCACAGGGCAGGGTTCACGGGGAGGACAGAGGGATTCCGGCAGACTCTGAAATTCAAAGACTGCTTCGTAAGCAAGTAGTAAATTACAACTTTTATAATCTAGAAATTTACAAATGGAATGTTTCATTTTTGATCTTACTAACCCAACTCAGGTTGACCTAGATGCTCAAAGCGAACATAAAAGTCATACAAAAACGGATATGATCCTTACATATTGGAAATCACCTGATAGATCTTATTACCTCAAAAACCTTCACGAAAGTAAGAAGCATAAGAAAAAAGTGAGAATGCCTACTGCTAAGTTGGATAATAGCGCAATTGTTATTCACAGCGCTACAAACAGCAAAACTACAAACGCTTTATAAAACAAGAAGCTAGCAGTAGTCCAGCATACTAGACACAGTTATTATTCACACAGCTCTGATAATGCACCTCAGGCAGGGGCTCACAGCTGTTATTAGTCACACAGCTCTGATGATGCACCTCAGGCACGGGGCTGACACAGTGTGATCCAGCCCCACGGGACACGCGACCCCGAGACGCCCCATCACCTCTGTTGCCACATCGCCCCGCAGCATGTCCGGGTAGTCGCGAGGTATCCCCAACAACAGCGTCCATGACGACCGGAATCCCGCCCCTCTCTCCTTTGCAGGGTCCAATCAGGTGTAACGAAGGACCGGAAGGGCTACCCCGCGACCCCGGAAGTCCCGCCTCCCTACGGACGGCCGGATACAGAAAAGGCGGAAGGGAAGAGACAGAGGGGGTCGAAGGATCGTGGCAGGAGCTTTCGGCTAGAGCGGTGACGGACGGAGAAGACTGGAACGGAGACAGCGAGGAGTGGTCCGAAGAGTGGTGGAGTCCCACGGAGGCGGCTGAAGAGCGGCCGTAACTCGGAGGAGAGTTACGGCGGAGCGTGTGAGTACCAGTTCCCTTCTTGAGCACATTAGGTGCACTGTGTACATATTAGAAAACCCCTCCCCGTGTATATTTGTTCCCGCTATCCTAGGCACGTCACCTGTAAGCACTAGGCATCTTGTATATACGCACTTAACACTGTATAAAGAGCACCCCTCTCCCCACCACCCTGTGCACCTCTTCTTTGCTTCCCCTTCTTCGACTCTTACCCGTACCTTCCTCTGCCCGTACCTAACCCCATCACTCCCCTTTCAGTTCCTCACACTACCGGGTAACGGTGACGGGATCGGATCTCTAGTCCAAGTGCGACTAACGGCTCCCTTTCTCTCTTATTGCCCTCCGAGGTGTTCTCCGACCATACCGAGGCAGCTACACCCAAGACCCGGACACCCGTTGGACCTTCGTCGGAACAGGACGAACAAAGAAGAAGACGCACTCCTTTCCCTGGGTGTTGGACCTGAACTCTCCTTCTGTCCCCGTAACCCGCTGTATAAAGACTCAATAAAACACTATCGCCCACTATATCCGGCCTCCTCGCCTGATTTACCAGTCCGCCGACCGCCCACGTTCACATCTGGTGTCAGAAGTGGGATTACCTGGAGGAATGGAGGCCGTGATGAAGAGGATGGCGGAATCCCAGGAACAGCTGGGAAAGTTAATGGAGCAGTTCCTAAAAACAGCAGAGGATGACCGTGGACAACTCCATGATGTGTTAAAGGGACAGGGAACCTCCCATGAACAGGCCATGGGGAAACTGACCGATGTCCTGGGTCATCCGAGACCGATGTCCTCCCTCCCTTCAGTGGTACTTCAGAAATATGTGCCGGGGGAAGACCCTGACTTTTTCTTTACTAACTTTGAACGGCTAGCCCAGGCGGCTGCCTGGCCTGTGGACCGGTGGGCTCATTATCTAGGACCCCTGCTAACGGGTGACTTACAGGCTGCCTACCAGCAAGCGAACATTCAGGGCGACACTCCATATGCAGACGTAAAAAGATGCATCCTTGAAAGGCTGGGCATTGATGAGGAAACCTACCGAGTACGGCTACGTCAAGTAAAGGAAGGACCCCAGGAGACCCCCAGGGCCCTCTCCTACCGGATCAAAGACCTAGCCAACCGCTGGCTGAAACCCGAAGCCTCTACTAAAGAGAATATCCTGGAAAAAATCTACTTGGAGCAATTCCTGTCATCCCTACTCCCAGGCACGCAGCGATGGGTGCGCCAACATGCCCACCTGACCCTGGACACAGCAATAGAAATAGCAAGCGCCTATAGCAGGGCCCAGGAGGTCCAGAGAGGAAAAGAGGATCACCCCCACAAACCTCACCCTCCTGCCGGCCTACGTCCTCCTCGTCCCCCTGTTCCAAGAAGACCTGACCCTCCTCTTTTGTTCCCCACCCCGGTGATACCACGTCCTGTTAACCCTGGACCACAAAGCTATAGCTGTGGCGGATTCGGTCACATCGCCAGAATATGTCCGCACAAAGACGAGCCGATGGAAGTGGGTCTGGCATGTAACTATGTGTGTTCCGTACCCGGGACCCCACCTCCTCCATTTCGATGTCCTGTGAATTTTGATGGACAAACCCTCATGGCCCTAACTGACACCGGGTGTCGACAGAGCGTCCTCAGACCTCAGGACTTATCGCACCCGGTGAAGCCCTCGTCCGACCTTGTCGCCATTCAGTGTGTTCATGGGGATACAAAGAGGTATCCCACCACCCAGGTAAAGGTCCAACATGCCAAGGATCCCGGAACCGCTCTCACTGTGGGACTGATCCCCACCCTTCCGGAGCAGGCGATACTGGGGAGCGATTACCCCGGATTACCAGGACTGTTACGAGACACCACTGAATCCCTGACCCACTGGTGGGAGGAAGCACCCTTCCCAAAAGGATTGTCCTCCCCCATACAGGCACGTAAACCACCCAAATCCAAAGCACAGAAGAAAAAGGAGAAAAGAGAATACACAGGCGCATATCCGGTGATCCCGGATGAACACCCCTGGCAAACGGACCGAGACTTCAGGGCAGCACAACAGGAAGACCCTCTACTACAGGAAGCCTGGGGAAGGGCCATGGACCAAGAGGATCCCCTTACCGTAGGTCCATACTTCTTCAAGAAAAACGGGTTATTGTATCGCAAGGGTGGGAACCAACAGAAGCCCCAACTCCTGATCCCCGGTCCCTTTCAGGAGAAAGTACTCTTCCTAGCCCATAGTCACCTTCTGGGAGGCCATTTTGGAGAAGAAAAGACCAGCCAAACAGTCTTGGACAAGTTCTATTGGCCTGGGATCTACCAACACATCAAGAAGTTTTGTAAAGAGTGTCCTGTATGCCAAAAACACAGTAGATACCGACCCCCTAGGGCCCCGCTGCAACCCCTTCCCGTCATTGACGTCCCATTCAGCAGAGTGGGGATGGACATAATAGGACCCCTGTTACCTTCCCGCAGTGGGTGTCGCTACGCCCTTGTGATTGTTGACTATGCCACCCGCTTCCCTGAAGCCCTCCCTTTACGACAGCCCACCACCCAGAACATTGCGAAGGCCCTCATTTCAGTATTCACTCGGGTGGGATTTCCCAGAGAAATATTAACTGATCAGGGCACTCCTTTTGTCTCCGCGCTGATGAAACAGGTATGCTCCCAGCTGGGAATCAAACAAATCCGGACCTCGGCGTACCACCCCCAGACCGACGGGCTAGTCGAGAGGTACAATGCCACCCTGAAACAGACCCTTAAGAAACTGCTGGGTTTGGAAGCCAAACGGTTGGAGGATATGCTACCCCTTGCCCTGTTTGCCATCCGTTGCGCCACCCAGAGTAGCACCGGGTACTCGCCCTACGAATTGTTATACGGGCGACCCCCTCGTACCCTGCTAGACATGGCCCAAGAAGCCTGGGAAGCAGAACCAGACCGTACTCGGCCCCTTCCCGAATACATGGAGAACCTGAAAACCCACCTAGCAAGCATAAGAGACGTAGTACGCCAGAACCTCGAGAATGCCCAAAACAAGCAAAAGGGACAGTATGATAAAGGCACCAAACCCAGAACCTTCCTGGCAGGCGATCTTGTGTTACTGATGTTACCCTCCTCCGATCAAAAACTCCTGGGACAGTGGCAGGGTCCTTATGCCATCCTGCGTCAGGTGACCCCGGTCACTTACGAGCTAGACATGGATCCCACCCGTGGTGTAACCCAGATATATCATGTCAATCATCTAAAAAAATGGGAAGGCCCTCGTCCGGTTTTATCTGGATCACTTAACTCGGGTCCCCTCACCTTCACCCCCTGTATTGATCACGATATCACGCCACAACAGCGACAGGAACTCGAGACAGTCCTTTTCCCATTGCGACGGGTTTTTTCCTCTTCCCCGGGACACACCACTATCACTGAGCACACAATACAAACAGTTCCTGGGAAGGTAATACGACAAAGGCCCTACAGAGTCCTCGAGGCCCGCAGGGAGATAATACGGAACGAGACAGAACAGATGCTAAAGATGGGTATCATCGAACCATCGGTAAGTGAGTGGAACTCCCCGATAGTCCTTGTGCCCAAACCGGACGGGTCTGTCCGGTTTTGTATTGACTTCCGGGAGGTCAACAAAATATCCTCCTTCGACACATATCCGTTACCCCGCGTAGACGAAATGGTCGAACGCATAGGGAAGGCCCAATATATCTCCACGCTAGACCTCTGTAAGGTGTATTGGCAAATCCCCCTCAGAGAAGAAGACAGAAAAAAGACGGCCTTCTCCACCCCTGATGGGTTGTATCAATTTCTAGTCCTCCCTTTCGGTCTTCATGGCGCCCCAGCCACATTCCAGCGGGCCATGAATAAAATACTACGACCTCACTCACTATATGCAGGCGCGTATCTTGACGATATCGTTATTTATAGTGACAACTGGACACAGCACCTAGAACACCTTCACCAGGTCATCACCTCCCTGGGGACTTATGGGTTTACCATAAATCCCGCCAAAACCACCCTAGCAGCCCAGACTGTGAAATATCTAGGCTACCTCCTGGGTGAAGGGTTGATAAGACCACAGGAAAGCAAAATCGAAGCCATCCAGTCCCTCCCTTTCCCTCAGACCAAAAGAGACCTTCGTGCTTTCCTGGGACTCCTGGGGTACTACCGACGCTTCGTACCGAACTTCTCCCAAAGAGCAGCCCCCCTCACGGACCTCTTAAAGAAATCCGTGAAAGCGGACACCCTCCTTAGGTCCCCCACGGCCGAGCTGTTGCAGGCGTTTTCCAGTCTGAAGACCGCTCTGACCTCCCATCCTGTGCTAGTAAGCCCTAATTATTCCCAGCCCTTCATACTGCAGACAGACGCCTCGGAACAGGGACTCGGGGCAGTCCTATCACAAATAACCCCCCAGGGAGACGAGAAACCTATTCTCTTCCTCAGCAGGAAATTGTTCCCACGTGAAAAAAGCTATGCCGTGGTGGAAAAGGAAGCCCTGGCCATCAAGTGGGCGGTGGAAAGCCTCCGTTATTATTTAGAGGGGAGACAATTCACCATCTACACCGATCATGCTCCCTTAGAGTGGATGGCTCGGAATAAAGGTCACAACGATCGAGTCCTCCGCTGGTTCTTGTCCCTCCAACCCTACCACTTCACAACCGTACACAGGAAAGGCTTAGAACAAGGTAACGCCGACTATCTGTCTCGATACCCTGTTTCCACACCGGGTACAAGAAAGACAGCTAGGGGAAGGGAATGTGATCCAGCCCCACGGGACACGCGACCCCGAGACGCCCCATCACCTCTGTTGCCACATCGCCCCGCAGCATGTCCGGGTAGTCGCGAGGTATCCCCAACAACAGCGTCCATGACGACCGGAATCCCGCCCCTCTCTCCTTTGCAGGGTCCAATCAGGTGTAACGAAGGACCGGAAGGGCTACCCCGCGACCCCGGAAGTCCCGCCTCCCTACGGACGGCCGGATACAGAAAAGGCGGAAGGGAAGAGACAGAGGGGGTCGAAGGATCGTGGCAGGAGCTTTCGGCTAGAGCGGTGACGGACGGAGAAGACGGGAACGGAGACAGCGAGGAGTGGTCCGAAGAGTGGTGGAGTCCCACGGAGGCGGCTGAAGAGCGGCCGTAACTCGGAGGAGAGTTACGGCGGAGCGTGTGAGTACCAGTTCCCTTCTTGAGCACATTAGGTGCACTGTGTACATATTAGAAAACCCCTCCCTGTGTATATTTGTTCCCGCTATCCTAGGCACGTCACCTGTAAGCACTAGGCATCTTGTATATACGCACTTAACACTGTATAAAGAGCACCCCTCTCCCCACCACCCTGTGCACCTCTTCTTTGCTTCCCCTTCTTCGACTCTTACCCGTACCTTCCTCTGCCCGTACCTAACCCCATCACTCCCCTTTCAGTTCCTCACACTACCGGGTAACGGTGACGGGATCGGATCTCTAGTCCAAGTGTGACTAACGGCTCCCTTTCTCTCTTATTGCCCTCCGAGGTGTTCTCCGACCATACCGAGGCAGCTACACCCAAGACCCGGACACCCGTTGGACCTTCGTCGGAACAGGACGAACAAAGAAGAAGACGCACTCCTTTCCCTGGGTGTTGGACCTGAACTCTCCTTCTGTCCCCGTAACCCGCTGTATAAAGACTCAATAAAACACTATCGCCCACTATATCCGGCCTCCTCGCCTGATTTACCAGTCCGCCGACCGCCCACGTTCACACACAGTTATTATTCACACAGCTCTGATGATGCACCTCAGGCACGGGGCTGACGCAGTTATTATTTAGATAAGAAGTGAGACTAGGTAAAACCTAGAATCATCCCTTAGCGGGCACACAGTTCATTGTCTTCCATATGAGAAAGACTTCCACTCTTGTTAATTTCTCAATGTTAGTCTTTATTTCATGGCGTTTTAAGTATCAAACGTTCAAACAAGTTTGTGTTGACCTCTTAAGTGCTTCTCAAACATAGTATTATCTTCAGGCAATGTCATAATGGTATTACCAATGCATTTCGGGCATTACAAATCATGCCCTTCATCAGGGAGACGACACTGTAAAGAATGTGATAAATAAACATTACTATCTAGTGCACAAACGTACATAACAAAAATAATAATCTCATATTCGCATTGTCAGTTAGCTGGAAAAACGTAAACAACATGAGAAACATAGCGTTGACACGAGAAATATGAAACAGTATGTGGGAAGACTGATGTTTTAACGGGGTGTTCACAAGGTAAGTAGAGTAAAAAGAATATGATGTCACTTACATGCCTTTCGTAATAGGGTGATACCAATCTAGAGAAAAAGAGATGCGGAAAAGGCTCAGTTATCGTATGCCCGATAAGTATTAAGACGAGCTGTCAGTAAGATATAGCAATCTATCGTCGGGAGTCGACTGACCTGAAATTGAGGAGTGAGGCTAGCTCAAGTCCGTTAATCGTCTTCAATGGTGGCGGTATGAAAGTATTTCGGTCCCGCTAAAATGTTTTGCAAAAGTTCCGATCATGTGAGTGATCGGAACTTTTGCAAAACATTTTAGCGGGACCGAAATACTTTCATACCGCCACCATTGAAGACGATTAACGGACTTGAGCTAGCCTCACTCCTCAATTTCAGGTCAGTCGACTCCCGACGATAGATTGCTATATCTTACTGACAGCTCGTCTTAATACTTATCGGGCATACGATAACTGAGCCTTTTCCGCATCTCTTTTTCTCTAGATTGGTATCACCCTATTACGAAAGGCATGTAAGTGACATCATATTCTTTTTACTCTACTTACCTTGTGAACACCCCGTTAAAACATCAGTCTTCCCACATACTGTTTCATATTTCTCGTGTCAACGCTATGTTTCTCATGTTGTTTACGTTTTTCCAGCTAGCTGACAATGCGAATATGAGATTATTATTTTTGTTATGTACGTTTGTGCACTAGATAGTAATGTTTATTTATCACATTCTTTACAGTGTCGTCTCCCTGATGAAGGGCATGATTTGTAATGCCCGAAATGCATTGGTAATACCATTATGACATTGCCTGAAGATAATACTATGTTTGAGAAGCACTTAAGAGGTCAACACAAACTTGTTTGAACGTTTGATACTTAAAACGCCATGAAATAAAGACTAACATTGAGAAATTAACAAGAGTGGAAGTCTTTCTCATATGGAAGACAATGAACTGTGTGCCCGCTAAGGGATGATTCTAGGTTTTACCTAGTCTCACTTCTTATCTCAATTGTTAAGACGTCGCTGGACCCTCGACGCCTCCTTTCGGTGCACCATAAAATCAAATTAATGTGATTACCTCACATAACCCATTTGCTGTGCATCTATCCAATTCTTATCGCAGTTATTATTTACACAGCTCTGATGATGCACCTCAGGCACGGGCTGACACAGGTATTATTCACACAGCTCTGATGATGCACCTCAGGCAGGGGCTCACAGCTGTTATTATTCACACAGCTCTGATGATGCACCTCAGGCACGGGTCTGACGCAGTTATTATTCACACAGCTCTGATGATGCACCTCAGGCATGGGCTGACGCAGTTATTATTCACACAGCTCTGATGATGCACCTCAGGCAGGTGCTCACAGCTGTTATTATTCACACAACTCTGATGATGCACCTCCGGCACGGGGCTGACACGGTTATTATTCACACAGCTCTGATGATGCACCTCAGGCACGGGCTCACAGCTGTTATTATTCACACAGCTCTGATGATGCACCTCAGGCACGGGCTCACAGCTGTTATTATTCACACAGCTCTGATGATGCACCTCAGGCACGGGCTCACAGCTGTTATTATTCACACAGCTCTGATGATGCACCTCAGGCAGGGGCTTACAGCTGTTCTTATTCACACAGCTCTGATGCGCTCTCTAATACTCTTTACTAATAACTCTCTCATACTCACTATCAACTTCTCACTCTACTACTTACTCTGTGTGTGGGTGCTAATGCAATAGGTCTCGCATATGCAAGCGATGACGCTATTGGCAATGTAAATGACAATGTCATTTATTTATGATTTAAAAAAAAAAATCATGAGCAATGCCAATAGCTCTACCTTTAATGCTGCCGAGACCATTGCATTGTAAATGCTTGTTTAATGAATAGAGTCCTAGGTTATCTTGCCAGTAGAAAACACTTGCTTTGTAAGCCACATCTCACATAGGCCAGGTCTCATCTCTGGTACAGAAAGCTGTAAGTAGATAGTGAAATGCAATAGAGGACATAGAGAACAGATTCCTTTGTGTTAAAGCTACCTGTCTTTCAATACTCTTCCACCTCTACTGACGCATTGCATTCTAACAACCATGTATTTATAATCTCCTACTTGCTGCAAGTATAGCAAGGACAGCTAAAATGTCTGATGGCTGGAATAAGATCAGAGTATCCTGTCCTGAAAAACGCCTGGGGAGACGGGGACACTCCCCAAAAAAACCAACCTCTTAAACTGACCATTCCCACCCTGCCCACAGCTTGTCCATCTTTCAAGTCGCTTATCTGGGCTTCCATTTTGGATTTGAAGACCCAGTTTCCTAATGGGATAAATTGAATTACAAATCCCAGAATTCAAAGGAAAAAACCTTGTCTGGATGAGTTACTCGTGCATGGGAATGGAAAACATGGAGGCTGAATGCACCTAATACCGTACAGGAAGCCCAGGGAATGGCAGACACTGACCTTCAAAACTATGTGTAATATAATAGTGTATATGTCCAGTTTGTATATACTGGTAGGTATAGGTATAACATTTTTCAGTATTCACAGTTTACTAACTGGCCCAGGCATAGCCTGATTGATTGATTGATTGATAAAAATTTATATTGCGCAGAAAACAATAACCCGAAGGTATCAAGGCGCCTAACAATAATATCGAAAGTCCGAATCAATCACCATTACACATATGCTTTCAGGAAGAGGCGGGTCTTTAAGGCACTGCGGAATGTCTGCAGGGAGGGTAGGGACCTAAGGTCCAAAGGAAGATCGTTCCACCATTTGGGAGCTAGAGTGGAAAAAGCCCTACCACCCCATTTTGCTTTTCGCACACGAGGAACAGACAGAAGCAATTTCCCGGAGGAACGCAAATTCCTTCCAGGGATGTAGTGTGAGATGATGGAACCCACTCCAGAGTCACAGTTCCTTGCAATGGCTCTGTATGTCATGCACAAGACCTTGAAGCGTACTCGGCACTCTACAGGGAGCCAATGCAACATTTTTCTGGCCAAAGTGGCCGATGAGCGTCTAGGAACATCCAGGACAAATCTGGCCGCGGCATTTTGGACTACCTGCAAGCGCTGCAGGAGGGTCTTATTTAGCCCCGCATACAGCGCATTGCAGTAGTCCAGGCGAGAGCCGATGAGCGCGACAGCTATTTGTTTTCTGGACTGCACAGAAAGATATTTCCTGATCCTTCGCAGGGTATGGATAAGGCCCCAACAGGTGGAAATGGTCCTACTCACCTGTCTGCCCATGTCCAGGGCAGAATCTACCATCACCCCAAGATTTTTTGCAGATATGGTGGGGGAGGGACACACTCCAAGCGAATCAGGCCACCAACTAGAAGACCAGATGTTTTCGTTCCCACCAAACACCATCACCTCAGTCTTCTCCCCATTCAGTTTAAGAGAGTTCTGTATCATCCAGTGACCAACCGCCTCCATACATGATCTAAATCTGGAGGCGGTCTGCACGTCTGAATGGGCGAGAGAGACGAGTATTTGGGTGTCATCAGCATAGGAAACTACCTCCATCCCGAAAGTTCTTATAAGTCTGGCCAGTGGGGTCACATAGATGTTAAATAGGGTTGGGCTAAGAGCCTACCCTTGTGGGACCCCACATAGCACAGGCCGGGATGGAGATAGAAACTCACCCATCTTGACTCTCTGTTCCCTCCCAGTAAGGAAGGAGATCAAGAGATCCAGAGCTGCGTCCTTCACCCCCACATCCCTCAGGCGAGATGAAAGAACTGAGGGAGAGAGGGTATCAAAGGCCGCAGTTAGGTCTAGCAGGACCAGGACGGTGGTCTGGCCTCTATCCACTGTCGAGCGGATGTTATCAAGCACGACAGTGAGGGCCGACTCGGTGCTATGTTCCCTCCTGAATCCATGCTGAGAGGAGTCAAGACAACCCGAGCGTTCCACAAAAGTGGCAAGATGCTTATTCAGGTGTGCCTCAAGCATCTTCGCAGGGGCGGGAAGCAGCGAAATTGGTCGGAAGTTTTTCAGGACTTCCGGATCAAGGGAGGCCTTCTTTAGCAGAGGTTTTACTACTGCTTTCTTCCATTCCAAGGGGAAGACACCATCTCTTATTGCTAGGTTCATAATTTCTAGCAATGGTGGTAGGAGGGACTCCCCGCACTGCTTGATGATTTTCAAAGGGCAAGTATCCAGAGGAGAGCCGGATTTGATCTTGTTAAGCAGGACTTCAAGATCCTGCAGTTCTAGTGGTGGGAAGGAGTCCAGGGTGGCCAAAGGGGAGGCGTCGTTGATGTATACATTGGATGGAGCACACTAATGCAGGCTCTTTGTTTTTCAAGAGCCAAGTGAATATCCAATATTTTAGTGTGGAAGAATGAGGCAATCTTGTCACATAAATCCTGCGAAGGAATAACAGGGTCAGGGGATTGTAGGGCGACTAACGAGTCGACGATTTTAAAAAGCTCCTTCGGAGAGGAGAGCGAGGTTGTCACGGTAACAAAGTAATCTTGTTTAGCCTGCACAATCTCAGCCTTATATTTCCTGACAAGGAGTTTGTGGGCCTCTTTGTTCTTAAAATCCCAACTAGAGTGCCAGAGCCTCTCCTTCCTCCTCACTTCTTGCCTGAGGAGCCTAAGGGAGTCGGAGAACCACGGGGCAGAAGGTCTCTTTCTTGCTCGACGTCGGGTCTGTATAGGAGCTAGCTCATTCATAGCTTCAGTAACAACCCGCTCAAAATGACCAACTGCGGTCTGTACATTGTCCATGCCTTTGATAGAAAGGCTAGCAGTCCAAGGCGCAAAGGAATGGCTGCTAATGTCCCTAAGGTTTCTAGCCGTGACCATTACATGATTCCCTTTTTTACTTCCGTCACTCAAAAAATATTCCAGATGGAATGGAACTGCGAGGTGATCGGACCAAGATAGATGCACTGGCTCCTTGGTGGTTATACGACAGTCATTTGAAAAGATGCCGTCCAGCGTGTGGCCTGCCCGATGAGTGGCCCCCCTGACGCGCTGCGTAAGCCCACAGGAGGCCAGAGCCTCAATAAGTCCTGATGTATCAGGAGTATCCTGTCGTTCTAAATGATAGTTAAAATCACCCAGGATGGAAAAGTTTTCTCTACCAAAGTGTGGTTCCAAAGCCTGGAGAAGTTTAGACGTAAAGTCAGTCCGTGGGCCTGGTGGTCGGTATAGTAGGATTCCATGGAAGAGAAGGCACTGTGCTTCCCTTATGGAAAAATGAAGGGCTTGGAAAGAGTCCGGGAAGTCAGAAATAGGTGTAGTGTGACATTGAAGGTGGTCCTTATAAAGAATTGCTATACCACCTCCCACTCGACCCTGCCTATCAAGTCTAGCCAGACAGTACCCTTCAGGGACCGCTTCAGTTAAATCAGGGCCAGATGAGTCTTTTGCCCAGGTTTCAGAAATGAACACTAAGGTCGGTTTCCTATCTGAAACCATTTCCCTAAACATTATCTTGTTTTTAACCAGGGAGCGGGCGTTAACCAGGATACCTTCTGCTATCGTATTTGTGGGCCTAGTAGCGCCAGAGTACCCAGGCGAAGAATGGAGTAGGGGATCAGAAGGTCTGGGATTGGGGAGACAGCCACAGCGTAGGGGGAGAAGTATGCTGTCTGGTTCAAGAGAGTGCGTACACCCTAATCGACGAGGTTTTAGTCGCAGCATTTCCTGACGGGAATAGCTGTGCAGAGGGGATGTAGCATCGGCAGAATCCAGAGTCCAGCCGTCCTGCGCGTCCTCAGCGCGGATGGGCGCAGACGGGCTGGACTCTGGCGCGACTCCGGCGTCACTGCGGCGCCCACGATGCGCGTACACGCTGCGCGTCGTGTCCATTGTATTATAAAGGGCTCTAGCGAGTCCGCGTGATTGGCCTCAGCGAATAGCTGAGGAGACTTACTCCGCCCCACCCAAAATGACGCCCCTAGTAAACAGAGTGCGGGGACCGGCCCGCCCAAATGGCAGTGATTGCGGCGTAATACCGCTGTGCAAGAAAGCGTTCAGTGAAGTTAGGACACAGGTAAGGAAACGGATACAATTATTCTATACTTCTAAGCAATTATTAAAAGCGGGGGAAAAGCGGCTAACTTAAATAACATAAACGACAAAAAGGGTTGGTTTTAAAATATTCCAGTAGCAGGCAGCTTCTTACAGGAAGCGCGATGTGCACAGCAAAAATCCAAACAGAGAGTGAGCCTCTCAACCTACCCGTGTTAAGTAGGACACCAGAGTACAGCCTCTAGCCAGTCCGCGTGATTGGCCTCAGCGAATAGCTGAGGAGACTTACTCCGCCCCACCCAAAATGACGCCCCTAGTAAACAGAGCGCGGGGACCGGCCCGCCCAAATGGCAGTGATTGCGGCGTAATACCGCTGTGCAAGAAAGCGTTCAGTGAAGTTAGGACACAGGTAAGGAAACGGATACAATTATTCTATACTTCTAAGCAATTATTAAAAGCGGGGGAAAAGCGGCTAACTTAAATAACATAAACGACAAAAAGGGTTGGTTTTAAAATATTCCAGTAGCAGGCAGCTTCTTACAGGAAGCGCGATGTGCACAGCAAAAATCCAAACAGAGAGTGAGCCTCTCAACCTACCCGTGTTAAGTAGGACACCAGAGTACAGCCTCTAGCCTGTGGTCATTGTGGGGAGCCGGAGTTAGAGCTCAGGACTCTTGGTTCCACAGATGCAGACATAATAACCTTTGGGCTACACATAACCCCAGAGACACTGGGAAGGTGGCAGCACGTGAAGAGTACCCCGGAAACCTACGTCACAAAAAAAGTTAGTTGGGTTTGGTGGGGGTGACTGACTTGCACAAGCCGATTCCGGTCAAATCTGACATTGCTCTGAATCACGTCTACAATACGTGCTATCTGAAGCAGTTGGAGCATATGTATATGTGTATATTAATAGTAAAAAAATACCCTTCTCTTTGGCTCCGCAACTCGCATATCAAATGATGCTGGAAATAATTTGTTGATGCTCTTGCCGGGTGGGAGCCTGAGGGAGTGTGGTGCGCTCAGCATATTTGCATGTTCTTTGGTGTTCCAGCCAGTGACAGGGCAGCAGCAATTTTAACAATCGGATGACATCACAGAGTATGTTTGTATTCAAATTAGTGTTACCAGAAACAACCAGTATTTAACGTCGCATTTTAGAAGCACTGGAGGCGTGTGGAATGTTCTCTTTCTCTGCTGAAAGTAGCCAGCTCAGATTGTGTTTTTTTCTTCTTCTAAGAAATGGTTCAGATGTTAGCTTAATTTCTCGTTTTTTCTGCATTTTTGACCCTGGTGAGTGATGCATCCCTCAAGCTTCTCTCATGCCTGTACTTGTTAGGTCTCTTCTATACAGACAGTGCATGTTGTGCTGGAATACGTTTTGTGTACAATTCAGTTGGGTTACAACCTTCTTACAGCATACAATTAGTTGTTTTTGTTGTCACTTTCATTTGCAATCTTTTGATTGCTTAGGTCACGTACACGTCCCATGGTCCTTTCTTGTATTCACTCCTCCCTCGAGCATGGACCAAGTACATGCTTCCTTCCTCATCTTTGCTCTTTCTCAAATTATTCCTGGACATGCAAAATGATTCCATACTTTTAACACAGGCACACAGCTTCTTATTTATGTTGCTTCACCGTATTTGCTGTTTCTATTAACATTTTAAGTGCTTACACCTGCAACTGTCCTACACTTTTCCAGTCCACTCCGTGCCACTCCACTATGTGCCACTTTACGCCACACCACTTTACGCCACACCACTTCACGCTATGCTACTCCACTTTACTCCTCACTACTCCAGTCTACGCCATGCCTGCCATCAATCTTTAGCCATGCTGAACAGCAGCCACACTTCTGAGCAACATGGATAAAAGACACTGGGAAAGCAAATAGCTTCTACATAGGCAAGACCTATTGGTTTCCCCATGCTTTTTTTGCTCATGTATGGACAATCCTTACACAAATTAGGTTTCAGCCCATTAAATAACTTTCTTTCTTGATTGTAAGTGGACTGCTGTCAAGGATCAGATTTTGAACAATGCCCATAGTTTACAGATGGGCGACTTTGGAGCTTGGGTTGTCACTCTGTTAGTATTTTACAGATATTGTAATATTTTGATGTCCGTATTGGTATAATCACTGGGAAAATCAATAGAAGGCATTATTTTCTTGTGTCCGAATTGCAAACTAAAAGCTGCAAGTATAAGGCAAAATCTGGTGAAATTTTTTTTTGGGGGGGGGGATACATTTATTGTTTTACTGAATACAAGCACCAGTGACACAACAATGAATAGCACCAATAGTGTCGCAATACCGTTAAAAACACACATTACTTTTAAACCCCCCCACCCTCCAGCATTGAATACAAACAGTATGTATAAAGAACAGGCTACTTCACAGCACCCAGCCATTTGCCCCAAACCCTCTGGTATTTCTTAGGACATCCCGGGGGCCTCATACATGGGTTTTTGTTTGTGCCGCGCACCAATCCACCACTTTTCGCCAATTCTCTGAACTTGGTGGTGTGGGAAGTTTCCTGGAGGTGGCTATGTTCCGTTTGGCCACAACTATGGCTGTGTTGTAGAGTAACTTCTCGTTCCTGGACCCGTCCAGTCCATCTGTAATCCCAAGAAGGGAGTAACGTGGGTCACGGGGAACCTCCCACCCCAGGACCTCAGTTAACTCACTTTCAATCTCTCCCCAGAACTGCGCCAGTCGGGGGCATGTCCATACCATGTGAAAGAAGTCGGCCGGGTCCTGACCTTCCCTCATACATGAGGCGGATGGAGAGAAGACGGCTCGATGTAGGCGCTGCGGGGTTAGGTAGGCTGTGAGTAAGTAGTATAATTGGATCAAGCGGAGTTTAGCGGATATGGTGACCACCTTGGGTGACATGAGGGCATCCCGCCAGTCCTCCTCCAGAGGACCCACCCATTCCTCCCATTGGCCCCTGAGTCGGTCTAGTGAGTTCGGGGTGTTGTTGACCAGCGTCCTGTAGATGCGGGAAATACCCCCCTTCCCCAATTCGCCCAGCATAGCCTGTGCCTCAGGGGGGACTGTATTCAGGGATCCTGGTATCATCCGGTATATGGATGTGGAGGGTGTGTCACAATTGTAAATATTTGTAAAATTGTGACAGGTGCAGGGAGTATCTGGAGTGGAGGTCTTTAAAGGAGCGGATGTGGCCGCTTGCCCACACATCGCGGAGCTGAGAGGTCCCAATAAGATCCCACGTTCTGAACCCCTGTAAGCCACTGACCTCCACAAGCCAAGTACCATGCCATAAAGGTGTGTGGTGAGTGAGTTAATGCGTCCACTTGGTATGTCTTAGAGCCGCCCGCCAGGCTAGGAGCATGGAGCGTGTGACGTCAGACAGGGTGGACGGGATAGGTTCCCTGTACATTAGGGATTGGATTTTGGCCAGGCGAAGCTCACTTAGATCAAGCCTATAGGCTGGGTCAAACCTACCCCGTTGAACCAGTCATGAATACTCAGTAGACGAGTTGCCAAGTAATAGAGGTATAAATGTGTCATTTCCATGCCCCAGTCGAATGATGGAATCTGACAGGAACGTAACGCCCCCCCAAGAGGAATTTAGTAGCCATAGTATCCAGCTCCCAAAACCATGCCTGTGGAAAACAAAAAGGGGTGTTTTGGAGGATGTATAGAAATCTGGGAAGAATCATCCTTTTAAACAATGTGACCCTCCCCAAGGTGTTCAAGGGCAGTGTCTGCCATCTGTGGAGGTCCGCCTTAGCTTTCTTGACGAGCGGGGTGATATTAAGGGACCATCCCAATTCCGGGAGGAGAGCCACCCAGATCCCGAGATACTTAAAGGACTGATGCCGAAGCTGTATTGTGGACTGCCAGTCGTAACATTCTCTGGAAAGATGGAGCGGGACTTATTAGAGTTCATTCGAAGGCCGGAGGTTTGTCCAAAAGAATGCAGGATCTGGAGAAAACAAGGACCTGACTGGGAGGGATCGGTTAAGAAGAGCAGGACATCGTCTGCATAAAGAGCGATCTTGTTCGCTTCAGAGTTGGGCCACTCCCATCCCCTAATGACTCTCAGACCGAATCAAGGTCGCTGTAGGCTCCATTGCCAAGGCAAAGAGAAGGGGCGAGAGGGAGCATCCCTGTCTCGTTCCCCTTCGAAGTGGAGATGATGATGATGTTAGCCAGGCTTTTTCCCTGGATACCCCTGGACTGTAGACGTTCAGTAACACAGGCCCTATTGGTTAGCCGCCTGGACTATGGCAATGCGCTATTTGTGGGGATGAATGAACATCTATTCTCTCGACTACAGGTACTGCAGAACTCGGCTGCGAGACTTATTTGCGACAAGGGCAGGCTAGACTCGGCATCGGAATGTCTGAATACTCTTCATTGGCTTCCAATGCGTCCGAGGGCTGCTTTCAAACTACTTTGCCATGCCCATAGGGTCCTGCATAGGACGGGCCCCACCATTCTCTCAGGGAAGATTGACCCCACCAGGAACCTACGATCAGCTCAATTAGCATCAGCTAGGATGAAACGCACTTATAAAGCTAGAACAGGTGGCCGCTGCTTCTCTTATCTGGCTGCCAGGAGGTGGAATGAGCTTCCAGATGACCTCAGACACACCACAAATTATCTCTTGTTTCGGAAAAAGCTGAAAACCCACCTCTTTCATATTTATTGTTAGGTCCTATTGCCTCAGTCCTCAGTAGTGTCCGCTTGGTATAAGCGCCGTGATATCCCTCGGGATGAGTGTTGTGCTCTACAAAAACCACAAATAAACAAATAAATAAATAAAATGGGGAAGGCGTCAGAAAGAACTGCGTTGACCAAGACGCGCGCTTGAGGCCGGGTGTACAGAACACTAACCATCTGACGTAAACGAGGGCCGAAGTCCAACGCCGCCAGCACATCATCCAAATACGTCCAATCCACGGAGTCAAATGCCTTTTCAAAATCTATGAGAAGGAGTGCCAAGTAAGGGGAAAGCACATGGCGGTGAGCCAGGGCCAGGTGCAGCCGTCGGAGGCAGTGTCTGGTGCCTCGCTGGGGCATGACACCATACTGATCTGGGTGGACCAACGTGGTGAGGTGGGGCTTCAGCCATTGGGCAAGAATTGCAGCATACAATTTAACGTCCGTGTTGATAAGGGAGATGGGACGATAGTCAGCCCAGTGGGGAGATGGCGGTTGTGACTTCGGGAGGACTACGATGGTGGCCATGTCTGTCTCGGGCGGAAAGGAGCCTTTCTCCAAGGCCTCGGCGTACAGGTCAGCGAGGCACGAGGGTCTCGCGGTATGCTGCATAGTATTCCTGGGGGAGGCCGTCCGTGCCAGGAGTCTTACCCGACGAGGTGTGAGCAATGGCCTCATTAATCTCGTCGTGCGAGATTGGGCGATCCAGGTCGGCTTGGGCAGTGGAGTCCAGTTGAGGGAGGTGGGCACTTGTCGCGTCCATCAGCTCACAAAGCGACCGCACCGGGATCTGTCTGGCATAAAGTAGACGGTAGAAGGCGGCAAATGCGCCGGCTATAGCCACCGGGGACTGTTGAGTCGACCCATCCTGATCCAGTATCTCCGGAATAATGCGGTTCGCTCAGGGATACGTGGCGAGCCTGTGGAGGATTGTGCCGTTTTTGTCACCCTAGCCATAGACTCGGGCCACAGAAGTTCTCCACAGGAGCTTGGCTGCCTTTAGCGAGAGGTGCTTGATTTAATTGCAAATGCTCGCGAGGTGCAACTCTTGAGCCGCGTCACCATCCTTGGAGGGGGGAGTGCTCAAGGCGTAGAGCCTGCGCCTCCAACGAAGTGATCTGCAACAGTCGGGCCTGCCGCTGCCGTTGGATGTGGCCTTCGGCAAATCCACGAATAGTAGCCTTGCCCGCCTCCCACAGGGTACCCGGGGAAGGCACCGATCCCACATTGGCGATGAAAAATTGCTTCAGCTCCAGTCCCACCATCTTTTTGAATTCCTTGTCCTGAAGAAACCAGGCGTTCATCCGCCATATGGGGCGGGAGTCGGGGGGGGGGGGGGTGGAGGAGTCCCTGTATTAAGAAGCAGCGGGGAGTGATCGGAGATACCTCTCAGGAGTATGCAAACATCTTGGATTGTGGTGCATTGCGTAGACGGAATAAAAATTGCATCTATACGTGCCTGCGTGTGGTGTGCGGCGGAGGTGTGCATTGTTTAGTGTGTGGGGGCCAGATGCGCCACGCATCGCAGAGGCCAAGGGATTCTGCCCAGTTTGTTAACTGTTTCGCTTGCGCCAGCCTTGAAGTAGATGGAGGACCTGTTGTGTCAAGAAGCAGGGTGGAGATCGCATTAAAGTCGCCCCCAATAACGGTGGACCCCAGGGAGAGGGTGGGCAGCAGAGCGGTGGATTGTTTTAGCGTTGTAGGGAGAATCGAGGGGGTTGAGTACATGGACACAAGATTAAGGGGGGTGCCCCCAATCGTACCGCAAATGATCATAAATGTGCCCTGTGGGTCATAAATAACTTGTGTAAGCACAAAGGGGAGGGTGCGCTTCAGTATTATGGCCACGCCACGAGAACCTCGAGCGAAGCCAGAGTGCCAAACCCTATCATAGCCGCACCGCGCTAGAAAGGAGCAATGATTACCCATCAGGTGCGTCTCTTGAAGCAGAAGCGCGTCTTTATTGAGGCGTTGTGTGTAGCGCAATACGGCCGTTCGTTTGTGGCAGTCTAGTAGGCCATTAACGTTCCAGGATAAAATATTGAGGGCTGCCTTCGGAGATGGTCTGTCAGTCATGGGGGCTGGAGGTCGTTACAGTGGCGCATCGGACTCTGGAGAGCAGACGGCAAATGCGGGGCCATGAGCAGATGTGATGGGACGCGGGTCGGCAGGACCATGTGTATTGGACCCATGAAGAAATGGATCCGAGTGTCGTATCGGCATTGGTGCAACAAAACAGCAAAAAATAATAATAAACCTTGGGAGCTAACATTCCCAGCCCCCGGCAACAACAAAGAAAAAAACCAAATTCCAAACCCTCCCCCCACCCTATACTTCGAGAACGGAAGCATCTGTCGACCCCCCCCCCCCTGCCAATTAACTAGACCAAACTAAAACGCTCGGGAATGGTAAAGCGTGGAGGACCCCTCCTCATGACAGGATGTACATACACAAGTCCTGTGGAAAGAAAAACAATAACACTATAAGTCCGGTTGCAGTGTCCGGCTGCGGAGCCAAGCCCGGCAGGCAGAGACGAGTTCAAGCAGGGTCCCTCAGGAGCTTTGGGCTATGGGAAAGATCTGTATCTGGAAGGTCCAGCACTGAGGACCAGGGCATAGCACTCCTGCGGTCCAGGTGGCCGGATAAGCCGGAGCACCTCCCGGCCGAGGATTCGTCAGAGAGCAATATAGGCTGTTGATAAGGACCCAATGGAGAGTCTGACTGGGCTCATCGTTGACCACGGCGCCTGCGGAAGCAGTGGCGTTGAGGCCGGAGGGCGCGGGGCAGTCGGGCCCGCCGTTCGTCTCCCCTGTCAGTGGGTTCTGGTCATTGAGTCGCAGGGGGCACTCCTCCGTCGCCCACGCCTCAGTAAGCGTGTCGAAGAACAGAGTCTTGTTAGCAAACACCACCCGCAGGCGTGCAGGATAGAGGAGCCTATATTGGACGTTGAGTGCTCTCAGTTTTTGTTTGGCGTCACCGAATGAGCTGCACTGTCCCTGGACCTCACGGGTGTAATCTGGGAAGATCATGATTGCGTGGTTGTCATAATGGGGCCGTTGCTGTTTGCGGGTGTCTGCCAGGATAGCGTCCCGGTCCTTAAAGTTGAGGACCCGCATGATGATCGTTCGGGGGGCTGCACCCGGTGGCGGTTTAGGGGCGAGAGAATGGTGGGCATGCTCAATCACGAACCATGGGGAGAGAGATCCCTCCGAGAGCCACGACCACAACCACCTCTCCAGGAAGTCCACCGGACGGCCCTGTTCCGCCCCCTCCAGGAAACCAACCAGGCGAAGGTTGTTGTGCCAGGACCTATTTTTTGCACCTTCCTGGATCCTGGCACGTGGCGGCCCCGGACGCCTAAAAAAAACCTATTTTATTGGTGTACTAACTGTTCCTAAATGAATAGTAAAGCAAACCAAGGCAGAATTTGCAGTTTAAAAAAGGATGCAGTAGTTTTTACATACATTCTTAATCAATTACCAGTTTATGGCCCTTCCAGAACCTACAGACATGAAGAATTGTCCATCATTTTCTCTGAGAAATGTGGCGCCTTAGCTGGGGTGGTTTCTTCTGCCATGTACTTTGGCTTGGAAGGTCAGGCATTGCTGAGAGTGAGCTGAGGTTCTGCCAACTGTACCAGAGAGACCCATGACTCTGGTGTTTTTTGACTTTGTTTTGGGCAATAATGTAATTACAGCTCGTTCCCTGGATGTTTGTAATATCAAGTGAGGACTAGGCTTCATGGAGGACCCCGGAAATGCTAGGCCTCACCTAGTATAGAGCACGGCGTAATCTAGCAACATTTTGATTAGTCCATATTGCGTAAAATTCCCCAAATTACCCTTTTAGACCATGTTGTGTAATTAGATGGCATACGCAGTGAACATTTAGCATGGGTGTACTGAATCAACCAGTATGTGAATTGCTCCTGTTGACTTCGTTTGTGTTTCTTTTTTTTTTTTTAAATGTCTTTTTTTACATGTAGCTTAAAATGCGTGCTCCTTTCCAAAATGGATGCAGTCGTATTCCAGACTAAGATATAGCACCAAAGGCATTTTTGCATTGCCATTTTTTTACAGAATTTCGCATTACTGTACAAATGCAAATTACACAAATGAAATACCATGCAGTATGTCACTCTGAAGAAATTTCCAGTTTTGGAAGGCGTTTCCCTACCTTACCTGAAGGCAAGAGCTCACCTGAGGTACCTAATCTCTCATTTGCTTACAGTAGTCTGATTTTTATGTGATTGGTTGCTGCAGCTGGTGCTCATCCCGGAAGAATATGACGCATGGGGCAGGGGCGTAACACAGGCCCCTGCGGTGCGGGTGGGCCTCTAGCTGGAAGGGGCCCCCTCGGCACTACAATCTGGCCGAAGAGCTCCTGATTGAGCCCGTAGGGGGCCCCTCTAAGTACCGTGCCAGGAGGCCCCCTCACTTTTCGTTATGCTAGTGGTACGGGGTACCCTTTGAAAGGTATCCTCACTCTGGGTATGACCATCTTTGTGGATGACTGAGAGAAGCTGTAATGCGAGCTGGATATTGTGATGCTCAAGCCTACTTACTACAGATTTTCACTGAGACATGAGGCTTGCCCTGTGAAGACGAGGACCTCTTGGAACGTGGGACTTCTCCAGTCTCAACTTTGCTTCTGAGCCACAGTTAATTGGAGACTGCTGGTATCCTTCACAGATGGATACAGCCCTGCTCTGAATACATTAGCAGCCCTTCAGCATCCAGGCTGTCCTTGCACACTTATGGAGAGCTCAGACGGGGTATCCTCCTTTCGTTTTGGTCTTACTAACCCTAGGAGACAAGGGTCGTCATGGCTACTTGGGTTGTGATAGAATTCTTATTTTTTTTTAGTGGACCTTTGTCCACAGCGTAGCGGTCAACATAGCTCTTCTTTTCTGCTGAGTCTTATCTGGCAGAGTTGCCGCCTTTCTACATTATTGCAGGATTTTTTATTATGTTTAGATTTTTTTCTACAGAGACGAAGGAACTGACATAATGTAATTTCCTCTCATAAGTTGTTCTTCGCTTTTAACCCCGCTTGCCTGGCTTTTACTCCTCCGCTCGTCTGTACATAAAGGACTATAACCTATGTGAAGAACAAGGCACGAGAGAGGGCATTCGTCCCTTTGTCTTGTTCTTATTCCTCCATGCAACACTTGGATTTGACCTATGGGGATGGCGTCTTACTACAGAAGCAATCAGACTTCCAAGCAGTCAATCAGGTGGAAACCTGCACTTTCCTCTCCTTGGGTTGGTAGAGGTTCGAGTGGCCCTGGAACCTATAAAAGTTGATCTAGAGGTGGGTTTAATCAAGTATACTTTGAGCTCATAATTTGGCACAGATTCAGCTACTACATTTGTTTTTTTGTATCAATTTGCTTTAATTAGCACAGTTCATGTGATGTTTACTATTATCCTATCATTCCCAGAGTTTTTGTTTTCAATCAACCATTTTTTACTGGGACAGTTTACGCACTAGCATACTCCTTTTCCTAGTGATAAACATAGCTCTAGTTTCTTCTTTGGTGGCTTATTTGGTTAATTGCAGAGCAACCAATATATTTGACACTATTTCTAAAATACAACCTGTTTACATAGTTAACTTGATTTTCTAACTACATATACCTTTACTGATGTATTCGAATTAATAATAAAAACCTAAACTGATAAACTACATTGAAGAAAACCAAATCATAGAAACTAAACCATAGAAAGCCAATTTTAAGGAAAGACTTTTTTAAGAAAATACAAACAAATCGAAAATTAAAGGAAAGTCAGTGTTAAGGAAAACCTACAAAATGTCATTAAACTTGGGTGGAGTTAAGAGATAGGGAGGAGTTTTCGAGTTCAGGTATGGGTGATGAAGGTTTTTTAGGGATCAGAGATGAATGGATTGTAACGGCTGTCTTCAGGGTTAACGTATTATTGAAGTTTAGGGGTGGTAAGTTGTTTTTAGGGTTCAGGGATGGGTGGAGTGTAGGTGCGATCAAGGGTTTTTAGGTAACATGAGATGGGTGAGTTTATGGATGGTGAAGGCTTTTTAGGGTCCGGGATTGGTGGTATTTAGGGGTGGTGAGGTTTTTTTTCCAGTGATGAGTGGAGTTTAGGAGTAGCAATGATTTTTAGAGTTCAGGTATGGGTGATGTTAAGGGGTAAAAAGGGCTTTTAAGGTTCAGGAGTAGGTGGAGTTTAGGTGTAATGGAGAGGGTTTAGGGGCAAAGATTGATGTTGATAAAGGGTTGTGAGGGTGTTGGGGGATGGATGGTTGTTTAGGGGTGGTGAGGGTTCAGTGAATTAAAAGCATGTAAAAATTGTTTGACAATATAAAATTATTAAATGTGAAATATCTCCTGAAGTCAAGCACTAAAATAAGTGCCTCCCACAAAAATGTTTCTGAAAGCAAAAGCTGCAACCATTATATTTACTCCTTTTGAAAAAAATAAGCGTGCAAAAGCTAATTATGAATTGTTTTCTGTGACCTAGTAAAACGCATTCGCCCTGCAAATTTCCGTCAAGTAGTTTTAGTGAAATGGTTTTAGTAATGGTATTCTACAGAATATTTTTTCTATTGAATCATATACTACAATACATTTAAATCGTTTGAAAAACGTACTCTACTAGGACTAACAACACTTAGTGATGGAACACGATTTTAACCGAATTGTGTCTTAGCATTATGACTTAGGGATGCGTATATACCAATCGCTGCACTGTCATTATCTAGCCTTATTATTTGTTTTAATTGCCAGAAGTAAAACCAAATATGCTATTCAATTTCAGGTTAATAAAGTAGCAATACAGTTGATTTATTTAGGAAACAAGTGTTGAGCTACATGGTAAAACTTACTTGCAAATCTTTAAATAACTGCTATCTTGCAAGAGATTTTGGGAGACCTTGGTTGACCTTCAGGCAAGCAACACAGCATGGGGGCAGGTATAAGGATTTACAAATAGTGTTTGTTTTTGTTAATGGTCATGTCATTGTAGATGTGTTAAACTTATGAAAAATAACTGTGTGTTAAAGGTTAACTCCTTTATCCATGATTATTTAAAAATACATTTTCTTTCAAATGTCTTATGACTTTAAGTTGCCCAAGTCATAGTTCACGAATCTGTTGCCCCAGCACGAAGCACATTTATTCAGCCTTACTCCAAGTAACTGCTCTGGTGTGCAACCATTTCTCTTGATTGTGTCTCCACTCGTTCTAGCAAAGATATTGCCAGAATATACGAACTGATGGTTCACTCAGACATCTGATTTAAGTCACACTTTTTTAAATGGCACTCAAATTAAATTTAGTTATTAATTGTTCCCCTTATAGATTTAACATTCTGAAATAGTCGTTTTTTAAAATAAAAAATAAATATACTCTACATACTCATCTAGAGCGCCTTTCAGTCGGCCCTTTTCATCTATTGGTGTGCTGTAGTGATTAATGTTGTGCTTCCCGCCCACCACAGCTAACGACATTCTACACAGTGTCAGTCCACTTCAGCCATTTACTTACTTGATTGTAAGCGATGGAAGTCGGTAGTTCCTCAGTGTGCACATGCGTACAACATGTAGT
Source organism: Lissotriton helveticus (assembly GCF_964261635.1). NCBI lineage: Eukaryota > Metazoa > Chordata > Amphibia > Caudata > Salamandridae > Lissotriton > Lissotriton helveticus. The sequence goes on along the minus strand of NC_136065.1, from coordinate 1,376,522,667 downwards.
CCTTTTCAGTTCTAGCGACTAGTGCTGTGTGCTTTTACATAAAATATATAGCCTTTTTAGCAATCTTTGTTTTTCATGCAATCCGTGCCTTCAATACCAAAAACATTCACAAACAAAATCAGCATTGGCAAAGTAAAAAGGTCAGCAGCCAACAGGAGACCTTTTGGCTTTGCATCTGTTTCTTTTGAGGGGAGCACTAGGGCAGATACATTGTACGTCTGTATGTTGATGATGCCTCACAGTTTTTATTCTAACTTATTGATGTTAATCTCTTTTGTAAGGTGACTGTAGTACGTTTTGAAGACAACTATAGTGTGGTAATGCAGGAGCACTCTACTGAGTTCGTTAATGCTGACTTGTTAAACCCACACCTTTTTACATGCTATCACAGTATTAAATGCCCCTACTTTTCTTCCACAACTGACCGTGCAGCAATTCCAACTGCAATATTTTTCTTAACAATAATTTAAATTGTGACAATCTGGCTTCTCCTCTGGTATGAGTCGGGTTATACCTATTGCATATAACCACTATTAGAGTTCCATTCCTTTTCCACGTAATCTTGGGCCAAAATTCGCCTGTATTACATTAAATTTAATTCTTTGCTCACTTTACTTCCTACTGCTCACAGTCTGTTCCTCGTCTGTCAACTTCCGCCAATCACGTTCATTCAACAATACTACTTAAATCTTTCTGGATAGTAAACTGTCTCTACCAAAATATTGGAAATTTGAAAAAAGGTACAAACTGGGTGTCTTCCCAACTCTAAGGGCCCGTTTTTGATGTCGGACAGACCTGAATCTGTCTGACATCGATTGGGTACTGGGACCGACCGACACCTGTCAGCAATCCCAACCCAGCAGCAAAGATGTGACCGAATGCATGCTCTCATTCCAAAGAGAAGAGGTGCTGTTCATCCCTGCACCCCGTGGCAGGCACCTGAAGGTGCCTGCCACGGGATGTATGACGTTACAACGCACACTTTTACAACGCATACCTTTACAACGCATTTTTTACAACGCAACATCCATTAGAACGCATGCCATTACAACGAAATTTTAAAAACTACATTTATAACGCATTCCATTACAACGCATAATACCTTTACAATGCATACCATTACAACGCATAACATTACATTGCATGTTTGGTAAGTATTGGATAGTGTAGGGGTAAAAATTACTATTCTAACTCCAGGGGGTGCAACAGTAGGGTAAGTTTTGGATAGGGTAGGGGTAAAAATTACTATTCTAACTCCAGGGGTTGCAACAGTAGTGTAAGTGTTGGATAGTGTAGGGGTAAAATTACTATTCTAACTCCAGGGGGTGCAACAGTAGGCTAAGTGTTGGATGGCAATGTTATGCATTGTAATGGTATGCGTTGTAATGGTATGCGTTGTAATGACTGAGTTGTAATACATGCGTTGTAATGACATGCGTTGTAGTGTCATGCGTTGTAATGGTTGCGTTGTAATGGCATGCGTTGTAATGGATGTTGCGTTGTAAAAGTTTTGTTGTAATGGTAGTGCGTTGTAAAAGTTGCGTTGTAAAGGTTGTTTCCCCTGCCACGGGGTGCAGGGATCAACAGGGGGGCACCAGCCGGAGACCTTGCACCATGGGGGCATGCTGGGGGCTCCCAGAGTCGACTTCCAACAGCTTCTCTGTGTCGGTAACGCCGGCACAGAAAGGCTTTTGGAATGCAACGTTGTAATCCCTCAGGCAGAAAGAGCCGCACTTGCGATTACAGGAGGCTTTCCAAATGGCAGATGAGCTCTCCCAGCCCATCGGAAGCCATTCGGAAATCCAGTTTGGATTCATTTCCAACCGACTCCTTCCAAATGGGTCGGTCAGAAATTAATCCAAACTTCTGATTACGAGGCCTTAGCGACGGCTCCGACTAAGGGTCGGAGCCGTTCCCTACGGCCTCGTCGGTTGGAACGTTTCCTGCGGCCTCGTAACCTGCTCCGAAGTAGGTAATCTTGGGTACTAGAAACGGGGAAGAAACTTAGTTTCTCCTGTTATATAAAAAGGCTTGCGGATGTGAAACATTTTTCAACACTAACACATCTTTTCTTTATAGATTGGCAAATTCTCTGTTTGTTATAATATGTCATGGTTCAAAACCTTACAGAACCTAGATGCACCATTCCTCTCTCTCAAGCTTTTTGTTGAAAAATTTACTTTTCGCTTTAGTACCTGCTGTATCTCTTAATAAGGTCGTTGTGATCTGACTAGCCTAACCCCAAAAGCAACCAACTTCCAAATGTGAAATACAGCTATGGAATTATCTTAAATCTCCCTTTCCACCCTACAAATCCTTAAAAGAAGTTGTATGACAATTATAGGAAGTCGAGTAACAACACAAACTGCTCTGTAACTACCAGCCAGTATTCAGGCCCATAGAATGGTCTCAAACGTCTGTACTGGACATCATTGAAGACCATCATATTCCCCCTTAATGAAAACCATCAAGGAGAGCTGATTTTGCTGGCTTTCTCTGCTGGATCCTATGATTCTGAACATAAATCTCATCAGAGACTAAAAGAACGTTGTGGAGAGGGATGCAAAGCCTTGGACTGGATCCTTCCATCGTTGATTCAGCTACTCTAAGCTTTATGCCGACTCCCAAGTAAGTCAGAAGTAAAATAAACATTATTTTCACCATGCATGAAGCAATTTGGTGAAAGTACAGGGGTTACATGTATAACCATTTAAAACAAGAACTGACAAGGGAATTTTATGCGCAATAGATAGTGTTCACTTGTATAGTCCAACTTGTTAGGTCATCTAGTCAATGCTCTAAGGTGGAGATACAACCCTTGTCAAACAGGCATACTGAGTATGCCAGTTATATATAATTCTCAACAGTTCTTAACCTGAGCAATTCTAGGTAAAAAAGCCAATAAAGTCCAATAAAAAAAATACTGATTTTCCAATAAAGTAGTTTCCAAATATATTCTTCTTTATTTCTTCAACAGTTCATATCAAGTCACAACGCACAGTTCTTCCAATCATTTTCTTAATGTACAATTCGTTGCCAACAAGTGTTTCGTCCGGCTAATAAGCCTAAGGACTTCGTCAGGGCTAGAAACAAGTGACATATACACTTGATTAGATGTTAATACAATAAACCATAATCAGTTCATTTCTAACTTGATACTGTATACTAGATGTTCAGTATACTCTCACGTATAAACACAGGGAAAACATTTCATAAAATTGTGACACCTCTCGAGGATATTTTTTACATCCAGTTGAACATGGAAATATAACAGCAAGATAAAGTGCTAATTACTGCATAAAACAAAAGAAGACAGATAAAAGTATACACCAAAGGATACACTGTGCTATTAAGAAGGCACTAGAAGTAGTATTATGTCTAATCTACTTTAAAAAAGGCCTAATACATGGTGATATAAAAGAACTCCTCTATAAAGGAGTATCAATAAAAGTTAATCTAGTGCTAGACTTACCAGTTAACAAAAAAGGTTTTGTGGAGTAGAATCTAATGGATCGTGTTCTCTTTAAGAGGAGAATAACCTATTGAAAAGGCACATATATTTAAGTACTTCTATTAGAAATATACACTGAAGGATATTACCAACCAACAAAATTACTATCATTATTAATTTTCTAGTAGGAGTAGAGCCAAGTTATATTTTTGAAATAGACGGTGGTAAACTAACACTAGAGGTGCATTGATTGAGTATAAAGTTCCTCCATACAGTTCAAGCGTGCTATTGTATATAAATCTAAGGGGATAAGAACCAACCTCGTACTGCTAAGTTGGGCACAGTACATATCGCCTACATATTAGTCTATAATGTCAAGTATAATAACTAAGTCATGATATATATTAATTTATTCATGGTTCTATTTCGGTAACTACATGCCTGTATAGTAAAGGTTTACCTGAGTAATGGTTTATTCCCTCTTATGTCGTTGCTTACAATTTCTAGATAATTAATATCAGGACCTATATAAAGAAGCCATATACATAAAACCGTCATTAGAATACGAAGTTCCCCTAGCTAATAATTTATAGTTTAGCGGTATATATTTATATGAACAATGTTAAAATTTACCTTCTCTTTACTTGAAAGTCATCAGAAAACCGGGCACTCTCTTTTTTTAAATAAAATGTACAAGATTTCTCTTCTTATATGCCTGTTAAAAAACGGTTTACATTTTTAACACTAACTAGTTCCATGCCGAGAAATAACTCAACAACAATATCCATATCGGATAGATTATTAACTCACCCGTTTAATAATCGTCTCGTTCGGTACTAGAAATCACTGGCAGCTCGGCGTCTAGCACCCGCGCCATGTTGGGTTGGGCTATTTATACTAGCCTCATCAAAAACGGACTAATGTAAAGTCCGTATTATCCAAAGCCTAGCATCTACGCCATATTGGTTAAGGTTGACATCAACCTTTAGCGAAGACGGACTAATAGCGAGGTCCTCGAACGTTCTTAAAATTATAATAGTAAATTCTTTAAAATTATCGTGTGCGAACCTATGATTTATAATAATTATCGATCCATACTTACTTGCGCACTTGATCTTACGATTTACATGATGTTAATTGAAATAAAGTGCAACGGTTTGTAAATGCATATAACTGTAAGTTAATTACAAATATCTGACAATAATTACAATATCGCTTCCTTTTCCTTCTTTTGAACTTCCATATCCCAGAAGTTCATTAACTGTTCTATCAAGGGACTCCTATGGGGGATTAGTATTTCTAAGGTGACATCTTGGCACACTTTAATATAACGAAATTGGTGAAATTTAGGATGGTGTGAGGCTCAGATAATGAAAAAAGAAAGGCAGAATAGTAGAAAAAATAGGGCGATTCATCTATACATATAATAAATCATCATTCATAGACATTATTGGAACCATTCAAAGGTTTGAAATTACATTAACTCTCTGTATGAGGCACTTATTTTATCACGGATATTAACAGCATATGTGCACCAAAGTGTACTTATTACATGCATTTACTAATTAAATAAATTTTCTTAAGTATGTTATATATAATACTTCAACCCTAGTTTGCGATTTTAGCTAAGACAGGAGAGTAAAATACATTTCTACATATGTATAACCATCATATAACATATTAGTGCAGACGGTGCTATAGGTACAGTTTAATGAATATTATTCATAAGCACAAATACACAAACTGTCAAATACAAGATGTTATTCATAGGTATAGTATTCATAGGCATAAATACAGAAATGATAAAGTGCAGAGTACTGAAGATGTTATTTGTCACACTTATTTTCTGTATATATTTTCTTAATATTTTAGTGTTTTCATCCCAGAAAGTACTGCATCTCACTATCTATGTTGATCCCCTGTTCTACTGCATGTAGTATACTTATCCAGCGAACTTCAGCTTGTCGAACTCTAAGTTCCCTATTTCCTCCTCTCATGTTCAAAGGGATACTTTCTAGTCCATGGAAGGAAAAGCCTTTATTTGTACATATTGCTGCGTGTACTCCTATAGGGTGTCTTGCATCCATATTTTTAAAGGCTCGATAGTGTTCAGAAATGCGATCTTTCATACTCCTGATGGTGCTACCTACATAGATTTTTGAACATTTGCACACTATAACATAGACTACATATTTAGTTAAACAATCAATATGTTGCCTTATTATATATTTTTTGGATCCATTATATTCAAAGTCTTTTTTCTCCTTAATTGCCACTCTACACATACTGCAATTATTACATTTAAATGAACCCAAATTGTGTTGATGTAACCATGTCGGTTTCACTTTTTGGTCCCTATGATAACTAGGGCTGATTATATTGCCCAAAGTTTTTCCTTTCCTGTAGGTAACACTTGGGTATTTAGGGATAAACTTTTGCACTTGGGCATCTGATGTAAGGAGATGCCAGTGCTTCTTTAGAATGTTAAATATTTTATGCGACCAGGGATGAAAACCCATTACTAATTTCACAGGTGCCTTTTTAAGCTTATCTTTTTCTCTAGGTTTTAGAGTATCCAGCCTTTTCAATTTCATTGCTCGATTTTTAGCTTTAAAAAGAACCTTTTTATCATAACCGCTAGAAAGAAATCTTTCTTCCATATCTAGTATCATCTTTTCAAAATCTTCTTCCTTTGTACAGTTTCTACGTGCTCTGTAAAACTCGCCATAAGGAATGGCGTTAATCTGTGTCTTCGGATGGGCACTGCCTGCATGTAATAATGAATTACAGGAGGTTACCTTCCTATGCATTCTGCTTTTCAATTTACCCTCCTCTACAAATAATTCCACATCTAGGAAGACTAGGGATTCAGTACTTTACTGCATCGTGAATTTTAGGTTATGTGAATTATTGTTAAGGAAATCAAAGAACTCCTTAAGCTTAATTTCACCACCTGTCCATATTAGGAAACAGTCGTCTATGTGTCTCCCAAATACATGATAGTCATGCCATTCAGCCCCATGGTTACCCCTGATATGCACCGCCTCAAACCGTCCCATAAAGAGACAGGCGTAAGACGGTGCAAATCTGGAACCCTTTGCCGAACCACATCTTTGTTGGTACCAATCTGTTTTGAACAGAAAGACATTATGTTCAAGAATTATTCTGGCCATGTCTATCAGCATATTTGAATGATCAAGTAGTTCTACCGGTCTCTTATACAAATAATATCTCAATGATTCTAATCCTAGTTCATGGGGAATATTTGTATATAATGAGACGACATCTATAGTCACCAAAATCATAGTATTATCCCATGGTAAATCCATTATGATGTTTAAGATATGTTTAGTATCTTGTATTGTAGAGGGGAGGTTAACTACATAAGGTTGTAGATAAGTGTCTACAAATTCGGAGATTTTTTCAGTTGGTCCTCCCACCCCCGATACTATCGGTCTACCTGGTGGTCTAGTGGTATTTTTATGAATCTTTGGTAAGCAATATAGGCATGGAAAATTAGGTCTATCTACTAACACGTATTTATATTCATCAACATTTAGTAGACCCTCAGAATACCAGGATTTAAGTTGGTCATTAATTACCTTGGTAATATTAAAGATGGGATTGTTGGACAGTTTCACATCGAAGTTTGCATTACTCAATTGTTTCAATATTTCATTCTCATAGTATTCCTTGTCTAAAATAACTATATTCCCCCCTTTATCTGCTCTTTTAATTATTATGTCTTTATTCGATGTTAGTTGTTTTAAGGCATTACGATCTCCACTAGATAAATTGTCCGTATACATCATGTTTTTCGGATTATTGATTTTCTTTTCAATCTTGTCCAATTCATTTTTTACTACCCTATGAAAGGCATCGATGTTAATTTTATCTGTCTTCTTTTGTTTTATGCAGTAATTAGCACTTTATCTTGCTGTTATATTTCCATGTTCAACTGGATGTAAAAAATATCCTCGAGAGGTGTCACAATTTTATGAAATGTTTTCCCTGTGTTTATACGTGAGAGTATTCTGAACATCTAGTATACAGTATCAAGTTAAAAATGAACTGATTATGGTTTATTGTATTAACATCTAATCAAGTGTATATGTCACTTGTTTCTAGCCCTGACGAAGTCCTTAGGCTTATTAGCCAGACGAAACACGTGTTGGCAACGAATTGTACATTAAGAAAATGATTGGTAGAACTGTGCGTTGTGACTGCATATGAACTGTTGAAGAAATAAAGAAGAATATATTTTGAAACTACTTTATTGGAAAATCAGTCTTTTTTTTATTGGACTTTATTGACTTTTTTACCTAGAATTGCTCAGGTTGAGAACTGTTGAGAATTACATGTATAACCAGCCATGTCACATATTCCAGTAAGAGGCCTCACTTAAAACAAGAATAACCACCTTCCAGCCTGAGGTCAGGTTGGAAGCAAATTCCCGGTCGTAGACTCAAAGCAATAGAATGCGCTTTACATCCAGGATTGGAGCCGCAACTAAGCTGGGCACTCTTCAGGATACTACTAAAACAGAAGTGTTCAGACAATGTCCGTGATTGGGACCCAAGGCGCCCAGATACCGACAAATGCAATATTAGAAGACTGGATGCCTTTTTCTGAAGGTTGAAATTCACTCTCCAAGTCATGAATTCATAAACGCCCCATATATCTGACCTGGCAGAAGAGTATAATCAATTAAGTGCTACTGCGGATGAGGATCTGCCGTAACCAAGCAGTTCCTGAACTTCACTAACGACATAGAAACCTAAATGTGTTCTTAACTATTTTGTTCTTAAGCATTGTGCTTAGGTGTGGCCAATGATGACATGTTGATTCGACATAAAGAATCTAAAGAAAAGAGAGAGAAGGAACACTTTAATATTAGTTTCGAGAAGGGCTTTATGTCAGTTGTTTTAATATATTCATATGGTAATCGGAAGACATTTCTAGAAGGTGATCATATTGACACCACTTACAATAATACATTTGAGTCATGTTAAAGGCATCAGGTGAAAAGCAGAAAACTTGTATTCGAATGATGTATATTGTATAGTTCTTTGCATATTATGTCACTAAACTTAACACCTTGGCTGCTATGACTTTTCCCCTCCTGTGCTGTTGATGGAGAAATCCCATTATTCATGACAAGGTCAGCTCGTCATTAGCACAGCTCCAGTGTGCCTCATGACGAGCTGAGCTCGTCATGAGCATGGAAGGGGTTAAAGCATAGTATTAGGACTGCCACTATGCTAGACTAGCTCTATAGTTGTGTTGCATTAGATAAGTGAAAAAGGCTATACCAGTTGGCTTTGCCAATGCTTGTTTAGTATTGGATTCTTTTTTCTTTCTTCTTTTCCCGGATGCCCCACAATACTTAAACATTTGTCTTTTAAGTGCATTTGTAAGAGACCATATTAATAGATCTGTTGATTGCCAGTCTGGGTGATGTACTGGCTTAGTTGTATCCCAAATACTGCTGCGACTGGACTGCTGGGAAAAGTTTTTAAGAGCACATTCAAGGGATTTTTCAGTCATCCTTTTGGGATGTCCAGTTGCTGGATGCTTAAGATAATGGTGCAGGTTGGCACACTTGCAGTACCTCTGGTGGGGTTGTGCAGAAGGCTGGCATTGCTGCACCAGTACAGAGCAAATTACATTCCAAACATTTTTTCTTTGTTCACTGTTGTGCAGCAATTTTTCTTTTATTTTTTTGCTCATTCAAAACTTTTTATTGCAGTTAGAGTGAATGGTGCATGTGCTACAAACTTGAATTCCTGATATTGTTATATTGAAGTACTTTCAATGGATTGTCCTCAAGCCCACATAATAAAGAGTGTTGTTGTAAGTCCTACATTCTCCTTGTCAGACTCAGTTAGGTGGGCCTCGGGCAGTTGGGTGTTACAGGGCCTTAACCGGGTGGGGCGGGGGTGTATTGAAGTCACTTGCCATTGATGTCCTACTATGGCTCTCCAACGTGGATTGAGTATTACCCTTCTCACTCTTGCCTCTCAGGCAGTGAAGAGGAGCAATCAAAGGCTCTCAGAGTGATCCAGGTTCTGTGGGTGTGCTCGCGCTAGGATCCCATCTGCCAACGCCACAGCCACGTTAATCTATTTTTCAAACATATTTGAGTTGTAACATTTTAAAATTATCACGTTCCATGTTTGTTGGACCAGGTGCCACATCATAAGCCTTTTATCACTAGAATGGTTCATTGTAGCTAAGCAACTTTCATAGTTCGTGATATCACATGGTGAAATTTGTAAGCATGAGTTTAACCAGTTACCAGCAGACAGTAATATATTTTCAAACTTTAACATCCAGCAAATTTGCATTAACACATACCAATCAACCGTTTCTTAGCCCGGCCTCTCCACCCTATTTAATCAGATCCATGTACTATGTTATACTATCCACCTCCCTTACATTTTGCATGTGAATCATATATATAATTTATCCAATGTGTCCAATTCCGTGTACTTTTTTTCTATGAATTAACAGTACCATCACCATCTTACGGTTCAGGATCCAAGGATCTTATGGAAAAAATAGAATAACATAATTCAGATTCATGTATTACTTTGGGTATCCAATGACGCACCACCTCCTCCTCATTTTGTAACCGTTTTCATTGTTTTGACTACACATTGAGATTGATTTGGCCCTGACCAAATATGTTACCATGAGGTGTCATCAATTTTCCTCCCAACTTTGTTGCCCATTTCGTAGTGTATGTAGGTTTGTCATCTGCCAGGGGCCCAGACGGACGCTGATACATTAGAGTAATGATCTTCTTTGCGGCATCATCTCTTTCACCCTTGGTATTAGCTTAGTAGGTTATTTGAATATATTTAAATGTATCTTGTATATCTCATATATTCAATTGTAATTCAATGTAGCCATCATTTGAATATTCCTTTTCTCAAGTACATAGCCCAATGCTGCTTCAGTATGGGCAAACCAATTGTAAAACCTTTATCTTGGTCTAGCAGTGGAAAATGTGGGTTACTTAGCATTTGAATTAGGGGAGATGGGTATGTGGTCACCCCTCTCCATCTGACTCCAATGCTGTTGTGTTATTTACGTTGTGTTAGAAAGATTTTATTTGTTCCCACTTGTGTGGTGGGAGCCAAGCAAAACATAAATTGGCCTAGAAGTATAGGTCGCCTCAACTTGCACCCAAGGTTTTTCGCCTCTGTGATAAGTCAAATTACTTGGTGAACGAAGCGGAGTTAATCGGATGCATCTTTCAATTTGTGGGAACGCTACACTCCCCTCATATGTCCCTCTATAGAGTACAATTTCGAAATGTGTGGAATTTTCTAAATGTGTGGAGTTTTCTCCTTCCAAGTGAACGGTGAGAGTTTATCCTGGATGTTCTTCCGTGTCCCTTTTGAAAATATCAGCAGTAAAGTCTGTGTGACATGCAGTACTCTAGGGATAAAACGAATTTAATTTACTGTCCTACTACACCTTGGCGTGCTCAGAATTTTCATTCTATATAAATCTTTAAAGAGGACATTTAAAAGAGGCAGAACATTGACTTTAGATAATTCAGTAATATGCGTGGCTATTCTCACTCCCAGATTTTCCAGAAGCCCTGTAGGCACTTCAGGTCGATGGTAAGTCCTTATTTTTCCCAGCTTTCTGACATTGTTGGGATCTCTAGCCTTTTGGATTTAGAAAAAGTAATCTTGAAGCCTGACAGCTTTGAAAATGATTCAAGTTCCTGAACCAGTGCCAGAAGGAATGTCTCTGGATTTGTGATAACGTAAAATATCATCAACAAATAAGTCCACCGTCTCTTGTACCATTACTGCTGTAATCTGGGGGTTAGCATTTATTTTTCCACCAAGGGTTTGAATCCCAACACAAAGACACTTGGAGAGTGGACACCTCCGTCTCATTCTTGTGCTCAGATTTATTTTGGGCGGTAACTGCAAACACAACAATGATGGACAGAATGTGGATCAATGTCACACATTCACCCCAGTCAAAAGATCTGGGCCCAAATCCATCGTTTTTCCACTCCACACCACCCTGGGTTAGACAATGGCGATATGCAAATCAGCGCTGACCCTGTTGCCCCATGGGAACAGTCCAGTCCGAACTACAAAAGCCATGTCCTTCCCAGAACGGAAACAAGCATCCGAGGACCGGCCCGGTTTCGCGGTAACACCTCTCATCAGCCCGGCTAGCTTGATACCAGTGGTGTGGAGTGTCTGGGACTCACGTCTGAGCATCCCCAGTACACTTAGAGCGGTAACTGCAAACACAACAATGATGGACAGAATGTGGATCAATGTCACACATTCACCCCAGTCAAAAGATCTGGGCCCAAATCCATCGTTTTTCCACTCCACACCACCCTGGGTTAGACAATGGCGAAATGCAAATCAGCGCTGACCCTGTTGCCCCATGGGAACAGTCCAGTCTGAACTACAAAAGCCATGTCCTTCCCAGAACGGAAACAAGCATCCGAGGACCGGCCTGGTTTCGAGGTAACACCTCATCAGCCCGGCTAGCTTGATACCAGTGGTGTGGAGTGTCATTTATTTTGGGGCTGTGGATATTTTTTATTTTAAGCACTGTGGATGGGTGAACAAAATTAGCTGTAATGATGTGCTTTACATCCGGTCCTAAATTAGCTTTGGCCAGGGTTCTGAACATATGTCGCCAGTCCTGCATTTTGAACACCTGCTCTGCATAAAGTGAGAGATGAGAAAAAACATTTGTATATTCTTGTCGATGACCACCTAGCAGAGTTCTAATGCTGAATGGACATTATCTCTAGCTTGCTTTCCCATAATCAACACAAGCTATGCAGGATGCACACAGCTGGGCCATACATTCTCAAGACGCCAAACCAACCCCTTAGTATGTATTTTCACATCTATGTGCAATAAAGCCATAGGTCTTTAAGACTCACATAGCTCAGGATTTTTTTTTTCAGTTGAGCAATTAGTACAGTTTCGGACTCCATCAAGTGGCTCGTCACCTGTCTTGTGGGTGGAAGAAATTAAATGTACAAGATTAAGGGATCACTAATTTTCCCATAAAAGCTTTATACAATAAGGCAGTATAGCCAACCAGACCAGGCGCTTTAAAATGTAATGTCTGTTAGGTATTCCTTCTGTTCCATTCTTGGGTATTTCACTGCAATAAAGTGTAGAATAAAAATAGTAAATACCGGAATAATAATCTTCTGTCTTAGTTTTCCTTACCCTGTTTATTAATTTGTTAGCGTTTATAATGTTCCTGTTTTGGACCATTCTGATGTTCTAACTAAGAAGTCTATCTGCTTTGTCCACCCACAGTAATCTTAATCAGTGCTTGTCTTTACAAGAAAGAAATTCATTTGCACTAAATATTCAGTTTAATGAATTCCCAAGTAAGTGTTTTTGAGTGCTGTTTTTGAGCCCTACACCCACCTAACTCCCTTTCTACTCCCAGATGATCTCTCTAACTCTGAGCTCCGCTTCTAATCTGTTCAGGAGAAGTTTGAATCAGGCTAACATGCAATTGTTTTTTGTTGTTTTTTTTTTTACATGCGCACAGTTTTTGTTCTTAACTTATAGGAAGCCCTTTACAAGTCCTCTCTGATTGCCTTACACCGGGGCAGCCCTCCCGTGCACCTCTCCAGGGACGCAATGAACCAGCAAGTCCTGCTTGTGAATCGATAGGCTGTGTAGGCTGCGCCAGTCAGATGAGCGTACTTGCCCTGTCTCTGGGGCTGGTGCAGTTGCAGGCCAACCGTGGCATTCTTCTGATGATGATTCCCTGCGTAGGCCCCAACGGATGAGGCCTGTGGAATGGTGGCTGCAGTTTGAGGATAGAATAGGACTGGACAGCCAATAGGTTCAGCCCCAGGTCAACTGATGGATATTGTACAGTTGTACCCTTGTCCAGACCTACTGCAAACAGGCAGTTGTGGAACTCGTCTTGGCCTACAGCGACAGGAAGTTGTAGAACTGCCCTATTCCTATAGCACCAGGCAGTTCTAGTCCTTGCTGGGCCTGTAGAAAACAATACTTTGCTGCCCTGACTCCTGAGGCTTCTCACAATCATATTAGCAATAAACGTACTTGCAGCCCTACTGGGCTGACGAGCACAACGAGATGGTTCCTGATTCACGCCAGGGACTTATATGAGAGACTGGGGCTCACAAGCACTAGTATCCCTCCTGACTCGCTCTTGATTAGTCCACGGTTCCTGGATGTCGCACAACTACCGAGGAGGCACTGTTGAGTGCTCCTCTTGAGCAATCTCTGCTCCTTCAGGGCCTGGCAGACTCCTTCACTTTCAGCATGCATGCAGGCTTTTAGGCACATCTGGGTAGGTCCACAACTTTTCCAGTAGTAAGTCCAGATGTCATACCCTTCCCCATCCCTTGTAACAGTAAAAAAATAAACTGGGGTTTCTTGTAGATGTAAATTGCACCTTAACACTCCAGATCAACAAAGTAACCAGTATATATTTCTGGCAATTAACGATCCTATCATTTATCCCAGCAGGCCTCTGTAGGCAAGTAGTTATTACTTATTTACACTTCACTTGGCTGATTCCTGTAATTTGGCTTTACAAAAAAAATCTGTTAGGAGGGTGCAGTTAATTCCAAATGCTGTGGCTCGTTTTACCATGAGAGCTCTCAGTAGGGAGCACATTTCACCTATCTTCAAGCAGCTCCATTAGTTGACCATAAAGCAGAGGATTCCTTTGAAATCTATAATTATAGTCCATGGTCCATAAAGTTCCCCTACTGTGTTAGCTAAAACATTTAGAGTGCATGCTCCAACTCTCAAACTTCGTTCTCAAAACAAATTCTTTCTTTCTGTGCCTAGAATTCAGTCAGTTTCTTTTGGTGGTTGTGTCTTTTCGTACGCTGCTGCAAAGGAATGGAATATGCTGAATTGTGAAACCAAGTGTCAATTGTTCGGTTCAAAAGTGCACCAAAAACTGTTATTCAAAACACCTAGAGAGTCTAGTATTGCATGGAAAGTTATCTAGTGCCAAGAAACTCCAGTGTTCGGGCACTTACTCATTATTTTTAGATCTCGCCTAGTGACACAGCACATGCGCTGCCCGCCTTGGCGAGATCTATTGTTGTGGGTTTAGCTTCCAAAGGGGGACAGGAGATGTGCACGCAGCCGGACAGGCGATGTGCACGTGTACCATGCGCCCGCACAGGAGTTGTGCACCATGCGCTGCTCGCTCTGGTAGGCAGGTACAAGGCTGTGCAGACACGCTCCCCGCTGAGGCCAAACCCACCGCCCCTCCCCAGCAAAAGGGAGCCCAGCTCGCCCCGTCCTCGCACATGGCCCTGCACTAGCGGATCGCCGAACTGAGGCTGCGGGGCTCGCTGCTAACTGCTGGTTAACACTCCAGGGGAAAAGGGAGGGGGGTGGCTTCTCTGCACTAGGGGAACGCGCACCCCAGCGTTTGTTCTTCATTAACGCCAATGCATCACCTGATACACGCCTCTATTAATCTCCAACCTGCCCAAAAAAAAATATCTATCATTACACCCCGCAGACAGAGAACTGCACTGTTTGCTTCCCCATGACGCCTCCACCAATTGTGGATCAACAGAAAAAAATATGTTTCCAATTTTACACCGCCTCAATGTATTCAACGGTATTCATTCTTTGTAAGATACAACAATGATCTCCTCATTTAGGGTAAGACACGTCTGTGTCTCACTAACTAACATTTTGAAAATGCACACATGTTGAAAAGTTAGTTTTCTTTTATCCCCCTTCTTGGGGGGGTGGGCTTGCATGTGTTTCTGTAAAGAGCACGGTTTTCTTGCGGGTGTGGAATGGATGTCTCCTCCATACAGGCAATTAACAGTAATAACAGGCTTGTAGATGTTCAATTTGTCACACCTTGTAGGGGGATTGGTTGCTGCTTTCCACCCCCGGATGATATTCCAATGCCACATCACCTGCTCATGTCCCAGTGCAGACTAGCATCTGCAATGCAATAGGTCATGCATTTACGCGAGTTTAAGCTACTGGCATTGTAAATGACAATGCCTTTTATTTAAAAAAAACCAAAACATAAATAAAAGGCATTGTCATTTACAATGCCAGTAGCTTAAACTCTCATAAATGTGAGACCTATTGCATTGCAAATGCTTGTTTTTTTAGTTCTTTACTAAGAGGTACAAATGTGTATGAGGTTTCTGCGCCTCGCTATCGGCCCAACTGAAGGAGTAATCCAGGACAGACGAACGACAGGCCTCATCTAGGGATTTCCTCTCCTTTCACAATGGTGTACAGCCCCACCCTCACCCCTACCATCCACCAAAGGACCGTGCTCAGGAAGACTAATCGGCAGCTCCTTGCTAACCAAAAGGGCGCATAGAATTTCTGAGGGCATCTCTACCCAGACTCACTTCTATGTCCGAGTCTCATCCCTCCAGCTTCAGTAATACAGGGAATTATTCCACTATATAGGCACAGACTTGTGCTAAGCAAGGCAGGAATATCCAGAATGGAGTCCGCAGGCCTCCATTACTTTTGCTTATGCACACCATGCATGCAATACACTTGCTGCGCATGCTTGGAATACACACTTGGGCTGACAGTGCAATGGTCTGGATATATACATGTAAGTGGAACGGGCTGGTGGCCCAGTAGGCCTCAACCCCTTGACATAGATAATACGGTCTGGTTACACCGTTGATCTCTCTTACTACGTTATGCTGAGACCACCACTCTACAGTCCATTGTCCACAATGAGAACACGCTCATCCAGGTCCAGGGGCTTAGATAGAGTGCACATGTGGGTGCACATGCTAGATTAGTGTGAGGCTAGTGCCAAAGTAAAAAGGTCACAATACCAGATATACACACAGCTGGCTACTCTGGGATGGAAAACATGCCTTAAAACTATTCAATGGATATTTCTATCTCAAAACTGCTCTAGTGTTCTAGAACTACTTCAAAACACTGAAAACATTGCTTTGGGACAAATTTGTCGGAGTCATTGTAGAAGTTGATGACTGACAAATTTGTTCCAGGTTTTTCGTAGTGCATC
Source organism: Lissotriton helveticus (assembly GCF_964261635.1). NCBI lineage: Eukaryota > Metazoa > Chordata > Amphibia > Caudata > Salamandridae > Lissotriton > Lissotriton helveticus. The sequence goes on along the minus strand of NC_136065.1, from coordinate 1,376,506,163 downwards.
ATTGAGAAGTTTGGTGCATAGACTTCAGTAGTGAGAAGCTAGTGTTGGAAAAGACTGACTGTTTATGGCTTGAATCATTGGAACATACCAATGCCTTTCCTCCTACCGAAGACTGTGACTGTGATAAACACCAGAAAGACCATAAAACAAGACCTCCTCACTAACAGGCTGGACTACGGAAACCTGCTTTATAGGGGAATCACTGCTTGCCTGATGATGAGATTTTAAACAATACAGAACTCTGCGGCTAAACTCATACTCAACCTCCCCAGAATGACTCGCATTACACCCCACTTCAGGAAATTAGATGCTAGTTCAAGCTGTTGACCCATGCCTACAGCTCTGCACAACGAAGGACCAACATACATCAATAAACACCTAACCTTCCACCAACCATCCAGACTCCTCCAATCGGCCTCCCTCTCTATCGCAGACACCCCACACATCTGTTGAGCATTCAACGGAGGTGCTCTTTCTCACATCTGGTAGCCAAAGCCTGGAACAACCTCTCCCTGCATGTCAGGACCGCCTCAATGCTCCAACAATTCAGACAAGTCCTAAGAACATGACTGTGAGTAACCGCCTCCACGCAGGAGCAGCAAACAACCCCAGTACCCCGAGACCCTCATGGGTGTTTTACCACGCTCAACAAATAACTGATTGATTGATTATGGTGACCATTGTGATATTATTGGGCCACTTCTCACTAATATCCTACTGAATTAATATACCAGAGCTCTCAAAAACAAAATTGGGGGACACGTTAAAAAACATATATGGAAAATGAGCAAGGGGACTGCTTTGAATGTCTAGGGTTCACGTGTCCTAGATTGGAGCCGGAAGGTGTGCTTGGATACTCAACTAAAGAAAGCACTCCAAATGTAAGCTATTAAAAGATCAAAGGTGGATTATGGATAGGTACTAGTATTGGATCAAGCAGTGCAGAATGTACCTCCTTAATGAGGTTTGGGACGTTTTGTGGGGTTCGAGTGATCCTCCTAGTGGGAAGGAGGTGAGGCTAATGTACTCGCCTGTGCTTAGTTGGCCCCAAAATCCACTCGTGCAAGACCCTCCTTGAATTAGTGCTAAAGCGGTCACAGGATGTGATATCGAAAAGGTTTGTTTTTTTCGTAAAGTTGTAGTATTTGCCGAAGGTCTACTTGCAAAACTAGTGATACGCTGATTGTTAGAGGTATTGCCACAAAAAATCGGGAGAATAGCATTTCTGTTCTTCTGTGGAAAAAACCGTCAAAGAAGAGGCGTGTCTGGGCCCAGTGACTGGAAACGTCGATCAGTGCCCGCTGCAACCGGGTGATGAAGACGCGGCGTTTACTGTTGCCAGGGTGGACTTTTGCGCCGATTGCTGTTGGATTCAACCTGCTGAGGCCTTGTGACTGTCGGGAGTGGTGTGCGGACTGTAGTAACTAAATAGATTTGCACCGAAACCTTGTGTGGAATCCGGCTCAGCCTGAGTGGAAGCTCTGGAGCGTTTGTGGCTGAGCTATGCCTAGCATCATTTGGTGACAAAAGAAATGCTAAGAATTGTTGTACCTGTACTACAGTTCTTCATCACTCTGAGGAGCTGTCTCGTGCTCGTATACCAAACGGGTGATAACATGTTGATTACTTCTTAAACTCATAAAACATGTAATGAAAGTTACATTTGCTACGGAGATGCTATAATTAGGCTAGGCAATTGTTTTTATTATTTTGTTGTGGTATGTATATTTGCAGTAAGTGAAAGTGCTTCATTGTTGCATTTGATTGTATGTGTATTTAAGCCCAGTGAGAGGGAAAGAACCAGCAGCAGTCAGGAAAGGGCAGTGGTCTTCAAACTTTTTAACGCTGCGCCCCCCCTCATGAAAAAAAATAATCATGGGGGCCCCCCTCAAAATGTTTCACAATTATTCTATTAAACTGGCACTGTTTAAGTCTAGACTTAATTTAACATTGCATTAACTTCTGTTCCGTTTTAAAAATGCAATCAAATACATGACTACTAAACCTACTATTCTGGTCAGGCAGGCCTTACTAACATGTAAATGTATCCACTGTGTGATTATTAGAAATGGGGGTGAGGGTGGGTTGAAGAGTTTTTGGAGTCCCTTCCTTTAGTTTTGACACCTTCACCCATCCCAGCCAGGATATAAATGACAAAAAACATTAGCGATGGCCCATTACAGAGTGGCTTACTGCTGCTCCTCCACCCCCCTTCCTGGAAGACAAAGCGCTGAGCACTGTTATGTTATCCACATACTCCTTCTTTTGGCCAGAGTCTGGCGCACCCCCGCATCACTTGTTGCCCCCCTGGGGGGGGGGGGCTGCCTTGCAGTTTGAAGACCCCTGGGATAGGGCATGTTTTGGTCATGTGCAGAGGCGCTATGGTACAGAATCCTCTGCCTGGCCCTTGGGCATTTTGCACTTGCGGTGATGGGGAGTATTGGCCTGTTCCCTGCACCTAGAAGGGATTGGCAAAACCTCTGGTCACTTACAAATGTATCCAGAGGTAAAGTGCTGCGTGGATGCAGGCATAAAGGGTGATGGTCTTGGCCGTTTAGTCTCAGGGTATTACTGACCCATAATGGGTGGTATGCCCCACGAAGTGCTAAGGGTAGCCATGCCATGTAGGGTCTTCTGTACGAGTCCTTTCAGATTGGTGAGGGCCCCACATCTGATCATCAAAGGGAGAAACATCTTAGCTCGGTGGTCTGTTGCAAAACAATGTTTTTCTAGCAAACCATTTCTAAATCGTGAACGCTACATTATAATTAGTAACATTTGACCTTTTATTGCTTGCTAATGTGCATTCCCAATCATAAATGTTCTTGTAAAGTGGCATTGTGAATCTGTGTATACTGTGAAACAACACTTCTGTGGGACCCGCCCTGAGAAGATGGATGTGCTGAGGTGTAACAGGGGGTCTGTAACGAACACATCCTACATAAATCCACTATTGGGACCTGGCTCTCTTACATAATGTTCCAGTTGATTTATAGTTGCCTCAGCAGAAGGGTACCAGAGTTAACGCATAATGTAGAAATAGAGGCAGGAATAGTTACTGTGGTGCACTGCAGACTAGAGTGATGGTTGTGTTAACCATGGGTGGCATATCATCACCTTTCGATCATTTCCCTGAATTTCCCCCGGCTGCTGGCCCTGCTGTTGTGTCTGCTGGATCCACCCCGACCCCCTCCCCCGCTAGCCACGCTTCCCAGAAGCTCTCAATCAGAATAGCTGGAATCCGTTGCACACTTCTACTGCTCTGTGTGCTCTTGAGGCAGGGTACTCATTGCTGTAAGTGTGTGCCTGCTGGAGATGTGCTGTGTCATACAGGATGGGTAAAGAACTGCGCATGTCAGCCCTGAAATGTCACAGGTGCCGGGCACATCAGCTGAAGCACTGCCAAGATGGCCTCGAGGTCCTATGACTATTATCCTGTGGAGCTAGATACATCCCCTGGCCACATGGAGCTCGTGGTGATGAATCTTATGTTATGTTAGGTAAGCTTATAAGGTGCACGGCTCACAAGAGAGCGTCCCCTCCTGGCGCAATACCACAGAAATCGGAGGAGAAAGCATTGAATAACAGAGAATAGAATAACCAGGTTTTCAGATTGTTCTTAAGCTGATGAAAATCGGCCTCATGGTGAATTTAAATAGTAAGGTCATTCAGTTTCCTTGGAATGAGGGAAGAGAATGTGCGAACTTCAGAATGTCTCCGACGCCCTCCATCATGACCAGAAAGTACTTTGGGACTCGGAGATCTATGGATTAGGCAGAGTGTTTCGAAGATGGCTCTTTTTCCAAACGACAGCGTATGTAGATTTCGAAGAAAGACAGCATATGAACATAGTGAGCCAGATTGAGAGCCAAGTTCTGTAGCCTTGCGATTGTGCCAATAATCCTGATGGTGTATGCCTAGGTAAAGAGAATTGCTGTTGTCCATTCAAGATGATAAGCAGATAAACGAGACCATTACGAGAATCCAGGGGTAGAACTTTCTAAGTGTTTTTAAAATGCGGAGGCAAGTAGCAGAGACTTGATGTACTTATTGTGCTATTGACGGCTTATTGTCTGAAATAACACCCTGATAACTAACTGGGGGAACTAGAGTGGGGGCTCTGCCTAGTGCCATCAACCACCGTTCATTGGACCAGGGATGAAACGAGGCTTGGCATTTCTGAGTCAATTGGCCAATTATAATTTTGAAGAGTGTCCCTATGAGAATCAAATGAGACACAGTGTCAAATGCCTCTTCTCGAAATAAGAGGACCGAGGCAGCCGAGCCACTTTGATCCATGATGTTCCTTAGACCATCAATGGCCGCAACAAGAGTGGTTTGTCTGCTATGATTAGCACGGATTCAGGATTGGAAAGAGTCGAAAAGAGTTCATTTCAGGGTAGTTAATAAGTTGATTATTTTCTCCAGGAGTTAAGTGGATAGTGGCAGTACGGAGATGGGCCGGCAGTTGGCTGGTATCGGAGGGTCGGCCACATGTTTTTTTTTAAGCAAAGGAATCACATTGGCAGGTTTCCAGCAGTCTTGTAGTGGAGCTGAGTTTATAGAGGCATTACAGAGCACTGTGCAATAAGGAACAAGTAGGTCAGGTGACTGGGTGAGAAATCTGGATGGCCAAGAGTCAGCTGGGGATCCCTGTTGAATGGAAAGTAAGGTAACTCCAGTTTCTGACTCCGTGGGCAGCTGGAACGAAAGGGAGTGAGGAGCCATTCTAGTGTAGAGAGTGATTGTCTCAGCATTTGCTAGCAGTAGCCAAAGGCTGCAATTAAATGATGTATATTTCATCTAGTTTGTGTTTGAAAAAGTGAGATCAGCTGTCACAGAATCCTGAGAATTTGAAACAGATTGCACGCGGCAGGATGAGAAAAACATTTTATGATGCTAAACTCCCTAGCTGAATTTACCTCCGTGGTAATTTTGTTGGCATAGAAGAGCAGGCTTGTACCTAGTAGTGAGCATGCCATTTTTGCTACAGCTGTTTACAGTGACATTTTGCTGCGGAGTTTCTCACTAAACCATAACATGGTGGGGATTCGCCAGCGTCCATGAAAGCTTTTCAGAGGGGCGATATGTTGTAAGGAGCTCATAAGCCAGTTATTGAAATTGAATACAACAATAGAGGCACCTTCACCATAACAGGAGAAGAAATAGAAAGAGCCACCATTAGCGTCTCGGGGATTAGTTTTGACCTGTTGCCAGACCACTAGGGTGGAGGTAGGGACAAGGTGCACAGCAGAATGTGTTGCGGGATAAGGTTATTGGTACAACTGAATAGTTTGTCCAGATCAACGGGATAGCTGCAGCGAAAGCAGTATGTACAGTTACAAAATATAGGATCCAATTAGTATCCTGTTATGTGTGTAGTCTTTAGTACCAGGAGGGTAGTCTGAGTGATGTCAAATGCCAAGTTAAGACCAAGGAAAGGGAATAGTGAACATCGTCAAGGTGATGGTTAAGGTTATCCAGTAAAATAAAGTTGGGTGGTTTTAGGACATATGTCGCAATGCGTTGGTTAGGGTTTCTGCAAGCATTTGCATAAGGAAGCCATCATGTTTTCTGTTAACTAATTCCTTCTGTATGTTTCATCACACTAAACACCCATAATGAGAACTGAGACCTTATACATAAGAAGGTGATTCGCACCCTCAGCAGTACGTCTGCCCAATGATGAACAATACAGCCCACCCGTTCTTCACAGCTCGATGGGCAGGAGCCTTTGATTATACACAAAAATGAGTGGTGGACATTTAGACAGTGGCATGGCGTTGTATTCATTGACATGGAGCCAGACCCCGTCACCGCCTCCTGCTAATGGTAAAGCCTCATTCATTAGGTAGCAGTGATAGGGAAACACTCGCCAAGATAAGACTTGTTTTTTGCTTAATGGGTCTTAAGAAATGTTTTCAAGGAGAATTGTCACTTGTCCACATGCCCTTTGGGAGGTAGGAGTGTGGGAGATATGAACTTCACAGTTCAGCCCTTCTGCCTCTCATCTAGAGAGCGATTATCATATCATCCCACTTCACCTTGCAGGCATATTTGCCTCCAATTTGGGCGGATGTTAAATTATGTAACTGGGTCTTTGATCCACGTGCCTCAGAAACTGTCTTCAGCTGACGTCATCCTGTGTTTATGGTTTAGCACTTCATTATTCTGTTTGCGCTTATTAGTGCTATCTGATCTCTATTCTGAGGCGAAAAGGAGGTGTAAGCATGCATGTCCACAGTTGTTGGTTCCATCCTGAATTTTTCCTCTGCAAAGTCTGAACCGTGGGATGTAGTCATTAGGGACGACCCTCGCCCCAACTCAACTCTACTGCTCACCCAGTAGAGCCCTAGGAAGTAGATGGGAGATTGTGTACCGCTAAGCACCATTCCTTAAAATGTCCTTGAGAACTCCTGAACCTCTTAAAGGATGGCTGTTTCTTCGTGATACTGATAAGCTAATTTTGGTGGGAACAGCTTGGCACACCCTGGCTGTAGCCCAGGGGTGATGTCTACCAACCCATACCTTGCACAATCTAGTGATCTGCCTTCCCCTGACTGCAATAACGGGAGGTTCTTTTTCCTTCCTCCCACTCATGACTGCATTGGGGATCATGCTTTTGCGAAGAAACCCGTTGGTATCATTTGCAGAATAAGTGTGTGCTTGTGATCGAGAAAAGACAGGTGGTGGTTGTTTGCAACAAATACTGTGAATGTCACGTTCCTCACCCACCATGCCTGCAGTCTCTTGTCATCTTCCTTCTCCCTGTGGGGAATGTTCATCATTTCCTCTTGTGGCATCATCCTCCCCGAAATAGTCCAGGAAGAGGTAATGATTCTAGGAAGTGGGATCTCCACAAAAGGAGTAGTTTTCTTTAGTGTGGTCCAAGTGCTGGAATACATATGAATCCCGGCTGCACCTCTTTGGAGGCAGCGTGAAATGACCCCCGAAATGACGTGACGGCCTGGCGAGTAGCGCCCAGGCACCATTGATAGTATATTTAAAAGGGTGGCACCGACCCCGCGACGGAGTGGAGGCCCTGGGGGCGAGAGAGTGGGGGGGGGGATATATACGTAGTCCTGTGACCCCAGGTGTACATGTCACATCCTCTGTGCGAACCGTATATGCGGAGCGTCGGGAGCAGCCCTCCCCGCATGTTCGGTCACAGCTGTTCCTGGTCATTGAAGTGAACGCACAAAGAGCCGTGACCAAGAACATGAAATAAAATCCTCCGGAGGCATGCGAGGGTGTCGCCCTCGGGTATAAATAGAGGCAGCACAATGTCAAGGAGAGACCTAACAAGGCCCGTTTCCAGAGGAGGCCTTTAGGCCTCGGGGCTCCCACACAGGCTGCTCATCCTGGCCTCTTCGTGGCCGCGGACTCCTCCTCTGGGGTGAAAGGCTGCGCAGGCCGCGAGCGAGATGGGGAGATATCCGAGGTACAATATCTAAAAATCCCAGATGGGAAGTGGGCGGCGCAGCTGTCACCCGGTGTATGCGTAATCCTTCTTCAGGGCATAGCCTCAGACAGCTGCACTATACCCCAAGTTAGCAGACTGTCCTGGCTGGATCTTAATCTGGACCAATCCGTTCGTGGTGTCTACCTGCAATATTACACGTATGCGGGCTCTTATTGCACACAGAGCAGTGGTGAAAAAACATATTTCACCTTTCCCCGTTAAATATGGAAAATATTTTACAGCGCTCTGTGCAATGTGTTTCATCATCATAGTCCTCAAACCACTCTGGCGAGCTTTAACATTGTCAACGCCACCAGTATTATGCAGCAACGTTGGACTACATTATGTTGTATGCTATCTAAAGTATGTAGCACATATAGGCACATTTTGCAGGATTATGCGGCACATTCCTTAGCAGTATTATTGTGGGAATGTTTTCAGACGTGAGAGGTTACTGGGCTTTTTGTCCGCCTTTTATCTTTACCACTGATGTTCCGGGGCTTAGCCCTGTTATTGGACGCAGGGCTAACAACCAAGTACATTTCTTTATCGCTTGACCCTCAGGCAGCGAAGTCGAGCAGTCCAAGGCTGCCTCAGGGAGGTGATGTGTGGTCACAGACTCGGCCCTCAAAAAGCTAACCAGTGCGAGGCAATGATTCAGTGTCCAGCCAGTGCTTGTTTTTTGGAAAAGAAAAAGCATTTTCTTCAAATCATGAACACTGCTTAATTCAGTAGATACGATCTCAGCTGTAACAGATTATATTGACAAGGGCTTCTATGTGTCTGTGATAATGAGGGAGGCGGCTGGTGCTGCCTTTGAGGGGAGGGCACAACCTCCATAGTATTTGTGTTCAGTGGTCCTCGGCCTTTCACTGGGGCTCTTCACCGGGCTCGGGGGCTTTGCTAGCTGGAGAATGTTAGGTGAAATAAAGCATGGTTGTGGGTCATTGGACCTGAAGATGCTCTACCGGTTGCTAGCATGCTTCCCTCCTCCAGCTCTCCTGTGTTTATACGTTCCTTTATTATCGCACTTAGTTCTTAGCTTGTGCAGGTGTCCCCTGCGGTCTTCATTGGGACCACGTTGTTCGATGCTCATGTTTACAGCCCTCTGCAGTGGCCTTGCTGACCGGTGCACTGTCGATGATTACAACACTTGTGTAAGGTAAAAGCTAAGGCAGCCCAAACACCAGTGGAGGAGGATGTGGTGAAGTGGTGGTGCTCGCAGCTCGATGGATCTTGGATTCAGTAAGCCCAAAACCAATACTAGTTAGATGCCTACTTCTTTTGGTCTTGGTGAGTATATTAGTGTTTGATGCAAACCTCTTGGTGATTTGCTTCTCTTCTGATAATTGTGGTTCTTTTTGAAGGAACTGTGGATGACGTCCGATCTACTTTAATGCAGCTTTGATTTATGATGCTTTAGCACTGCTACAGAATTTGTAGGTTATGCATCCCTCCATACCCTTCGCCCACGGGGTTCCACATTTTCACACCAACTGCAGGGTCGCATCCGGATGTCTAGGCCTCACCCTGCAGAGTGGTTCAGGTCCTTCCTTGATGCATCAGTGGACCTCTGTGGCTCGTTCCACCTCATCTTCTTACCAGCTCCTTTTTTTTCCTGTGTGCTAGAACACCTCCATAAAGGGGTAGGAAGTGCCTCCAAGGGAGTTTGTTGCAAAAATATTCAAATCTTTTTTTCAAAAATGTTTTTAGGGGAGGACAATTCAATGGTCCTAGCGGAAATTAATTTAGTTAAACAGAGATATTAAATTCTCAATAAATGTTCACATATTGAAACATTAAACATAAAACAATAACCAAAAACAAAGACAATAGGTGCATATGCAAATCTTGAATTTTATCAAAAATGAGTCACAAGGGATTAAAATACAAATATATACATACAGGAATACAGGAAGAAAAAAAGGGATTACAATTCCTGCACTTTGAGTGTATGCAGTCACGGCAAGTCCAAGGCAAGGCAAGGCAAGTCCAAGGCATCAACAGATCGGCACAAGGTTTTTCCCACCCATTGTGATTCCCGTTCGCCACGACACATGAAGATTTCATTACCGAAAATGTTACAAGTCTTAAAACAACTCGTTTTCTGTGTGGATTCGAAACGCTGTGGATGTTCAAAACTCACGGTAACTCGGATTTACACGAGAACCATTGATGCTGCATGGCCTCGCTTTTGAAGATCTTCATCTTCTCGATAAAAACTTACCGCTCAAGAACTTTGGGTTTGAACTGAATCTTTTTGTAGCAGTGACTCTTCTACCACCACGGTGGTCTAATACATTAAGGGCTTTACAAATATTAATTGATTAGTCCTGAAGATGGTCTCACAGAAACGTTCATAGGAGACCGAAACGTCGACCGTCGTCCTTATCCTACGAGAATTAAATACATTTATAAATAGGATAGGTTTGCTCAGGTTTTACAGAGAAGCGAATTGTAATCCCTTTTTTTCTTCCTGTATTCCTGTATGTATATATTTGTATTTTAATCCCTTGTGACTCATTTTTGATAAAATTCAAGATTTGCATATGCACCTATTGTCTTTGTTTTTGGTTATTGTTTTATGTTTAATGTATCTATATGTCAACATTTATTGAGAATTTAATATCTCTGTTTAACTAAATTAATTTCCGCTAGGACCATTGAATTGTCCTCCCCTAAAAACATTTTTGAAAAAAGATTTGAATATTTTTGCAACAAACTCCCTTGGAGGCACTTCCTGCCCCTTTATCTCTTTACCCAAGCCTTAAAGGGTATATTGGGTTGCTCACTGTGTATACCCAGAACACCTCCATAGCCCCCAAAAGCAGCTGGTCAGCTTTCCCCTTTATAGAAGGGTCTAAGCAGCTCCCCTTGGCAGTCTTAGGGCGGAGCCTGCAATTTGCAAAGTCTGCCTTGGTTTCCCCTCCAACCTTTCATTTTAGGTACCACCTAAATGCAGCAAATACAAAGTGGATCCTAGTGTGGCTGTGACCACCTATGTCATACACACCTCCTCTACAGATGCCATATGGCGCACAAATGGGATATTCATGTCCCACATAGACGTGTGAAGGTTCTACTTGCAGGAGACTTAGCAGAATAATTTTTTTAAAAGGTGGGAGGGGCCAGTATGTGACTCACCCTGGCAAGGAGAGGTGAAAAAGACCTACTGTGCTACTTTGAACAATATTTTTGCCACCACTTCCAGTCCTCTACAGCCTTGTGACCTGACGGTAGACACACTCTGGCTCTCAATCCTTGTCACCAAAGTGGTGGTTGTGTGTGTTGAGGTGAGGGTCAAAAGGCTACAGTTTGCAGTAGTGAATTTGAGGCAGGGGCACATGCTGTCCGTTGCCATTCTAGGAAGCTTTATCCATTCCAACAATTATTTTTGTCCATTTGAGCTGAATGTTTTTATGTATTGTAATCTGCAAATTGTGCTGCAAATGTTGTAAATGCATAATATTTATGTAGATGCTGCAGCTAAAGAATTGGTTTGTTAAACTTCTGCTGACTATTACCCTTTGTTTTATTAACAGTCTGTTCATGAAAGGTAAACAAAGCCTAAACATTCTAGCTCCAGTCAGGGCCCTTCATTAGCTGCACCTTGAGCAGAATAGCTTCAACATTCTCTCCGTTCTACAGACATGCGAGTAATAGTTTGACACAAACTTGGTAATAATGCCTGGGAGTGCTCTTGCCCTGGTGATCGTCAGAGGTGGCATCAGGTGCCTGGAGAGAGTGTTTGGAGTGTGTTGGTGTTTCTCGTGTTCATTGATGGACAGAGGGAGTGCTTAGCTCCCATCTCTGTGTTCCGTTCAGATCTGTTTGGCATGAACATTGGCCAGTGGCGACTGGCATGCATTTAGAGTGGTGAGGCGGGCAAAATGCAAGTGGTATTAAAATAATTAAAAAAAAACACTTTTCTGACTTGCCGCACAATGTCCTCCTTGCTTAGGTGTCTTCTGTCCTCTAAGCTACGAACCCAGAAAACTGCACTACCAAATCCTGGCGCTGGTCTCATGTGGTTAAACAGCATGAGAGAAGTGTCAGGATTGGAGGGAGTGTCCTCTCTCAGCGCTGTTAAGAGCACTGGAGGCTTGCACTTTCTCTAACCCAGCTGTCTAAGACACCTAAATTATAGAAGTTTAAAATGCACATGTCTGGCTGTCCTTCGCAAGACAGCCGGCCAAAGGGACATGCACACTTTAAACATAAGTGCACAGCTTGCTGTTGCTGCCACTCCGCAGCAGTTACCCCACCCTGTCCTGACGCTCGGTTCAGGACAGGTTGTTGAATATTAAAATGGTAATAAATAAAAGTTTTTACAATTTTAGTTTTCAGCTTCTCCAGGGAATTTTTTAGCAGGGCGACGCTCCTCCGCTCTCATGGAGGAGCCGCACCTGGCATTGATCTCCAAGAGTCTGGTACTGTAGATGCCCGGTCCCAGATTTTCTCTGTTTCATGGTAATATTGGCAGCTCTGGTACTGGCTTACTAGTCTCGGCTTTTGGTTTCCAGTATGGCTGTAATGTCATTTGAATCATTTTGAGGACTAGATTCTCGAAAGTAAAGGCAGGTGCTTTTTCATCTAACCCCTAGTGGTCCGTGGTGTCTCTCAGAAGCCATGCCTTTCTGGATCAAGATTTTACGATCATGACATTGGTATCCATGTATTATTTATCTCTTAAACAACTTTAAAGTGGGTTGGGTACATATTCAGTTAATGTTCTCAGAAGTCCGGAAATAACTGGATGAACATTGGCTCTGCTAAAAGAGATGTTCGGTTGATATCTTCCTCTTCAGATACTCAACATAAGAAAAAATCTACCTCACCTCCTAGAGAGGACAAGAGCACTAACACCCACGTCACGATGACGTTTCTATGTTCCTAATGAGGCTGCGGTTGCTGGTCTACAGTACTATTTAGTTCTACCCCTAAAACCCTCCTTATCTAGCCACAGCTGTATCTTAACTAAGCAGAAAGCACTTTCTAAACGAGGGAGCTTAGATCCAGCGCTCACGTGAGCACCAGTCGTCGAGTATTAGAGCTGGTGGGAGGTCATATGTGACTTTGGAAGTACTCCATTGAATGTATATGTGCTTTTATTGAGCTGTTTGCCTTCTGAAGAGCAATGCACATATATTCTAATTTCCTTTCTTCCTTTCAGATGACTTCTTTATTCTCCTTTAGGCTTTTAGCATTATATAAGAAACCAGGATTGCAATGACCTGCTCATGTTGGCACCCCTGGCACAGCCTTAGCTTACAATCTCTCGTATGTGTACATCTGATACCAGTTTTACGTTGGTGCTGGTAACAGCCTCAGCGCATATTTTCATCTGATATGAAAAAACAAAAAAATTGTATTTCTATGGTCTCTGATTATAATGACATCACTACAATGCAACAGTTGTCCAGTGGGACTCATTCATCTCAGTACATCTTAAGTGATTTTGAGGTACTAACCATGATTGGTTCATTCACTCGTCAATAAAAGATAATGTGTTATCTGTGGAGGACTCAGCTCTAAATATTTAAAACATATATATATATATAATGGACACTAGGAGAGTGTACAAAAAAACATGTTGTTCAATGATTCTATATAGTTGGGATAAGCATCTGTAAGAAATTGGATTACTGGTTGAGGGGGGTGAAACCCTACTCAAGCAGCAACCAAAAACAGTGTCAGGGTGAAGTCACAAGCAAATCCCATTTTAATAAATAAATCCAGACCAAAGCGGCAAACATCCAATTAGGAGAACTGGAGATATGGAAGTTTAAAGATTTAGTGACAATTGCATCCAAAAAGCACAAAGCGGCAACTGTGGTTATCCAGTCACACCAGACCGGGACAAAGTCATAGGTTCAAACCTACTGTGATGGAGCGCTGGCTGATGACAGGGGCCACTTAGGCCCACTGAACATATCACTTTAATCCTGGTTGCGAAGAGATGCAGAGTCCCGCGTTGAAGATGCGAAGCATAAGTGATGCGGGGTCCAGGTGAGGAGATCAATCGAACAGCTGCAGTTCTGGGGAGCTACGCAGTGCGATGTGAAGTCCTTGCATGGAGATGTCGCGCAGTGGTGATCCTGATGGGCTACAATGGAGATGTGAAGTCCTTGCATTGGGGACGTCTGCACAGCAGAGGCAATGCGTTGACCAGCTGAAGGAATGAGCCAGTTCTGCGGGAGATGCATTGCAGCTCCGAAGATATGCGTCAATTCTGCTGAATCTACTGGTGGGCTGGTAGTGCACCTTCAGGCCCACTTCCAAGGGTCAATGACTGGGGTGGCACCCCTTGGGAGGTCAAGACTCACAGATGGTAGAGTCCAGATGCTCAATTCAAGGTTGGTGGAAGTTTGTTCTGTCCCTGAGGCTTCTGATTAAGACGCCAGCCAACTAGCCTTTTGAGGCACACTGGGGTCCTTGGTTTAGAGATGCAGGTCTAGTCCTTCTCACCCAACCAAGAGAGTAGCAGAGCAGTCAGTCAGCACAGCAGGGCAGCAGTCCAGCAGAGTGGCAGTTCTTTCAGCAGCACAGTAGTCCTTCTTCCTGGCAGAGTCCACAGGTGCAGAAGTGTACTGAAGAGTTGGGTCTAAGGGTTCAATATTTATAATTGGAGCCCACTTTGCAGTAGAGGAAACTTCTAGAGGTTTACTCCCCCATGAGGTGTCCGGAATCCCCTTCCTCTCTTTCCAGGCCCTAGCTTTTCGGGGGTCACAAAAGACCAGTGTCCAACCCTTTGTGAGAGTGCTCAGGCAGAACCTTTGTGATGTGCAAGTGTGGTAGGTGACTCTACCTTCCCCTCGTCAACTCGGAGTAGCCAATCCTACCAACAGTTTGCTTCCCTTTGTCTCACTGTCTGGGGGCAATACACAAGTACCAACCGCCAGCGACACACAGTTGTGTGAATCCAGAGTCAGACTGCAGGCACAAAATGGTTGGAACAAGAAAATGTAAACGTTCTAAAAGTGGTATTTTCAGAACTGTGACTAAAAAGCTGACTTTACCATTAAGGAGGGTTTTTAATTACAATTCTTTAGGCACCAAACTCCATCTGTTCACCTGTTCCAAATTTGAATTTACAGCTTATCAAATGTAATAAGATAACTCCATTGTTGTTCTATAGGAGAGGCAGGCCTTGCAGTAGTGAACAACAATTTAAATAGTTTTTCACTGCCAGGACATGTAAAAAATACCTAAAAGTACATTCCCAACTTTCCAAATACAGTGCACCCTTCCCCGTGGGCTATTCAGTTCCTGCCCTAGGGATGCCTTGCATGTATTAATAAAAAAGGACGGCTTGGGCATGAGAAGAGGTTTACCTCACCAGGTCAAAATGGCTGTTTAAAACTGCACACACAGGGGGCGTGGCTAGCGTCCGAGAGTGATGGCCGCAGCTTAAGCGAGCTCTGCCTTATCCGTGGCGCAATATCCTTCTACAGCCTGCAGACCTGGACTGATCTGAGCCAAAGTGCCCGACTGGATAGCTGGCTCATTCACGGAGGCTCCGGTGAAGTGTTTACGGGGCCGTTGCCCCCTGGCAGCAGCAATCGGACACCCGGACGGTTTTGGAGCCGAGGTGTGCAAGATGGCGGCTCCGGCGTGCTGACCGAAGCGACGACACGAACTGTTCCCTGCGTTACCCCCCACTTCCCCCTGGCTGACGGCTTTACATAGCCCGGACCCCAGGGCGCGACGGTGGACGCCAGGATCGGCGTTCTCCAGTTTCTGGCTCCTGCGTGAGTGACTGTGATGGCCCAGGGGCGCGGCGGAAATCGAGGCCCCGACTTCGGGGCCTAATAGCGGCCGACGCCCGACATTGAGACAGTGGCGAGGGCCCCCCCAGAAAAGACCTGTCGTAGACAGGGCGCCCACGACCTCATCTCCTTATCCCGGCATTGCCTGGAGGAGTTCTCCGGTCCGACTGCGCCTGAGGTGGAGTATTGAACCGCGGGCCCTGGCGTGGACTTGCAGCCTACACTGTGGTGCTTGTGCAGCCTGCCGAATACTGTTGGAGCCGCTTAGAGGGATCGGCTGCTGCTCGTGGGCGCGGTCCGGTTCCGGGGAGCTGCGGGACCGACGGCAAGTAACCCAGCGGCCTGTTAGAAATAAATCCAAGCCTCCCAAAGGGTTCCAAGACATAGCGGAGAATACAAGAGCGTCGAAGCCATTGCCCTTGTGCGTTTCCCGGCTAGCCTCCCATGACGACGACAAACATGGCGACGGGGGCAGAGGTCCAAGGAGTAACCCTCAGGCACAACTGTCCAAATTCGCAAGGAACAAAAGCGGAGATAAAAGCGATTCACCGAGAGCGGACAAGGATGGCGCAGAGACGTCGTCCCCCCCGGCTAACGACGTCCTGGCGGCTATAGGGGGAATGCGCACCTCCATGGACTCAGTCACGGTGGAAGTTTCCCCACTCCGTGCTGACTTTAAACAGATGAATGAGAAAGTGAAGGAGCTCAAGGTGGTGACGGCGGCGCTACAGGAGGACACTTCCGAATTGCAACGTTAAATGTCCGACATGGAAAAAAAGCAGACTCGAATGGCGCAGCAGCTAGATGACTACGAAGGGAGGGCCCGCCAAAATAATATAAGAATCCTAGGTGTTCCGGACAAAACAAAAGGGCCGACTGTGGACCTTTATGTGGAGGACCTGATCACGAAACATCTAAAGCCCAAGGCGCTTTCCGCTTACTTTTCCATAGAACGAGCTCATAGGGTGCCAGGCGGGCGACCCAAGCCTGGGGCTCCACCACGACCCCTGATTGCCAGGGTTTTTAATTTTCGGGACAGGGATAGTATCTTACAAGCCTCTAGAACGGGCCCTCCGCTTAAGATCGACAACTATGAGGTATCCTTTTTCCCTGACTTTACGGCAAGGGTCCAGGCATAACGACGAAGTTTCCAAGCAGTTAAGCAGGAACTCCGCAGCAGAGACATCAAATATGCGATGCTTTTTCCGGCAAAATTGAGAGTTGAATGGGACGGTAAACCAGGGTTTTTCGACAACCTGGGAGTGGCTGGAGGGATGGACGAAGGTCGGCGACACGAATGGCACCCGCCGCAACAATGCAGAATGGAAGAACGGTAGAGGGCCCGACAGGACGACGATGGAGGCCGAGATGGGAGCAAGTGGCCTGACTGAGCAGGACTGAGGGACAACCACGGCCTACTGATGGACCGGTCCTTGCAGACATTCGCAAGTATTGGGCGGGGGGATATGTGTGGGGGAGGGGACCAGCGAGGGAGTAAATACATGAAGATGCACGCGGTTGAAGATTCCGGGTATGTACCGTGCCTGATTTATAACTTGTCTAGACATGTCATGATAATTTTCTAAGGGTTCTATCTTCGATTGCAGGCTGTATCTTAATGTTGACATTATAGACTGCCACAGGGCAGGGAGGCTCGCTTCACCTATCTACATTTAGCATGGTTGGGGGGCATATAGGCACTCTGCCATGTTGGGGGGTAGCCAGTTTGAGGTCCACAGGCAGGGGAACATGGAGGGGGGCGGAGGGGAGTAAGAGGGATGTTCCAAGGGAAATGAGGGGTGGTGGTATTGTTAGCTATGACAATGTACAAACTATGACCGTAATGACGGAGGGGGGGAGGGGTTGTTGAGTTTTGTTTATAGTGCAAGTTTTGGGCTGCATTTCAAGGTTCTGTCTGCTAAGATATATGCTGCGGAGATTGGTTCACAGGGATGTTTTGATTATGATGGAAGAGGCGGAGTTAGTGGGCACTGCAGCAGATGTTCGCGCCCCCCTTCTGGCCCCGGTGTCTTCTATGACCTTACTTACTTGGAATGTGCACGGGCTGGGGGATAAAATTAAACGGGGATTGGTACTGCAGTATGTACGCCGTACAGCCCCGGCATTGGTGATGCTTCAAGAGACGCACCTGGTGGGTTCGACCTGTAAAGCTTTGAACCACTGGGGGTACTTAATGGTAGTGCATTCAGAGTTTTCAACGGGCTCCAGAGGGGTGGGCATACTAATACGCAAACGCTTCCCTTTGATTGTGCAACAGGTCTGGAAAGACACTCTGGGTCAATTTGCTGCTGTCTCATGCCTATGGGAGCGGAGGAAATTTAATGTGGTGACAGTATATGTTCCGCCGGCCCTTCATGCTGTTGTGCTTCCCGCACTTAGTACATTTTTATTGACTCTGCCAGAAGGAGAGCTCATAATAAGGGGCAACTTTAACGCAGTTCTAAATTATGAGTTGGACTGCCACCCCTGCAGGACGCCAAGGACGGGTAAGTCCCGACTGGCTGGCTTTGTAGATGCCCTGGGCCTCACGGATGGGTGGAGGTTCAAACATCCTGGGGTTCGCGGGTACACTTTTTATTCAGGGGTTCACAATAGTCTTTCCCGCATTGATCCTTTCTGCTGACAGTTTACCCCACTTGCTGGAGACAATAATAGGCCCGCAAGGTATTTCCGATCACTCCCCGGTCACCATGACCTATACCTTCTATGTTAAAGCTCGAAGACGTATTTTTCCCATTTCCCCAGGCTATTTACAGAACCTGCAGATTAGAAAGGAACTGATTACAGTCACAAAGCACTACGTCTAAGAATATACAGAATCGGTACAATCACCAGGTGTCCTGTGGGAGGCGTACAAGACAGTGCTAAGAGGACAAGCTATAGCCTCGATAACTGGTCACAGGCGGGCGGCAAACGACGACCTGCAGGTGGTCGAGGCTGACCTGGCCGTGCTACAGTCACGACACGAGAACGACCCCACTGGGGAGGTCGCGCACCTACTACGCCTTAAACAAACAGAATTCACTGAATACCAGCAGGTACGGGTTAGACAACGGCTCTGACACATGCAGCACATTATTTATGAGGTAGGGGATAAGGCAGGGAGGCTCGTGGCCTGGTTGGATAGGAAGGAAAGGGCCCAGAGGACGATAGCGCAACTCCGCACCCCAGCGGGTGTCGTAGTCACCACCCCAACGGACAAAGTAGATGCCCTAGCTGACTATTATGAAAAAGTCTACACCCCCACCTCACACCTATCCACAGAGGAAGCGCAAACCTATATCAAAGACATAAAAATGCCTTCCTTGTCGGAAGACGAAGCCTCACTTCTAGAATCTGATTTCACGAGGTCCTTGCTGCGGTTCATTCTTTACAATCGGGCACAGCCCTGGATCCCAATGGGATCCCTTTAGAATTTTATAAGCGCGTATCTGACCTAACGGCACCGCATCTTCTAGAGATGTTTTCGGATAGCTTGAGTAAGGGGGAGTTACCGCGGGACCAGCGGACAGCTACAATAATAGCTATACCGAAACCCAGCAAACCCCGGACGTATGCACATCATGTCGCCCAATCTCCTTACTGAACGCGGAAGCAAAGATACTGGCAAAAATGATAGCCCACCGGCTGACCCCACATCTAGAGACGCTGATTCACCCGAACCAATCTGGGTTTATGCCGAACAGAAATAATGCTCTTAATCTGCGGTGATGGCACAGATGCCGAGTCTTCCGGAGCCGGCGGTGATCCGCTCACTGGACGCCCGAATGGCGTTCGACATGGTTGAGTGGCCATATCTATTTGCGGTTCTTCGCCATCTTGGTTTCGGACCCATGTTCTGTGCGTGGGTGAAGCTGCTTTATACTAAGCCTCTAGCGCATGTAGTGGCTAATGGCCATATCTCTAGGGATTTCCAACTCGGTCGAGGCACGCGTCAGGGGTGCCCCCTGTCGCCCCTGCTTTTTGCCCTGGTCCTTGAGCCACTGGCAGCAAGGATACGGTGGGACCCCATGATTAAAGGACTCAGCTGGACTGAGACGTGGGAGGACCGCATATCATTATATGCTGATGATATCCTTTTGTATTTGACCATGCCCAGACGCTCGATTATAGTGCTCCTTAACATCTGTGAAATCTTTGGGCGGGCCTCGGGGTATACTATCAACTGGTCCAAGTCTGTTCTAGTTGTCCTTAAAGGCCCCCCACCACAGCTTCCGACTGACTGTCAATTGGTGGTCACTGACTGGCCGTTTAAATATCTGGGGGTCTGGGTGACGCCTCACCAAGAGGCCTTCTTTCGCCATAATTTGGCGCCCCCGCTCGAACGTTTTCGTAGTGACGTACAACACTGGCATACCTTGCCACTGACCCTTCTGGTAAAGGCGGCGTTGTTTAAAATGATGACTCTATATGCTATGCTATATATCCTCGAGAATACGCCGTTTCTCGTGCCTCCTAAATATTTCAGGTCTATAGACGCACTGGTCTCGGGTCTCCTTTGGGGGGACAAACCAGCGTGCATTTCCCGACATAAACTGGTCAGGGGCTGGTTTGATGGAGGAATAGCACTCCCTGATATTCAACTATACTACTGGGCGGCCCTGCTGAAGATCATAAACCAGTGGCTGCACGCTCCGCAGACTTAGCCAGCGTTTAAGGCGGACAGGTATGACCTAGGTAGCGATTGTGTGCTGACCGCACTCTACGACAAAAAAAGTGCTGAGGCCTTGCTTGGCCCTACGGCCCATACAGTGAGATTGTGGTACTTGGCCTCGGCTTGCCTTAAATGTAGAGACACGCTAACGCAAATGACTCCACTCTGGTCATCAAGCCGACTAGGCCGTCTATGCAAAAGTAAACGCTTCGAGGCCTGGGACTTGATTGGTATCTCCACGGTGGGAGACCTCTGGAGGCGAGGTGCCATCCTTTCATTTGAACAACTTGTGGAACAATATGATGTAGCGGCCACGAAACGATTCTGATATTTACAAATTAGTCATGCCCTGAGGTCACTTGTCCAACCCGGCGATGAATTACCTGAGTCTACCCCATTAGAAGATAGGCTTCTGACGGTGCATATGCCCAAAAAAGCGATCTTGTTTGTTTATCGTAAGCTTGTCAATAACCTGCCTGACCCTACTCTGAAGCTACGGGCGGCCTGGACCACAGAGGTGGGAGAATTTGACGAATCGGATTGGCAGACTGCGCTCGCCTCGCCACGGGAGGTTGCCATTCCATCTAGGCTCCGATTTTAATACAATTGAAAATTCTACACCGTGTTTATTACACCAGGGTCACCTTTCATAAGATAAGGAAAGCCAAACATAAGTACTGTCTGCGGGGATGCGGAGAGGAGGGGACATTCTATCATACCATCTGGGAGTGCCCTCGGGTGGACAGCTTCTGGGCTAAGGTTATGCGAACTATATCACAGGTGGTGAAAGACTTATTGGTCCCGGAACTGCGATGCTGATTATTAAACGTTTGGGAGCCCAATGATCTCAATCACTCCATGCAGGACTGGGCCACACTGAGTATCATGTATGCTAAAAGAAATATAGCCAGGTTCTGGGGATCTCCTTTGGTGCCAGCGCTCAGGGAATGGTGTTCAGATTTGGATTCGGCGATGGTGGCTTAACGGACAGTATATCTGAACCGCAAATGTCCACGAAAATGGGTCAAGATCTGGGGGGCATGGAATGAATATAGAGGGTTCCTATGCGAGCCACCAAAGCTAGATAGCGACAACGACTCAGAGTAGAGTGAAGGGAAGTCAGGATCCGGGGAGGGGGGTGGGGCTGCCTGTTTGCCACAACTGTATTATCTACCTAAATGTATGCTGCATAAGATTCTCTGATTTGCCGCTCTCTCTGTACGCATGGAATGCTTTTTATATGCCCAATGATTGTTTTTTCATATTAATAAAATTGTTTAAATTTTTTTTTAAAAACTGCACACACAGGCTGAAATGGCATACCTGAGAGATGTTTGGAGGGCTACTTTAGTTGGTGGCACAACCGGTACTGTAGGCCCCCTAGGAGCATTTAATTTACAGGCCCTGGGCACATATAGTATCACCTTGCTAGGGACTTACAAGTAGATTCAATTAAGCCAATTAGGTGTAAACGAATTTTACAGTGGTCAAAGGTTAAAAAAGCAGGCCCAGAAAACAAGAGGGTCAAGGCAAAAAGTTTGGGGATGACCCTGCAGAAAGGGGCAAGCAAGTTCAGTAATATCTATAGTTATAAAATCTCTTCACACGTTTCAATAATATTGCAACCAAGGGGATGGTGTCAACATTTCATCCAGTTTATAATTGGTCAGGTCTCTTCAGGACCAATACTGTCTGCTTAATGCACCACATTCTGTCCCAGTACAGAGGCATGCAAAATGTATACAGCGCGCAGCTACTCCAAAGAGTGTCCCGGCACTAAACAGACATAACTGCACCTACAGCTAAGACCTATGCAGATTGTCGGAGAACCAAGTCTTTAGTTTTTTTCTTAAAGGCGGAGAGATCCCATATAGAGTGTAGCTCCCGAGGGAGTTAGTTCCAGGTGACTGGCCCCAAATAAGAAAAGGGTCTGCCGATCTGTTGCCATCCATATGTCAATACCACTTACAGGTCCCACGTTATTGATTGAATAAATCCCACCAACCACGCATCTTAATTCAATGTATTCTATCTCTCCCGCCGCCTTCAGTGTCAAGCCACATTGACATCACTAGCATTGGTTTTCTGCTTGTGCTTGGTTCCTTTGACTGGTCAGGCACCTCTTAATATTTAAAGTTTTGGCACTGCTCGTCCTCTGAAACCTGGTTCTGTTGTCACCATTTATACTAGTGAGTACCATTTGTTGTTGACAACTGTTATGTTATATTATGGACACTTATAGAGCGCATGGCTGCCCTGTCAACAGGGCGTCCCAGTGCTAAATCTGGCAAAACGGTAGGGCGAGGAGGCTAGTGGTTGGAGAAGAGCCACGTCTTGATCATTTTTCTGAAGGCCTAATGGCCTTGCATGCAGCTAGTGACAAGAGGGATTGAGTTCCAAAGGGTTGGGGCAAGTGCCTTCTGCTAATATTGAGAATACAAACTGAGCTTTCGCTGGTCCTGTTACGTTGATTGTCTTGGCACTGCCTTTCTGGTTCTTGGTTCCTTTGAATGCTGTGGCACCTGGTTATGCTGACTTCTGTTTCATTGGCTCTGCTTTGATATACAGTGTTGACAATTCGAATTCTGCTTTTTCTTCTTGCCTCTGGTTGTGCTGACAGCCCTGACACAGTTTTTTCTCTGGGTCCTGTTTCTAGTTCTTAGTTTCTCTGCTGCCTTATTGTCAGCTCTTGGTTTATTTTTTCATTTCTATGTTTACCTTCTAGGAACTGATTTGTTCTGGCACGCTGCTATGTTGACGCTGCTTTCACTTGTTTGTTCCCGGTTTCTGATCATGTTGACAACATTAACACACAAATTTCCCTGGTTATGTTGGCAGGCTTAGCACAGAGTTAGCTACGGGCCTCAATCATATCTATAGCTCTCTGTATCTGTTAGCTTTTTTTAGTTCTATTAATAGCTTTAGCATAGCTTTTCCTCTGGCACTATGTCCTGTTTACAGACGTGGCCCTGGTTCCACTCTGGTAATTGGTCATGTTTGCAGCTCTGTCATTGGTTTTTATGTCGTACCTGATTATGTGTACAGCCCTGGCACTGGGTTTCCATATGTTGCGGGTACTGTTTGCAGTCCAGTACACGGTTTTCCTCTATGCTATGTTTATGTTGACCGCCCTAGCAGCAGATTTTCTCTTACGCTCGGTTGTGTTTACAGACTAGGTACTGGTTTTCTTGTGTTGTTTGGCTATGCTAACTGTTAAGCACCTTGCTATGTATACAGCGTTGTTCCTGTGTTTCTACTAGAATCTAGTTCATTTGCCAGCCTTATCATATATTTTCATATAATACTCATTTTTTAATGTTTATTTCTGAGAGCCACAATTATATTGACACCTCTCCATTAGCTTGCTGCTTTAATTTGGTTCCTTTGATTGTAATGGTCCCTCATTATGTTTTTTTGGCACTACTTTTCCTCTGAAACCAGGTTATGATGTCATGCTTGATGCTAGTAATTCCCCTTCTTTGTTGACAGATAGCACAGGCACTGTGTTTTCTCTTGACCCGATTGTATTGACTGTCATAGCATTGCCTTTCTGGTTCTTGGTTCTTATGAATGCTATAGCACCTGGTATAGTTGTATTTTGTTTCTCCGGGTTCTCTTTGGCATAGGATGCTGACATTATTGGTTCTGTGTTTTTTATTGAGGCCCTGCTTATGTTGATACTGGGTTTTTTTTCGGGTGTCTGGTTGTGGCTCTTAGCTTTATCTTGTCCCTTGCTCACAGCTCTGGAATTACTTTGTCATGGTTATATTGACAGTCGTTGATCTGTTTATTCCTATCACCTTATTATGTTGATTTTGGGGGTGTCTGATCATGTTGCCAGCATGAGCAGTGATCTGTTTATGTAGACCGCCCTAGGACACTGTTTCCTGACACCTGGTTGCAGTGGTTGCTGGCATCTACTGGGAGGGGGGACTTGCAAGCAAGAGAGCGCAAATAAAATATAATTAAATAAATAAAAAGAAACACGTACTGAAACACACCGGACATATTCCTCTTCGGTCTTCATCTGCTCCCTTAACCTATCCTTGCGTGGCTCTCATGCCATGAGAGCAGTGCCCTGATTTGGAGGAAGTGGACTCACTCGGTGCTCCACCGTGCTCTGGATGCATGCACTTGCTCCTACCCAGCTGTCTTAAGATAGACAGATGGGTTAAAGCTGTTTAAAGTGCACATGTGTGGCTTGGTGTGGTGCAGCGGCCAGGGCAGCTGACTTCGGAGCACAGGGCTCACGGTTCGATCCCTGGCTCCGGTGGCAGCTCAGCTCAGCACCACAGCTCAGCACCATGTGACTCTGGGCAATTGCTCACTTAATTTCCACAACGGCCCCCAGCGCCTTGAGGACCCGTAAGGGTGAGTAGTTCGTGCTTTACGAATACAGATTTACATTTACATTGCTAGGCGGCTGGCCAAAAAGACATGCACACTTTAAACAGTGCATAGACAGCCCACCCTCGTCTCTGCTGCTGTCACTCAGCAGCAGCCCTGCCCCATCCTGAAGCTCTGTTTGGGCCAGGGGAGGAAAAATGAAATGGTAATGAATTACCATTTTATTTTTCATCCCTGGGACTCTGGGAGTAATTTAAGTGGGGCTACGCTCCTCCATTCCAACGGAGAAGCTGCCCCTGCCTCGCTGTAGTAACAGATTTGGCACTTGTTTTTATCAGTTACCAGATTATGTTGCCAGTCCTACTGATGGATTTTCTTTGGTACCTTGCCCTCTGTTACACCTGTCTTTACCATGTTAGAGGTTTTCTTCTAACATTTGGTTCTAATGATGAGCATGGAACTCTTTTTGTCTCTTATCCCTGGTTATGTTGAAAGCACTTGAGCAGTTTCTTCTTTCCTCCAACATTTTGTTATTCTGTTGAAGTGTGGAATTCCTGTAGCCCGACACCCAGACAATATTGTGTGGGGGTCAAGGACACAAGCCATCATGTTTATTTTGTTCTCTGGACATGTAGACCCAAGTCCCTGAAGCACGACCTCTTTGCCAGCCAGGTTATAGTGCTCACAGTATGTTTGTGGGAAAGAGGATTGTCTGCAGCTAAGGCAAGATCAGCATCCTGGCAAAAACAAAGGAAGGAGTATCCACTATGATTTTGAAGAACAGACGTATCTGGAGGATCGGTTCTTGGCAAAAAGAAGGAAATTCATCCTTTTGATAGAAACCCCTCACTCACCACCTAGTGGTGACATGCTTCATCATTGGGGTCCACCTTGGCGTCCTAGCGACACCAAGGTGTGCTACAACACCTGGACTACAGTGGAGCGGGTTGTGGCTGTAGGTGCAAAAAAATGTTAAAAATTGTCCTGGTTGTACTCAGAAAAAGTAATTTTATTTATAGAGCAACTGAACAATGTTTTAAAATTAATACTGGCGAGATCCTGGTAGGGAGGGTTACGACCCTGGGATCTCTATATGTGTTGAGTGGTCAACATGTTTCTACCATAAGGGCTATTGCCCGGTATTCGTCAGGACCAGAAAAAACAGGTGGACAGGGGGTGCGTGCTCCCTAAAAAGCACACCCGGCCTTGATCCCCTGTGTGCCTACTGGCAAAAATTGCCAGTGGTGAGTGCCGCTCAATAAAATAAGTGAGCTGGCGGGTTAAAACAAGAGACCTGTAAGGAGAGAAGAATGGATAAAGAACAATCAGGTATTGAGTGATAGACTTACTCTCCTGTAACGTCGTGCAGTCTCTCAGTGCAATAGATATCTAGTGCCAAATGGGATGGGTGGTTCTCCAGATATACGTAATACCGAGGTGAGGTGATACTAGTCAACATCTATGGCAAAGGGTGGGTGCACGCAAATTGCATGTAGTGCTAGCACGACCCAGGGGGGGTTGGGGTATTAGATGTAAAATACTAGTGCTACACGGAACAGGTCTGTCACGTGGTGCCTAGGCTACCCGCTGGATGCTAAATGCCAGGGCGGAACCTATTTCATTATAGTTGAAAGTAAGGTGAAGTGAATTAGGGCATAGATGTAACTCGGTAGTGCTATATACATTTGTCAGCAAACGACTCAAAACGTGTAAGTGAATAACATTAAATCAACAAACAGGAACAAACATACATGTAACACTGAAGGACACACTTAGGTTCAGAATGACTTGGGAATATGCTTACTCCAATATGAGCACTAGTATTTTACATCTAATACCCCAACCCCCCCTGGGTCGTGCTAGCACTACATGCAATTTGCGTGCACCCACCCTTTGCCATAGATGTTGACTAGTATCACCTCACCTCGGTATTACGTATATCTGGAGAACCACCCATCCCATTTGGCACTAGATATCTATTGCACTGAGAGACTGCACGACGTTACAGGAGAGTAAGTCTATCACTCAATACCTGATTGTTCTTTATCCATTCTTCTCTCCTTACAGGTCTCTTGTTTTAACCCGCCAGCTCACTTATTTTATTGAGCGGCACTCACCACTGGCAATTTTTGCCAGTAGGCACACAGGGGATCAAGGCCGGGTGTGCTTTTTAGGGAGCACGCACCCCCTGTCCACCTGTTTTTTCTGGTCCTGACGAATACCGGGCAATAGCCCTTATGGTAGAAACATGTTGACCACTCAACACATATAGAGATCCCAGGGTCGTAACCCTCCCTACCAGGATCTCGCCAGTATTAATTTTAAAACATTGTTCAGTTGCTCTATAAATAAAATTACTTTTTCTGAGTACAACCAGGACAATTTTTAACATTTTTTTGCACCTACAGCCACAACCCGCTCCACTGTAGTCCAGGTGTTGTAGCACACCTTGGTGTCGCTAGGACGCCAAGGTGGACCCCAATGATGAAGCATGTCACCACTAGGTGGTGAGTGAGGGGTTTCTATCAAAAGGATGAATTTCCTTCTTTTTGCCAAGAACCGATCCTCCAGATACGTCTGTTCTTCAAAATCATAGTGGATACTCCTTCCTTTGTTTTTGCCATATTTCCTCCTAGGGGAATAGGAGAAGTCTCTAGTTCACTTTTGGGTGAACGAACTCCCTTACTCTCTCCTCTGTTTGAAACAAGATCAGCATCCTCCCTGTATAAGATGTTCAAACTTGTATGTAAGGTTCATTAATGCAAAATCTTTATTATTGGGGTTAGCATTCTATGCAAATAAATTGAACTGTAAGCTCAGCTTGCAATAATGGCATTGGTTCCAATATGAAAATGTATGTATGCATGAATGTTTGTAAAGTTAATTTGTGGTTCTTTATAATGCTTCCACAATGCTCATTGGTTAAATGCAAATACATGCAGAAAATGGAAGCAAGTCTGGTCTTTGTCTTTTAAATGAAAAATCGTTCATAACGTATTGGGTACACGTGAAAAAATATATTGGGAGGCACATTATTAGTCACAAAAGTGCACCAGCTCGTCTGCAACCTTGAATGGGGGCAGATTTGCTACCTTTAGGAATTCACAAGAGTTTACAAGTGTAGGCCTGGAAACCCTACTCCTAGTAAACGTATGTGAATTCAAGTTTTTCCAATGAGCAAATATACATACATGCATGTATACATTTTTTCCCTAGTGAGAAACCGATGCTCCTTTCCCTACACCACAACGTTTTTTTGGGAGGAAGTGAGGTCGCTTTCCACTATGGTAAAGCTTTTATTCCTTCACTTACCAGAATGACCCACTATGGACACCCTTATTAGGAGTACATTTCTCACTTTTAAAATGTGGGAATTAGTTGGAGAGGAGTTGGCAAATAGTCATAACCGTGTTAGATTGTGGATTTGCACGAACTCAGTGTTATCCAGGTCCAGCTCCTGTGAGTAGATCTACTCCTCTCCAGCTTTTGCAGCTCTAGACCAGACGTGTGTGCAGCACTAGCTTTGAGAATCAAGACCATCACATTTTGACCAATAAGAGCTTGCAGAGTTCATCTAGTTGTGACATGTAAACCAGTCCTTATCGGAGCACTTGGTATATTCCCGTGTTTACGACGAACAGGGGAACTGAGGCCCACTGAAATAACGTGATTTGCCCGAAATTACACAATGTGGAGAAGGTCAGTCTGTAAGGAGTCTCGTTGATCCTCGGTTGCCAACTTACTCAAAGTAATGAACTTATGAAAAAAAAAAATAACAGAAAAAGCCCCAGGTCTTTTAAAAAAAAAAATGTATACCCCCTTAGTGTTACCCAAATCTCGCCGAGCTGCCTTAGCCTCATAGGTCTTTTATTAGAATAAATAGCTGTTTCTACTTCGTAACAATGGCAACTAGTTGCCCACCATGCTTCTAGCTTAGGTGTTTTATTATTGATCCAATCTCTTGCACTTTATAGCTGTGCAGAAACAATAGCCGTGAGAACAAAAGAGAGCGTGAATGGGTGGAATAGTTTCTGACATACCAAAAGATAATGTTCTATGCAGAAATTGAAACATCCCATTGGAAGAGCCTGGATAGACATTGTGAGATAGACGCCCAGATGGTTTGTAGAGATATACAATCAAACATATCTAAGTCATCTGCGTCGTCCATAAAACATCTGGGACATTTCGAAGCTTCCCTGATTGTCCACTTGTCCATGTACAGCAACGTCTAGTGAACTGAGTGAATGCTTAAAAGCAAATATGCCAGCACAATTCACAAGAAGTTTCCTCAGAAAATAAAGTAAGAAAGAGAGTAATGGTATGATTAGAACCATAATATATCCTGAAATCGACATAATTTAGAACCCTTGTATGTTCGGAGTCCGGAATAATCATAAAGGTGGCATCATCAAAGCCTTGCTAGAATCTAAATACTGACAAAAATGGCGTAATCAGTCTGTAATTACGAGTGTTTTGTTTTTTTTACAAATCTTTTTATTGGCAGTTTCAATAAAAACACGCACAAAACCAAACGGTGCACTAATAATTTACTTGATATCGACTTTATTGCAGAACAAAACCTTTCCGCCCCTTCCCGCCCCCCAACACAGCAGCAGCAATGCTCGACTTTTACGTCTTGGACAGCCATTCACCAAAGTTGATGGGGGGCTAGGTCATCACATTTGTTACCCCTATAGCTATTCCAGTGTCCCCAGACTTTGCCCATTTTTGGGGGTGTCTCTGGCTTTCATATACTGCCTTTTGCCAACATACACCAGTCCAGATCATGTTTCCAGTCCTCCAGCTGCGGCACTTGTTAGCTGCAGCCAACCCCTGGGTTATCCATACATGCCCCATATGGAGCAAATCTGTTTCCTCACAAATATTTAGGCAACACCACTTTGCTGAGGCGGTGAGGGACTCCGCCACACACCTCACTCAGACATCCAACCACCGCCCCCTAGAAGCACTGCAGTACTGGGCAGTCACAAACAATATGACAAAAAGTACTAGTGTGTCCATAACCTCGCCAGCAGCTGTCATTCAGTTCTCTACCCATCTCAACCAATGTGGTCTAAGCATAATAGGAGCGGTGGAGGATCGTTAACTGACCTTGGTGGAAACCTGTCCGTACAGCCACCTCTCTAGGGGACGCACACTCGTCGTCCTCCAAGTCATGGACCCAGGGCTCTTTCAGTTCCTTTAGGGCATCAGCCGCATTAGTGAGCAACTTTTTGTACGTCAGGGCCGTGGCTTTTTGAGGCATGTACTTCTCTAGTAGTCTGTCCTCTGGGGCGATAACTCCGAGAGCTCTGCTTCTGTTGGCAGTATCACCGTCCGGCGTGGCCAACTTGTATGTAGTGATATGTGTCAGAATGCGCCAATTAATAGTCACACTGCAGGTCTGCTAAGGGTATGACATCTCCCTGGGTCCACAAGTCTACCACTCAAGAGAGACCAATAAGTTCCCATTTGTCGAACCCTGGTAGCTTTAACAGTGTACCCAACTCTGCCTCATCCCAGAGGGGAGTGTCCCATGTGATCTTATATATCCAGTCCCGGGTTCTCGTGTTTGTGTGCCAGAGGCCAACCACAGTTGCTGTTGGTCAATGTTAGTGTGCCTTGGATTCCCATACAGAGCCCTTAGATGTCCCCCCGGCTGCATCGCCAACCTATCTATCTGCAAAGCCGATTCCTCCAGGGAGCAGAAGATCCAACCTTTGATGGTGATAAGTTGTTCCTCCCACTAGTATTTTTAAATATCTGGTAGGGCTATCCCCCAATCATACCATACCCTTGTAAGTATGTGTTGCACGATGCATGCCGGACCCCCATCCCAGAGCAATTTCTTGATCTCGCCCTCTATTTTCTTAAAATAAGTTATGTACAGGATATGACGTATTTTGCAGTACAAAGAAGAAATGGGGTAGGGACATCATCTTAGAAAAGAGAACCTCTGCCTTAGAGCGATTATGGCAGGAGCCTCCAATGCTGGACATCTCGCTTTAACCTCTCTAGTGGTGGCAAAAGGTTGTTACTGAAGAATAAATCTGGGTCCATAGTTACATAAAGTCTGAGATGGCGAAACCCATCAGTAGCTATTTCCGCTGCACTGTCGAGGGGCAGTCTTGGCATCCGTCCCTGTAAATTATATATTTGGGATTTTCGCCAGTTAATTGTGTATCCTGAGTAGTGGCTAAATATAGTAATGATCTGCAGTAACCTGTTCAGAGTATTTTTAGGATCTGTCACATAAAGCAGGCAATTGTTCGCATATAATGATATTTTATCCTCCCAGTGATCAGTCCACTGCAAACCACGGACCAGTGGATCCTGCCTGATACAGGATGACAAAGGCTCCAGCGCTTAATCAAACACTGTAATCACAGTTTTGATGTTTGATGTAATGAAATTGTGCCATAATTTACCACCTCTCTGCATGGTATCAAATGGCAAACTTGATGTTTTTTTAAACGGGCCCTGTAGATTTCTAAAGCATTTAATTCCTTCAATAATTAGATATTTTATAAAATGTTACTTCCCTGTGTTGCTGTTTCTGGCACAGTTTTTCCCTGGTGCCCTGGCAGTGTATTTTTTCTTTGATAAATATGCGGGCCTGGTAGGGGTTTCCTCTAACCTCTAGTTGTCTTAAAATGCCGTACATTGGTTTTGGCAGTTCCTTCTCACTTGCTTCAGGGTCTCTTGGTACAGTGTTTCAGATCTCTTGAGAGGCTTAGCGTATTCCAGAACCTTCTGGTCCAGGTTCCTGATGTGGTCTTAGGCTCTATCCCGGACTGCCTAAAAGTAGGACAAGTAACCCCCACTTTAATGAAACCCATTGCAGACTGCTCTGACTCTAATAAACTTCTGACCCATCTCCAACATCCCTACTCTGGCAAAGCCCTTAGAAAAAATGTGTTCAGAGCCAACTCTGCAATCACATAGACAACTTTCAACTCCTTGATCAACACTAATCAGGTTTCTGTCAAGATCATAGCACTGAATCAGGACTTACTCATATCGTGGATGACATTCTAAAAATGCTGGATCCTAATGAATCCTTCCTTCTGATACTGCTTGATTTATCGGCTGCCTTTGACCCCGTCAAACATGATCAGCTCATCCTTTGTTCCAGTAAGTTCAGTAGATTATCAGGGGTCATATTACAATGGTTCTCTTCATTCCTCCAAAACAGATCCCTAAGAGTCCCAATGAATCAATCACTGCCTAAGCCCCACACGATCACTCTTTGGCGTTCCTCAAGGGTCTGCGCTCTCACTGATTCTCTTCAACTTATTCCTGGAACCACTGGCAAACCACCTAAAATCTACTAACATCAATTAGTATATGTACGCTGATGACACTCAGCTGCATCTCAAAATCGCCTCCCCAGAGGACATTATATCCCTCAATCCCATCTAATAAAATACACACCTCTGGCTCACGGATAACCATGTCAAACTCAACGCTGCTAAAACCCAATTTCTTCTCATCGCCCCGCCGTCAGCCATTAACTGCTCGCCCCACATCATAGACTCTGCTAGATCCTTGTATAGTACATTAAACAAACACCTAAATATGCAGGATCACATTAGCGCAGCCACCAAAGGAGCGAACTACCAGTTGAGCATCCTGTGGAAACTTAAACCCTACCTTCCACACGAAGACCTAAAACAAGCAGTGCAAGCTCTTGTATTGCCCAGACTGGATTATGGTAGTGCCACACTATGTGGCTTACCTAGATGTCAACTGGCCCCTTCTAAGAGCTTCCCTCAACGCGCCATCAAGACTTGTCTTCCGAAGTATTGGACCTTGAGAAAGCCTTTGATTCAGTGGAATGGCCATACCTCAGGGCAGTGCTGGAGAAATTCAACCTGGGAGACGCGTACGTCGACATGGTTGGATTGCTGTATCAGAGGCCCACTGTACGGGTACGTATGGGCAAGCTGCTTTCGGATGCAGTGGGAGTGCGAAGAGGAACTAGACAGGGATGCCCCCTATCACCGCTCCTTTTTTCCTTGGCCGTATAGCCCCTCGCGGCGTTATTACGGACGCAAGGAGAGGACTGGGGGATCCCATTGGCGAACGGCTTTCATGTGGTCTCGCTTTATGCTGATGACCTGCTCCTGTATGTGCGTGACCTCACTTGTGTGCCACATTCCTTATCAGATATCTTTCAGACTTTTGAGGACATGTCAGGACTAAGGGTCAACTGGGCCAAGTCAGGCGTATACTCATTCAGCCCTGACACACAGGAGTGCGACATCCGCATCAATGGTGCGAGGCTCGCCTGGTATCCCACTACGTTTAAATATCTCGGGATGCACATCTACAGAAACCCGTCTGACATAATGGAGGGACGCGCGCAATCTCTTCGCTACGTACACAGATGGCTTTCTGGAGGACCCTGCCCCTGAATGTGCCTAGCCGGATAGCGTTATCCAAGATGATAGTACTGCCAAGATTGTTATACCACTTTGCCAATATTCCATTATACGTCCCTGCCCGAATATTCCGCGACTTAGACACTATGATCCGGAACGTCATTTGGAACACTGGGAGGCCCCGTTTTGCGTTGACAAAACTCTACGCGCCCACTGAGGCTGGAGGGTTGGCAGTCCCCAATTTACAACTATATTATCTGGCAGCACAGCTGCAGTGGGTGTCATGCTGGCTGGGTGGGAGGAATCTGGATGACAGCGCCACGGACGCCACTGTATGGAGCCACTCACACATCTGCACATTGTTTCACCCCCTGACCAAGGGACCCCGCCTGTTACCAATACATGTAGCGGTGGCTCGCAGGTGCGTCCTGAAATTGACCCGAGAGGTGAAGCCTTATGCTCCGGCGCTCCCCCTGCTGGGCACCCCCAGGCGGGGTGGAGTGGCAACACCGGCTATGCTGGAGAAATGGATGGAGGCTGGTGTGGAAACAATAGGAGATCTTTATGTAGATGGAACCCTGCTTTCTTTTGGAGAACTAACTGGTAGCACGGGCCTACCGGCCGGACAATTTCTCCTACATGCATCGATATTGCGCACGTACATGGACTCCTGGGGTGACCTACATGAGGAATTACAAATGCATCATCTCATACAGTACTTACATGTCATGGGTAACGGCTCCCATATTATCCACTGGCTAGCACAGGCCCTTCTCGTACACACACACAGCGCTCCACACAGCCATTACGAGTTAAATGGGAGACATCCCGAGGGAGGGGATGGACAGACAATGAGTGGGCGATGGTGTTGGCTAGCCCTGTAAACATCCCACGTAACTCCCATTTTAAAATTATACAGTTTTATATCCTACATCAAGCATATCTGTCGCCGGATAAGATTAACAAGTATTTCTCAATTACCACTGCTAGCTGCCCCCGATGTACTTTGGTTGGTGCGGACATTTTACATATGCTTTGGAACTGCCCCACTCTTGCCGCATATTGGGATGAGGTGACGACCCTATTGACACGAACCACTGGCGCGGGTTTACCACATACATGGGAGGCCTGCATCCTGGGGTTGTATAAGAGAATTAAATTGAATAAAGTGCGGGCTAGATTCTGGGACCTAGGACTCATCACTGCCAAGCGCATGCTCACCAAGCATTGGAAAAAGGGTGAACCCCCACTCGCTAAATACTGGTGCACCTCCTTCACTAACTGGGCGAGAGCTGAAAGTGTCACACTGCACCGAGAGGAAACAGCGTGTTTAAGGAAGTTTCCAATTGCGCAACTCTGGGATGATACACTGAGATCCTTCCAACAGGCAAGCTTGGATCGAGGACTCACTTAGGGGGTACCGCGCTGGGAGCGGCGTATACCTATGAGATGAGACACTGCGGTACAGCTAGGCAGTGTTATCTCCCTGACACCTGTGTGCCACTGGAGTTAACACCTCGGCACCTCCTAGATATTGATAGATCAGCCTCCCCCCGTCAAATTGAGTGCCGCTTACAACATACTCTTGTCATATTGATCTTGGACCCGGGCACTCGCCTTCACAACTGCACACTGACCCGCCTCACGACACTACAATCCTATTGACACAACCTATTCCCCCCCCCTTTTTTATTTCTGCCCCCCTCAGCAATCACATCGTGGTGCTAGAGACCATATCTCTTTCCCCTGTTTAGCCCTGTTTGACTTTTTTGTCCCCAATGGTTTTGTTTGGAAGTTACAGTGGTGGATTCCACTGCCATATTTGATCAAATATTGGATATGTTGCATTGGTGGACGGTATACATCCGACATTCGGTACTCCTGATTACACACCACATCTGGTGCTACCACGCGCTGTATATCAGGAATTATGTGAACACAAAACAGAGCCACTAGAACATGCCACCTCCCACTAAACCTTGCCCCACAACATCCTAAGAATGCATTGCTCTGCATACTGAGTGTCATCACGTCCATTGCTGCTATATTACCTATCTATGTTGTCCTAGCATTTCTGCTGCACAAACTGGTATACACAAAGACTGTTTTGATGAGCGCTGTCATTGTACTATCTTACTGTACCATTATTATGCAATGTATGTGACTTGTTCCCTTTTTTTGGCACTGCATATCTGTGTATTGACAGATTGACTGTATAAACCAATAAAATATATTTTAAAAAAAATATATATATCAAGACTTGTCCTCCGAACTAAAAGAAACGCACTCTGCCCTAAAACCCTTTAACTGGCTACCGTACGAAGCAAGCATCCAACTGAAAATTGCTTGCATGACGCATAAAGCATTACACTTCAATACCCCCAGTTACCTGGCTCAAAAAGCGAGAAAAATCAGGTGGCAGCAGATCCTCTCGATGGGTGCACACCTTGGTTCTGAAACCCCAATGAACCCACAAAAAGACAACGGTTGCCAGAGCATTCTCGGTTATTGCACGTAGGTTATGGTACTTTCTACCACCGGAGGTTCGCCTAAACTACTCTACCGCCTCCTTAAAAAAAGAAGCAAAATATTTTCTGCTGGCTAAGTTTTTACACTAATACAATATATTAGTGACAATGAAAATGTATACTTACCAACCTTTTATGATGATTGATCATCCTATTACTGACTTTAATTGAGACCAAACCTTTTTATCCTATTTTACTTTCTTATATATTTAGCTCTCACGCATGTTTTTTTTGTTACCAGTCCAATTGTTACTCTACTTCTTGTCATGCAAAGCGCTCTGATATCCACTAGGGTCAAGTTTGAGCTATACAAAACGTTTTAAATAAATAAATTGGGAAGTTGCTACCAGGACAAAAGTCGTAAAAAAAGAAGTGGGAGGACGCTGTCACCGGAAGTGACGTCACGGCCGGAAGTGACGTCACGGAAGGTGCCGAGCTCCTCGTCCTTGAGAGGCCAAAGAGTGAAGTTCAGCTGTTTGGCAGGTGGGACGGCGTCCCGCCGGTAAAATAAGTGGGGGGGACGCAGTCCACCCACGTGGTACCCCGACTCGAGCCCTGGTTGCTACCATGTATAGGTGTTCCCTGTGTGAGAATGCACCTCTGCCTGCACTGTGCTGGCTGAGTCTGCTTTTAAGTCTCCAGACAAAGCCCAGTAAAGGGTGGTTGCAGGGTCCTGAGCACTTGTGATGTACACATTGTGAGTGGACTGATCTGAACGCTTGCTTGTGTGCAGAATACGGACACTGGCCTTGCAGTGCCACTGTAGACCGAGCCTGGACTTGGATATTCATTGGAGTATGTGGGCTTCCTAATAACAGTATTCCATAAAGTGCCCTGTGACTGAGGCCTCTGGTGTTTGTAACATTGGTAAATCTTGGATGACCTCCAGGACTCGATATTCAGAGGGTCTGTGAGCCAACACTCAGGGACTTAGGGTCCAGGACTGCACCTTCTCAGGACATGGATGTGCGCAACAGAAGCTCTTTAGCCAAGCACTGGTACAGAGGATCTGCGACAGCGCGCCTCATTGTGGGAGAGATCAGAGTCTGTAATGCAACACTAGGGACTGGAGAGCAAGGACCACCATTGTTGGGAGTATGGAAGATATCGGAGACCTATCTTCCAAGCTTTTTCCCGTCAGAACGGTCTCCCCAGTGATGGGTCCCGGGAGGGTCTGTGACCCTGAGTGTCGAGAGCCTCATCCATGGAGGCTGTTAAATGTACCTGTCCCAGCACTGCGAATGAATGTCGGCTTGTATCTAATATTCGGGCAGTCTGAGCATTCTAATGTTGGAATTGAAGGAAACGTGACACTGAGCGAGTCCCAGGCAACTCTTTATTCCATTAGGAACCCGACTCTAGGGCCCCATCCCTCGCGTTTGGATGCAGATCTCCTCCAGTGCACACACCTTCGGATCTAGAACGTGTTCAAGTTTGAGAGGCAGAAGTCACGAACATCCTGGGCTTACCAAAGTTTTCTCGAAACACTGGTTTCTATTGTTTCTGCTTTGTTATGATCCTTTTTTATGAATTTGTAGATGTTATTTGGTTCTGTGGGAGTCTTTGAACATGCTGTAGCCAGCTTAGTTGGGGTCGTGGGGCAAGTAACATCATAGACCTGGTAAGAGCGGCTCTGCTGTCTGTCGAGTGCAGGAACATCGGAAGGCTGCACTTAACAAGTATGTTTCTTAATATAACGACCCTTTGCTAAGGCTCTTTATTTATCAAGAGTGTCACATTAAAGTAAATATAGTTTGCTGTCGAACGCTCACAGGGCCGCTTGGGACCCCTGTTGGAAGTGCTTCTAATTTACATCTGAGCAGCTGCAGCTCACAGGGGCCAAGGGTTTGCTCAAGATCACATTGGGTGTCTGCATTGAAAGAGCATTAGAAATCCCAAATCACGCACTGACGTCACTTGGCCACATCCCCTCTCCTCAGAGCACCTGCCTGGACCCAGTTTCAAACTGGGTCAAGGCCTTATTCTCTGGTGGGTGGAGGCGAGCAGTGTCAAGGGCAACCCAGTCCAACACCCAGCAATGGGCAGTCCGCCCAGGAGACGCATGACGTTCACTGTCTGCAGGGATCTTTTCTTGTTTTTGGTATCTCTCTTAGCCTGGTTTTACCTAACCTGTTTCCCAAAGGAGTGGCTGACATTTCTCAGCTTGGCGACAGTCAGGCGGTGAGTAACCTCTCTGCTAAGGTTACTGCAGCGCGTTACTTAATGAACGTCAAGGATAGATCTTGAATGAAACCCCAAACAAACTCGAGGACATGCCTGACGGTGGCTGGACCCACACAACTGTTTATCTCAACTGGGCTCTATGGCCTTTTGCTGGCAGCGGCTTCCTATTGGCCTTTAGAGGTGCAGAGTCATATCTGGTCTGTACCCAATCAGGTCCTTATAGAGCCAAGCTCGTATTGCCCTTGTGGGCCGGAGAGTCATAGAGCCCTTTACTGAAGGCTGGTCGGCATGGCCTCATGCCAGAGCCTGGAATGTTTAGTTATCTTCCACATCTGATGGCCTACAGTCTTTAGCAGAAGTTTTTCTTTCATGCCCTTGACTAGAACTTAGCCCTCAATGTTCTCTTCTGCAGCTGACCTCATAGCAATATATACTGGGTATGGATCCATACAGGCTCTGAGCCCATATAGATTTTCAGACAGCAATGTTCATCATGTCTTTTCCTTATGAGAGCAGGGATCAAGCATTTGGACCTTCTCAGAGCTTAACTCATCGTTTCTCTACCAGGTCTGGGCTCACACAGCCGTGTACTGGAACTTGGCCTGTATGGTTGCCTGCCAGAGCGGAGTCCACATGACCCTGTACTGGAGGCATGCTTGTAGGGGCTCTTACCAAAATTGGTTATTGTGGTCATGTACCATAATTTGGCCCAAAGTCTGTTTAATGGAATGGGACCAGCACTGCTGTTAATCATAACCCCACCGTTGGTGTCCTTTACAGGAGCTCGGTCTCCTTAGGACAGTATGGCCGAAGAACTTATATAGGCATCAAAGCTCTTACCCTATCTATGAGAGCCATTGGCTAAGGGTAATGTATGCAATCGCGGGTATACTGCAGAATGCTACTTGGCAAAGTCCAGGTTCCTCTTGGATTTCCAAGACTAAGGGTGGTCTTCCAGGGTCACCCAAGCGGGTGGCCTATGTAGATGGTTGATTAAAAACAAGTGTCCCTCTCTTGCTTCGCAGCAGTTAAACATAGCCTTCTAAGAGGCATTAACCAGTAATTAGGTTGCCTGGCGGACCCGAGGGCAGGACCGCTCCTAGAACAAGTTCTGAGGAACTAGAGGAACGGGCCAAGCAGGTGTCATATTTATAGTTTGACTGTTAGCCATGTGATGTGCAGGAGTTTCACTGCAGCACAAAAATAAACACTCCTTTTTTTCCTGTAGTGTTATAACAACGCGAACCGTAGAAATCGAGCCCACTCTCTGCCTTGATTATCGCTTGCTCTTCGATTCAGTTAGGGGATCGTTTGTCCTGGCCTCTTCTTGTATCTGGGCAACCATAAGGGGGCAAGAGATGGAGCTTAATTTTCTAGAACAAACATTTGGTTTATCTGAGACTGCACATCACATGCCACAACCATTCAGTCCATCCCTCCGTAACTCTCCTCCGCTCATATTCGGTGCCTAAATTTGCGTGCATGTTCTACCCATACCATTGTCTTTCTTCATAGAGTACATGTCGATGCAAGATTCTGAAAGTTGTACACGCAGCATGTAACCCTTCTAGAATTCTAGTATATACAGCACTCCACTGCCGCCCCACTTATGGACTAGACTAGCACTATATGAATACCCCAATAAAAATTAATCTTCTGCGACCATGGCTTCAGAATGTTGCGTTAATCAAAACCTTCTATGGTCCCCTACAACACCCTGACACGTGAGGCTTGAAAATTGATCACACGCCAGTCCATCTTATGGCAGCCGTTTACTTTCTGACTTTAAAATGGATTGTTCCTGGGATGTGACCAGACAAGCTTCATGGCATTCATCTTTTTCTGCATATTCCGTAGAGCTGGCAACATTGCATCAGTCTTACATGGCAAAGTAGGAGGAGGCCTGGACCAAAAGCAATAGTATGTTCTGATCTGTATTCTTCATATGGAAGATTTACGGGAGAATCTAGAAAACATCAAAAGGGCACCTAAATTAATTGTCACCCTCGTGGTACTCTACCACCCCCCCCACCCTATGCCGTCTTTTCCTTCAGCTTTCATTGATCAACTCACCAACATTGCTACCTCCTCCCCCCGTACTGTCATCATTGGTGACTTTAATTATTGGTTTCAGCACGAGGACGCTGGCCCGCATGCTTCCGAATTGTTCGAGGGTCTTTCGAGCCTGAATTTTATTCAACTGGTCAGGTCGGCCACCCATAAGGGCGGCCACATCCTCGATCATATCTGGATCCATGGGGTCAAGTCCTCCCACCCACTAATAACACCTTGTGTGTGGTCGGATCATTTTATGATCGACACCACAATATCGGCGGTTGGCCAGATTAGGGTACCCCCGCGGGAGGGCGGCATGGCTCGCAAGTGGAAGGCTGTCGATTCCCCCAAACTGCTAGCCCACCTGTCTCAAACCTGTCCCTTGCTACCTAATGACACTGGCACTGATAAGCTCTACGGGTCGGTAGCAGACTGGCTTACGACAGCCAGCGACATCTTTGCCCCTCTAACCAAGTTCCCCTAATCCCGGCATAGCAATTCCCACAAATGGTTTACCCCTCATCTCAAATCCCTCCACCTGGAACTCCGCCAACTCGAGCGCAAGTGGAGGAGAGATTACCACCCCCTAAGTAGAGATGCCTATGTGGCCGCCCGCAATAGGTACAAACTTGCCATTCTTACAGCAAAAAAAACGTATGTATCAGGAAAAATTTTATCGGCCCCATGTCAATCCAAAGAAATCTTCAAAGTCCTCAATGAATTTATCTCCGACCCTAGGACGCTCCCCACCCAGGTTGCCACACAGGAAGCATGTAATGCTCTTAGCACCTATTTTTTCGAAAAAATTGTATTGATCAAGGACACCATCCCAGTTACTTCTCCTGGCGCTGGTTCTGTTTCCCCCCCCCACAACTCTTTTTCATTTACACAATTCCCTCTCTTAGACCCCACTTCTCTGGCCACTCTTGCCACCCGCATCAAGTCTGGATCCCCAGACGATTGTTGTCCCCCGTCCATACTCCGGGCTATCTGCCACTCTTTACCCAACTGTATTCTCACTCTGTTAAATTCTTCTCTCTCTTCTGGCACGGTGCCTGGCTCCTTCAAGGAAGCCGTTCTGGTCCCCCTCTTGAAGAAGCCAGGGGCGGATCCCGCCGTTCCAGCAAATTACCGTCCTATCTCCCTCTTACCTTTCTTTTCTAAAATCCTGGAGGCCCACGTCACCACCTGTCTCTCACAGTTTATCGAGAGTTCCAACTTCCTCGAGGCCAACCAGGCTGGCTTCAGACCCGGCCACTCTACGGAGACTGTGATCCTGGCGGTGCTGGATGCCTTGAGAGACGGGGTTGACAAGGGTACCCCCCAGGCCCTGGTATTACTAGATCTGTCTGCCGCCTTCGACACGGTGGACCATAACATCCTTTTCCACCGTGTCGAGCAGGCTGGCATCCAGGGCCTGGCGCTGGACTGGGTCAAATCCTTTTTGACCGGCAGGTCTCAGACCCTCAGCCTGGGTACCTTCAGGGCTCCCAGGGAGCACTCGCCCTGCGGGGTCCCCCAGGGCTCTTCTCTATCCCCTCTTCTTTTCAATCTTTATCTTCGCCCCCTTCTTTTTTCCTTGAGGCAGTGGGACGTTACCGTGTTTAATTACGCGGACGACCTGCAACTCCTCTTTTCTCTTAACTCCCCTTCTGCTATTCCCAATTTTCAGGCAGTCATGTCCCACATCCTCCAGTGGATGGGCCACAACCAGCTAAAATTGAACCCCGGGAAGACGGAGCTCCTCCTTCCCGGTAGGAGCGCCACCTCCTGGGGGCCACAATTCTGGCCGGCGGAACTTGGTCCCTCTCCCACCCCCGTGGCCTCGGTGAAGAGCCTAGGGGTCACAATTGACTCCGGTTTATCCCTTGGGCCACAGGTGGGGACGGTGGTCTCGTCCTGTATCTACCAGCTGCGCAGGATCAGGAAAGTGGCATCCCTCTTTACACCCGATGCCCTCCTGCAGGTCATCATGGCTCTCGTCCTCTCCCGCTTAGATTTTTCTAACGCAATCTACCACGGTCTGCCTAAAACATCGGTAGCTAGACTGCAAGTGGTGCAAAATCAAGCGGCGAGACTGGCCCTAGGGATCCCGAAGTGGCAATCCGCCAGGCCCCTCCTTGCCAAACTCCATTGGCTCCCCGTTACCGCAAGGTCGGCCTTCAAGATCGGCTGCCTTATTTTCAAATCGCTAACCGGGCCTTGTCCCGCCTTTGTGAAATCTCTGATCAGACCCTACTGCCCGCCCCGGAATTTGAGATCCTCCCATCTTCACCTTCTGACCGTCCCTTCTTACAAGCTTTGTAGATCCGGAGGCCGGAGATTTGCACACCTGGCCCCCAAGCTTTGGAACTCTTTTCCCTCTTCTCTTAAAGCCTCTAACTCTCTGACTCTTTTCCGTAAGTCTCTAAAAACCTGGCTCTTCCCTCAATCTGGTTAGTCCCTCTGTACCCTCTATGTCCATCCAGCGCCAGGAAACCCATGGTGTCAGTGCGCTCTATAAGCACCCCTTACAATACAATACAATACAATCAGTGGATGACCGGCGCCAAAAGATGGAAAGGATAATAAAAACAACGTCAAAGATATCCTGATTTGGAGATGTTGGCCTGGAAGAAGGCGACCAGACATGCACCATAAGACAGTAGTGAGTCTACCTAGTGGTGGAACCAGTAAGATAGAAGACTCTTGGGACTGTTAAGGAAGAGCTTTATGCAAGAATTGCAGAATACAGTGCTGAGATTTGATGCTCGGATATCTGTGTTGTACATGGCACAGTTAAAGGTCTTGGAGTATATTTTTCTCGGGCTGATGGTTGAGAAAGCTGAGGAAGCTTCTATAGATTGTCATCACACCGAGTATTAGAAGTCACCAATCCAGAGCCCACAAAGTCAAATCTGAGTCTCTCTGAAGGGGAATAGTACACCGTAATGTCCTCAACAGTTTGGTAATTGGGAGAAAACCCATACTCTCCAACTCCCACCTCCTGTGAAGCTTCTGCAAGTGCAACATCGAAATCCATGTGCTTTCAATATTGTGGTTTTCCTTTGTTTAGAGCTAACTATTTCAAGAGAATATCAAAGTATTGTTTCTGCTACCTCCTATAGGCTGGAATCACCAGCTTTAGGTTGTATAGTTCCCTCCAACTTTATTTGGCCTGGCATCCCTGACTTAAGAATGGATTTTGACTTTCTATGATCCAGGCCTCTTGCTGGGCATCTCTTGCTGTAGGATAGATCATTCCTCGTGACATGGTAGTCCTGCCCTAAAGTCTAGAATCTTTAAATGTAGGTTATTTGTGACTTCTCTTGGGTGATAGTATCTGCGACAGAATCTCTTGTCAGCCCTTGGTGTAGCTTTTGAAAGGCAATATGGGTCCTGTGAAAGACAGTACATGTTAATGTTACAGTTACTTTCCAATATGTCCTCTCTGAAGACTTTTGGGAAAGACAAGTGTTTTTCTGGCTGGTACTGGATATATTGGGGAATGCTCTCTTAAAGTTGTCTCACTCCATTTTGTGTAAAATATTCAGAGCTAACTTTGTCCGTTTCTCCAGGAAAAAACATCAGAGCCCCCGTGAGTCAGCATATTTTTTGGGAAAGCAGAAAGCATTGTACGTAGGGCACGTAAGCGACACCTGGCCACACAAATGATATAAGTGTTGGTAAAACCGGAACAGTGTTCACAAACAAAAGCGAAGGAAGGTTTAAGACTTTTACCCCCAGGCCCTGTTCCCTCTCACCCTCCCCCCAAAGTAGCATTTGCAAGATGCAGTGGCACAGGTCTTGGTGATGCTTACTGCACTGTTTGCATGGGATTTAGTATCTTAAATGTCCTAATGAAGACTAAGGTGTTTATTTTGGGATGGTGTGCAGGTGTGTAGTGTGCCATATCCTGTGAATATGATGCCCCTATTGTTCGCTTCCACATTGATGTAGTAAGAGATTGTAAATCAATAGGGTGCAGAAGCATTTGTTGTCTGTGATCAGAGTTTGACATACATGTCTGCAGTGCCTTAAATTTTATCAGGACCAATTGCTGACTGAGGAAAAACCTGAGTGTCCTTAGGATCCTGGCCGGCGTTGTTGTCTCACTAGATGCAGTTGTGATGTCAAATTAACGCTTACTAGAGAGAGAGCATAACAGTTGACATTCAGCTAGTGATGTTTGACCAGCCTCAGATTGATGGAGTGTAGACTGGAGGGCCTGTTCTTGTGTGTCTGTAAAACACATCAGTCTTCTCTACTGAAAGGGCAATAAATTCTCCTAAGAATGTATGTGGAGAAATAATTGATCTGTTGGGGCAACTAGGGCAACAGTGAATTGACAATGGCCTTTATTATCAATTCCCATTAAAGGATTTAATTGTTATTTAGAGACATTTACATTGCAGGTTTCACATGAGGAGGATTGTGGTGTAGTGGTCCATCCTTCATAGTCTGAGATTCCTAAGCTTGCCTGACATAGTTGTGGCAAGAAGTGTGCACTGTTGAGTGAAGACCTGGCTGTTTAAGGCAGACTTGGTCCTCATTGTTCAAACTTTTTCGGGGCCTCTGCTCCTTTGGCTTTGACGGGTGCCTCTGCTCCTTTGGCTTTGACGGGGGCCTCTGCTCCTTTGGCTTTGACGGGGGCCTCTGCTCCTTTGGCTTTGACGGGGGCCTCTGCTCCTTTGGCTTTGACGGGGCCCTCTGCTCCTTTGGCTTTGACGGGGCCCTCTGCTCCTTTGGCTTTGACGGGGCCCTCTGCTCCTTTGGCTTTGACGGGGCCCTCTGCTCCTTTGGCTTTGACGGGGCCCTCTGCTCCTTTGGCTTTGACGGG
The DNA here is from genome assembly GCF_964261635.1 of Lissotriton helveticus. NCBI lineage: Eukaryota > Metazoa > Chordata > Amphibia > Caudata > Salamandridae > Lissotriton > Lissotriton helveticus. Next base: position 1,376,461,937 of record NC_136065.1, on the reverse strand, counting down.
GCCCTCTGCTCCTTTGGCTTTGACGGGGCCCTCTGCTCCTTTGGCTTTGACGGGGCCCTCTGCTCCTTTGGCTTTGACGGGGCCCTCTGCTCCTTTGGCTTTGACGGGGCCCTCTGCTCCTTTGGCTTTCACGGGGCCCTCTGCTCCTTTGGCTTTCACGGGGCCCTCTGCTCCTTTGGCTTTGACGGGGCCCTCTGCTCCTTTGGCTTTGACGGGGCCCTCTGCTCCTTTGGCTTTGACGGGGCCCTCTGCTCCTTTGGCTTTGACGGGGCCCTCTGCTCCTTTGGCTTTGACGGGGCCCTCTGCTCCTTTGGCTTTGACGGGGCCCTCTGCTCCTTTGGCTTTGACGGGGCCCTCTGCTCCTTTGGCTTTGACGGGGCCCTCTGCTCCTTTGGCTTTGACGGGGCCCTCTGCTCCTTTGGCTTTGACGGGGCCCTCTGCTCCTTTGGCTTTGACGGGGCCCTCTGCTCCTTTGGCTTTGACGGGGCCCTCTGCTCCTTTGGCTTTGACGGGGCCCTCTGCTCCTTTGGCTTTGACGGGGCCCTCTGCTCCTTTGGCTTTGACGGGGCCCTCTGCTCCTTTGGCTTTGACGGGGCCCTCTGCTCCTTTGGCTTTGACGGGGCCCTCTGCTCCTTTGGCTTTGACGGGGGCCTCTGCTCCTTTGGCTTTGACGGGGGCCTCTGCTCCTTTGGCTTTGACGAGGGCCTCTGCTCCTTTGGCCTGGACGAGGGCCTCTGCTCCTTGGGCCTGGACGAGGGCCTCTGCTCCTTGGGCCTGGACGAGGGCCTCTGCTCCTTGGGCCTGGACGAGGGCCTCTGCTCCTTGGGCCTGGACGAGGGCCTCTGCTCCTTGGGCCTGGACGAGGGCCTCTGCTCCTTGGGCCTGGACGAGGGCCTCTGCTCCTTGGGCCTGGACGAGGGCCTCTGCTCCTTGGGCCTGGACGAGGGCCTCTGCTCCTTGGGCCTGGACGAGGGCCTCTGCTCCTTGGGCCTGGACGAGGGCCTCTGCTCCTTGGGCCTGGACGAGGGCCTCCGCTCCTTGGGCCTGGACGAGGGCCTCTGCTCCTTGGGCCTGGACGGGGGCCTCCGCTCCTTGGGCCTGGACGGGGGCCTCCGCTCCTTGGGCCTGGACAAGGGCCTCCGCTCCTTGGGCCTGGACGGGGGCCTCCGCTCGAGGGCTTCCGCTCCTTGGGCCTGGACGAGGGCCTCCGCTCCTTGGGCCTGGACGGGGGCCTCCGCTCCTTGGGCCTGGACGGGGGCCTCCGCTCCTTGGGCCTGGACGGGGGCCTCCGCTCCTTGGGCCTGGACGGGGGCCTCCGCTCCTTGGGCCTGGACGGGGGCCTCCGCTCCTTGGGCCTGGACGGGGGCCTCCGCTCCTTGGGCCTGGACGGGGGCCTCCGCTCCTTGGGCCTGGACGGGGGCCTCCGCTCCTTGGGCCTGGACGGGGGCCTCCGCTCCTTGGGCCTGGACGGGGGCCTCCGCTCCTTGGGCCTGGACGGGGGCCTCCGCTCCTTGGGCCTGGACGGGGGCCTCCGCTCCTTGGGCCTGGACGGGGGCCTCCGCTCCTTGGGCCTGGACGGGGGCCTCCGCTCCTTGGGCCTGGACGGGGGCCTCCGCTCCTTGGGCCTGGACGGGGGCCTCCGCTCCTTGGGCCTGGACGGGGGCCTCCGCTCCTTGGGCCTGGACGGGGGCCTCCGCTCCTTGGGCCTGGACGGGGGCCTCCGCTCCTTGGGCCTCGACTGAGGCCGCCGCTTCTTGGGTCTCGACAATGGGCTGCCGCTCCTTGGGTTTCGACGGGGGCCTCCGCTCCTTGGGCCTGGACGGGGGCCTCCGCTCCTTGGGCCTGGACGGGGGCCTCCGCTCCTTGGGCCTGGACGGGGGCCTCCGCTCCTTGGGCCTGGACAAGGGCCTCCGCTCCTTGGGCCTGGACAAGGGCCTCCGCTCCTTGGGCCTGGACGGGGGCCTCCGCTCCTTGGGCCTGGACGGGGGCCTCCGCTCCTTGGGCCTGGACGGGGGCCTCCGCTCCTTGGGCCTGGACAAGGGCCTCCGCTCCTTGGGCCTGGACGGGGGCCTCCGCTCGAGGGCTTCCGCTCCTTGGGCCTGGACGGGGGCCTCCGCTCCTTGGGCCTGGACGGGGGCCTCCGCTCCTTGGGCCTGGACGGGGGCCTCCGCTCCTTGGGCCTGGACGGGGGCCTCCGCTCCTTGGGCCTGGACGGGGGCCTCCGCTCCTTGGGCCTGGACGGGGGCCTCCGCTCCTTGGGCCTGGACGGGGGCCTCCGCTCCTTGGGCCTGGACGGGGGCCTCCGCTCCTTGGGCCTGGACGGGGGCCTCCGCTCCTTGGGCCTGGACGGGGGCCTCCGCTCCTTGGGCCTGGACGGGGGCCTCCGCTCCTTGGGCCTGGACGGGGGCCTCCGCTCCTTGGGCCTGGACGGGGGCCTCCGCTCCTTGGGCCTGGACGGGGGCCTCCGCTCCTTGGGCCTGGACGGGGGCCTCCGCTCCTTGGGCCTGGACGGGGGCCTCCGCTCCTTGGGCCTGGACGGGGGCCTCCGCTCCTTGGGCCTCGACTGAGGCCGCCGCTTCTTGGGTCTCGACAATGGGCTGCCGCTCCTTGGGTTTCGACGGGGGCCTCCGCTCCTTGGGTCTTGACGGGGGCCTCCGCTCCTTGGGTCTCGACGGGGGCCTCCGCTCCTTGGACCTCGACGGGGGCCTCCGCTCCTTGGACCTCGACGGGGGCCTCCGCTCTGTGGACCTCGACGGGGGCCTTCGCTCGGGGAACCTCGACGGGGGCCTTCCCTCGGGGAACCTCGACGGGGGCCTTCCCTCGGGGAACCTCGACGGGGGCCTTCCCTCGGGGAACCTCGACGGGGGCCTTCCCTCGGGGGACCTCGACGGGGGCCTCCGCTCGGGGGACCTCGACGGGGGCCTCCGCTCGGGGGACCTCGACGGGGGCCTCCGCTCGGGGGACCTCGAGTTTTGCTGCCCATTCATGGTATCTGCTGTCTGTCTTAAAGCTCTGTTTGGCTGGTGGCTGGTGGCTGGTGGCTTCTGTAAAAGGGTGGTCCCGTTAAAGTGAATGAAGGATGTACCATTTCAGGAGGACGATGCAGGTTTGCAAAGAGGATGAATCGAAGAGTCTATGGAGGCATGTTGCTTTCAGGGTAGTGAATATTAGAGAATAGTGGGTGACCTCTTCCAAATGAGGGTTAGTTGACATGTGTGTCATGTTCACAGACTTAACACATTCCGTCCAAGCGCAGCTTTGGCTGTTTGGACCTGGATGGGCTAGTGCTCTTTAAGAAGGCTAGCCTGTTTGAAGGGCAGTGTGCAGTCCAAGGCTCTGCCAGTACCTCAGCCTGTTGGTATTGGAATGTCCCTTGTATGGTAAACTGTTGCCTGACTGCATGCAAAACTTGTATCTGACTTTTCCTTTAGCCCGCCTAACACACTAACCTAGTGTGTGCGTACAGAGTCCTAGGCCTGTCCATTGGTAATTGCAAGTTCCTGAATCTGTTCTGTGGCCTGGAGGGGCTTACCAAGTGTGTACTCCTGTCTGGCATAGGACTACTGTTCATGTTGTGGGTTGTCTCAAAGTGCTGGTGGTGGTGTAACAAAGTTTTGTGAATCTTCACAATGGCCATGCCTTTTTTTGGAGAGAGAGTTGTCCCCTCTCGTGCTAAGCTCTACTGTGTGAACCCAGATCCTTGTGCTGACATGCCAAGAGCGTGTGTGTACAGTGAATATGTGACACATGTAGTAGTTGGACTCGGCGTGGTGAAAGTCTGATTATTGGGACTAGTGAATCTATTTTCGATGGCCCCTGGTTAATGGAGAGTGGATACAAGCCCTCCCCTAGAGTACAAGCACTTCACTACCACTTGTAGATGAGGTCGCAACCCTGCAACTGAACCACCACTAGAGTGTGTATTATTTTATTTTGCTGTAAGATTGAGGCACTTTCTTTTTAACGAAAGATACGCGCTAGAGTAGACCACGCATTATTGTGCCTGTTAGTGGAGTGTGAGTGCTGAACTCTTGCCCCCACACTACTTCCTCGAGGAACCTCTTACTGCTCGCCCCCGCTACCCAGAGTCGAGCACCGAAAGGGTGTACTTGGCCCAGTTTGCAGAGTCTTAGTAGGACAGAAGCCAGGACACAAGTGGAAAACAAACTCAAGCACCGTGACTGGGGTCCAGGGCCCCTGCCTGCGCTGTGGCCCCTCCTGAACTGGTTCTGACAGGGCCTTGCTTGGTGGTCATGGAGAGCGAGTGAAGTCTGGGGGCTCCAGTCGCAGCCTCTGCTCTCCGCCGGGCTTCGGCCCCACAGTAACAGCGCTGCCTCATGGCCACAGTCGTGTGAATGCTTGTGGTTTCCTCACTTTGATTACTTCCTGAGACCGCTGCCAGGCCGGAAAAGGCAGGAAGTGATTGAGAAGTGGAAATGTTTCAGGCTGTCTTCTAGCGAGGAGTGCTCCTGCAGGCGGCGGGAGATGGTGGGTCATGTACTGAGAAGGTAGAGGTGAGGGTGACCACAGACTGGGAGGTGGAGGCAGGCCAGCAGATCAAGCAGCGAAGGCGGTTACACTGATGAGGTAGGTGGCACCAGCACTGGCTGGTTAGAAGGCAAAGTGGGCAGCAGCTGGGCATTGCTCGGGCTTGCGGCGAGGGGCGAGGACACGGGGGAGGTGGGCGGGCACTGAACAGACAAAAGAGTTCAGGGAAAGGTGGGCAAAAGCAGGACAGCATGGAGTGAGTAGGACAACTGACCACCGGAGAGAATAGTGATCAAACTGGGAGAGAGGTGCGTGAGTACGTGGGGTACACCCTGGTGAACACAAGAAGAGAAGCGAGCATGCCCATCCATGTAAGAAAGTCCCTGGAGACTATGAGTGGACTCTGCGCTTGGGGAGACAGGTGGCGAGCAGCTGAAGAGGCGAGGAAGCACATCAGCAGGTCTAATGAGAGGCAAAGGGCCACAGACTGAGGGGAGTGACGAGCATGAGGAGAGGCGGGCAAGCACCGCACACAGAGCACACTTGCACAATCTGGCGCATGACATGACGAATATGAGCAGGGAAGCAAGTACAACAAAGGGTGCGAACATGAAGCGCACCATAGGTGGACATACGCAAGCATGGCACAGAGAGAGCATGGGACATCATCTGAGCACAACTGTGGGAGAAGCATAGCAAGACATATGCGACACACTCTTTTTGGGCTAGTGCAACACAACTTATTCTATTTTATAGTAAGTACACTTTTGTAGGTAATTTCCACCATTTTTATGATCAAGTAAAGCTTTCAGAATCTGGGCACCCTTTATAGTTCTGAGATTTTTCTGTTCCAGAATCAAAGGGATCTTTTAATATTTGTCTTTGTTTGGTTATGTTTAGATGCAAGTCCTACTTATTAATGGTTGCACTAGACTAACATATTATTTAGTGATGATCTGCCTTGGATAGCAGCCGGGTAGACTAGTATGGATCTGTGTTGTGCATTATGTTCGTGGATGCTTGTGCGAATTACATTTGTCCTTTGCTCCATTTCAAGTATTTATTTTGAGGCATCTTCCCTTTGTTATGTGGCTTTGAATCCATTGTATGCATACGCAGGTTGGGGGTATATGTGAATAATATACTTTTGAGTTGGCAAATGCATAGGCAGTTGGATGGTTTATAGCCTTGTTGTGCATAATGGTGCAGTGCTTGTTTCTAAAGGGTTCTGTAGGAGGTTGAGCTGGTTTTGAGTAATGCTGGAGTCTCATGGCAGCGATATAGGGCATATCTGTGTCCACTCATGGACTGCATGGAGGCGGGTTAGCAAGCATGAGGAGCAGAGACTCTTACACTGCACATGGACAGAGGCCTCTGAGCAGCGCACGCAGATAGATTACTGCTTCTACCACAGGGAGCAGAGGGGACACTGGAGGCTCAGGCAGGCCCGGTGAGCACAGCCAGGGAGCTGGTCTCATCACTGGGAGAGGCAGGCAAGCATGGAGCATGCAAGGCCCTCCGAGGTAAAGCAAGAGCTGGGAAGCGCTTGCTTTTGGTAGCTCCTCGTGAGCTCATGGGGACCAGGGCAGATAACGGTGTCTCATTGCTGGTGAGTGAGGCGAGGGCGGCTTGCTGTTGATTTGCAGGTGTTGTTTCCTCTCTGTTGGCTGAAGAGGGGTCGGGAGTCTTAATTGCCTCTCAATCCCCCTAAGGCACTTACTTTCTGTTGTCTGGTAAGGGATGAGAAGAGCAGATTGGATGAGATGTTCTGGTGTTAGGGTCCTGTGTCCATTGTGGCGAGCCGCAAGGAGCGCAGACTGGGCGAGCTCTACTGTTCCAGGGTCTCTCGTTGAGTAGTCGGATCTCCTTCAGTGGGATAGTCTGCGATGCAGCCCTGCTCTTCTGCCAGTAAGAGATGGCTGTGCATTTGTCTTGCAAAGGCAACCCCAGCCTTGGGTTGATCCTCACTGGACATACAAATGAAGCATGTCTACCAATGGAAGCACTGGCATAGCACACCTCTACGCGCTAACCTGGTTCCCTTTGTGGAAGGCCATCGAAGAAGCAAGCAGAAAATCAAGGATACAAGATTTTTTTATATATTTCATCAGAAAATGTTGATTCTTAACTGGCTAAATGTCATGTCCTATTTAAGATAGTTTTCAGGACCAATCTCATCATGGATCCGCTCTGGCTCTTACTGCATACTTGAACCTTTAGGTACTTGCCCACTGCAGCTATGCGGGGGGCTTCTATTGGTTATAACGGAAGCACTCGGTCTCTGGAACTTGGGGAGGTAGTCCAGATGGCAGCAAGCCCTCATGGGAGACCAGAACTAGCACTAGAGAGCAGTGCGCTTTTAGTAATGACAAGAATCCTAATTCCAGAATAAGCTGCATGGAGCCAGCTTGACTTGAACCTGCCCCTGCTGGTTAGACACCTCTGCAGTGGATGTCTGCTACACGTGGGTGATGCACGTCAGCTTATGTTCCTCCTACTGGAGGGAAGGAATTACAAAGGGATGCTTGATATGTTCTACGCAGGACCACGTAGCATGCTGAATACCATCCTATAAACCAGTTTACACTTAAATATTCCAAGGTTAAAATGGTGGTTCTGGTCCTTTAACAATTCTCGGTTCATTTGCACGTGTGTGTAGTGCTTGTTAACAGTCTGTTTCTAAGCGCTTCTATCTTTGCTAGAGACGGAAACTGAGGCACAGGGAGAGGAAGTGACTGGCCCAGGATCATAGGATGCCGTCAAGTTGGTAAGCCAGGTCTGGAGTTGGGGGCTGTGGAAAGACGCAACTATTCACACAGGAGAGCCAGGGCGTAAAGCAAAAGAACAACTTGGATAATCCTGCTTAAAATCTCAGAAAATGTGCTCGGCCCCAATTATTGCTTCAGTTTTAAGTGAATGCAAGAGCATCAGAGGTCAAAAGAACTCTTTTTGCCCCGGCACATGGAGGACCTCAGTTATTGGATGGAGAGTATATTTTCATGGGATTCTCTGTGAAATCCCAGTCAATCACACAGATTTCTGCATAAATCAACAAAAACTAATGTACAGCGGTCAATGGACCCAAATCAGTTCACCCAATGAGTAGGAACGATGTGACAAACCGCGCAGGTACACTGCGCCATTCCAGTTCAGCCAATAAACCGAGACCGAGGGAGCACTTTCTGAAAATAGGTTTGAAAAGTCTTGAGTTTTCTATGCAAAACGATCCTGTTTACCATCATTTGTTAAATCGGGACCTTTCAAGGTACCGTTTGTGTGCTATGTAGTTTCTTTCAAAAGTTCTTTAAACATGAATAATTTTCCTGACGCACATCTTTCGGGCTCTTTTCGCGAGGTTTTCATTGAAAGCCCACTGCAGCAGTGGCTGATGAGTCGGTGAAACGCCGCTGATGAAATGTCAGTCAGTGTATGTAACACCCGCAGCCCGGTCGGTCCCTCCCTTTCCTGTGTGTATCATGTTTGCGGGGTGCTCGTGGGCTCGCTTGTACCATCCAGAGCCGACGTTGGTCTATTGGTTCGTTTATCTCAATCAAGGCCGCACATCAATTAGGATGCATCAGTGACGTCTTCTAGTGTACATTCGTGAGCTGCCGGTCCTCCGTCATTGGTATCTGTTTAGGTGTAACTCGAATTATGCGTATCTCGTAGTTGGCAGGGAGGATGGATATTTCACACCTATGAGGCATGCGTCATGCGGTGCTGTATTGTGCTGGCAGCAGGCCCTTCTCTGCCGGGATGAGGTCACTGGGGGAGCGGCGCCTGCCAAGGGGAGCCTCTTGCGCGGCGCAGGGTTGTGACCTAGATTGGCGGATGCCAGGCCCAGAGTAAGAGCCGCGCTCTCCAGAGAGGGACCGAAGCGCCTCCAGCGGGGTGCAGCCAGCAGCGGGGTCTCTCTTCCAGAGAGGTCAGAGAACCTGGTCTGACAGCAGCAGTCTACGGGGCGATGAACCACCAGGTATACAGTGGTAGTGCCTGGAAAACTAAAGCTCCGTCTTTACCGCAAAGCAGATTTAAATCCTATTTGAGGCAGCTGTGCTGCCTGATGAGGACCGCAAAAACAAGCTTGACGGTAAAGAAACGAAAACCTAGCATTAACGAGACCCAGACTGAAAGAAGCAAGAACACCTGAAAAGGTCTTCAACAACGACGTTTAAATATATCAAGAAGTACCCCAAACCTTCTAAGCTATATACCATAGATTAATGGGGAGATCCGCTCCAGCCATGGAAAACATGGGCCGAATCAAGTTCAGTACGAGCCTCACGGTTCGGGTCCTTCAGAGCGCCTGCCTAGAAAGTTCACAGCTTTGAGCAGAACAGCCACTGCCTAAAAGGACAACCATGCATTTCTGAACGTGGCACCATTGACTGGAAATGTCGGGAACAGGCAGTTCAAAACAGTAGCAGTGATCTGCGAAGGAGCCCCAGAGCCACTACTAAAGTGGCACCGATCCCTGAAAAGAAGATCCATAATCAATAATTTAAATAAAACAGCTGTCCACCCTGGGAGAGGCCATTAGTAACCAGTAGGAAAGCAACAGTGCTGTTGGACAGGCACCAGTGACTTCTTTCTTTCTCTGCAGTGATATCACAAACAGTAACAAAGCAGTAGTATTGCAGCAAAAAATGATCAACAGCCAGTAAAAAACACACCAGTGCCACTTGCAGATGTAATCACAACCACTAGCAACACAATGATACAGGAAAAAAGGTAAACGACTCGTGCAACATCTACAGATCCATTTCTGTAATTAAATGTTATCTGAAGACCCTGACTCGGGTGCAGACTGATCTTCAGAAGATATTCAGATCTCGTCGGTGTAACCCAGACTGGTTTCATCAAAGGTGAGGTGGCCACACAATGACCGCACCATTCTTGGGCGTGCTGGTTCTGACCAAGTGCAGTGAGAGGCCTGTGGTGACTGTTTGCCCACATGGTAAGAAAGCCTTATTGGATGCAATTCAGAGCACAGCAACAATGTAGTTTTGATCCAACACTGTGGTCAGTCTAAATTTAATTGGAACAGCACTCCAAAAAAAACCCAAATTTGAACAGCACAGCAAAGTCCATATATACACAGTATTTGTATGTAGCTGGTTGATTCATTGAAACGTAGGTGGAACATGGGCGCAGACAGCTGATGTGTTTCGTCATGTAGATGACTTTTCAAGGCTGTTGACAAAAGTAAATACACTTGAAATGTTGTAATCCCGTTTAATCCTTTCGCAACGAGGAAAGAATCCTCCAGCCCTCTTTGTATAACAATGTCAAATTCAAGTACGATCTCACATAAAGAAGAGTCGAATTCACAAGTAAATTGTAATTAACCTCTTAGTTTTGTTTGAAGAGAAAGTATCACGAATCTGCATCGGGCATACGTTAGCCCATTGTTCAGAGACGGCGGCCCCTAGTCGTAACGCTCCCGATTTCCTAAGACTGACGCCAAAGAGGTTAATTACAATTTACATGCGAGTCCAACTCTTCTTTATGGGAGGTTGTATTTGAATTTGACATTGTATCCACCAAATACTCGATGATTTAGAAGTATCTTTACCATCTAGTACCCAGTTATATGAAGGGGGCTGGAGGTTTCTTCCCTTGTTTTGAAAGGATCAAACGGGATTACAAAATTTCGAGTGTATTTACTTTTGTCAACAGCCTTGAAAAAGTCATGTACACGAAGAAACACGTGTCAGCTGTCTGTAACTATGTTCCGCCTATGTGTCAACGAATCAAATAGCTACATTTAAATACTGTGTACATATGGACTTTGCTGCGCTGTTCAACTTTGTTTTTTTTAGTGCTGTTCTAATTAAATTTAGACCGACCACAGTATTGCATCAAAACTACATTGTTGCTGTGCTCTGAATTGGATCTAAACATTTTTGTTGCATATGTGGAATTGAGTTTCCATATACTGAATAACTCTTGTATGATGGCATAGTGTTTTATTCATCTGAGCAGGTTAAAACCGCTTCCACATTATATTTACAAACTTAACAGTGGTGCTAACTGTTCGTTATTACCACTGCCATCTTGTATCCTATTTTGATGGCAAGAAAGCCCTTGGAAGCATCCTGTGGCCCTTTCAGTGTTCGTATTACAGCAGTTGGGGTCACTGCCTGCTGCTGTTAATTTTGTATCCGAATGCTACTACACAAGTAGTAGGTAATGGTCAAATCGCGAAAGAGTTGTTCTCAAGCGGGTGCTCTATGGTTCTGCTACTGTTCAGTGATACCTTGGACCGGCTTTTGGCACCAGTTTGTAAACATTTGCTAATGAAGGGCATCACTCAGATGAAGAATAAGCAAGAGTGTCTGATTTACACAGCGAACACCTTTCTGCTTTTTAGTCCTGCCTTGAATCCTCAATGGTTGATAAATGTAGTAAAGTTTCAAAAGAATATGCAAAGCCTGCTTGTTGCCTTTCCATTCACCTGTTGCTGTTTTAGGAAATGGATTGAGGTGTGGTTTTTGAAATAGCCCAGCAGTCCTGTTAAAGGATGCACGCAGTGATAGACCTACGCCTTCTTGTGCACTGTAACACGGCCAAGTCTTCTAGGACTCATCAAAGAAGAGCAGTCCAAAGAGCTGGTTCTGGCTTTACAGCTCTGGCTACTACCCTTAAAGCCTTTACTCTCCATGGCTTGAAAAATAACTTTTCCTTTACTGAGGAATCTAAGACATTTGAGAAATCCCTGGAGCATGCAGCGATTGAGCATAAGAAACAAAGCAGGGGCTAATAATGGGAAAAAAACTTGGAAGCTCAATAAAACCCCAAGGTATCATACTCCAATCAGGGCAGAAGGCTCAAGTGGGGTAAGGTGATCCCAGATGATTTTATGGCAACTTTATTGCCTAAAATTGAGGGAGACATAGAGTTGTTTAGATCAAGAGGCCTCCAATAGTACAATTGTTGGGGCTTTTGAATCCATATGTGTTCAAATAACGAAGGATCTGACAGTCATGTCCACTAAGAGACTTCCTAGCACATTAAAGTGGTTTGACGCTGATTGCTCACGAATACATACCCGTTTAATGCATGCATTAAAAGTAATACCAAGGGATAGGCCGCTTATTGCCAATTTGAGGAGGGAATACAAAAGGACCTTAAAGGGGAGAAAAGATGAAATTAAAAGTGAAGCGTGGGATAGACTTCTCTCCGTCGATGTCTTGCGTGACAGCAAGAAATTTTGGGAGATTATAAATCACCCTTTTTTTGCGGGAGAACAAAATGTAGCTACTGACTGTGTCATTCCGGATGAGAAGTGGGTTCTTCACTTTAAAGACGTCTATTGCGACAAGAATAGTATAGCCCCGTGTCGCCAAACGACAGCGCGGGTCTCCCCCCGATAGTCTTTTTAGAGGAGGAGGTGCTTAAGGCTATCCTGAAGACCTAAAAAAATAAGGCCCCGGGGGCGGATGGCGTACCTGCGGACCTATATAGATATTCTCCGAAAACTTGGTCCCAGGTACTAACTAAAGTCTTCAGGGCAGCGAATGATAAGGTGTTCCCCAATACCTGGGCAACCTCCATTATAGTGCCAATTTTTAAAAAAGGACAACGTGAGGATCCGGGGTGTTATAGACCCATTTCCCTCCTTGATTCGGCCATTAAAATCTTAGGCAGAGTCTTATTGGCTAAACTTAGTGAAAATTTGGTGGCTTATGGAGGGCTTTCAAACATACAATATGGGTTCAGAGAGAAACGAGGCACCCTGGACCAATGTTTGAATTTGCACCTTTTAATTGCCAAATATGTGGTGGCCGGGGAGGGGTCTCTTTATTTGGCCTTTATGGACCTCTCCTCGGCCTTCGATTTGGTAAACAGGTCCAAACTGTGGTTAATCCTTCTTGAGATGGGGATAGACTCTTCCCTGGTTGCTTTTATAGCCTCCTTACATCAGGAGTTATTTGCCAAAGTAAGGGTTACAAATGAGGGGAGATGCACGGGTACTTTTAGGTCAGAGAAAGGGGTTCGCCAAGGGTGTATCTTGGCCCCCCTCCTTTTCACCATTTATATAAATGGGCTGGAAAAACATCTAGAGGAGGGGGGGGCAGATGTGCCGCGTGTGGGAGGGCAGCAGGTTCCGGCCCTCCTATACGCTGATGACGCGGTACTGATTGCCCGTACGGGCATCGGTCTACAGACACTATTGGATCGTTTTGGCTCATTCATGGAAAAACTTGACCTAAAGGTAAACGCGAAAAAATCCCATTCTATGATAGTGGGTAAGCAGAGAGGAAAATTAAGATCCAAAACCTTCATATGCAAGGGCGAGGTGGTTTCCAGGGTTCCGGTCTTCCCCTATCTGGGGGTCCTTTTCGATGAAAGGGGGTCTTGGGCCCCACAGATAAAGGTGAAGAGTTTAGCCTTGGCCCGTTCAACAACTGCCCTGTTGGGTTTCACAAAAAGGTTGGGGGCCAGGCTAATGGAAGCACTTTTGATGGTTCATAACACCAAGTGTATTCCGATTGCCACCTATGGGGCCGCCCTGTGGGGCCATGTTATTCAAGATAAAATACAAAGGGTAGAAAATAGGTTAATTAGACAATTGCGCTCAGTTCCAAAATCGACCCCCACGTTTTCCATTCACGAGGAAGTAGGTCTGTGTTACATTACAGATAAGCTGAATCTGACACCTCTTTTATTTTGGGCAAGGACATGGCTGAATCCAGAATTAACTTTGAACCATCTTATTCTGGAGGACGTCATGTCTTTGGACCATGCCATGAAAATATCTTGGTTGAAGTATCTAAAAAACACATTTTCAGTCTTAGGTAGATCGGAACTTTTTTATCTCATCGTAATATTAAGAGAGAGGACGTAAAGTGGATTAAAGTCCATTTTACAGATATGGTCCGCCTTAATAGAGAGGGGAAGGAAATAATGAAATCATCTGGAAGAGCACACTCTATGTTAATCACTACCCCAACCCTAGAACCATACCTGAATTTTGTTACAAGACCCCTTCATAGATTTTTATTAGCGAGATTCAGGTTTAATTTGATTCAATTTTCTTTAGGTTGCTATCCATCTTGGAACCATTCGAAAGATGCCCCCCCTTGTGAATGTGATAATTTTTCTGAGCAAGTTACCATGCATTTTACGATGTTTTGTGGGTTTTATACTGCTGCTAGGAAAAAACACCTGTTACCTGTGCTGAGGGAGGCGGGCTTCATTCAAGTTAGTCACAAAGAAAGTCCCTGTTATGATTGTAGCAGACTAGGATCGCTGAAGGAAAACTAAGGGGAGGTGTTAAGTTTTATCTTCCTTAACTAGTGGGGATTTTGCAAGGCAAACTACATAACTCAATAAAGTCTGTTTACTAAAATAAAAGCCTCGTGGGAGCACCTCTTCATATCAACATGTGTGTGTGTTACTTTCTGCTACTCCAGTGGCATCTAAGTGCATCCTTAAGCTAGGCCCCCTTTTAGTTCAGTGATGGGATTTTCGTCTGTTGGTTGTGTTAATAGTGTTTGGTTAATACAGATTCATGTTGATTAATGTTTAAGTAAAGTGAGTTTGATCCTGCTAAAGATGTTTGTAGCGTGTTGTGTGCACGGAGTCGTTGAGCTGGGTCATCCACTGTCTTTTGTACAGAATACGCAGATTGTGTGCTGCGATCTGTTCAAGCTAACTTCATCTGACCAGTCCTATGATGCATGTTGGTAATGTGTGGAAGGGTTCTGTTGAGATGACAGTTTTTTTGCCAATTCGGTCCACTCTTTTTGGCTTGACTTCTTTACTTCCTTCAGCATTTCCCCGTTTCCATCGTCGGCCACTGATTCACTTCCATAACCTCCCAAGCGTGGACATTTCTCTGGGCCGACTAACCCCTAGGATTGCCTTTGATAAATGTGTCCGATCAACCTTTGACAGAGGTCTGGCCACGGCCAACATCAGTTTCTACTACTGGGCAGTGCACACCATAGTGGTGAATGGCTGGGTGTGTGAGGGTGGGCGGTCTCTCATGTCAGATGGAGGTATCACCTGGGCTTTAACAACCTCATGGGAATGCAGTACGCACGGTTCACAGGTCACTCCCAGAGATCACAGAGCGGTCTTTCGACCTGACGAGCCACCCTGCTGTGGACGGGATGGCTTAGGCATCCTGGGTGGGTGGGCAGGTAGCTGGTATTGGCAGTGCGCCTTGGGGCATTCAAGGATGGGACAATATTGGCATATAAATCTTGAGCGACGTCTGAGAGGGTGGCTATATGAAATCCTTCCAGGAACTCCAGAGTTCTCCCTTAACAAATGCCAATTTTCCCACTGCCTCCAACTCTGGCATGCACTCTCTGATCACCAGGCAAGCCCGTACTGGCCGTACCGGGCATCAGGCGTTTCTCTGGGAGGCTAGAAGGTTAGGAGGCAGGTTCAGGGTTTGGTTTTGCAGTGCTGCACTATTCGCCCCCAGTAACAAAATCAGCGGACCAGCATAACCCACACAGCACTCACATTCGTTTCCAGACTCCCTCTGTTTTGAAATATGGTATCGTTTTAAAAGCACTGGCTACAGAGTATCTTCGTACATCGAGCAACAATAAACGTGTTAATATATCTCTGGTGATTAATCTTCCTGCTGGAGTGAGCCTTTTGTCTAGTGGCAGTTTTGATGCTTCTAAGGTAGTGCAGAGGGTTAAAAAGCCTGCTGCAAGGAATGTATGCGTACCACACAGATCTCATAAATGTATTTTAAGTGCATAGCTCTGTGGCTAACTGCTTTTGTCACAAAGATCCTTTTGTTACTGTGCAGTTTATAAGTTACAATAGTGATCTAGCACAGTGAGCTATGAACTGCCATCAAAGAGCAGCATGCAAACTGCATGGTACAGGTTAGAAGGTTGTGTTTTTACAGTCTTGCATTATCCTTATGTTGCTAAAAAGGTTTGTTTGGGTAGAAATACATTCTTATTAATAAATGTAACTTTAACCACTGTTACGTTTTGAATCATGAGTGTGTGCTTCTCCTGCCCAAGCAGTCTTAAAAAAAAAAATGCCTACAGCTTTTTGCTCTTAAGTAACGTTTTCTATACACTGACTTACACATGTGTTATTCATTGTCTCTGTGCGTTAGATGTAAAGTGCTCTGACACCAGAATCTAGTTTGAGAAGCTCCATAAAACACGTGAATTACATGAGTGGGTGGCTAGGAGAGATGAGAGGCACTGTTTGAGGGTGATAGTGAAGGAACCATTGAAGGGCCCCAATAACGATTGTCGTATCCTGTTGCACTGTAAGCCTTTCATTTACTAGGCTTTAAAAGCTAAAACAATTGAATATATAATGAAAAATGTGTTGTACAATGAACTCTTTTTACCTTTACCCTCGTTCGCTGCACTCCTCGCTATGCACTGTATTGGGGCTGGTCAGACAAAATTTGCCAGGGCTGCTGTGGGTTCCCAATCCGGCCCTGACCCCTGGAGGTACTGGCCGGACCCCTGATTAGAACCCTCTGGAAGCCCAACTGTTCGTGGGCCCACTGATCAAGGGAGTCATTTGCCAAATTTATAGACCCCTGCTTAACCACTCCCCTTGTACATTGGTGCCTCTGTAGGAGCGGTGGGAGGGTTTTCTAGGAGGGAGGCATGCATTGCGCACTGAACAATGGCAATTTCAGCCAGACTGCTCCTTGTCCAACTGAAATACCCACTCTGTATCTATTACACACGCCAAAACTTATGGAAAGCCCACAAAATTCCAGACCCAGCCTGCCCTAAATGTGTGGGGGATTTGTGGGGAACTTCTACCACATGGTATGGATGTGCCCTATTATACAGAAATACTGGCTGTCCATATTTGTGGCCCTGATGAAGGTTTTGTGCCAAAAGCTGGAGGCCTTGCCCAGAGTCGCACTGCTCAGCCTATTGGATGAGATAGGAGACACAAGGGGGGGACCAAGCCTTGGTAGGATTAGGCAAATTAATGGCTAATAGTGATGTAGACAAGTATTGGAAGTCGATGTACACCCCATTCCTGAGGGAATGAGGATTGGGCATGGACCGTTCTGCTAAACCAGATGAACTGATTTACTTAGCATGAGAGTGCCCTAAGACCATCAGAAGATATGGGGGGAATGCTGGACATATTATGGACTGAACACAGCAGAAGCATGAACTTGGGTAGGTGGTGTGAATTAATTATGACAACCAGCAATAATGGTTTGGGTTTCCCCTGCGAGTGCCCCTAGATGTGGGATTGTTCTCCTTTGCTTATACCAAAATAAAGTGTTATAAGAAAACATGCGCTCTGAGGGCGGGGAGTACATGCATTACAATGGTAATGCTAGTGTTCTTCCACATATAACACTAAAATTCAGTTGGAGGCATTCCATGTACCACAACAACATTGGAGATAAAGGTTTGGTAGACAAAAGAAGGGCCTCTTTGAAGTGTGCCAGAAGTGTCATATGAAAAATCCCCAGCAGACCTGTCAAGCAGGATGTGCCAATCAAGCAGGATTTGCCACTTTAATGTCAAAAATGATCCTCACAGCCCACCTGCATATCTCATTGAGTTCTGAGGGGGAAATCTCATCTCATTCAGGTCAGCCTATAGTTTTCTCCACTAACACCTATTCAAATGCTAAGTACTGGCGGGCTGAAGCGGGGGAGCAAAAATGCAGATTACCCTCCAGCAGCTTCAGGCAGGGGAAAATGTAACTTTTCTAAAGGTTACTTTTGCATAATATTAAAAAAACAAAAAAAAAACGACATGGTGGGTTTTGAGATCTTTCCTGAATTGGACCAATGATTGGTAAGGTCGGAGGCACAAATGGAGGTAATTCCGGAGTTTAAGTGTTAATTGCCAAAAGGCCTGTTGACATTTGCAGTCTTTGGCAAACTTTTAGATTTTCACTCAAGCAAGAGATGAGCTCCTAATATTGTGCATACCACCAGATGCGCTGAGTTTGGAGGCCAGGTAGTCTTGTGTTCCAAGGTGAAGTGTTAAGCAGATCACATATCCAGCTTTGTGGCAGGGTGTGGGAACCAAGGCCGATCTTTCAGGGTAGGCGAGATGTGCTTTAACCTTTTTGGGTGATCAGTTGAACCCCTGTATTGAAAACTGCTTTAATTGGTGACACTAAGGATTCAGCGAGACTAGCGAGTAAACCTTTGGCATCTTCAATATATGACAAGATAATATGGACTGACTCCTGATGGGATAAGGTAATGAGGAAAGCTCGTACTGTGTTCCTTCAGGTTATTGAATTTTGGAGAGTACTTTAGCTAGGCCCATCTTTCTGGATGGTGCAACTAAGAACGTTGGATGCCAGTCTATACTTTCCATATTTAGCATACAAACATAATCTGTTTTCTGCTGGTGGCATTTGACTCTCGGAAACAATTCAGGAAGGTATGTGATGGCTTTGCAGGCTCCCGACTGAATTTGGCAGAAATTTGTATCTTATGGACTGGGCCATCCCTCACTAGTGACTTGACTTTGCCAGTTTATGGCAGCTTCCTGGTCACCTTTCCTAGTCACCTTTCCTAGGTTCCTAGTTGGCTGAGATGTGGGCATCTAGCCGGCTTTGGTCATTTATACCAGCAGTATTAAGGACATTGTGCTATCTGTCTTTTTATCATTGTTGAGGATTCATCTGGTGGATAGTTCTGTACCCCTTATCTCGAGAAGGATGAGGATACCTTAGTGATAGTCTAGGGGAGAGCCTTTAAGTGAGTTCTAGTGACTGGACTAGAAGTCTTGGGATGTAACCACTATGATGTGTGTGTCATCTGGAGGGTAAGAGAGAAAGGAGAGCTATGGTAGGTATGGGCGAATACAGCACAGAACATCACCATATTCCGCTTCGATGTGCTTTTAGAACAAGGAGTTATAGAGTAAGACTTGTGATACAAAGAAAGGAAGTTCTTCATATAACGTTGTTGCTTCCTGGTATTTGAGTAAAGCAGGATATTATTCAGAAAAGGAGTAACAATACAAAGAGGCCATGGACAGACGCAGATGAGTAATGCTAAGAGCAGCATCAGAACAGGATCTGTGAGTTAACAGTAGACCGAGAGATGTGCATAACAGATTAAGCCCTACGATCCTTAGCCAACATTAGTTTCAAGGCAAAAGTTCCAGAAAACTAGATAATGTCCATGTTTGGGGTGGACCTTTACGAAGGTGACCTGCAAGGATCAAAAACCATCATCACAACCAAAACAACATGGCATCATCATGTCCAATTGATCTGTATGGCGATGTAACAATACGCAGGGTAAATTAGATGGAGGAGTGATTAGGGGATTAAGCTTCATGAGCGTATGTTAGAAGCCCTGTCAGGATCCAATAGAGGGGCTTCAGGTGAATAGATTGTGTGCTGACACATTTTAAGGATGCATCCTTATTCAGATGAGAGGATTGATCACCCGAGCCATGACAGTGTTGAACACTGCTTGTTCTCCTTTGTGTTGGAACGAGCGTACCGACACTTGAGATCACGCGTACTCTAACAAAATTGCAGAGTATTTAAAAAAAGAAAAGGGAGACGTTTCCAGTACTCACCCTCTGTGTGTGTGTAAGCTGCTGGTGAAAGGAAAGCTTAGAAAGTGAAAGCGGTATGGAGCAAGCAATATAGAAATTAGACTGCGCGTAATTCGGTTACAATTGGAGCCATCTTTAAAGAGGTTGTTCTTTTAAAATAAGTCATTAGCATAATCCGCGGTATGCACACTTCCAAGTTGGGTGCAGAATATTGTTGTAGTGCCTTGCACGCTTTATAGTCTCAACACATTTACCTATCCTGTACACACTACTTCGTTTTATAATTTTAATAGTTTGACAGTGCCACCTACAAGTACAAAGCAATTTGCATGTTCGATACAAACTATTTTTTTAACTGCGATTTCCATGCTTAACAACTTCTATTGCTTTGATTGCTACACCTGTTTAGCACCATGCAGAATGTATCATCTCCAGCTCTATTTCCACAGGACCCAGGTGATCCAACCCTGGAGTGGAAACTGAGATAGTTCAAAGCTTATTTGAGAGCCATTGATGGCATTGATAGTCAAAGGTACAGACCTCAAAGAAAAAAGATCTTAATGCATTATTATTTAGTTGTTGATGGTCAAAATATTTTTGATCATCAACCAGCATATAAACCTCCAAATGCAGAATTTAAATATTTTAAATGTTTAAAAAATTTGCAAACAGTACTGAATGTTTTTAGATCCCTGTTGAAGAAAGGAGGCACATTTATTTGGTCTGAGTGTGAGGGAAAGTTTCAAAGGAACAAACGGGAAATAGTGAAAGCACCAGCATTACAACCATTTGTGGAAGGGCAGAACACTATTGTGACTGTAGATGCATGCAAGTATGGTGTAGAAGGTGTATTGTCACAATGTGAGGGTGCACATGAAAGCACAATAGGGTTTGCCTCCAATACTCTAGGCCAAGTGGAGCAGAAATATTCAGAAATGGATTAACTATTACTAAAAGGAAGATCTGAGACGATTTCTGGTGGCCAAGAACGGATGGAGGAATTGAGTTTGTCAAGATGTGTGTGAGATGCAACTGGAGTGACAATGTGTTGGTCACTGAGGGAACTGTGGAATATTTTGTTCCTTCTTCAAATAGAGCATGGCAGAGGTTCTCCTACCCAATAGTAGGAGATGTTTTCTTGTCATAATTAACAATTTATCAAGGTGGGTTGAAATTAAGCTAATCAGTGCCGCAACTACCAAAAGTTTAATTGACTGCTTAAAAATAATTGTATTGGAAAGGGAGCTCATGCCTGATAATAGAGCGCAATTTGTTTAGGCAGAAATACTTCAGTTTTAAAATACATGTTGAATTAAGCATATCAGAACTCCTGTATACCACTTACATGGCAATGGTAAAGTAGAACACTTTAACAAAGTGTTTGTCAAATGTGTACAAGCTGCATATAGGAACAACGTGTTTGGATCAAGCGGTTTAAGATTTAATGTAGTCTTATTACACTATACCAAATGTGGTTACTGAAAAGTCAATTTGAATTGATGAGAGGGAGAAAAGCATCAACAGAGTTATGTCCATTTTGGATGGTCAAGTTGTTTCATGAAGGGAGTAAAATAAAGAACATATAGGAAATGGCTGAAACAAACTCTGGTATGTATTTCATTCATTCCAATCACATTAAAGCAGTGCTTAATTTATTAAAAAAAACACAAGTCCCAGCGCCCGAAGTTTTTGGATATGCAAAGTGCGTGTGTGGGAAGGGAACACATCCTGCACGCAACATGCCCGGCTGCCAGGGTTTCTCGCTACATGGCCAAGTGGGTTGCACGAGGCCCGTGTAGGGAGGAGACAGAAAGAAAGTCACTCGCCAGCAAGTTCACAGTGAATTTCATCCCAAAGGCCCCGTCCAGAAGCAGCATGTTGCAACAGAGGGCCAACTTCGATCCAGGCCCTTCGCTTTTTAAGTCTGCCTCGTCGCAGCTTAGCCATGAGCCATAGCTATAATTAACCAATGGGCAGGGTCAGGCAGAGCGCAGGCGTAGTGACAAATGCCGGCAGCTCTTAAGACTGCTCAGGAAGAATACATTGCCACCTGCATCTGTTAAAATAAATTATCTGCACCCCAGCTGCCCCATGATATAAATCTTTAGTACCGGCCATGTCTAAGAAGCCACCAGCGCAAATTAAACACTGCATTAAAGTCAATAATGATGTGGGTAAATTGAGAGTTAATTGTTGGTTTCAAGTTATAAATCCTATTATGATGAAAAAGGGAATGTCTAAGTTCAGGGAACCTCAACACATGTGTGATTGTCATAGAAATGCTGTAAAATTGGGCGATGGCCTTTGGTAGAGTACATCACGTGTGGCTTTAGACCGCAGGGAAAAAATTTAAGGTTTCACTGATCCAGAACTTCATAAGAATTCTACGAAAGATAAATGCAAACATAATGACAACATACATACAGGCAGGAGAAATACACATGTTCATTCAAAGCCGAGAACATTTCAAGATTACATTGTGTCATGGAGATAAAAAGGAGGAAGGAGATGGTGGTGAGTTAATGTAAGCGATGAAATTACTTATTTGAGAATTATATGGCATACGTTGTGAGAAAATATTTAAGAAATTGCCATTTTTTTTAGTAATATGACGTTTTGTTACATTACTTATTTAATAATTGTAAATTTCTTGTTTTAGTAGCATTTGAAAAGATTGGAGGATTATCAAAAAAAGGGTATCATTTTGTTGAATGGAGGGAGAAGTGTGGTGATGTCACTGGTAGAGCATGGAACACAGTGACCTCAATAGATTGTGTGATGTAGGTGGGTTCCATGCTTCCCTGTGGCAGTTATTTCTGTGCCCCTGTTTGTACCGGTTGTATTATTACTCTTATTCCAATAAATCCCTCTTAGAATACTTCACGGCATAGGATTTATCATTGCAGTGTCTTTGGGATTACTTGAGCTGCCTGCGTTGTGCTTTGGGGAAGGGAGATTTGCCGACCCTTAAAATCAAAGTGTGGTCTTCTTAGAAATCTTGTGAGCAAGGCAATGTAATGTCTCATGGCAATAAGATTCGGTGCGTCTCTTCACGCATCCCGTTGTGGTGATCTGTTGCAAGGGTCCCAATATGCCCGGAAACACTGAATAGGAAGTGTTTCAGGGAGCACTCTAAACTAAAATACATTAAAAAGTGTACTTATGGGGCATTTTAGTTCAGAGTGGTTGGCATCGAAAAGCACAGCGGAAACTTTGAGCAGCAAACAAAAATATGTCAAATTGTCCTAACAATGAAATGCATATTTTCATCTTTTAGCCGCCAATGGGGCCCTTGTCATGACATCTTCTGTCATTTCTTGTTTTTAGCCATTATACTTTGCATTGGTGATTGTATTTTTGCTTTAACCATTATAACCATAAACCTGATTAGGAATTCCAGCACGTAAAGAACTGTTGGATAAAAAACACACGCATGGCATGGTTACAAAGTGTTTTCATTCTATTGCATTACAGTGGACTTAAATTTGTGTCACCCAGGGCTGCCCTAATACATAGCATTCAATGCTCCCCTGAGGGTTTGGTCGGCTGAGGGTCGTCGCCCAGAGGCCCTCTGGGCGCTGTTGCCCGGTTGTCCCCTGAAGGTGCATTGACCACAGTCCTGAAGGTGCATCACAGTGCCCCAAGGTCTCCCGAGGTGTTCTTCATACTGTGCTTCTTGAATGCACTTAAACCTGTGTGCCTGATGCACTCTGTTATTTATGATTTGTCTGTGTACTTTGACACCAGTAGGTTTATTGGTCTGCATTCATGGTTTATTGAAATGTGTGAAGGTTGGCGTCTATAGATATGTTTCTCTGCGTTCCTGTTCTGTGTTAACACATGTAACAGTCAACCTGTATGTTGTGTTCCTTGTGGACGCAGTATACTAAGCAAAATCTATTGGCTTTGTCAGTGGTTGTTGCAGTTCTATTTAAAATATAATGTGACCAATTCAAAGAGTCAGAAGTGCTTTATACTCAATAGTTTTTATCAGTTTTGAGGTGTGGTTAAAGTTGTCTTACCAGCTTTAGGTAATAAAAAAAATCCTAAATAAAAAAAATCATGCACGTATATTTCGGAAACAAGCTTTGGATCAGTCATCTTCATTGATTGGGCTGTTGAGGAGTGAGGTGGGTGTAGGGAAAGCGAAGCATGTACATCTAGTGGCTAAATTGCTCAGAGTGAAAACAGAAAACTTAGGATCAATCCTGGCTTCCCCAGTTGAGCAAATTATGTGATCCTAGGCAATTGTTCTATTTGACTTTCACTCATTTTTCTTCATTATCACTTATAAGTGGACCTCGAAATACATGACTTATTGAGTGTTTGATTTAATAAACTATAATGTTGTTTACGTATAACAACAACCCAGGGAACCCACAGGGTGACTTGCGGGGGCAGCTCCTTCATTAGAGAGGAGGAGAGCCTCCCCCATGCTACCACCCTCAAATAAAACTATAATAAAACAGATTTGACAAGTCTTGGGGCGGGTCCAGGGGATGACACTGCTGGTGATTTAGTGGTAGAGCACTCCCTTTACTGCACATGAGGGTTTGGCCGGCCGTGTCTAGCTGGCCAAACCCTCATGTGCAGTGAAGCTCTCTCCGGCCCCATCTGCGTTGCTGAGGTTGGAGAGAGAAGGCACAGGCTCCCAGTCTGCCTGGGAGCGCAAGTTGCCAGCGCTCCGGCAAATCCTGACTCTGCTTTCATGCAATGTCATGATTGGCTGCAGTGCAGTCTGGGATCGGGAGCCTGTGCCCAGAAGAAGGAAGACAGCAATGCGGCGGGTGGCGGTATTCAGGCACATTTTTTATTTGTATTTTTTTGTCCCTTAACCTTCCATTTCCCCCTCCCACCTCCATCCCCTCTCCACCTCCCATCTCCGGCTCGCCACTTTGCCAGGTGACTGGCCGCTACTGGTGGCTTGCCTCTTAATTTACTATTGCCATTCTTGTCAGAGTGGGGGGTGGAAGCATGAATGTTTCTAAATTCATGTTTAAAAACTATCACTTAAAAAAATACATCTCAATACACTGATATAACCTATTAATGAATACACCTTTTGAATTTTAAGTAGACTTTATTATAGTTTAACACTTTTACTGCAAGATTTCTTTAAAAATTAAGGTGTTCCTAAAGTTAAACAGTGCCGGGCACTCAAGTTATTTGCTTTTTTTAAACTTTAATTAACCTTTAAATAAATGCTTGCTCATTTATTTAACTTCTTTTTAATGTTCGTGCTGAGTCGGAAAACAGCAGCCTAGTTCTGCTCTTGGGCAGTGAGTCATGAGCCCCTTGGCTGCTTTTCAATTATACAATGCAGCAACAATAAGTGTACGCTGGGCCCAGGGCTTTAAGTGGGCCGAGTCCGTCACATACCCTGTGGTAATTAAAAACGGGCATCGGGCCCTATATTATTGTCCTTAACCCCTTAACCTTATAGGCAGTAGCGGCCACTCGTATTGCGAAGTGGGGGGGTCAGGGTTTAGGGGGATACACAAATAAAGAGACAGAATTATGTATAGATGGTATGGCACTTGGCTGCTCTGACTGCTGCCACTTTGCTCCCGATCCTCACCTCCCGTCCAGGAACTGCTGCACACTCTGCAGGCTCCCAGTTGTCAATGCCAGCGCTTCTTTCATGCTGGGAACACTATTCCCAGCTTGAGAGCAGTGCTGCAATTGGTCTGAGCGCCCTGGTTCGGCGCTCAGACATGTACTGGGAGCCGGTGTTGGTTCTCCACCAGGCTGTACAACACAACTCTGGTTGTAGAAAGGCTAAGTGCGTACGACGGTTCGGCTGGCCCCAGATGACTGGCAAAATCGTCGTGCGCACTTAGCAGTGCCCACCAGTCCCTCCTTCTCCCTAGTGCTGCTGCATCACTATGGATGGCAATCGGCTGGAAGCCTGCAGGGCGAAAAAGAAAATTATAAAATTGTTTTGTTTTATTTTTGGCCTCTACCGGCTTTCAGTAGGGAGTGGCGACGCATCCATAAAGGAGGAGCCGCCCTGCTTATAGGTAAAAATACAGATTTTTTTTGTTTTGTTTTTTAACAGTGAATATAAAAAATATTAAGGTAATCCATGTCAGCAATTAAGTTCCTGTTGATATTTTACATGTTTTACTTGGCCTTGCAATGTTAGCTATTTTCTAGGATGTTGGGTTTTTTTGGGGTATTTTTTCCATTTAGCATAGTACTCGAGAACGTATTGTGCTTTATCTTAAACAGCTGACCATCTATGAAAAGCCAATCTCCTTGATGGTTTTAGGTGTATGCCAGTTTTGTTATTTATCTGAATACAATAACCGAAAACTCACAGAGGCACCACAATAGAGGTTGGGTGGCACGCTGCGGGACACCAAGGGAATTAATGTACGTGTTTAACCCACACCCTTAATTACATAGGTCACTCTCCTTGTAGAAACCCAGTTTAAAGCCCTGACTGGGACCCTATTGGCTCCAGTGCCACTGCACCTGCTGTGCTAATTGAAGCGATTCAAAAAGGGGGGTGGTGGTGATGGACAGAGTATCTGAATTAAGCAGAACACTCCTACCCAGTCAAAAGATCAGGGCTTGATCCATCATCGTTTTTTAGCTCACTGCACCATCCCAGTTCAGAACCTGGCTGTATGCAAATTAGTCTGTTCCTGTCCCAGTGCATGATGGGAACAGGGCAAACCAAACTACAAAAGCCAATTCTTACACTGGGAAGGAAACAAGCTTCCGGGGACCGGTTTCTGGCATTACAGCCGTCTTCGGCCCGGCTTGCTTGAATCCTGAAGGTGCAGTGAGCAAGGGACTCACATCTGAGCATACCCTTCCACACTTGTGGTGGCCAAAACGATTCAAAAAGGGGGGTGGTGATGGACAGAGTATCTGAATTAAGCAGAACACTCCTACCCAGTCAAAAGATCAGGGCTTGATCCATCACCGTTTTTTAGCTCACTGCACCATCCCAGTTCAGAACCTGGCTACATGCAAATTAGTCTGACCCTGGCCCAGTGCATCATGGGAACAGGGCAGACCAAACTACCAAGCCAATTCTTTACCGGAAAGGAAACAAGCTTCCGGGGACCGGTTTCTGGCATTACAGCCGTCTTCGGCCCGGCTTGCTTGAATCCTGATGGTGCAGTGAGCAAGGGACTCACATCTGAGCATACCCTTCCACACTTGTGGTGGCCAAAACGATTCAATGCCAGAAACCGGTCCCCGGAAGCTTGTTTCCTTCCCAGTTTAAGAATTGGCTTTTGTAGTTTGGTTTGCCCTGTTCCCATCATGCACTGGGACAGGAACAGACTAATTTGCATACAGCCAGGTTCTGAAACTGGGATGGTGCAATGAGCTAAAAAACGGTGTTGGATCTAGCCCTGATCTTTTGACTGGGTGAGAGTATTCTGCTTAATTCAGAGACTCTGTCCCTCACCACCCCTTGTTGTAAATATTTTTGTCCACCCTAAGCGTGGAAGGGTATACTCAGACATGAGTCCCTTGCTCATTGCACCATCAGGATTCAAGCAAGCCGGGCCGAAGACGGCTGTAATGCCAGAAACCGGTCCCCGGAAGCTTGTTTCCTTCCCAGTGTAAGAATTGGCTTTTGTAGTTTGGTTTGCCCTGTTCCCATCATGCACTGGGACAGGAACAGACTAATTTGCATACAGCCAGGTTCTGAAACTGGGATGGTGCAATGAGCTAAAAAACGGTGTTGGATCTAGCCCTGATCTTTTGACTGGGTGAGAGTATTCTGCTTAATTCAGAGACTCTGTCCCTCACCACCCCTTGTTGTAAATATGTGCTAATTGAAGCTACACCCCTGCACTTACATTGTATATACTAATATATTGGTAGTTCAAAGGACCATTCCCAGCCAAGGCACTGCAACGTGTGCCTTATCATGACATCAGTATGCAGGCAACGGTTAAAGGCACCACACCTAAGTGTGGGTAGGTGGCATAGTATCATGCCGTTGAGGTCAGGTGGTCATAGGAAATACCGGTTTCCAGAAGGTGCGGACGGCTAACTCCATAAGGAGAGGCGCTAAGGCCTCTCTGACAAGCAGCGTACTGCAAATTCTGGGTGCTTAGTTTGAAAAGGCTGGTCTATTGGTATTGTCCTGCTTTTACACATCTCTGCTTCAGAGTTGGCTGTGTTGTGGCTTCATGTATTGGCATCCTGAGTCAGTGGCAGCCGGTACGGTATGGGGGTGGCGGGGTGTTAGAGGGTTAAAATACATTCTCCTACCTGATTGACGTGTGTCTCTCCCACGTTGTGTCTCCTCCACTCGCCTTCCAGGAAACACCCAGGCTCCCCTGAGCCAATCTCCACGCTGCGTGGTGATTGGTCCACGGCACTCAGACTGGGAATGGGAGCCTGGGGGCGTGTTCTCCACCCAGGATGGAGAGCATGCAAAGTGCACATGACGTTTTCAAAAGCATCATGCGCACTTCAGAGTGCAGCAACCTCTCCTTCTCTCCAACGTCAGGGGAGCCAAGCCCGACACCGCCCTAACATGACACTACTAAAAATAAAATGATAACTTCAGTTATCATTTTATTTCTTCTTTTTCACGTGAGTAGTGGGGCGACGCTCCTCCGCCTTAGCGGAGGACCTGCCACCGTCCTGAGATGTTTTTTCATGTCAGTTAGGAGTGGTGCGGCACTTAAGCTAATAAAGTGACACAGGCAATTCTTTTTCATACTGTGTATCTTTTTACTGTGCTAAAAGTCATAATTCAGCGTTTTATCTTTCTATGAATGAATTGGAGCACTGCGTCTTTCCAGTTGTGTTATGTAGAGGGGTGTTTTATGCATGATTGCACGAATGATCAGACAGACATATTGCAAACAGCTTTTAAAATATATTTTGCATTCAGTTAGTATCATAGGCAGTTATTTTGTATGCCGTGAGTTCTTTTGACAGTCACTAACCCTGAAAACGTATCTTTTAGAAACAATGAATACAAGTATACTTCTTTTTACTAGGAGACCTTGCATAGACCCTTTCCCGCGCTTTTGTGTATTAGAGAGGTGTGGTCCGTTGATGTGTATAGTGGAGTGATGGAGCACAGGGCACGTTCCTTTTCTCGTTGGCCACAGCTTGTTGGTGTGCTGCCAGCCGGTAACATTTTTTGAGCGCACACAATTCCGAGTCCTGAACTGCGCGGTTTTACGTTGAATGTAAATCTGGGGGTTTGTGTATTTGTGCTCGAGGGTTTTTGCCTGATATGGCAGATGTGGGTGAAAAGGAGCGCTGTTCAGGCATATCCTGCTGGACAGGTGGCTGCGGAACAGATCTCCACCCCTCCCCCAACCCATTGGAAGGAAGACTTGTGCACAGGCCAGGGTGTCTTGGAAAAAAAAAAGTTGTCTGGCAGAATTCCTTGCAGCAGCTGGAAAGCATTCCAGGGACTGGTCCATCGCGGAGGACTCCCCCCCTCGCTCAGACAGGGTCTTTGGCAGAGAGCGAAGCCGCCATGAAACTTTGCAATGAACTTGAAACAGGAGGAAGTCTGCAGCAAGAGGCTTTTTTAACTATCGACTTGCCATCCGGCTATGCTCAAGGGCAGAGACCTCTCTTTCTCCGTGTTACCTCATTTTGGGCCACCCCATTCCGCCCAGAAATGTTCCCTACCTCAACACGGTCGAGTGTCCTCTGACTAGGATAGGAAGATAGCAAAAGCGACTTAAATAAAAGGAGTAAACCACATGTTGCAATGTGACAGGAAATTACGTCATTGTGACTTTATTGTTTAGGCAAAACTCTACCCTCAGAAGGACGCTCGTGCATGGAAGACTTCAGTCTAAGTTAATATTATACACCGACAAGAGGCTACCAAGCAAAAAAAAGAAAGATTTTTTTGATAATAAACACTTATTTATGAAAAAAGATCAATAAAAAGCATTGTAATTTACAATGCCAATACTTCAAACTCTTATAAATGCGAGACCTATTTCATTTCAAAGAAGGGGCTACCATTGTCCTGGGCTGCTTGGAAAGTTAAAGCGTGCATGGCACGCTGAATGTTGCAAGAAAGCATGTCGTGCCTGCAGTAAAAGAAACTCACTAAAGAAAATAGTGCTTACAGACTATAAGACATACCGTGTAACAACAGAAGTAAAAGGGCATTCCAGGGACTGGTCCATCGTGGAGGACTCCCCCCCCCCCCCCCCCCCCTCCTACCCCCACCCCTCCTCCCTCCCTCAGACAGGGCCTTTGGCAGACAGCGAAGGGAGCTTACAAATGAAGACAAGGCGGTATTACGGAGGGACTAACAAGCCTATTAATGAATCGGAAGCCAGCATTTACAAAGGACAATGACACAAGCCAATGAAAAATATATGCGGAGAGTAGGCGGAGCTTCAAGTCCATACTTGAATACAGCATGCATCGCAGAGCAGCGCATGCGCTGTCCAGGCTTGACCCAACCTTGAGTTACCATTTCTCCCTATTTGAACCGAAACTTGAGGATCTAAGACTAAATATCCTTTAGAGTCAGTAACACTGTGTATGTTTTTCTTGTTTCTACCCCATATTCAACTCCATGCAACCAACAAGGAGTTATCATCTAGCTTTCTGCCAGGCCACGTTTGGGGGAGGAGGGAACGTGGCAAGGAGGAGCAACTGGGACACAGCCGTGGTGACTGGGGGTATTGCTTATGTCCCCGGGTCCTTCCTACAGTGGCTCTCCTAACGGAATGAAGTGCAACCCCGTCGTCACATGCTTGCCACAGTTACCACTGAGAGTCGAGCACAGGCTTCTCAGGAAGGTTAGTGTGGGGGTACGATAGACTCAGCACTCATTGAACTCCAATAGCATAACCATGTGATGGTCCATCCCAGTGCTGATCTTTGTAAAAAAGAGAAATACTTTAATACACAGTACAATTCAATATTACACACTACAGAAAAAGCATCCAATACTAAGGATCTATGTTGCTGGACTACTACCTCCCAGCTAGGATGGCCCCTCTATCCCTTGCCACCTCCCTTAACACAAGTGCGGTGCTACCTCCCACCCTTTGGTCTAGTAGGCACTAGCAAGCACTGTCTCTCAGTGTCTGTCTCCCCTACAGGTCAGATCTGTGGTACGCGTCACTTGTGCTCCTCTTCTTCAGTCCTGGTCCTCCCTCAGTGGGGGAAGAAGACTCACTATCCAAGGGTGCATCAAGAAGCTGTTATGCACCTTGCAAGCAGACACTGGCCACTTACCAGTGTCCTGAGGCAGCAACAATCCTGTATTTAGTCAACAGCCCTCTTCAGGGCACCCAGATTCAGCAGAAGATGGACCTTGCTGGTAGGTGTCGCTCTTCCATCTCTTCTAGACTGAATGAGTTTCCATTCAGTAGCTATGTCCACTCTGGGACAGTAGCGGAATCGTTTTAAGGCCCTTTAAAGGAGCAGTGGTGGTTTGGTCTGGTGAGGCGAATTTACAGACAATGCCTCTTTTGCCGCAAAATCACCCTAGTACACAGTGGCAAGTGCCTCGAGGTAGTAGCTTCACTTCTAGTGTCATAGTTCACACAGCCGGATTGGTGTCACTACATCGCGGTTTTTTACAACGCATTCCGTTACATCGGAATTTTTACAACGCAGGATCCATTACATCGGATGCCATTACAACGCATGGCATTACATAGCAGATGCTATTACAACGCATGGCATTACATCGTAAGTATAGGTAAGTATAAAAAATGTAATTAAGTTAATTTAATTAATTTAATTTAATTAATTGAATTAAAATACATTTTAAAATATTAATTAATTGTATTTAATAAATTTAAATCTATTTATTTAAATTAATTTTAATAAAAATTGTAATTAATTTTATTTAATTAATATAATGAAATTAATTTAATTTAAATATTTTTTTAATTGTAATTAAATTAAATTAATTAAAATAATTTATTTAATTTAATTATTTTAATTAAGAAATGTAATTAATATAATATAATTAATTTAATTTTACCTAAAAACACCCCTGTACCCCAAAACCCAAACCCTACCCTGAAACCTAAAAACACCCCTGTACCCCAAAACCCAAACCCTACCCTGAAACCTAAAAACACCCCTGTACCCCAAAACCCAAACCCTGCCCTGAAACCTAAAAACACCCCTGTACCCCAAAACCCAAACCCTGCCCTGAAACCTAAAAACACCCCTGTACCCCAAAACCCAAACCCTACCCTGAAACCTAAAAACACCCCTGTACCCCAAAACCCAAACCCTGCCCTGAAACCTAAAAACACCCCTGTACCCCAAAACCCAAACCCTGCCCTGAAACCTAAAAACACCCCTGTAACCCAAACCCTGCCCTGAAACCTAAAAACACCCCTGTACCCCAAAACCCAAACCCTACCCTGAAACCTAAAAACACCCCTGTACCCCAAAACCCAAACCCTACCCTTTGCGGTACCAAGGATTAAACGGGCTAGAATGGGCGGAAGATCCTTTTCATTTCTGGGTCCAACTCTTTGGAACACACTGCCCACTGCAATACGCAAAGAAGAAAACTATAGGAGTTTCAGAAAAAGTGTGAAAACCTGGCTGTTTGACAAATAATTTGCTTTCGGACCTGTTTTTCTTTAGTTGTGTTCTGTGTCTATGCTGCTTCGGCGCCGGGAAACCCTTTGTGGGTAGCTGTGCGCCTTATAAATGCTATAAAATAAATAAAATAAATAAATAAATACCCTGAAACCTAAAAACACCCCTGTACCCCAAAACCCAAACCCTACCCTGAAACCTAAAAACACCCTTGTACCCCAAAACCCAAACCCTACCCTGAAACCTAAAAACACCCCTGTACACCTGTACTTATTTTAAAAATTACTTTAATTAATATAATAAATAATAAATTAATAATATTAAAAAACATAAATATATTTAATTATAATTAATATTAATAAAATTTTAAAAAATTAAATACTTACCTATACTTACGATGTAATGTCATGCGTTGTAATAGCATCTGCTATGTAATGCCATGCGTTGTAATGGCATCCGATGTAATGGATCCTGCGTTGTAATAGTTCCGTTGTAAAAGACTCCCGTTGTAAAAGTTGCGATGTAACGGTGCATCACCGAGGCAAGTCAGTAGTCTTGTTAACTTTAAATGTGGCCTAGATTCTCATTGTAGATGGAGCTTCTTTATAGTATGTTAAATCCAAACATAAGAAATGCTTGTATAGCGCACATCTTGAACTCAAGTATTTGAAAGTGCTCTCCTATGTGATCATAATGAAAAGGCTTCCCTAGGATCACACAGTTTGGACGAGCATGGAAGCCACAATTGAGTTCAGGTGATCTGGATCTACATTTTGAAATTCAGCACCATATGTATATCTCTTTCACTCTCTCCTGTTGTACATCAAAGGTAACTGGTTTGTCTTTTATTCTTGATGCACAATGAGACACAGACATAGCAGATCTGACTCAGGGTCCCCAGATCCAACTGCCAAGACAAGAATGCATTTATTTGAGGGGTCACCGCCCCCCCCACATATCCTCTGAAGCTACACTCCTGGATTGTTAATTAAAATGTACTTTCTTACTTCATAAAGTAATTTTGTATCACTCCTTCACCCATAGCTCCTACTTGCTCAAAAGTTGAAGAAATGTATGACGTGGCTTATATTGCAAAACATGCACAACAATAAGTTCGTTTTTGTAAATATTTTTATCATCATTGTCTAACTGTGTCCTGCTTTCTGTGATAGTCACAACAGAACAGTTCAGAGATGATGCTCACAAGCTAAGCAGTATGTTGCCTCGCTCATTTGGTCTTGAATAGGCCACATAAACAAGCAAGACTCCCGGATGTCTGGAGCAGAGCAAGAGGTTCAGATGGGACTCCCCATCAGCGCTTGGACTAAACTCCAGGAGAAAGATGTTTTCCTACAGACCATTTGCACTCAAAAGTGCAGCATGGGGCCTTTAGACACCTTTGTACACCTTTTTGCAATGCCAGTAGGTTAAAGAAAACAAGCAATATTAAAAAAGCACAGTGGCTACGTCATTTTGTAGGTGCGTGCACCATGCATACAAAAAACAATAAGTAGCGCAAAAGTATAGTTGTTTCTTTTTTAAGCACGCTTGGGAAAAAACACTGTGTGAGTAGGGAGAGCAACTCATAGGACTTGAGGGGGGGGACATTTCAAAGAATGGAGGTGGGGAAACATCACAAAGGACACAGGTGAGGGAAGCCGCATTGATGGCGCAGGTAACTGTAAGAAACATGAAGAGCTGGGGGTGAGGGAGAAGTACATGGGCGAGAAGTACATGGGCTTCCGAGCAGGGCACAGTACCGAAACTGCCATGACTCACATAGTGGACGATGCCCTCCAAATCCTAGACCAAAACGATACCTGTCTCCTCATCCTTCTGGATCTCTCCTCAGCATTCGATACAGTTAAACATGAGAACTTACTCGAACTGTTAAACACAAGAATGGGCATATCTGGGACTGTTCTAAAGTGGTTCACCTCATTTCTACACAACCGGACACAAAGAATCAAAAGCAACAACGTGCTGTCCTCTCCGGTACCTGTATCGCTAGGCGTCCCTCAAGGATCCTCCCTCTCCCCAACACTGTTCAACCTAGTTATGGAACCTCTCACTACGTTGTTACAGGCCTCTAATGTGCACTTTCACATGTATGCCGACGACACCCAACTTTATCTCAAAATACAATCTCCCAAGGACATCATGCTGCTGAACACCACGATCAGAAACACCCAATCCTGGCTTGCTGAGAATCACCTCAAACTCAATGCTCTGAAGACCGAGTTCCTCCTGATCTCACCTCCCGCTAAAATATCCACGGCTCAAACATGGCTTAAGCAATTAACGGCTCTAAATGTACAGCCCATCGTAGTAGACTCAGCAAAATCTTTAGGCATAACACTTGACACCAATCTCAACATGCAGCAGCACATCAGCAAGGCAACCAAAGGAGCGAACTTCCAAATCAATACCCTGAGAAAACTTAAACCTTTCCTTCCTGCCAAAGACTTCCAAACTGCAGTTCAATCTTTAGTCATCCCGCACATAGAATACGGTAGCACCGCCCTCTGCGGGCTCCCCCTAACTACAACGGCACCCCTAAGAGCGTCCCTTAACGCCGCAGCGAGACTCGTCACAGGCTCAAAAAAACACTGCATATCTCCCCGGACTTTAAATCACTGAACTGGCTACCTTTTGAAGCCAGAATTCAACTGAAAATCGCATGCATGACACACAAGGCTGTGCATCTGAATTCACCCGCCTACCTCACTCAAAAGTTGACAATTTCGGGTGGCTCCCGAACTACTAGAAGCACAAACAATCTTTTGCTGAAACCTCGAATATTTCGGAAGGAAAAAACATATAAACGCTCCTTTTCAGGAATGGCACCCAGGATCTGGAATTCACTCCCTCCTGAAACAAGGCTCATCTCCTCCAACACAATCTTTAAGAAAGAAGTTAAAGCGATCCTCATGGCAAAATACACATGACCTATTACTCCGTATCACTCATAAATCTGCTCTGTAAGGCCTGCCCGACCTTGGCCTATTGTACCACCCGTATTATCGAATTATGTAATTGTATACGCTCACTCTTTGTATTTTGTTATAATGTTCGATGCACCTGGTTGATTATGTATATTGTTATATTGTTGACACACCTGGTTGACTTTGCACACTTTACCCTCTCCACCTCAACGATCTTTACATCCCTTCTACTGTTGCACCTGTGGGACTATACATCCTGCACACACCCACCTCAACTTGGCCCACCTTTAAACTCTAAATACTCTAAACACGCTTAAGCAAGTATATGCTCCTTGGTATCGCACTTTATGCTATTGACGCAATTGTTTGTCTACTCTCAGTGTACCTACACTACCACACCTGTAACCTACCTCATGTCCTTTGACCTACCTATGTAACTAGCACCTTGTACCTAACTACCTCATATATCACTTTTTATATACGCTTTATTACTTTGTATTTTTACTTTGTATTTGTACTTGTAAAGCGCTCTGATATCTGCAAAGATCTTGTTCGCGCTGTATAAAACTCTCAAAATAAAAAAAATATAAAATAAAGAAAGCAACGCTGGGAGTAGTACACAAGGGCAAGCGCAACATGGAGGAGTTTGGGGCAGAAGCACACGGGTGGACAGAGCAACACGGAGTGACTAGGAGAGAGTAGACCAGGGAGACCGCTAGAAGACACATGGCCTTTTATCAAATGCTTAACGCATGAAAAGCAAGCAGTGGAAGGACACAAGTAATGCGTTCATGCTCCAGGGAAGGGACAAACGCAAAAAGGGGAAGGCAAGCCCACACAAGCTTGAGCGTTGGAGCGGTGATGATGAGAAGATGATATTCACTCAGGTGGATGCTGCTGCAGCACCGCTAAGGGACCTTCAGAATAAGAAAGAGTTACACCACAGACCGTGCCTCAGGTGTGGGTGGATGGTCTGACCATGGTGGTCCTTTGTAGGCCACATTATAGCTCAGTAGAGACTTATAAGATGTAGAACGTGGATTCAATTAACAGACTTTTCTATGTATGTTTGTACAGGACTTTTAGTGGCCTTGGTCATTAAGTTATTTCGATCTATTATTACATTCACCAGCTCTTAAGTGTGCTCATAAAATACTCATATTTGAAGAAAACTTAATTTTATTGTACTTTAATTAGTTAGAACATTGCTGTTGCTACAGTAAAATGAATGTTATTAAAAAACAAAAGGACCTTTGAATTCGAGCAGGCAGACTGTAGGCAAAAACCAGAATTGAAAGGCCCAGGTGGCAGCAACAAGGCCGTGGTTTCATAACTGGACATGGTGGATTACACTGTTTTTAAAAACACAGAAACCTGGATTCACGGGCACAGCTAAACCTGAACTTCGGGGGGCAGGGAGAGGTAATAGGCCAACCAATGAAGGTGGGGTGAACACTTGAAGGAATGGGGCGGAGCTATTCTTAGAACAAATCCAAGAAAACAGTGATAAATTGTGCATTTTAAAAATTGCGCAAACCAAGTACAATTACTAAAAACATGTTTCAGTGGATTAACAATGTTTATAGGTACTTGCGGATCTTTACAAAGGAGAATTGGCAATTGTACAGCTCAAAAGCATCTTCTACAGATGTCAATGCAAAGCACTATAGAACCAGTTTGTTTAAAGTTATTTCAAGATGAGGAACCTTTTTTATAATTCTCCAAAAATTCCTTTTGGGAAATGAGAATGAGCTCATAAAATATTTTTAATTCCATCTTCAAAAAGATGCTGTTGAACGCAGAGATATTTTTTGTCTGCACATCAGGACGTTGTGAAATAAGCTTATTTGAGTCCACAGACATGTACATGTCTCAGAGTATTGATCCTAGTTATTATTATTATTATTATTATTAAAAAAATTTGTAGAGCGCGTAGTCACCCGGGGGTATCCCAGCGCTAAGAACCCTACCCCAACCTGTCAGAGGGCTAGGAAAGGAGGGGGAGTGGGGGAAAGGACTGGGATTTCGATAATCCGGACAGGCGGGATTCATTGGGGAAAGAGATGAGTTTTCAGCCGCTTCCTGAAGCGAAGGTAGTGAGGTTCGTTTCTCAGGTCGCGGGGGAGTGCGTTCCAAAGGCGTGCGGTGTGAACTGAGAAACGCCTTCCGCCTGTGCGTGCCTTCCTGAATCTGGGGGCGATGATGAGATTCTCCGTATCCGAGCGGAGGGATCTGCAAGATTTATAGGGTTTGATAAATTTTCTGAGAATGGGAAGGCCTTGATTTTGTAGCAGTTTGTGGGCTAGGCACAAGGCCTTAAATTTGACTCTCTCCCTCATGGGGAGCCAGTGGAGGAGTTTTAGTGCTGGTTTGGCCGAGTATCTGGCAGGAGTCTTGGTGAGGATCCGGGCAGCGATGTTCTGAATTCTCTGCAGTTTGTTCATCGTTGCTTCTGGGGCGCCCAAGTATATCACATTACTATAGTCCAGCCTGGAGATTATCAGGCCTTGGATTAGTAGTTTTTGCGAGTGGTGGGGCAGGAGGGGCAGAATATTCCTCAGTGATTTCAGCAGGCCAAAGCATGTCCCGGCTACTTTTTTTGCTTGCGAGGTAAACGAAAGGGTAGTATCGAGCCACACGCCCAGGCTTTTTACCTCTTGTTTTGGTTCCGGGAGGGGGCCCAGACAATCTGGCCAGATGTTCGGGGGAAAAGTGATTCCTTTCTGGCCAAGGAGAAGGACGTCGGTTTTTGCTCCGTTCAGTTTTAAGGCTGAGCTGTTCATCCAGTGTTGAACCTGCGTAAGGCAGTTGAGTAGATCTGCTGGTTTTTGGCTGGGATGAGAGAGTGATACAACTAGTTGTGTGTCGTCAGCATAGCTGACGACGCTCACTCCGAACGGGGTGATAACCTCCTCCAATGGGGACATGTAGATGTTGAATAATGTGGGGCTCAGGGAGGAGCCCTGAGGCACGCCACATTGGAGGGGGGTTTCGGAGGAGCAGGTGTTGTTTTCCCAGATCTGAAAGGTACGCTGGTCTAAAAAGGATGAAAGCCAGGATAGGGCGGAGCCTACCACACCGACTCTTTCGAGCCGTTTGATGAGAAGTTGGTGGTTGACGGTATCGAAGGCCGCACTCAGGTCGAGGAGGATCACTGCCACTGATCCTCCTCCGTCTAAGAGTGCTCTGGCCTCCTCTACCGCTGCCAGGAGGGCGATGTCAGTGCCCTGCCCTGGACGAAAGCCTGTCTGAGAGCTTTTTAGTCTGTTGTTGTCCTCCAGGAACTGTGACAGTTTATTATTGACAAATTTTTCGGCAATCTTGCTTATCCCTGGGAGAAGAGAGATCGGCCTGAAGTTGGCCAGGTTTTCGGGATCCAGGGAGGGCTTCTTCAATAAAGCCTTAACAACTGCCGCCTTCCAGCTCAGGGGCACGGTTCCCTGTTGGAGTGAGGCATTGATCAGGTGGGTAAGGGGGGGAACGATGATGGAAGTTACTTTTTTAAGGGTCCGAAGCGGGGCGGGGTCTCTAGGAGATCCACTTTTAATGGAGTTTAGAGTCTTTTCTACTTCTTCGATGGTTACTTGACCCCAGGAGGGGAGACAAATAGATGTCCGAGTGATCGTGGGATCGTTATCTTCGCACGGGCCGGCAGGGGGGATTGAGTCAAGGATTTTTTGTATCTTTTCTTGAAAGAAGTTAGCCAACTGATGGCATTTTTCCTGATCCGCCTTGGAGTCTGGGGGGTTTGTCGGTCCAGGTTCTGGGGTCTTCAGAAGCTCTTTAAGAATGGCATAGGATTCTTTGCTCGAACATACTGCTTTTTCTATTCTTTCCTGAAAGAATATGGTTTTGGTTTTGCGGATAGATGATTTATAAGTTGCAAGGGAGATAGAATAGGCACCTTTATTTGCTATGGATCTATTTTTCCGCCAAGTGCGTTCCGCTCTCTTACACTCCTGGCGTAGGGCTTTGAGCTCTGAGGTATACCATGGAGCGGAGGGCACTCTTTTAGTATGTTTAAGAGTAGTTTTTTTTGGGATTAGTTTATCAAGTGAGGAAGTGATCCAGGAATTAAACTGTTTATTGGCCATGTCAGGCTCAGAGGAGAGCTCAGGAATGGAGTTTGAGAGGGTGGTGGCCCATTCTGTAGGCACCAGTTTGTGCCACCGTCTATCGATGACTTGGGTTTTCCTGGTTTGAGGGGTCTTAGTGGGGACATCCCAGGAGATGGGGACTAGGAAATGATCAGTCCACGGTAAAGTCAGGGGTGGGCCGGTGGTAATGTTAGTGACATTGGTGAGGACTGGGTCCAGCAGGTGCCCTTTATCATGGGTGGGCTCGTTGTTGACCAGACTAATATTAAAAGACGACAGGTCTTGAAGAAGCTCGGAGGCTATCCGATTGGTGGAGTCCGTAAAATGCAAATTAAGGTCGCCTACAATAAGAAAATTGGGAGCGGAGGAGGCTAATTGTGAGACCGCCTCGGTAATGGCATTAAGAAATTTCCCAGGAGCACCTGGGGGGCGATAGATCAGCAGTCCCGACAGGGTGTGGGCCGGGGAGGTTTGAATAGAAAATTGGCAGCCTTCACAGTCGTCGATGTGAGCATTAGAAGTTCTGCAAGTAAGTTGTTCTCTGTGGATTAGGGCTAACCCCCCTCCTCTCCCTCTGGGTCTATGTAGGGTTTGGCAAAGATAGCCTGGGGGAAGGGCAGTGACGATGTCCGCATCAGAAT
Source organism: Lissotriton helveticus (assembly GCF_964261635.1). Classification (NCBI taxonomy): domain Eukaryota; kingdom Metazoa; phylum Chordata; class Amphibia; order Caudata; family Salamandridae; genus Lissotriton; species Lissotriton helveticus. Next base: position 1,376,422,713 of record NC_136065.1, on the reverse strand, counting down.
TGTCAGATAGCCACGTTTCCGTGAGAAACAATGCGTCAAGCTCCTGATCTTGTATTAATAAGTTGGTTTCGTGTGCGTGCTTAGGGAGGGAGCGGCAGTTAAGAAGACCTAACTTAAGTCCAGATTTGGCTAAGTTGTGGGTGATTGGATTACAACGTACACAGTAAGAGAAAGGTTTACCTTCCGTATGCGTATGATGACAGGGCAGAGTTTTATCCGGTTGGAGAGCGCGAAGCATGTCCCTAGAGTACACCAGGCGGTAAGGAAAAGCCTCCGGCAGGGTGCCTGGGTCCGGTCGGGCCCGGACGGGCCCAGACGGGCTTGCCTTTGGCGCGCCTTCGGCGTGCTGACGGCGCGCCCGCTGCGCCCGTCCGCTGCGCGTCCGTGGGGCGCACATAATTTTATTCAGAGGATGGGGGGAGAAAGGCGTGGCCTCAGAGGGGGCGTGTCTTCGCGGGTCACCGGTAATGGCGTCGGGAAATGATAGTCTTTCCCTCGCGTCAGCTTGTGATCAGCAGCGCGTGGAGACTAGGACTAAGCTGTGTCCTGTCTGAGCGGCGAAGTGCAGTGAAGTTAAAACACAGAAATAAGTGACAGTTCAAATTTTTTAAAAAACCCTCCCGGCTTTCCGCCTCAGGAGTGCAGGTGAGTTCTGTTGGGCGCTAGCGGTCAGCGTCTATTTATATTCCACACAGGGGGGCGTGGCCTCAGAGGGGTCGTGTCTTCGCGGGTCGCCGGTAATGGCGTCGGGAAATGATAGTCTTTCCCTCGCGTCAGCTTGTGATCAGCAGCGCGTGGAGACTAGAACTAAGCTGTGTCCTGTCTGAGCGGCGAAGTGCAGTGAAGTTAAAACACAGAAATAAGTGACAGTTCAAATTTTTAAGAAACCCTCCCGGCTTTCCGCCTCAGGAGTGCAGGTGAGTTCTGTTGGGCGCTAGCGGTCAGCGTCTATTTATATTCCACACAGGGGGGGCGTGGCCTCAGAGGGGGCGTGTCTTCGCGGGTCGCCGGTAATGGCGTCGGGAAATGATAGTCTTTCCCTCGCGTCAGCTTGTGATCAGCAGCGCGTGGAGACTAGGACTAAGCTGTGTCCTGTCTGAGCGGCGAAGTGCAGTGAAGTTAAAACACAGAAATAAGTGACAGTTCAAATTTTTTTTTAAAAACCCTCCCGGCTTTCCGCCTCAGGAGTGCAGGTGAGTTCTGTTGGGCGCTAGCGGTCAGCGTCTATTTATATTCCACACAGGGGGGCGTGGCCTTAGAGGGGGCGTGTCTTCGCGGGTCGCCGGTAGTGGGTTAACATACTTGATTTTGTGGTGTGTGAATGGCATGTTTCTGGTTTAATTCCTAATGTATCTTCCATTTCTCATGCCATTGAATAACTGAGTGCCAATCAGCTGGCAACATTACTGGCTCTTGCTTACCCTGCCATGAATCTGTATTATTCTAAACAAAAATACATTTGTTGTTGTTAGCACCCCACATTGAGCAATTCTCACATGAAATGACTGAGCTAAATCCACGCAAGAACTGGCAAAAAGGGTAGTTGCATTGAAATAACTTTTCAACTAATGGTGTTCTAGCATACAGAGAATACAAGGCTTCCTTCAATCTCTGGAACACATAGAATGTTTGGCTGATGGGCAATGTATGGTAAAGAAAATGTTCCTCTTAACAGCATATGGTATACTTACAAATGCCTTTGATGCTGTCATGAAGCCCTCAGCACAAAATGTGGAAGCCAGTGGCTGCTCCTCCGCTAAGGCGTAGCAGCGTCGCCCCACTGCTAGGAGCATTAAAGAAAGGAAAAAATAAAATGATAATAACGGATTGTTATTATCATTTTATTCTTTCCTCCTGCTGCGGCAGTGCGTGCGGGGACAGGGCGGAGCTGCAGGGGAGAAGTGGTAGAAGACTCCTGTGCGAAATGACATTTGGTCAGCCCTCTCGGGCCGCCCAAAACAGTCATGCTCACTCCCCTGTTCTCCATGCAGGCTGCATGGAGAACGTGCCCACCCCTCCAGCCCCTGGCTGAGCGCCGTGGCACGGCGCTAAGACCAATCACAACTAAGACCAATCACAACGCTCCATTGGAGAGTTGTAATTGACTTCCGGGTGGGAGCCATGCTGCCAGATTCCTGTTCCGACCTGGAGTCAGACCCAGGCAAGCAGGAGAGAAGACGCGAAACCCGGCGACAAGGTACCTTTTTTTTAAGCAGCCCGCCGCACCCCACCCCAGCCTGTTGCCGCCCTCCTACCCGCGCGCAGTGCCGCCCGCCCCTGGTGAAAGCTACTAAAATATAAATGTTTGGTTTAATCCTGCAGGGACAATGTGCATTATACAATGCAACATTTGTTACAATTTCTTCCTAAACTCCTTGGAGAGGAATGACCATAGTCTATAATGGTTGTTCATAAATGTCTATACTAGTAATAGCAATTAGCTTGGCCTGAATGGAGAAAGGGCCAACCTTGAATGAGGCACCAAAGACAGACCAGACAGACAGCATGGTTAAAAGTTCGTCATTGTAATACTTTAACGAGTAGTGCGCATAGTAGCATTTTCCTTGTGCAACGCTTTTGCACTGGAAAGTATTGCACATTGTCAGAATTGCGCTGCTTTCGGCAGACCCAGGTTAAGTTTGACAGCAGAGTAGGGTTTTACCAGCATTTTGCTATCAAACTACACTAGTTCGAAGAGGCGGGATACAGTGAGGCAATGCGTAATCAAGGGCAGGAAAGTGAGGTTGAATGTGGGTACTGTTTCTGCATAGACACAGTCCCTGTGTTAAAAATACAAAACGCATACATTAAACACATTCTACATTGGTCCTCACACTGCACTCTGGGAACCTGATCAGAAGTGTTTGCTTTAAGTGCAAGAAATATACCTCTGGTTATACATAAGTTACATGTTCGGCTTCCCATAGTTTTTTTTATCTCTTTGTACCGTAAGGTCAGGCGGCAGACACCTTTGCTGTGCTTCATGTGACAATGCTCCTTTTCCAAGGAATAAGAGCCGCAACTCATTGTTTCTTCCCAGTTTCTCCTGAAGTTGCCACAGCCCTGTGTTTAGGGCCTAAGGGCACCAATTAAATATATTGAGAACATACCCATGCAAGATATGAGTCAAGTTTTTACGTATCAAGCGCAATGTATGCCCTTAGGCATATTGGCGCAGAACTAACAGAAAATATGTGAGGATAATCAATAAAACAGATTAATTTTTAAATCCTTCCTAACCTCTTCCATGCGGTGGGCGTGTGCGTCAGACGGCCGGGGGCTGTCCGATTTGTGCACGCGTGGAATTCACCCGCACACCAGGGAAATCTTGCGCGCAGCGAAGCGGCTAAACCTAGAAGGGCCCTCTATTTTCTGCAGGACAAAATGATTACATTACAAACAGTGGAAGCAACGAAAGAGAAGAAGCACGGCCACTACCTCTCTACTGAGCCTTTCTTAATCGGGGGCTGATGCTGGAGTGAAGAGCCACAATGAAGGGATCGTTTAGACTTGGAAGCAAACACATAAGTGGCATGGGGATATTTTCATAATAAGCTCAGTGGACGAAGCAGAGTGCCTTATAATGGATCCTATGTACCTGCGAGGATATCTTCCTGTAGAAGCACAAAGCGATTTGGAGACTAAGACCATGATTTCAACGTATATAGTATTTGGTCTATTATTAGTACGCATGGTAATTATCACTGATCCAGTGTTGGATATTTAATGGGTAACATCGTTAATTTCTCCTCTGTTCCTTATCTTTAGAAAGAAGTCTAATTATTGGAATCCGTGATTACCACGGTGGTTTCTGCATGTTTTCCATTAATGTCTTAGCTGTTTATTATGAATGTTTTCCTCAGCATTTTTCTGGGTAAATGTGTCAGGGGAGAATTGTAGAATATAGTAACTAACTGATGAACGACTCCGAATTCTGACTTTTGTGTTCATGGATCGAAATTTAAAACACAACTTTCAACCAGGGTCTAAGTAAAATCTATATGTTTATAAAAGGCATAGATAGGTTACGTCAATGTTAATTTACCTAGCTCTGTTTTGCTATTATTAGGAGCTCACAGTGCTGTAGGGTTTGAGTATGTTATATTGTACTTAAATTTATACAATGCTTCATACTCCCAACGAGGCGCCAAAGCGTGTTTGCAGTCAGAATGTCAGATAGCATGCTACATTGTGGAGTGCCATAGATGAAACAATGCGTGTTTCTTGTGTGGCTTCTATGTGGAGTTTTTATATTAGTTTCCAATGAGGGACTGTGTGCACCGTGCAAGTAGGATGATTAGGCAGAGAAAGCGCTACACAAAAAGCAATGAAAAAACAAACCAAGGCTCCCCTGCCTGTAAATGGCTTTTGGATGACCTCAGTGGTGGAAGTGGGCAGGATCATTTAGGAACTACACTCCCAAACTTTTTCAATTTTTACGATTACATTGGCCATAATAAAAAAAATAATAATAACGCCATTCCACAACAGATAACACTGACCTCCAGGTGCTACTTGCTGACAAGGAAGAGAGGTTGACTCCTATTCTGTGAAGCCAAGGTAGAGGCAGACCGCAAAAAGGAGAAACAAGCCTTCTTGCCAGGGTGCCTGCTACCTGAAAGAAATTTAAATGTGTGCATGTGGTTAATCAGCAGATCTCAAGACTGCTTGGGAGCCACTATAGGGTCCATAAATGGAATTATTTGAGGCTTTATGGTGATAAAGATTTTTTCTTTTTGAGAGGTAATGTAAAAAAAAATTATGAGCTGTGTTTTGGAGTGTGTCCTTCTAATAGAAACTCATTTAAAAAGGTTTGCAATACGTATAGTCTTTGTATTTCTACAAATATATATTTTTAACCCACTTGTTTGATCTTAAACTCTAAGGTCCTGAAGTGCAAATATCTATGGGCAAAATGTGGTTGCAATATTTGCGCTGACTTATTGAAAATATAAACCATAAGCGTGAAGCTATGTATTAATAGGTTTGTTCACAACATTTCAAATCATAGAGCTCACAATCTGACCTTCCTCATCAATAATAATGAGATAAGGTTAAAATTACATCCCACTATCATTGGGTGTCCTCACAGGGATTGAATGTGGCCCTCTGAGGTTAGCTGATCATTGTGTCTGTAATTGCATTTAAATAAAGTACATTTTCTTTTAAATGCAGCCTCTTTTTCTTAAAGGAAGAGGCTGTGTTTAAAAAAGAAAAGGCTTTTTTATACATTGAAAGTTGGCAGTGGTCCCTTGGACTCCTGTGGAAACTTTGTGTGTTACATTCACATTTGCTAATGATTTATCAACGCATCTCAGGAGTTGGTAACTTTTCAATGTTTTGTCACCAGATTTTGGTTGCAAAACATTGATCAGTAACATAACAAATCGCAGTTAAGAAGGGTCGCCCTAAACGCACCCCTTGTGAATAGTAATTCATTGTGTCTTTCTAAACCCATTTTGTGCATTGGTAATCTGTTACTCTTTGTTTAGTGCATGGAAAAATGCCATTTAGAGGTCGCAAACCCTGTGATTGCAGGCGTTATGACTGCAAAATGACTTTGTGCATCAGGACTAAAATCTCGTTGCACATTTAAGTGTAGCCTATCTTATACTATGTGTAATAAAATTCAAAAATAATGACTTGCATTTCTACAGTGCTTTCAGCGGGCTGAGACGTCATAGCACTCTATAAATACACATCACTCCAAGCTGATGCACCAACTAGGATTCAGTTATATTACAAAAGACATCATATTGACCAACTGAGCTTTCAAAACATAAAAGAATGCATTTCGCACCAGTTACTTTAACTTTCATTCATCTTTTATTTAAGGTATGTGGTTATATTTATTTACATGAAGGTGAAAGGCCAACAACATAGTTGTATAATATTTTGTTAATTTTTAGCCACATCTGTGGCCAGTGAGAGGGGGCACGGAGAGAGGGGACGCCATAGTCATTTTAGCTCATTGGGCTTTGCACGCCTGTCTGGAATAAAACCGTGTAGTAAATTCATAGTTGCTGAGTCAAGTACTGAACGGACCTTTAACACTAGATGCTCAGATTAAAAAATATATATATCAGAAGTCTGAGGTTGTGGTTGACTCCCTCATCCAACCGATGGACCTTTTACACTGCACCCCTACCCCATTCCATGCCAGTATAGGACAGTCCGTCTCCATGTTCCTCTAGAGTAGTGTTACTCAAAGTACAGCCCGGGGGCCGCTTGTGGCCCTCTTGACCTTTACATGTGGCCCCATGAACAGTAGAGCAGCACTGAGCTGCTGTTTACTCGACTCAGCACGAACATTAAAAACTGATACATAAACAGCAAGCACTCATTTAAAGGTTAATTGCAGTAAAACAAAAAGAAGTAACTAGGCCCTTCACTTTAGGAACCCCTTCATTTTTAGGTCTCCCCTGAGCCAATGCGCTTGGGCATTGCTCCGGCGAGATTATAGTAAGGGGAAAAGAACAGTCTACCAAAACGGCGGATTAGACACAGTACATGTGATCTATGCGCGTGCAGAGCGCCAGCCACTTCACACACCACCATTTGTCTGTGCTCGCATCAGACTTCAAAGGCTGCCGCTCCCCCCGCCAATCAGACTTCAAAGGCTGCCGCTCCCCCGCATCAGACTTCAAAGGAATGCGCTCCCGCTCCCCCCTGCCGTAGCAATGCCGAGAGCTTGTTTTGCTTGCTACTCCTTGCCCTCTGGTCTCCGCCTGCTCTCCTGTGTGCTTGCATCTTCCTTCCTTGGCCCTGGGTGTTTTCCGTGTTCTCCCATTCAGTGCCTTCTCTACCCCGTACTTGATTGCTGTCCAAGCCCCAGCCCTCGCTGCCTCTATCATTATACACTCTCCCTGTGTTTTCCTGTTTCCCCTTGCTTTATCCCGGCTCCATCATTCTTTGCTTTGATAAACTGAACGCGCTTTGTAGCACTCAACCCTGCGTGTTCTTAGCTTCAGTCTCTGTGCTGCTGCACCACATCACTCGGGCACCACCACATCACTCGGGGGCAGCACCACATCACTCAGGGGCACCACTCACAGGCACCACCACATGACTCAGGGACACCACCGCATCACTCAGGGGCACGGCCACATCACTCAGGGGCACGGCCACATCACTCAGGGGCACGGCCACATCACTCAGGGGCACGGCCACATCACTCAGGGGCACGGCCACATCACTCAGGGGCACGGCCACATCACTCAGGGGCACGGCCACATCACTCAGGGGCACGGCCACATCACTCAGGGGCACGGCCACATCACTCAGGGGCACGGCCACATCACTAAGGGGCACATCCACATCACTCAGGGACACCACCACATGACTCAGGGACACCACCGCATCACTCAGGGGCACGGCCACATCACTCAGGGGCACGGCCACATCACTCAGGGGCACGGCCACATCACTCAGGGGCACGGCCACATCACTCAGGGGCACGGCCACATCACTCAGGGGCACGGCCACATCACTCAGGGGCACGGCCACATCACTCAGGGGCACGGCCACATCACTCAGGGGCACGGCCACATCACTCAGGGGCACGGCCACATCACTCAGGGGCACGGCCACATCACTCAGGGGCACGGCCACATCACTCAGGGGCACGGCCACATCACTCAGGGGCACGGCCACATCACTCAGGGGCACGGCCACATCACTCAGGGGCACGGCCACATCACTAAGGGGCACGGCCACATCACTCAGGGGCACCACCACATCACCCATGGGCACCACCACATCACTCAGAGCTACCACTCACGGGCACCACCACATCACTCGGGGACACCACCACGTCACTCGGGGACACCACCACGTCACTCTGGGACACCACCACGTCACTCGGGGACACCACCACGTCACTCGGGGACACCACCACGTCACTCGGGGACACCACCACGTCACTCGGGGACACCACCACGTCACTCGGGGGCACCACCACGTCACTCGGGGGCACCACCACGTCACTCGGGGGCACCACCACGTCACTCAGGGGCACCACCACGTCACTCAGGGACATCACTCAGGGACACCACCACATCATTTATTTATTTATTTATTTATTTTATTTTAGACATTTCTAAAGCGCGACGAATACCCGCAGGCGTCTCGGCGCTGAGAATGCACTTACTTGTGGCTGAGACCTAGAGAAGTAGTGAGGAAATTATTGGTCAAACAGCCAGGTCTTTAAGAGTTTACGGAAATGAAGAAGGGAAGGACTCAACCTGATATTTTGGGGGAGAGTGTTCCATAGTTTAGGAGCTGCTACTAAAAAGCGGCGATCGTCCCAAGACACTGTTTTGTAGCGCGGAATGACTAGCAGGTTGAGGGTAGCAGAGCGAAGCAATCTACAGGGTTTATAGAATTGGAGTTGGTCTTTCAGAAAATATGGACCTTGATTATTCAGTGCCTTGTAAACTATACATAAGGACTTAAAATGTATTTTGTTCCGGATCGTCAGCCAGTGGTATTCCTTTATGGTTTTTGAAATGGGCTCGTATTTGGTCTTCCTAGAGAGCAGACGTGCTGCCGCATTTTGTATGGTTTGTAGTTTCTTTATAACTCTGGACTGTGCATTGAGAAATAAACCGTTACAGTAGTTCAGAGTTGATAGGACTAAGGAACTGACCAATGTTTTAATGGCTGTCTCCGGGAGAAAAGGGCGAATTTTTCTGATCATTTTCTGTTTATAGTGAGCTGTGGTTACTGTTTTATTTGCATGATCCATAAAATTAACATCACTCAGGGGCACCACCACATCACTCGGGGACACCACCACATCGCTCGGGACACCACCACATCGCTCGGGGACACCACCACATCGCTCGGGGACACCACCACATCGCTCGGGGACACCACCACATCGCTCGGGGACACAACCACATCGCTCGGGGACAACACCACATCGCTCGGGGACAACACCACATCACTCGGGGGCACCACCACATCACTCTAATACACCACCACATCATCACTCAGCACCACAACAGCACTGTCTTTGCTTGCCACCAGTAAGCATTGCCATAGCCAATAGGACTCGCATTAGGAAAGTGTAAACTATTGGCTTTGTGAATAACAATGCTATTAATTCATATATTTTCAAAGCCAACACATATTTTAAAAAAATTGTCATTTACAATACCAATAGCTCACACTTATGCGAGACCTATTACATTGCAAATGCTTATTAAAGACTGCAAACATGTAAAACACTGATAGTCTTTTCAAAATTCAAAAAGCGTGTTTCATTGACCTGTAGAACCATTTTTCCTTAGCAAATTACATTATAGCAGTGCTTTCAGAAGCTTTTTTTTCAAAGTGATGGTTTTTAAACATTAATTTAGAAATGTTCATGCTTTCCCCCTCCGATTCTAACAATGATGCCATTAGAGATTACATCCAAGCACAGGAGATGGTTTTGTACATCACGCATCCTGATGACCTGTATTTCGAGGTCCTCTTATATGTGATAATGAAGAAAAAGGAAGGAAATTTAAATAAAACAATTATCCAAGGTCATCCAATTTGGTCAAGTGGAGAAGCTGGGATTCCTCCCAGGTGTTCTGGTTTCACATTGCGCAGTTGTGTTCAGCCAGTAGATATACATGCTTCGCTTCCCTCTATACACACTTCACAGTTCACACCCCCTCTCCCGCTGGCATCAGTGCGTCTGGGCCTCTGTCACACCAAAGACCAAACGTTGCGACCCCGGAAAAATGTTTGTGAGTCCCCAAGCTCTAGAGGCTGGCCCTGCTTCCCTTGGAATTGTCCAGCCTGCCACGAGGCGTCCCGCGTCTGTGCCGGGTGTGTGGAAGGTAGGACAGCTGGGCCTGGGGATCACTTCCTGGTGTGTGCTGCCGTTGGTGTTGGAGGGCTGTCGCACCCAGCCTGTAAGCTGAGCCCCTGTTTGCTCCAGGGCTGGAGGCGCAGGCCTGCGTCTCTTTCAGCACCAAACAAACCTGCTGCAACTTGCCCCTGGAGTCCGACCTGCGCCTTCAACCGTCAGCGCCCCAGGCCCCTGGGGGCGGCCTGAACGCCACCACGACTCCACCACGACTCCACCACGACTCCTTCCAAGGAACCGGCGTAGCCAGAGGCAGGCGGTCCGACGGGGATAGAAAATGTTTTCAGCAGGCCTGCCCGTAGGATTGACACGGAGTCAGTCGCAGTGGTAGCCAGCTTATGTAAGTGACAACCTCTAATGTTGGGTTTTACTGCCACCCGACGAAGCGACACTAGTTATATTGACCCTAAGCAAAAGAAAGCACAGACTGGCTTGCAGGTTTCTTACAGATAGAGCTCTTCTTCATGCCCCCCCCCCCCCACTGTTCTTTTTTTACAGGCCCGTACTTATGCGCCCCCCAGATGTCTGGAGGGTGAGAGGGCGCATACCCTTCTGGTGTGCATCACCCGGGCTGCACGGGGACTGACTGTCCACAGGCCTGGCACTTTTCCCTCGAATGTTCGCTCATACGAAACAGTGATAAGCGCTTATATTTCCCTGATATATTGTCTACATCTCTGTGCTTTGTTTTTGAAATTGGAGTAAATACTCCGGAAACAAACCCCTCTCTGACTCAGACAGTGGATGGGTGGGAGGATTTTACATTTCTTGAGGAAGCACCCCAAATGTGGCAACTGTTGTACCTTGAACGATTTCCCGAGTATTATGAGACCTTTGCCTCTACCAGAAAACTCCGACTTGGGGGATGTGTGTGTACAACACTCACGGGTTTGAATTCCAGCGGGGCTTCTCATGTTCAACATTCCATCACTTATACATATGCTCTCTTCCCCTTGAGACTTCAGTGCAACCTAAATATGTCCTGAACAGAACACACTTTTGGGTGTCAGTCTTCAGCCCTGCGAAGTATGTGCAATCCTGCTGGTTCAAATGAGCATTACTTCCCATGGGGCCCACCTCTCAACTTGCAGCTCTTCTACCCAGGTGGGGCCATTGCTCCCTGCTCCCCCCACCGCCTCGCCCCAACACCTGTGCTGGCAAAACTCGACCCATGCCTCTTTCAAGCTGACTTGTTTTCTGTACCTGAGCAGAGCCTCAAAACACCAGTGATGACATTAGAGTGGTACAGCGCTGGGCTATGCGATAACACTATGAATTACTAAAACAGATGTATTACTTTAGAGTAAACTGGCAAGCTCTGTTATTTACTAATCAACAGTGCATATAGCAATGTGCCTCATACCTGTTAGACGAAATAAAATCAGAGGCACACTCGAGACGGAATGTTGCCTTCTCCCCGCCATACAATGATCCTAGCCAGGCAAGTGGACCATGTGCCTCAGGAGGGTTACGCTTGTATTTCACATATCTGCTTGTTCTGCCTAGCCCCGGATATCTGGTTCAGGTTTCGAACGTAGGCTCCTGTGAGCGCTCTTTTGACTGGAGTTTGTCGCCATCATTGTGGAGGTTACGGTTGAAGGTGGGCACTCTTACACAGAAGCACCATGTCTATTGGTTGGGAGTATGAGGAGCTTGATTGCACCTCTGGTTACATTCAAGTCTGTCTCTGTGGAGCCCGTCTGCCTGTAGTTGTGTGCTTTCTAGTAAGTCTTTATTCACGTTGTCTGTTGCTCGCACATTCTTTGGGCTCTGACATTGTGGTTGTGCAGTGTGTCTATCTTTTGTATGTACACTGTATTAGTAACCAGCACCATTCGCGTGGATACCACAAATTACACTATCTTTCTAAAGTGTGTCTTCTCTGCACATAGAGTGTCATTCTTGATCCATAATCTGCTTGGAAACTCCCCAGTACCCAGTCCAAAAGTTCCCATCGGGTATGCTTAAATTGCTCCATATTTGTTTTTGAACTGCCTACCTACTGGTCTAAAGTTTCCCCCTCTTATTTGTTTGTTTATTTAGGTATTTGTTTATTTATTTTAGATTTCTTGATAGAAATCTTTAATTGCAATGATCTGATCATGGTTGCATGGGTGTCAATTCAGTAAAATGCTAGGAGTAGCTGAAGTGACATCACATAACCACCTTTTGACCCATTAACATCACAGGAAATAAGATTGCTTGATCGCTGACGCGGGGCCATCTCATATAGTGATGTCATATGACCTTAATCCTATTGATATCACACTGACTGGCTTTACGGAAGCGAAGAGTCCTTACAATTATATTATAGCACAACCGTCACTAACACAGATATGTGTCCATCATATATACCACCTGCATTTTAAATGGGGTGCTTACATAATAGTAACATTAGACGTTTCTCTTTCTTATTGCCTGAAAAATTATGTGTTTGTAAGAGAAGAATATATAGTGCATCAAAAATATAAAACAATAGTGGGAAGACAACTTGTATATATACCACGAATTGTCACGATTTAATAGTTTCTCTAGTGTATATCCCAAGCATAGAGTGTACCAGACGGGTGGGGGGGGGGGATATATTTTTAAAAATAGCAGTTTTGTCCTCGTGTATTTCTTGACGTAAAGTATTCTTCAGCATTTTTTATGCATCTTTTTCCATTTCTTCAGCAACATCTTGTTTGACAATGTATATATTTTTGTATTGAATTTCTTTATTTTCTTCAGGAGAGTATATTTTGAACAATTGTATGTCTTTGTTTTGCAGAGCCTAGAGTTTATTTTCTGATGAAACAATCAAAGCTGCAGAAAGAAAACCGCGCACATCACAGCACTGTTTAACTTTTGTTCTTGGCATTGCCTTCGCCACCACTGAGGACAGGGTTCGCAAAGGCAGTGTCAGGGTTCGCCATGGGCAAGGCAGGGGTCGCAGGTGTGACCCCCTGTTATCCCTAATTAACATACATGCATGGTTGTCGAACTGATGTGAACCGTAAGGAGTGAGAGGAACCAAGCGATTGAGAGAAGCTCCTCGTTCTAATTTGGCTTCTGCATGTTCTATTCTCACCTGATCGTATTTTTTGCTCATTGATTGGCTTTATGTGGAGCTCTCTGTTACTTTTGAGCTATTTGAGATGAGTGTCAGTGGGTGGGTTGATTTTTAGGTTACTTCGGCGTAGAGGGTGCAGAAAGTTAGACTGGGGAACACTTGATAAATTCTAATCCTGCTTAATGGGAAAATTAAGTCTTCATACCTTTTTTGTGTTTTTTGACGTAAGCAACCTCGAGGCGAGGGATAGGAGCTTTGATGGACACTCCAAGTGTCTGTTTTGAGAGTAAATCTTAGAACTGCCGACCATATGAAATACCAGTTTTGTCAAGTTGTTGTGGGCCCACAGTGCTTGTGTACCAGGGAGAATTTCAAAGCGGGCCTTCTGTTTGATGGGTAGCCAATGTGGTTGCATCAGCGCAGGTCCAAAGTCATCTGCCCTACTAGCTGCAGGAAGACTCCAGCCTCATACTTTTGTGGTATAGGGACAACCACAGTTTTTGCCTGGGAGGCCTCTGTCAGTGCCTCATGATAATACAAGGACTAGGTCAATCCGATGGGGACCATTAACAGAAGGCAAATCCAGAGGATTTTGTGGAATACCTATGAAGTCTTTCCGGTTGTATGCATTGTTCTTCGAGTCGGAGAACACACAAAGATTACTTACTGTACTTATAACAGTGGGATTCCATTGATGGGGCCAGACAGGAGAGAGCCCAATGTGGTCCCCAGAGCAGAGTAGACAGATTTTCATTTTAGATCCTTTGAGACGCAACATGTTTCTGGACAGGATTGAGTAGTTCAACTTAATTGCAGAGATTCGGCTTAGCATACGAGTGATAACTGATCATGCCACTTTGTAGCAGGTGGACACGGCCACGTAGGCCTTCTGGAGTTGGAGACATTACAGATATTTGGGCATGCGAAGGCTAGAGTGGTCTCTGTGAAGAAGAGTCCTAGTTGACTTGCTGAGTATAGCTTTACAAAAAATTGTTTGAACAAATAAAAAGCCTCCCTTCCCACTCACGGGTCTTTCCCGAGGCCCCAGAAGAGAAGATTTTGATCCGCCAGGAAGAAAACCAAAAAGAGGTCGTGGAGGATCCTTGCACAGTTCCAGCCTGAGACCATTAAGCTGAAAAAGTATTCCCTTGTGTTCATTACAGTGGTCGAAATACCACCACTGGAGCAAAAGCTAGATTGAAAGTCACCGGTGAGGATGCTGTTTTCACAGTGATATGAAAGCTGTGAGTCAGCCTTTGATTCCAGAATTCCACCCATTAAAAAAATATATATATCTTTATTGGTCTTTTTCATGTTACTCCATTTCCTTACAATACATGACAAAGCAAAGATGGCGAAGAATGCAATATAGACATCAGCACGCAATTGTCATCAGAATATTAGAGTAATTAACTGCTCCTACTGCCGCAGCACAATTTCACATGCACAATCTCATATTAGCTTATTTATAATAAACAGTTTCTCATACATTGTTGCAATGGCCTGCCCACCACATATCTCAACAGCCTCCAAATATCTATGCTGAGGGGGTGCGGGGGGACAGAGGGACATGCTGCTAACTGCACGGGCCAACCTTATCCGCAGTATTTAAGTCCTTTGTGTCCAATTAAGCACAACGTTATTAGGCGCTGGAGATCCATACATGTGGCCTGCTCAATATTACAGCAGAGCGGGCTTTGCCAAAGAGGAAAAGTGGTCATAAATGATTATAACAGACCTATCAATAAAGCATATTCTATCTAAGTTAACGTACTGAACAACCAAACTAAAGAGCTGCTATCTGAAAAGAATATATTAACCATTGCTTTACTGAGTGCGGGACCAGTTATGGCATGAAGAACTACATGGAGACTCATTAAGACTCGACTCTGGCTCACATGAATGTAGGAGACTAATATCCCAGCACTAAATGTTGGGTCAAGAAAGAGCAGGACCCCCAGTACATCCGACTGCCCCTAAGGGACCAGAATTCCACTCATGAGGAGGCCATGGTCAGTCTGAAATAGTATTGAGTCCTTGAAGTGGGTGTTTGATTTCTTCAGAAGAGTTCTTATGCCATTCTTCAGTTCCTGAAGGGCCTTATTGGGCCAAGGATACGTGAATGAGTAGAGTGATGAGAAACTGCCATACTTTTATGATTTGTTTGTTTTGTGTGGAGTCGTTGAAGGCTGCGCAGCATGGCACCTGCCGAGCTGCTTCGGTCTAGGGCAAGAGATGAGAAACCTCTTGCGTAGCACAGAGATAACCATTTCATCCTTGAAGAAAGACCATGATGTAATCTGGATTGTGGTGGATGCCCCATTTGATATATTAGGAAGTATTTTCTGCATCCTAATTATAAGGCCCCCTTTAATGAGAGGATGGGTAGTGTTTACCCTCTCATTTATAGGACATAACACGTGGTTGACGGGTCAGTGCGACTTTATCTATTCTTTCATTGGCTCTTTTTCTTTGTTTCATGAGGCTCAGAACAGAACTCTGAAAGCTTTGTCTTTTCTCTCTTGGGGGAGGAGTGACCGATTTAATTCACTCAAAGATGTCCCTTTTCTAGCAGCAAAAATGTTGATTTGGCGGGCCCGGCTACGTGGGCCTGGGATGTATTGTGGCCGGGGAACTGCTACACAGGGTGGGGAAGTGTTTTGGTGTTTTCCAGGCTGTGCGTGGCCAAGCTGTATGATGCTGTTAGCCCAGCTGTAAATGCTTGGGATGTGCAATGGTCTTGGCTCATCTGTGCAGACTTGAGATTTACACTTGGGCGAGTTCAGCTGCATAGAATAGGTCTGCGAATTAATGCAAGCCCAACTGCATCTGCTAGGCATGTAGAACGTGTTAGCAATTCTGTCTCTGGATGCAAACTGCTTGCAGGCATAGGATACTGCCAGCTGAGAAGATCTGTGATGTTAAGTACGCTGAGCGGAGGGGGCCTTCCAGAGGTGTACACAGCCATGTAGCTAAAACTATAAGAATAATTCCTGGCAATTCTGAGGTGACTTTGTTAACCCACCAAAGACCGAGCTAGTTTTTGGTCTCACATGGTGATGGATCTTATTGGATGAAGTTTGAGCACTCTGTATTTATAGGTAGGCTTGTAACTCCAGTGGGCAATGCGCAGAATGAACCAGTACCGTCACTGGGGGCTTTCCACAGAGGTTTTGGCAAGCTAGCAGATAGGTCAGGATAGCAACAAAAGCCCTTCATTCTTCTTAGGGCAACTTACTCTGCAGTCTGGATTGGGATTTGTCAATGTGTTGGTTTAGATCTGGAATATCGGTGCCTCTGATGGAAAGCGCAGGCCTTTGGACTTCAAATTAATTCCAAGACCAGACTCCAGGCCAATACTGTTTATATGCATAGAGGCCAAAAATTCCTCTAACCAGTCCAGTGAGACTTAGTTGGGCCCTCACGTCATTCCCCGTTCGTATCCTCCTAAATTGCACTTTAGAATTCAAACTTCAGGCTTTATTGCATGCTTTCGGGATCCAGTCAAGCAAATGTGCATCCTTCAACTGACTTCCCATTTTTCTTTGTGGAAGGCTTGAATTCTGCCGGCAAAGGAAGGGTGAGGGGTTTAGGGTACTGGTTAACTAGCCTACCCCTCCTGAAGTGGGCCCGCCTGATTCCTGGATTGTCCAAACTCAATACCAGTGCTCAGAAAAATGCATAAACTTACATTGGGGTATTACATTCAGGGATACTTATAATATTGGACTATCCTAGAACAATACTTTAATCGCTTGGCAGCTCCCAACCAAGGGTATGAGATGTCAACTTTCCGAGGTTTCCTTTCTACACAGAGAGAGGTAATGTCCATACATCTGGGCCAGCAGTTCAACAACAGAATTGAGACAGCCTCATCTTAGAGTGGCTTGCCAAACAGCCAGCATTGTCCACTCTGACTTCAGAGTTGTACTTCGTCTGCCCCGAGTAAAGCTGAAAAAGCAGAGAATGTAGCAGGAGCTCAAAGTATTTCCAAGACAAGGACTTTCTCTCTGCCAGCTGTGATGATGAGCGCTTGTACAGGTCAATGCAATCTCTGCAGCCCCACTAAAATCAGACTAAACGGGGCTCTGCCACAGTGATCCTCTTGTCAGTGTCCGTTAGATCTCCCTTTATTTCCCCTGCGATTATATTTTATGGGTAATGGGATGCGCCTATAATTCCAGTCCTAGTTTGGCCTAGAGTGATTTTATGTCCCTTATGCTTGTTCTCTATTTAGACGAGGTTGCAGGAGGAAAGAATGAGGGACACTGCCTTTATTTATTTTTAATACTTTCTGGATAACCACGTACAAGCTATTGCGCTTTCTATATTTTGAGCTTCTTTGCAGCCGGAATTTTATTGGGTCTCTCATGTCTTGACTCCAAGTTGTGCTCTCATCACCCTGTGCTGGTCTACCCTTGCCAGTCTGATCAGAGGCCATGGATTTCATTTTTGTTGGTAGGCTGATGATACTCGGTTGTTTCTACATGTCCATCACAACTCTTTAACCACATCTATCCAGTGAAGCTTCTTATTCTATTCAGCTCAAATTTCCATTTGGATGGGGTCATTTATTTTGAGTTCAATACTGAAAAGTTGGAGGTGACCCTATTCAGGGGTCCTGCGTTCCTGCGGTCCAGTCAATGTTCCGTGGGTTACTCCAGTAGTACCTGTTGCACAAACTCATAACCTAGCTATCATTTTTTAGCACGAGCCCATGTGTTTTGCTCACTTTTTCATGCTGTTTTATTCTACAGACTTAGGAAAATCAATATTGTCACGAAACACGTGTTGGCTTAAGTCTTATCCTATGACTATTTCCTGCCATCTGACTTAGTTGACATAACTAAATGACTTACCATTAAAAATCGAAATTTGCAAGTCTAGATTAACTCTTTTGAGCCATTTGTGACTACCCCACCCCTTAGCGTCAAAATGTTTCTACATTTCTGTCAGGAAAATGTTGTTGTGCCTTTGTGTTTCTTGATGGAAATTACTCATTCTTCCCTCATATTGTCAAGACTTGACTACAGTCGCACCATTGACCTGGAACTCTCAAGTATATGATCCATCAGTTACCAGTAGTACCACATTTGGCAAAAACAAGGATGCTATTAGCTTTTTAGCGGATATCAACAGTGCAGCACGAGGTGCGTTTGTAAGTGTCCTTTAGTTTTATACATCAGGACAAGGCAGTGCATTACTTGGTATTATAAAGCCGGTCAGCCCTAAATTGCTTCAAATGCTCGCTACTTTGTCAAACACTCTCAAATGATGCAGGCCACCAGCTTCCATTTGCTTCCTCATATGAAAGTATAATTTCTCTGCTGTTCTCAAACTATCTCCAAGTGCAGGAGCTGGCAGACATCAACATTTTGAGGACTTCCTACTGCATTATGGGAAATATCTTGTCTCCCGACCCTGAAGGATGAATTGCTAAAGCTTTTGAATTGATCATTTCACACACAAATAATAATGATTGCTTCTAAAGTTCTGCATCCTCAAATGATATGGTATTTCAAACGACTCCTACCACCATGTTCCTAAACTCTGAATGAAAAAATTCACCTTGACTTAAAACTAGAATGTTTTTTTCTCATTGCCTCTTCTTACCTCCCTTTCTCCGCATGCCTTCTTTCTCAGAGTATAGGCTCCTCTAAGTTGCATGCCTATCCGTTTTACTTTCTGTGATTGTGTTTATGGAAATTGCCAACACCTCATTTCACAGATCATACCCTCTCCCAAACCATGCCCTTGCAACTTAAGAGCTAATCTGCTCTTTCCTATGTATTTTTCGCATTCATCATTTGCATGAACTCACTTTCCCCCACTAATGACCACACCTAATATACCACAAAAACTGGAGTAAATGCGTGGAATGATTTCCTTCAGAGCAAAAGAGTAATCCCATGATTTAACAATGACCAATAACACTAACCACTAACCTTGAGTTCCGGAGTAGTGTCCTAACTACCTTAAAGCGCTGCAATGCCTCTAGAGTAGTATGCACTATATAATACAATTATAATGCAACCAATTTTGCTCCTTCGTTTACGTTTTCAGAAACACGCAGGGGAGGGAGAAACGGGGTGTGAGAACAATCAGTCACCCAAATGCAGCATTTCCTACATATTTGAATTTTTTTTTTATAGCACAGGCCGCGTAACTATTGACGTCGGATTGCTCTACACAGATTTAAAGGTTTTAATATGTATAATTACATACGACACTTTATCTAAGAGAATTCATTCACTGAAGTCGTAGTGCCATTTGAGTAACAGGCTTCTTCACAGTTTCGCAGCATCATGGGTAATTTTTTAGATACAGTTGGAAGAGAGGATTTTTCATCTACTCTTTATTTGTTGTTGCCCTGGTTGAAAATTCGTGTGGGCTGTAAATCGAGAGTTGTTCCTTCCTGAGCTTAGGGGATTAACAGGGATGGTTTGATAGGGGTCATTTCTCACCAGACTTCAGTGTTCGACTTGCTTTTTGGGCTGTCTGGCACTGCCAGTTGGGTCAGCTTGAATACTCCACTGGGCTGAGCTAAGATATGATTGACAAAGTCTCAAGCAAGTGGCTGAAAGAGACTGGGAGACAGCCAATGGTTTAAAGCAGCGGTCCGGAACCTACTCTGTGTGTGGTTTCTAAGCAATAGGCCTGCCTGTTTGCCAGCTGCCCAGGTGCGGATGGCACAAGTAATCATGGTGGGGCAAGCGGGGTTGGCAAGTGGACAGACACTGTTAAATAAAAGTGGTTAAATAAAGCCACTTACCTTGTGCTCGCCGCATTGCTGAGTCGGCGATGTGGCTAGTGCAAGGTGTGTGGCTTAAATAAAAATGTTTTTACTTTCCCTATCCCGTCAACTTGCCACTTCCACCCACCCCTTCCATATTGCTGTTACCTGTGCTGGCCAAGCCTGCAGCGGTCCTGTCAAACCCAGACCTAAAAAGTGTCATATGCCTATCCATAGTTGCACTAAGTTTACCAGAATATGTGACTTGCTGTTCCACAGCCCCATTGGCCTTCCTGCCACTGGCCTTCCCAGGGCATCGAAGACATGATGAGACACAACTTCAGGAAAATTCCGAATTAAAGTGGATGGCCTCAAAGCATGTCCTAGTAAGACTTGACTGCTTCCTAGAATAAGGTCTGCTTGAGTCAAAAGTTGCAGGTTAGCTTTGCGTGCTAAATCTTGCTTCTGAGAGGAATGCCTGTTTTCTCTGTGTATACCAGCTTCACAGATGAGCGGGCGCGGGCTCCAGAAGAGGCCTGTTTCACACGGGAGAAGGCTGCATGGCACAGGGGAGTTACTTGGCCTAAAATAAGATGCTCGGCCTAGGGAGGCCTGCGTCGTTCAGACACTGCTGTGCAGAGGAAGGCCTGCTTGCACGCAGGAAGCCTGCCTCGGGTAGCAGGCCTGCCTCTTGAAGCCCCTTGCCTGCTGCCCCGGGAAGGCCTGCTCGGCCGCCCTCTCCTGACCACTTTTCTACAGAACCGGTTCCAGCTCAGTTCTCCTTATTTGGCCAGAGCGGCACCGAGGAGCCGAGGGTGGGGGCGAGACAGGGAGCCCACTGACATCACAGCTCACAGGGGGGAACCGAAGTTTACAGGGAAAAAACGCACCAAGACTTGAGCCAACACGTCGCGCAGTTTCTTTAAAAGGAGATGTCTGCACGGGGAGGCCGCTTGTTGTCTGACTCCGGCAGGCAGCCCCTGCCAGCCAAGTGCGTGAGGGCACCCCGCCGACAGCTGCCCCGGAGGAGGGGGCATGGACCGGGCCTCGGCTTGGCACGGGCCGCAGCAGCGGATGTTATCTTTTGTTGGCGGGCCGTGTGCTTACCGACACGAGAGCGGCCGCCTCTCCCGACTGCAGAAATAAACCGTCGGTTTGTGCCCAAACACTATATTTATCCGATATTAAAACATTTGGTTCGTCTCCAACCTCCCGGACCCCCACAGATGGTGTCGTATTAATACTGAGCCGTTTGCGGACCCTCTTCTTTCACTATGTTTCCGGTTGTGAAAGTATCTGCGATGCAATGTATTGATTCAAGGAAGGGACAGCAAAACTGCAACTCCCAGAAGGCACGGAGTTGTCACGTGGAAGGCCAGGAATGGCACGACCGTGTCTGTGGACAAGGAGGGTTGAGACAAGAGCACGGATCCTAGCAGGGCTGGGTGGGTCTCTTGAGTTATACTGGCAGAACTGGGGAGAGGCATACATATAGATATATACACACTAGGCCTAGCAGCACAGGCGGGTTCATTACTGGGCCTAGGGCGGCAGATGGCACGTCCCCTAAACACCTCTCTCCCGCCATGCTGTTATTAATAACCCATTTGAAACCGAAGACCACAAATACTCAAGTGAAAAATATGAATTATTGTGGGGTGTGCTGCTCACACATGGCATGGAAAGCACAAGCGCTTTATACTTTTCACACCACTAATTACGCCTGTTGAAAACTTAGCCCCTCCCCATGTATGTAGCATTACTGTACTGCTTCACATCTTCCCATTTAAACGCATTGCTAGTGCAATATATATATTTTTACTGCTTGCGGGACTAATCGAATCTCGGGGTGCAATTCTCCCAAAATGACGGCACCTGCAGACTGGTCAGAGATTTCAAGTTTGTGCAGTCAGACACATCCCTCGCGTGTACCACAGAGACGAGAAATAGGGTGACCAACTGGCATGGGTGCAAATTCAGGACGATAAGTGCAAACATTCAGGGCAAAGGGTGAAAATTCAGGACAAAACTTACGGGCGAAAGGTAAGTTTTATAAACACATCAGCGGAAGTTACATGATAGTATAAAAGTAAGTAAATAGACAACCGCGTAACCAGTTCCGTGCTCGCATCGGGCAAACGCCGACGCGAGCACTACCTGCCCAGTGCTGCGCACGACCGTTGGCCGACGCAGCCCCGCCCACTCTTTAGAACTCCTGCACTGCAGCAAAATTCGCGCCACGGTTAAGGAGTGAAGTACAAGTCAAAGTAAGTTTATATTAGGTTGAGACAATCGTGCATGTCTTTTTGTGGTATTATACATGATAAAAATCTATTTACATGGTGACTGCATTGGGTTGTCCAGTCTGATATTTTGTTTATAACTCCTGGTGAGAGAAGTGGTCAGGAAGATCTGCTCAGTTAGACTTTGTTACAAGCATCTCATATCTGAGTGCCATTGTGAAATGTAAAGCAGCACGCATAGGTGAACTAAAGGGAAGCTTGCTGTGATGAACACATTATGGGTGTTTCAGCAAGTGGAACTTAAAATATGGAATCTTACTTTGCTTATGGGGGCCTCGCAGAGAGTTTCACTAGCCGACGGATGTCACAAAGGTGCTTTTCCCTGCAGCTTTCTTAAAGAAGACACTATTGTTACACTATTACATAGTTTATTTTTGACGCCTTGCCAATTGCTACAAACACAATATATGATCTCAAGAACAGCTCATGGCACTATGAGGCGCTCCCCAAAACCTTACACCTAAAACAAAACATGCAAACATGTACAATTACTAGTGTAACATTCAAGTGGCAGTTGGGTGTCACTCAAATGTCATATGCATGATGTATAGATCCCACACATAAGCACATGGCAAATAAATAATAGTAACACATAGGCAGGGGAGTAGCCAGAAAATGTAAATGCCTCTTATTTTGAATTAAAGCTCTTATGGCACCAAGAAAGCAAAGTAAGTCATCCCAACACTCCTCAGAAGAGCTCTCTTGTCCAAGGTTCTAGCCATTTATCCTTCCATCAGACCCCTGAGATCCACCATTTAAAATTTACATTGTCATCTATCAATTATTTTATCCATCATTCAGTCTTTCACCATTGATTCTGTCCTTCCATCTGTGTGCCCATCCATATCCAAACCTTTTCAACCATTTCCAAACCTATCAGCTTTCCTTCCATCCATCATTTCACTCATCCATCCCTCTATCTACCCTTTCACTCATCCATCCATCATCCATCTACTCTTCCACCCAATCCACTCTTCCACCCAATCCACTCTTCCACCCAATCCACTCTTCCACCCAATCCACTCTTCCACCCAATCCCACTCTTCCACCCAATCCCACTCTTCCACCCAATCCCACTCTTCCACCCAATCCCACTCTTCCACCCAATCCCACTCTTCCACCCAATCCCACTCTTCCACCCAATCCCACTCTTCCACCCAATCCCACTCTTCCACCCAATCCCACTCTTCCACCCAATCCCACTCTTCCACCCAATCCCACTCTTCCACCCAATCCCACTCTTCCACCCAATCCACTCTTCCACCCAATCCACTCTTCCATCCATCCATCCACTCATCCATTTACCCCTTCACCCAAGCCATCCTTTCACTCATCCACCCACTCTTCCACCCATCCATCCAACCATTTACCCGTTCACCCCATCCAGCCATCCTGTCACTTACTCATCCACAAACCCAGTCACTAATCCGTCCACCCATTCAACTTTTCACTCATCCATCCATCCTTTCTTCCAGCTCTCCACCCTCCCTTTCACTCATGTATGCATTCTTTCCCTCATCCATCTTTACATTCTTCTTTTCACTCATCCAGGCACCCATTAGCCCATCCATTCTGCCAATCATTCATCCATGCTTTCACTCTTCCATCCCCCTTTCTCTCTCCATTCCCCTTTCACTTAGCCACCCATCCTTCCATCCATCCATCCACCCACTCATCCACTCATGAATCAATCCGTTGACCCTATCACTCATCCATCCTTTTTCTCATCCATCCACCCCTTCACTCATCCATCCATCCATTCACTTATCAATTCATCAATCATTTCTCTCATCTATCCACCCATTCACTCGCCTATCATCTACCCTTTCAGTCTTCCATCCAGTCGCGGCCGGCATGAGTCACGGGTGGGGGGCAGCGGAGGTTGCGCGAGGATGGTAATTTAATATATATATATTTTTTAAACGTAGCTTCGCTTCCCGTGCCGGACTCCCGCTTCGTGCCTCCTGCTCTCTGTAAACAGGAAGCAGGCAGCCTCCCTCTCTGCCCCTAAGCCAATCACAACGCTGCAATGGCAGCGTTGTGATTGGCTAGGACGCCGTCCTTACATGCGTGTATTGGGAGGCCGTTTTCTTCATGCAGGCTGCGCAGCACTCGTACATGAAGAAAACGGAGAGTGCTATAACTGGTTTGGTCGGCCCTGGGGCTGACCAAACAACGCCCATAACATTGAGCTAGCCACACCTCCCCGACTCTCCTGCCCACCCCCAACCAGGCATACCCTTCTACTGCTTTCTCGCAGTGCGAGAAGCAGAAACGTAAAATGGTATTATACAATTTTACGTTTTGTAAAATGGTATTATACAATTTTACGTTTCTGCTTCTTGCACTGCGAGAAAGCAGTGGGGCGACGCTCCGATGCCCACATGGAGGAGCCGCCCCTGCATCCATCCATTCTTTTACCCACCCATCTACCCTTCCACCCATACATCCATCTATTTACCCTCATCCATCCTTCCATTCACGCATCCATCCATCCTTTCTCTCATTATCCATCCATTCACCCTTTTCACTCATCCATTCATCCTTTCACTAATCCATCCAGCCTTTCACTAATCCATCCAGCCTTTCACTAATCCATCCAGCCATTTACCCATTCCATCACTTATTCACTAACCCACCTTTTCACATTAATCATGATCTGAGCCTTTGTCGACTGAGTTGCAGACAGAAGAGGCCCATAAAGACTTCACCCTTGCTGTAGTTCCCAAAGCAGGGAATGGGGTGGGGTAGGGTTCACTGTGCCCCTCTGCACATAGGCAATCTGAAAACTTAAAGAAGCCATGAGTCATGCATGATGATGCACAGTGCCAGGACATGAGGTCACTGTGACAGGGTTTTAAGTGGGATGAAAAAACTGGGGGTCTCTCCAAGGGGCGTGTTTGATGTAATTAAGGGCATAGCTTAAAACACCTAAAGTAAAAATATGTGCTTAGCATAGTGTGCTGCCCGACTGGTATTTGCTGTTTCTATCATTGCATCCAGTAACATTAGACCTAAAACAAGCCATGACTATTGGCTTTGTCAATGGATGTTAGTTGCATAAAATAAATGAATAAAGCAACAACTATGGCTTCGTTGTACATAATATTAAAAATGCTTCAGTTCTGAACTGATGAGACTGTGTAAGAACTATAACCTCTTCTTTTGAACTTCTTTCGCCAGCTTCTTTTCATGAACTGGCCCTAGCAACATGGGCATTATTGTACATTAGTTTTGTACATTTATTCCATCTAACCCTAACAGAATGCCCTACCCTAAACCGCAGGAGGACTGGTACAAGGTGCCCACTTGCATTAGTGGACATCATATACCAGGCCATCCTCTCGTATATACAGTCCAATATGTGCTGGTTCTTTTTTACTTCTCAAAAGGTACTAGACCAAAGGGTTCAGTGTGTCTTTAGTTCTTAGGAGAGCTGGACAAGAATTCACCTCCAATCAATGCTTAAAATGGGCAGACACCGTCCGGTATCAGTACCTGCACTCCTTTAACTTAAAAGGGAGAGTTCCTGCACTTCTCAGCACTGGTGCAATATATTTAATGGGAGAGTAGGAGCACTTTTCAGTAGCAAAAAGGTTCTCTTAATAGTGAGTACCTGCACTTCTACATTTCCATTTAAAGCCCTGCTTTCAATGTGTTCCTCTCAAGCATTGGGCGAGCAGCCCATCGGAAATAATTGCTTATTGGGCAGACGTTTACTTGATTTTTGGAAAGTTCTACTGGTTTAGATTGGGCCTTGATGTCGAGGGATTTCAGCTTCCAAGCCAGACAGGAGACGGACACACCATGTAGGGGTCAGTGTAGTTTTGGTGGGCAAAGGCCTATTGTAATCTAAGCCCTCTCTGGCTGTAGGGGTAGGGACACATACAGCACTGAACTTTATGTGGTGAAGCATAGCAACTCTCCCATGCAACACAGGGATTGCACCCTTGGGAGTGGGAAACAATGTCACAGCATCCATCCCTGCGACAGGAACCTCCTGTACCTAGTTCTCTCGTCTGGTGCTTACGTCATCTCTGGAACACAAACACGCTCTCTCTGTCTCTCGCGGAAGGTTCCTGTAAGGGTGACTGATTTGGATAGTTTACATGAGGGGAATAGGGGTTGCTAGACCTCGTAAAGATTGATTGTCTCCTCTATCAATTTCAAGCCCACCAGCCAGGTCACCCATAGTTCCGCCGAGGCTATTTCCCGGGGTGAAGTCTGAGTACATTGGGCGATCTTTGGTCAGGTAGAGAGTAAGTCCATTTGAAGGTGCTTCAAACATCAAAACTGTGTGCTTTCTGGTCTTCAGAGACAGCTGGGAGAAGGTACTGGAATCAAGGGAACGCACAGGCAGCAGCGAAAAGCACAAACTCGCTGGATTGTACACGTGTGACAGTGAAATCTGGCTTTGTTCCTTACAGGTCATCTCTCCGAGATTATGCTCAGTTTTTAGACTCTTCAAGCGATTCTCTGTAGTCTGATTGGTGGAACTCCCTCGAGATCCCATCCACTTGACCGTAGGAATCTTTTTTTAAGTGCTGGTGTAATGAAAATGTGGTGCTGTAATACTGTAGTGTGCTGTGGTGTTGCATAAGTGAGGGCGTGATTTTTGTGTTGCATTTCCATAGACTTGTTTTTTCTCTAATAAAGCACTGGTGATATCTATATTTCTGGAGACGTGGCAGTGTATTTTCTGATGTTCAGTGACAATATTTTGCTATAACCTTGCTTGCTGTAGAGAGATGTTTAAAGAGGCCTTTTTTGTGGGAATGGCTGAAAACATTAGGTAGATGGTTTTTGTGGTTAGCAGTCAAGAACAGTAAGTGAAGTGAACATTCTTGGTATGGTGGAAGGCAGTCCAGGAGACGTAGCACCCATAGGAAGCTACCTTGGGACTTCGAGCAACCGCAGACTGAAGAGCAGTTTGCAAACCTTTAATTCCAAGGAGTTGTAGGAGTCGCAGGTTCTCACCACTCCAGTGGAGCAATGACCCAATAAATAGCGCATCTAACAAAGAATTAAAGATTAGTTTAAAAAAAATCATTTTTCAGTTAATCTTTGTTATCCTTTAGAACTTATTGGATGGGAAAGGAAAATTGGAGACAAGCCAATTGCACAAAGGCTTTTTACAACCGAACGCCTAACCTCAGTTCATAAATAGTTGTACAGCTAATGATATTCCACACACTTAAATAAAAAGCTGTCTCTGGTCGATCAATATCAATATTTTTTCAGGATATGAAGCCCTTCTTGCATATCCCAAAAGGCCAGCGAAACATGGCCTTGACCGCGGACTCCATCCGTTGGCAGGTGACATATTCCTGGGGATCTCAGTCTGGACTGCTGAAATGACAGCCATATTTGTTGATCTCTACAGTTTGTTGGAGTCTTCTGCTGAGGTTCACTTGTTGGGAGTGGACTGAGGAGGCATGCGTAGAGAAACTTAATGTATGAGCTCGTCTTGGTGTAGAAATGCAAGCCAGAGTTCATGCTTTTGAGGCCAAAAGATGATTCAAACCAGAGTCCAGATCCCAGTCTGCTGGCAGAAGGCTGTGAAACTGGAATACGCAAGCTGCTTCCATTTGTAATGCACTGCTGGAACCTACGTGTAGTCTGATATAAGCTGTTTCCAGTACTAACGGCCCTGTTGTGAAAGTTACTGGTGCAAATTGTATTTTGTTGTATATATATCTTCTATCAAAGTATATTAGTTCTAACTAATGCAGTTGAAGTAGCATGATACAAAATAAGTTACCAGCCCCAACTTCAGTGTGATGGAAGATAGGACTGAGTTAATTGTGGTAGAACAGTTACCATACGAAGAACCCCGTCACAGCGATCCACCAATGGCATATGTTGTCGTGTGAGAGCACATCTCCAAACTCTCAATCTCTCCGCCTGCTGATAACACCTGTACAATTGGGCCGGAACCATGCAATAAAAAGTTATGCTCCTATTCGGTATAAAAAAATTAAGTCTATTAAAAAAACATAAGTGTCCACCACTCTACAGTGAATACAAACAAGCATGATGTTCAGAGAGGCGCATTATTAACTAAATCATAAAACCCCAATTCAAATGCTTCCAGATCGAAATGCTTGTACAGTTCGAAAGTAGACGAGAAGACATATTAAATAAATAAATATTATTGAACAGTGGCATAAATCATGTGTTTGTATCAGACTTGTGGTTTTGAGAATTACCACTAATTCTTTTCTTTTTGCAACAAAATGGTAACTTATGGAGTATGTTTTTACCTTGTATGAAACAAATAACATAGTGGAAATGTGTACATTTGATTCAAATCCAAGGGTTAGTCATGTAATTATTGGCATTGGGGGCACACATTGTCAACATATAGAACACTGGTTGAGAATAACAAACTTTTGAAGTGAGGCAAGAAAAGGTTGTAATAAAGAATAAACCATAGTTAAGGCAAATTTATAGACCTTCATGAGGGCCAAGTGAATGATTATACACTTTGAAAGTGGGTTAAAAAGCCCTGTTGGGGGCACGAGGGAAGCCACTCTGATCAGTATGAAGACTCTGTGATATCCATCTTCCTCCTACGGTCCGAGTTCAGTCCGCCTGGGCCACGAGCATGTTGGGCTCGGCATAGAAGGAAAGTTCAGTGACCAGCGACATACAATCGTTGACCGGTCCTACATTCCCATGGCTGTCTCTTTTCTCATCCAGGCAGTGGGTGCTTTCCATTGCCTGCCCTGGTTCAGTTCTGCATGAAATAATCTGTCTCCCTTTTATTGTCATGATCCTCCCTAGTAGGGTGCTCGATCGACCAAGAATCCTTGAACCCCGGCCCAATTCAGTCGTTGGCAAATTGAATTGAAACTGCAAAAAGCTGAAAACTTCTCATTGAGTCGAATAACATAGTCTTTGTACTGGAACATGAATCCTTTTCTGTGTTGTTGCCTTGAGGGCTTTCTCTCTCTCCCCCAGCTTCCCCAAATAGCTTTATTGGCTTTGAATATGATACAATGCTTCACACCCAGCCAATACGAAGTCAAAGGCCTAGAATGCATGGCAAAACATTGTAGCAAATATGGGATTTCAAGATAAAACCGCAAACAAATAAAATAGTATAAGACTTATTTTCGGTTTACATGTGCTTTCCTTTAAACACAGGCACAGTAACGGTGGCCTGTGGAGTGTCTTGTATTCGCCCCACCAGGAGCATTGCGTTCTTGCCCTAGGGATGAACATGAGGTGGTGTGTGTTCTGGAGGCTGCTGTTAGTCTGAGTCGGGGTCTGTAGTATGTGCTCTCAAAGAAATCCAATGAGCACCAAAGTTATTAGTGGATTATTTAATAGTAAGAGACCCACGACCAGTTCCTTCAGCATACACTGTCTATCTTCCAATGATGCACATTCACAATACCAACATTACATTCTAGAAAAGAACATTACACTAAGAACATTCCTAAACATTCCTTAAAGAAGCCTACACAATAAAATATCCTACCTTCATAACATATTACAGGGTCGCTCCCAAAAACATGCAATAAGTCATCTCAGTCTGGGGCTCTGAACCGCCGGAAGAGGCCCCCAGTTCCTCTCTGTGCAGTGCTGCTGATTCCGCTGTAGCCCATTGTAGCATGGCCGCCTGCCATATTGCTGTCCCAGGCAGTGACGTGGCCTTCCATCCATTGTGATTGTACATCTGACCAGAATGAGCACCAAATCGATAAAGCGTGTCACTGCTCCTTGTGCCCTCAGAGAACTGTGGAATCACGGAGGCATAGATTGAGGCTGCAAATGTCCGAACGACCCGTGATTGTGTGAATGATTGTACAGATCTCCTCCCACAAAAAACACACGCTAGGGCACTCCGAGACCATTTGTAATATATCTGCGCCATTGTGTCTACATCTGGGGCACTCTGTGGATGTTGTTGGATAAATCCTGTGGAGCTTAGTTGGGGTCAGATAAGCTTGGTGCAAGACTTTAAATTGAATGTATTGGAAGTGTGCTTTCTGTGAGACTTTGTGTGATTATTGGAGTGCTGGTTGCCACTCCTTAGGAGTCAGAGGATGGTGCAGGTTATGCTTCCATTGGCCCTTTAGCCCCGGCATTAGATCTGCCCTCAGGTCAGGAATGGCCCTCACGATCCAAGAGACCAGTCACCACCCGGTTCACATGGTAAGCAAAGCCTGGGTCAGGGACTGTAGGAGCGTCTTGGTGGCCACAGCACCCCAAAGACGTTCCATCTCGGCAGTACGAACTGACCCTCCGGAAGTGTAGTCTGTTCTGACAAAAGTCTGGTCCTGGTACAGGTCCCCCAGGGTGCACTCTCCCAGAGACTCCAGTCCGCAGCCAGTGAGAGCGCTGAACGGGATTTCAGATGCATGTGGCAGTGTGCCCGGCAAACACCTCAGGGCCCTGCGATGGCCGTCATAGGATACTCGAGGATGCTTTTAGGGTGAGCGGGCAGTGGTGACTGTGGAAGGAACAGTTCCTGCCCCTTGTACCGTACCTCCCCGTCCAAGGTGGGCAGTATCACTGCCAGGTTAAGGCCTGCTAGCCAGCGAGATGGCCAACCCTACAGGGCTTTTTGGTGATCTTTCAAAGTGAAGTGTACAGTTGTTCATTTAGTGCTGATGGAGGTGTCCGAGTCTATCTCACTTCTCGACCAAGGCACTGCCACTTGTCTTGTCCATGACTCACTTGAGAAGTTTGTTTCTTCCTGTGTTTGAAGTGTTGATTTTGTATAACCTCTACGTCAATAATCACCATTATTGGACATAATGTGCACATTATCCACAATGTATGTTTCATCAGTTCTTCAAATCCGTATAAGGTAATGCATATCAGGAGTGTATTAAAAGTAACATTTTCTAATGTATTTTCTGTAGTAATGGTTGGACTTGTAACTGTTCAATGATTCTGCTATTCACCCATCTGCACGAGTGTGACTTTGATCTATTAAACCACATGTACCTTTAGTCCAGTTGAGTCGGAGTGGACGATGCATTGCCAGGCCCTCCCCATCTACAGGGCTGCGCTGGTCTTTTCAGAGGGCCTGGTGAGCTGGGCAGCACAGGGTGCCGGTTCTAGCATGGACACGCGCCGCAGTTGAAGTCTTCAGTACTTGATATCACAAGAGTCTGAATCTACGGAGACCTCTGATTGTCTCTCCTGAGGTGACTTATAATTGAAGAGGCTGGAAGAGCACCTTCACGCCTAGGAGACACTATAATGCGCTCTCGGGAAAATTGTTTCCTATGACCGCAGTCCTATGGGAAAGATGGGTGTGCTGCGGAGCAACCACATCTAGGGATTCTTCCTCTCATCCCAGAGTCAGTCTGCACGTGCTGTTTCAAGCAGCATTGAGAATTATCTGAGTCCCCAAAGTAAGG
This sequence comes from Lissotriton helveticus, assembly GCF_964261635.1. NCBI lineage: Eukaryota > Metazoa > Chordata > Amphibia > Caudata > Salamandridae > Lissotriton > Lissotriton helveticus. The sequence continues at coordinate 1,376,391,383 of NC_136065.1, read as the reverse complement.
GAGCTTCTCCGTACGTGAGATGCAGCTCTCGTGCAAAGGAAATTGTGAAGAAGAAATTTAGCTCAGGACAAGAGATACTTTTAGATTTAGGTTCTATCCTCTTTTCATTAGTTCCTAAACAAATCTAGCTGGAGACCTGGCTACACAAAGTTAGCACCTTCCTGCACAGGTTGGCACATCTCGGCCCATGCCTTTTACGCGACACACATCCCTGCATAGAGTCCCAGTGAGCACTATTACCATTCACACGCTCCTTGCGTGGTAGGTGAATGCACTCTTGAATAGCCAGGCTAGACATAACTGAGGGTAAACAGGTGTACCACCTGAGAGCAGAAATGTCTCGTAGGCCACAAAATGACTGGTCATTGTTGCAACTGCTGTGCTTACCATCGCTAGTACCTACTGTGGTACCATAAAATAATTCTCAATATTTTCAACAGTTACAAGTATTTGGCAGTCATAACCACACTGTGATAAACTATGTCAACTATATCACTCTCCCCTGATGGTGTTTCTTTACCATAGTTATAATTTCTGCTCCCTTAAACTCCTCCAAGTCTTTTTATTGGCTTACACCTGTAACCTTTTTTCTCGCACAGGGTAATTTTTAGGTTGAGCCTGGGCAGCGCATGCGTTGCTCTGCGAGGCATGCTGTATTGAAGTAGGGACTTGAAGCCCCGCCCATGTCCTGCTCATCTTTTCAATTGGTTCATGTTACTGTCCTTACAAAATCGTTGCTTTTCATTCCAGAATAGGATTGTTAGTCCCTCCTTGGTACCGCCTTGTCAGCATTTGTAAACTCCCATAACGACTAGACCTTTTACTTGTTTTGATACACTGTCTGCTTTGTCTTGGCTCTGAGCGCTATTTTGTTCAATTATATCCCCTATTCCACCCACTACGTCGCAGCACGCCGCCTGCTTGTATTTTAATTACTAATGGTGGTCTGCTTTAACTAGAGTGCCCATGTTTAATTATTTTAGCAGCTCGGTCCGCTTTAAGTATAGCGGCCGTGCTTATTTATGGATTTAATTATTTTTGTTGTTGTTAACGAGCACCCATGTGGCGGTTTCACATTAATGGAAGTCGCGCCACTTTCTTTAGACAAGCAGTGTCTAAAGAAAGGTGCGCTGCCATAAAGTGAAAGTGTGGCATGGGGTGCTTACATAAAAAAGCATTTGTTTGACAACGTGACAAACATGTTTTTTTTTTGTCAAGCCCCCATGCTGCAGTTTCACTTTAATGTCAGCCATGCACCTTTCTTTAGATGCGGCTTGTATAAAGAAAGGGGTGCGTCCTCCATTAAAGGGAAATCGCAGCATGGGGCGCTTTGACACACGAAATATTTGCAATGCAATAGGTCTCACAATTGCGAGAGTTTGAGCTATTGACATTTACAATGCCATAGCATAAGCTTTCGCAAATGCAAAACGTATTGCATTGCGAATGCTTGTTCTTATATATTACTTTGTCTCTCCTTTTTTTGTTCTAGCCAAGGTCATTTTCTCATTACCTGCCGCTCCTTTATTAGGTGGGGCCTAGCGTCTGCTGTAGTTGTGTTGCGCAATCTTCATGGACTGGGCAATATTATAAACAAAAAAATATACACATTTAGGGCTTTGGCTCAACCCTGTTCATCCTCTGGTGAGCTCACCTGTCGTTCATATTTTTGTTTTCTCCACCAAGAAGTACAGCCGGGAGGTTGGTCAGCTCGCTCAGATGTTCTCTCTCGCACTGGTAGTGACACCATTACCCTGATTAGATTACACATTCGACCACTTCAGTCCGAGGGACCCAACAATAACTTTATTTGCCAGGGCTCTTATATTTTTGCAGATTTATATAGTGCGAACTCGACCCGAAAGCATCGGAGCGCGTTACATGAACACCAGTCACGTACACAAGGACACGTTTATTTTTGGTAGGCACGGGGAGATTAAGTGATTTGCCCAGAATCACAGGAAGCTGAGCCGACGCCGAGGCTTGAACCTGTTTCCCCCTCTCCAAAGGAGGTAGCTCTGGCCGTGAGGCCACTGTGATTCTTGTGTGTTTATTCTTTGTCTTCAGGTCACAGTGATTAGCTGTTCATATATTTTCTAGGCGCCCTTAAATGCTTTTTTCCTGTGACTTACATTAAAAGTGAAAAAAAGGTATCTATACCTGTTATAAGTGCCACTACCCGCTGTAAGCACCCGTAGTGTTTTTTTAAAATTATACAAAATGTAATATTTTCATTGCAAGTACATACATGGTCGTAAAGTTTTTTCCCCCAACATTTTTATTTTCGAGAAACATGCTGGCAGGGGGAAAAAACACACTTTACCAACTTGCCCCGGGGGCAGACCCATTGCCTTTGCCAGTGCTTGTTTCCCAAGGCTAGCTGGCAGTGTTACTTACTCTCCCCCCACCACCCTGGTTATCTCCCGCGATCGCAGCAGCCCCATCTGCTCGGTGAACAAGCGTCTAAGCGCTGCAGCCGGGGGGCTCGCGAACCTGCTTTTGGTTTCTGGAAGTTTCTCCCTCTTTGGAATGTGACATCGGCTCTGCGGGGTCCGACCCTGCTCTCATCGGACGCTGTAGCCCAGGGAGGGGGGTCTGTGTAGCTAAATATGCTCGTGAGGCGGGTGATGTCGACACTACTGTGCCTGGGGATTGATTTGTAGCTGTCGGCAAAACTTGTTTTTAATAAAAGTCTGCTTGGATCGTAGTTTGAGGAATGTGCTGTGTAATGCTTGGAGCCTTCAAGTCCGCTTCTGCAGAACGCGATCTGTCCTACTGTAGTGTTCTGCACTTTTTCAAGTTAAGTTTTGGCCATAGAACGTAGAAACGGACATTTATTTCACCTATTTAGTAGGATCATTGCCATATGTTTTAGGGGAGGTGCGCAACGCCCATTGGCCTCAAAGGGCTTCCCTCCTACTAATCTTGGCACAAGGGAAGTCACATACATTCTATAACATTTTTCTGGGACTCCTTCAGTTCCCAGAGTTTTCCCAGAGCACATGGCGGTGATGGCGGACTGAATGTCCTCTATTGAAATTGGCATCCATTTCTGCCAGCTCCAGCGCAGTTAAAACAGGTCTGGTCTAGACATATCTGGGCTGCTATCTCCGAGACCCCTGGGGATAAAACAATGTGTAGAAGGACACAAAGGTCTCGTGTATATCGATCTGTGAGCAGTGCAGGGTGTCTTCTGGTTGTCAGATACATGTTAAGAGAGGCTGCTAGGAGTCATTTCTAATCCGATGGTCCAGTAGGCGACCTGACATGTCGCACTCAGAATGGGATGCGGTGACATAGGACAGGTAATCCTAACAGCGCAGTCTTTCCAGTAGTTTGGCTATGTCTTCTCGTATCCATACTGGGTGAGACCACCATGTCTGGTCATCCACCACCAGACATTCCTCCACAATATAGTCCTGCTCCACTTGTGTAAGCCTCGCTTGGAGGCCTCTGCATTCGCCTTAGACTGAGCAGATGCAGGATTCTCTAATAATCACCATAAAGGCTTCTCAGCCCACCAACAAGAAGCCAGTCAAGCCCTCATGGTGCTCAAAGTATTCCACTATCTGGGTAAACAGGGCATCCCTGAAAATTGTATCTTCGAGAGTCGTGGGCTGGTAATGTAGAATTCTTCATATTAAGAATTTCTGGAAGCACATGGTCTTTGTGCCTAGGGTGGTGCAAGTATTTGGTTTCAGTCTAGGTAAGGTGACCATGTTGATGATGAGGCTTCTCCGGGTATTCTGGTGGTGCCCTGAACAGCCATTAACCTGTCCTGTGCCCCATTGCTAATGTAAGAGGGATCCTTTCCATATAATATAGACTCTTAATATTTAGCAGTTGAAAGAAGTGGAGAGCGTTTCATGACATGGATCTGGTTGGAATGATCAGCGCTGATTCCAGGTTATTTTGGCAAAATATCTGCTTGTATCTCTCAAAGTTCTGTATTTGAAAGAGGCATGTTTTGTTCACACTTGAATTCGCCATTAGCGTACATTGGATAGATTGACATTTTTACAATGGTTCAGGAGTAAAGATTCATCACAATCAAGAACTTGACCGAAAAAAGTGTAAATCTCAACTTTATACTTCTATTCAAGCTTCCAGTAGTTCACAAATTTGGGATTAGACAAACAAAATGTCCTCTCCGGCCTCGCACTCTTTCGTGTGGGGTCAGAGAGGATACTTCTGAATAGAAGTATACCGTTGAGATTGACACACTCTTATTTTCATCCAAGTTCTTGATTAAGAAGTAATGAAAACTTCAGATGTTTGAATTGAACAGTGATTATAACCAGATAAATGATAGCTGAAGGACACTGTAACATTGGCTCAATCCCTGGTGAAGTCCTCACGGACGAAACGCATTGACTGGGCTGAATGATGTTAAATTTTAAAAAGAAATAAAATAAGAGTACACAGAATATATGACTCTTGATCTATGTTGTTTTTTGGTGTTACATAAGGAATATTTGTACCTTAATTGAAAGGATAAGTACATGGATGTTGTCTTAATAAATCATGCACTACGTTATTGAATTTTAGGATAAAAGTGCTCCTCTCCATTTATTTTATAACTCTGTCACTTCACTTCATGGCACCAAACACCACTTTGCCACTTCACAACTCGCTATGCCACTCTGCCACTTCACAACTCTCTACGCCACTCTACTCTACACCACTAACCTTTAGCCATGATGAACAGCAGCTGCACTGGTTTACAAAATGGCTAAAAACACATTGGCAAAGCCAATAACTCTCGCATAGACCCTACCTATTGACTTTGCCAGTGCTTGTTCTGCTAAGTTTTCATGCGACAGGACCTACTTGTCTCCAAGCTATTTTGATCTGCAAGGACTAAAGTTGATCCTTGTGGATTATCCAAGGTTGTATTGTCAGAGTTCCATTGATGTTTTTTACTCTCCCTAGTAGGATATTGGTGAGCTGATGGATTTATCAATGGCACCTTCTGGTTCATGTCGCTGACATATGGGGGATTGCACATGCACTGAACTAGTACGGAGAAAATTCCAGTTGATTTCACTTGCATCTTGGAAATTGTTACTGGAGGTCTAACGGTGAATGTTGACTTGTATTATTTTAGTCCCTTCTTTTTTTCAATCTGACGTACAGTCTGATGTTTAAAAAAACAGACAAAGCGAAATACATCAAGGTATACAGGGCTTTCTTGGGAGGGCTCCAGGCAGCTACTAGCCCATTCGGAAGGCTTCACAAAGGGATAGGAAGATGAGAGCTGACGTTAATTCATGGACGATGTGAATGGAATATCTCAAAACAAGTTGATTGGAGGCAGGATGACCTATTAGCTTCCAGTAGATTGCAGCCATCACCGAGAGACGGAAAATGGTGATTCCAAGAGAACTCAACAAGAACATATTGTGATAGTTTGTAGATTTGTATTTTCTTTTTTGTGGAGGGGAAGTGAGAGAGAGGGTTTGTAGATTTGTATTTCCTTTACCGGGGAGGCTAAGGGAGAGAAGGGGTTGTCAGTTTTTATCTTCATTTTTGGAGGATTTTTGGAACCATGTAAACAAAGTTGGTGATCTGGGATAGGGTAGACATTTTACAAGAAACATTTGTCAGTGATTCGTAGGTCAATCAGATCAGTTGATGACTTTATCCCTGACCAACGTTTCAGTTGATTGGAGGGGATCATATGTTCATCATAATTTTATTAATGCAACTGAGTCAGTGAGCATATGGCATGGTTGCCTCCATCTTTGGTAGGCATCAGCGGTTCTTCTGTCTCGAGACATGCCTTTTATTTACTGGCTTTTATAATGAAGCACTGCCAATTCTAATTGTTTTTGAACATTGCAGAATACAGCACAACACAATAAAGAATGTGGTTATGCACCAGTGTTTGTGGTGATTTAGTGTGGGATGCAGGTGTCTAGTTGATGATTTGGTTATCTTTAAGGATAACTTGGATACAGGGGCGTAGCTTGGTCAGTAAGATTGGGGGCATGCGAGCTGCAGATTTTCCAACAATCACGCTGCCATATAATGTAAAAATACATTATACGAGGGCAGGACGCATGAGAGGGGCAGTGGAAAGGGAGAGCAATACAGATTGACTGGGGTACTAGGTGAGGGAAAACACAGTATTTTGTAAACTTACAAACATTTTTGAAGACTTTCAAAAGAAAGGGACATAGTGTATGTAAAAATTCCTGGGGAAATCTGAAAGACACCTCACCGAACCTGACTGAAAACTCTTGTACCGACTATTTACCAGAAAATAAATTAGGGGGGTTGTAAGGTGTAACACACCAAAGTCCCACCTCCCCCGCCCCCAAGCTATGCCCCTGCTGGATGTAGCCAATCTCTGTGTAGAAAAGGAACCTGAAGGAGTGCGTTGGAGGGGCTATAGAGGTGGAGTTTGAAGAAAGCAGAGGCCGGGCATGTCCTTGCAGCTGGGTAGTTTGAGGAGTAAGACTGAATAAGCCCATTGAGTTCTGTCTAACAGAATGGTTATAATACAGTCTGTGGCAGTGGTTTGGAATATGAGCTCTTATAAGCAAGTAGAGGATTCCTTTGGGAGACTAAATGAACAGGTGCTGTGAAGTCCAGTCCGTGAGGTGTCGTTCTGCTAGTGTTAAAGACCATTCTCAGGTTGTCAAAGAGGATAAGAACACATTGAACTGCTTTTGCTGAGTGGACGTCTGAAGT